>NW_027361707.1:50540000-51740000 GCF_039654945.1 Dendrobates tinctorius
CGATTACCCAGGTATGAAGTGCACATGCACCAGCCATCCATATAAAGTGGATCATCAGACCAGGTCACTTTCTTTCATTGCCTCACAATCCAGTTCTGATGCTCACGTTTCTACAGCAGGCTCCTTCAAAAGTGGACAGGTCTTCAGAATTAGCCATATAAAGCTTTCTGTAACCGCTATTTCCTAAGAGGGTAAACCAGACAACCACTATAAAAAATTTTAATTCAGAAACTAATGGAAGGCTGTAAACCTGCTACAGTGGTAACTACAATGGTCGCCAAGAGTCATCATGCAGTTTTGGGAGAAAGTCAACTCATTTAGGGTTATCCATTCTGAATGGATAACTCCCAAGATAAAGCAAGTCTCTCCCAGTCTTTCCATTGTGTGGCAACGGTTGAAAAGAGAAGCAGGTGACAAACCAGCTAGATCGGCTGTTTGCGAGGTCCTCAAGAATCGTACTTTTACCACGTAGTATTCTTTTAATAAATCACTTCCACTTTGACAGATTATTCATATCCATGTCAATTTGCATAAAACATGACCAACGTGTTTAGTATAAATAGACTTTATTGATGCTTATGCCGCCGCACTGAGGACGGTGTTCGGGACTACAGTTGTATCATCTCACAACTTCTCTAAGGAATGTCAATGGTTACGACAGTCATGCATAACATGGTCTGATCACATTTCAGAAGCGGATTCAAACATTTCTAGTGAAATGCTTATAACATTGTTATATATAGAACTACTTCCAATAAACTGCAAAAAACATTGATCGACGTTTCCAGTACGAGCTACAGTGTCAACACAAAGGGGAGCCATAAATGATTCAATTATGAAAGAACATAGTATTTACTGTAATGAAAGATCAAAAATTAAAAAGCATTCAGATCAAGGCCGTCACTGAACCATCACGTAAGGTACAAATTTATCAGTCCATGTTCTTGAGATAAGAGAAAAAAAAAAAAAACCTCAGAAACTTGTAAACCCTCAGTATTGGGAGTACTCCTTTGTTTGAAGTTTGGCAATGATTCTTTCCAACTGCCTCTTGGCTTCACACTGTGGGAAGTTGCCCATGTCATAGTACTGGGCAGCAATTTTCACCAACCTGGAACCGCACAAGAAAAAAAAAAAAAAAAAAATATTGCAGTGAGAACTCCGATCACCTGAAATTGCATTAAAACTATATATACACACACACGTTAATAGGTTGGAGTGGTGCTTATAATCTAAGGTCCTTGACCTTAGTGTTATACGTAACCGTCACCACCATCTTCACCTTTTATCGTCGCCGCCGCCTCGGTCAGCTTTTAGCAGGCTGTGACCCACAGGAATGAGTCGGACATCACTTTACAGTGTATGTCTATGAAAGCCTCGTTGTGGCTCTCAGACTTACACTGAGGACTTGTGATCATTATTCTAACTTCCAGTCAGTCAGCTGTGGTCAAAAGATGGAGCCAATAAAAGCAAGTATAAGATCTTACATTAGTAGCACCATTCCATCGCTAACAAAACATAAAAAAAAGAAAAGCGCTTGATTGGTGCTTTAAAGGGAGTCTTTTACCCAAAAATGCATTTAAATATCTTAATTCCTTTAAAAATGAAGGGGCCATGGTGCATCCTTGGCATAGCCAAGATTTTGGTGCACCATTACGCCACCTCACTTGCATTGGGCCCTCCCCTGCTTCTGATTGACAGCGTTTGTTTCCCATAGTGAGCGCTGTCTGAATGCTGCTGGGCACGTTCTCCTCGTCTGTCTTCCGATGCCACTCGCTACAGTAATACATCTGGAACTTCTTCGAGCGTAGTCAGAAAAAGGTCGCTTTCTTCCTTAGAATTTACTGTATATTGGACAGCTACATAAGTATTACATACGGGACAAATTAACTAGAAGTTTTTCTTTTTGTTGTCTAAAATTCAAACCAATGCCAATACCTGGCACCACAAAATTCTACTTTCCGATACATTCACATTCAGCACGTGTTGAGGAAACACATATGGAGCGGATACTAGTGGATTGGTGGCTATAGGGAGTCTGCATGCACATGCTTTGCGTCGCTGTGCAAGTGCCTGCAGAGCTCAAATGTTTCTGTTGTGATTGAAGTCTGATGATCATTTCCATCTTACTGGTAATACAGGAATTGTGCTGCCATGAATAAACCCAACATTTATTGTGTTCGCTTATACATTGTCCAGCTTTTCGCTCACTTACCATTCTGGCTTTATGTCTGTGCATGTGCGGATGTAATTCTTGGTTGTAAGAACAAATTCATTATACAGGACCCACTCGGGCTTGTGGTCCAGAACCGTAGAAGGATGTAACTGCACAACTTGGTTGTCTTTCACGGTCAGGTAATGTCCTGTTCTTTCCAAATGTGCCACCTTATGAGAGAAGATAAATCCAAACTCTTAGAATGAAAGGGATTATAACTCTTACAAAGCGGCTCAATAAAAAAAGGTTACAGAGATAGTAACCCGTTTATTTACACTTCACTGCTCAAGAGCGGAGACAAATCTCTCCACGGTCAGTCAGAGGACTCGTACAGCTGCAGAGATGTAGACAATGAACAGCGGAAATTAACACCACAGCGGCACATGGCACAACGCTCAGGGCCAGAGAAGCAGACGACGGCAGTCCGCTTATAATGGCGCTACAGCTCCAAGGAAAAAAGAAAAAAAACGGACACACTGGGAAGATATGCAAGGCTCTGTTCACACGTCCAGTTCTGTTCTTGGATTTGATTTCCAGTTTAGGATCCAGTCAATTGAATGGTAACGGGAAAGTACCACGATCATGACATGTCTTCTGTTTCACTCCTTTCCAGGTCCTTACAGACAGATCCATTAATAGATCCATTGGCATTTGTTGCTTTATTAGTAAGATCTGGGGTACTGTATTAACTTTCTTTTTATTTGTACTAGACCAATAACAAATAGAGGATAACTGGACATGTGAACAGAGCCTAAAATAAAGCACAAACCAGGAAACCATCAATGAAAGAAGGGGAAAAAAAACCAATAAAAGCAAAGTGTGCACCAATCTCATTACATCAGAGGTTTAGACCACACTGATCAATCTATGTAACGTTTTCTGGAGGGTCTCAGATTGGAGACATGGTAAGAGAATTTGCAAGTAGTGTTTTTTCTGAAGAACATCCATACATGTAACATGTAGAAAGAGGATATGAATAGAAAAGGATAAGAAAGGCAGACATAGATCATCTCCATCACATCCTCGTCCCAGGTCTCTCACGGCACGACAGCTGAAGGCAAAATACTACATCACCGCTGCCACCAGTCAGTCATTGTCTGTAGCGTTCACATTCTTTTTGCCACCTAATCTGCGAGCTGCATAATGTAGAGACACAGCCCCTGATTCCAGTGAAGTGTCACTTACTGGACACTTCCCTGAAGTTTGATAAAATGACTGATTTATCAGGAGAATATCACTAGAAGCCAAGTAAACCTTCTGTCAGGTAGAGCTCTATATTCATGAGCTCTGTATAATCCCATCACTGATCGTGCATAGGCAGAAAGCAGCCAATCGGTGTTGTCGGAGGGGTTATACAGAGCTCAGCATTAAAGAACTGCTAGATCTTCAGCAGATAAAATGGATTTTATCCAAACCACATTAAGCAGCCCAGTGACACATCGCTAGAATTGGAGTCTTTGTTTCAACATCATGCTGCTCTCTGACGGGTAGCAAAAACCTGGTAATAGATTCTATTTAAAGGGGTTGACCACATTCATCTTTATTTTTGCAAATGTATTGGGATCATGATTCAATAGTTTCCTAGTCTGCAAGTATTACATGTTCTCCTCCTGATTTTCAGTGGTTAGCACTGCAGCCTTGCAGCACAAATCCCACCAAGGACAACATCTGCAAGGCGTTTGTATGGGATTCTGGACTTCCTCCCACAAACCAAAGACATAGTGATAGGGAATCTAGATTGTGAGTCCCACTGGAGATCGTGATGATAATGTATGTAAAGCGCTGCAGAATAACATGGCGCTATATAGGCAAAGCATAATAAAATAGATGGACAGATGCTTAAAGATTCAGTTACAAGTTAGGAAATTAGCACAATAATCAGATTCCAGATGCATCAATATACTCGGTGCAAGGAAAGTGATCAGAAAGAGCCCATCATGGATAATCCCCCACGGTCTGGAGACAAGCAGACACATTTCTGGGCATGCAATATTTATCTAGATCTGAGGTGACAGAGCTGACAATGCGCCATATGTTGGATAATTTTGTCTATCTCAAGTAGCTTACAAAAAAAAAAAAAAAAAATCTAAACAGGAACACGAGTCAACAAGCAGACGAGGAGTTAATTTTCTCATATCACAGATCAGTAGGGAGGCCACGATCCATTTATGTGGAGTTAATTGCTTGTACTTTCTCCCGTCCCTCCAGTTCCCACATACGAATTCCTACAAGACCTGCTTATATGATTTCAGCGACTCTTATAACAGTTTAAGCAATTTATTTCCCATCTGAACTCAACCTGAAAGGCAGCAATCCAGAGTGTGCTCTTCTTCCAGATGCTGGAACGTACCTGCATAAAATAGCCAGTAACCAGAGCTTTTCTGATATTAATGTAATAATCCCGGCTTGTGAAGTCTGTGCTTCTACGTGGCAAGTTAAATCTGTCCATGATTCTTGACAGCTGCTGCCGTACATTGTCTGCAGACATCAGGGACCTGTAGTTAATGAAGTTGTCATAACACCACTGAGACGACTCGTGATCTGGGGGAGGAAGAGTTAGACACCTTGATCAGAAAATGAAGGGGAGAAAAAAAAAAAAAAAAAAAAAAGATCTCAAGACGACCAAATGACACATCATTACTGGTCAGAAAACCGCTGTGGGTCAAGGTAAGACAGAAGGACAAGACAGCTCTCAGGTCATTTTCATATAGAACACCAACAAGCCGAGGGGTCCTCCATTCAGTAATATGGAGCACGAGGACATCAACTGGGAGCAGGGAGTAACTTTATAATTCTTCCTGGTTCTAAATGACAGTGATGAGTGAACATGCTGGGAGAAGGTGTTATTCCAGCATTCCCAGAAGCTAACAGTGTGTTCGGTGTGCTCGAAAAATAGGTTTGTGTCCCTGATGCTGCATGTCTCGTTGCTGTTCGACAGAGAAAACATGCAGGGATTGCCAAAAAAAAAAAAAAAAAAAAGTGTTGCAGCTCTCAAACAGCTGAAAGACATGAAGTCGCAGGGACTCGAACATATTTTCCAAGTATGAGATACTCTGTTAGCGTCCAATCGTGCCAGGATAACAACTTATCTGACCACGGTAGCTTATCGCCTATTAAATGAGACTTTGGGGTCAGCAATAGAGATGTAAATTATACAAAAATAAATAAAGGTGGCCCTTCTGCATTCCTGGATGTCCATGGTGAGCTTTTACAGTCCCCACAATGACTCGTGGGTAGGTAGAATGTTGTTGAATGTTAGACCAGTGATGCCAGCCTAACATTCAACAGCCTCCTATGCGCCTATGAGAGCCAAGGCCAGCCCATACATCACGGTGGTCTGTACTCTAGACTGTCGGACATGTGGAACAAGCCTTAGGACGCCTAATATAAAGTTATCCCTCTCCTAATAGATGCATCTGGGATTAAAATAAATTAGCCTGGATTTTGACATTTTTCTGCACTTTTCGTGACTTTTCACAACATGGGTTTCTTTATAGGACTTGATAAAAAAAAAAAAAAAAAAAAAACACAGGAAAAAAAATGATTTGAAATTCAAGAATTTTGTTACTTAAGAAACTGAAAAATAAAGTGTTTGTAGGAAAGAAACCCGAGAGAAGAAACTACACACAAATCCAGCAGAAATCTGAAGGCTTGCAAACTCCAAATCCACAAGCAAAGCTGCATGCAAGACATGGGGATTTTGCAGAGGGTTTGTCCGTGGTATAAAGCCTGCGTGGCTTATAGTGTAGGTGGACAGCTTGTTCATATGCAGGCAGGATGAATCAGCAATGTCACCAGAGAATGACATCCACAATCCAGCGTCATAGGTTTGCATTTCACTACACATAGTATTATGCTTCAAGATTCCTTCTGCAGATTCTGACAATTCCTGCCCTTTGACGATACCTTACTGTCGTGTTCTAGAGTCTGAGTCAGGGAAAATCAGTTTCAACCAGATGAAGACGATTAAAGTGACACTCCAACCTCATTTAAAAAAAAAAGTGACATTTTGCCAGTCTTTTATTCTTGTGACCTCCCTTCTCCTGCAACTACCCACAATCCGGTCCTCTTCAATCCTTGTGCCGAGTGGTGGATGTTCATCCTGGAGCACATGACGGCAGTTGAGGCCTGCTTTACACTAACCTCAGCGCTCCCCATGCCAGCCATATTGGGATTGATGAGCACCGGATTGAATGGTGATCAGCAGAGAGACTGACTACATTTTTTGGGGAGCTGCATTAGTGCAGAAAAGCACTTACATTTTTCATGGCTCCTCATAGAAGCCTATAGGCAAAATGTCAAAATTCTTTACAGAAGGCATGAGTTCATGAAATGACATCCACTTCGCTTAAAAAAAGCGAGTCCAGATTCACACACAGCCTCATACTTATGTACAAGACTTCTGATGAGACCAGTGGCCGTGCTGTGCAATGCAGTCCACACGGACACAGCTCTGTTCACATCTGTAATGGTGTCTTCTCACCAGTTTCTCTCTCCTCTATTGAGAAAAATAACTCCGCAGTAATTTTCCGTTCTAGACTTTGGGAACATGACGAACCCCAATTGAAGCCAGCAGTAATATTAGCAGGAGGACAGATATGGCACGGTGTTGTATTTCTGCCAGAACAGTGGCAGATGTGAACAGAGCCATAAAATGAACTTCTCTAAGCCCCTCATATCTTTAAAAGCAGTGACCAAATTATCAGACGCCACTTACTCTGTTTGAAGGCGTGGTAGACGTTCAGCAGCGTCAGATGGTCGCCGTCTATGTGGGCAAACCTCATCTTGGATTCATCTGCAGCTTTCTTGACTTCCGTGGGTCGGATAAAACACTGTGGGACTAAACAAGGTTGGTATGGGCCCAACACAAATGCCCATATCGATGAGTCACGCATTCACTGACAGAAGAACAAGGCCTAGCTAGGTCAGTTCACAGAGCATAGGGCAGGGCAGGACGGACCTCCAACTGCATCTTGGGCTGAATACTACCTTTCTGTGGTACATCAACACCTAACCCCATCTGTAAGACAAGAGGGTTTCAAAACTACAAGGCATCTGATTATACGGTCTAGAACTTATTGATGTGTACAGCACCGTGATGGCCAGTAACTGAGCAAATATATGAGCCAGGGTCATAAGGTCTAAACAGGACCACCTAGAAAGGCTGCTGTCTCAAGTAGCACCTGAAGGAACAGGATGGAAACCGCTGGGACAGGGCTGTATGTGCTTTCTGCAGCCTCCCTGACTATGCTTTCTATAGAGAACCAGTAGATCTCCGCGGAGGTGGCAGCAGTAGAGAAACTTCCAAAACACCTCTGAATCCTATGGGATTTTTTTGTTTCAGATAAATTCTCCCATTAACACTTGAGTTTACAGACAAAAATCTTATTTACTGGTATATGTAAGCATCTACAATCAGTCTGCGACAGGAGGCGAAGAAGCCAGCGCCTGCCATCATTAAAAGGTTCTGTGATAAAATAGGGGATCTTGATCTCTTAGCGTGAATGGACACACATTACGAAGAGCGCCCCTCTATGACTGATCCACCAGGTATTATGTTTTTATTTGCAATCCCAAATTTCCCCTGTGGTGGCGCTGCAGGGAAACATAATACTAACAGGTTCCACCACAAAACAGAACTGATCGTTGGGGGATGACGGCACAGAAGGCGGCACCGTTATCTGTAACAGGCAGCAATTGACTGATATGGGGACCTCTAAAAGGAGCAGCTACGACTTGTTTGACAACAAGAGCTGATGTGTAGCCGTTATAGACGACTACATAAACTAAATACTTAGAAATTGAGAGTATAAAGGTACGTGCACACATTGCGGATTTGGCTGCGGATCCCCAGCAGTTTTCCATGCGGTGTACAGTACCATTTAAACCTATGGAAAACCAAATCCGCTGTGCACATGCTGCGGAAAATTCCGCGCAGATTTGCTGCGGTTTATTTTCCGCAGCATGTCAATTCTATGTGCGGAATCCACGGCGTTTTTAGGCCATGTGCACATGATGCAGATTTGCAGCGTTTCCGCAGCGGATTTTACCGCGCAGAAACGTTGCATATCCGCATTGTGATGTACAGTACCTTTAAAATGAATGAAAAAAAAAAACCGCTGTGCAGACGCTGCGGATTTTTCCGCGCGGATTTCCTGCGGTACAAAATCCGCAGCATGTTGCTTCTTTTGTGCGGTTTTCTATCTCCCCTGTTACCAAATCCGCAGGGGGAAGACCGTAATGGAAAACCGCACAAAATCCGCATGAAAACCGCGTGAAAAATGGAAGAAATCCGCAGGAAAAATGCAGGTCATTTGACCTGCGGTTTTCTTCCATTCTGCACGGAAAAATCCGCAGGGCTCAAAACTCCGTCTGCACTCAGCCTTACACCTCTTCCATTATAGGAATCCGCAGGTGTAAAAACGCAGGTGAAATCCACACAAAATCTGCAGATTTTACCTGCGGATTCAGCCAAATCTGCGCAGAAAAATCCACAGTCAAATCCGCAATGTGTGCACATATCCTAAAGGACTTGTAGGTTCTTGTATGGGGAATACTGCTTTACATGCCGCTCACCGAGTGGCAATTATATTCGTTTATCCCGGGTGTCTCGTAATCATTAACAGTTTATAGTGTCACAGAGTACAAAGTATCAGAAGTTGCAAGCTGTAGATGTGAATAGTTATAGTCGCTCCCTCTAAGCTACTGCCACCTCCACAGAAGAAGCCGAGCACAAACAAAATAAGCCTCTCTGCCCTGCCCGTCTGCTCTGAGTCTGATTCATCTGAAAGCTCTATAAAAAGAAAAAAGGTGATATTAAATGAGCATATACAGCTAATGAACAAAGTACGGATGCATAGCAAGGTTAATGCTGACTCAAGTTTTTCACTTTCTTCAGATAGTTTTCCAAAGTTAGTTACTACTCATAAAAGTATCAACATGATCTAATCATAAAAACTGTTCCACAAAGTTGTCAGATGTCCATACCAACGCCTCATTCATGCTTGCTGCCGGGACATGCAAGCTTCTTCACACTGACAGATTGGGGACAGTGGGGGTAGTTTGTCACGTAGGAGGTCCAAATATATTTGGAAGAAACCTATTAGTCTGACCATAGTTCTACTAGGGGAAAGAAAATGTACCTGAAAAGAGGTCTAGTACCGCTGGGAATATGAAGGTGACAGGGGCTGGCCATATACACAAGACAGCTCTTGGCTAAAAGCTTTTTTTTCAGCTGACTGCCACCTCGAAAAACATGCACATTAACTTTGGGCAAAGTCAATGCTGAAGGGGTATTCCTATCTGAAGCATTCAGGACACCCATGAAACGGAGGGAGCCATGTGTGTAAAGTACCCTCTTCATTTCAGGTGGAAACAGAAATGCCCCCATATTCAACAAATGTGAGGGACTCAGGTCGGACCCACGTCTACTACACATTCAAAGCATGGCAATATGCCTTCAGTGGCAATATAGAGGGGTAGAAACCCATCTGGCCGCACTCATTTGGGGGAGGAAATTCAATATGCTTATGGTCTGATGGCCAACATCTAGGAGATGCCATTGACAGGTGTATAAAACTTATGGCCTGTGTACCAGGGGCAAGGACAAGTATGCTGCATGCAAAAGCAAGATTAACTAGGGTGCCATCCAGTGCCTTAGCCATTTCTACAGCTAACACGAACCACAATACATGCCAATCTCTATCCAAATGTATAAAGACTGGGGCATGTGTAGGCATTAGTCTCTGCTCTGTACAACCCCACGTAATGAGGGCTGACTTTCATACAGTAAGCCATTCTGAAGGGGGGGCACTTTCTTTGCATGTGCCCTGCTATTACCTGACAACATAGCGGTTATGGATAGGATCTCATTAGAACAGTTGTAGTCACAACTGGCAATGACCATCTTGGCAAGCTGGGGGTCCAGGGGGAACTCTGCCATCATGGATCCTAGTTCGGTCAGATCTCCATCATCATTTAAGGCAGCCAGGTAATTGAGCAGCTCCAGAGCTCGCATCAGTGTTTCAGGTGCTATGGATGGAGAGAAAAGAAAAAAAAAAAAAAAGTAGCAATATTAGTGGCATGAAAAACCTACAAAAAAATTCAAATCAATGTAAAAGGTTCTCTAGAGACACTTACACTTTGTTAGAAGAAACAGGACAGTTGTCGCTACGTTGGCAGAAGCCTGCCAGGATGAGTACTCAAATTGTCGGGTATGGTGTACACATCCCATCCTAATCCGATACCTGCCGATCATGCACACATCCTGGCTGCCATCTGCCAGCACAACATCATTCCACAATGGTGGGCGAGCAGTGCTGTCGGACCCCTTTATACATTTGTTATGGCTCCACTGCTTATGTGTGCCGTGCAGTCCCCAGGACATACATGTACGATGCAGTGAATGACTGCAGTTTGTGATACGAGTGTGTGTGTGTGGGGGGGGGGGGGGGGGGGGGGGACAGCGGATCTGTACATTATTGCCATAGTATGCCGCTGGGCGAGATCTGTAAATGAACAGATGTTTGCCGCTCTGCTCGGAGAAGTGGACGGTTCATCAGCATTACACTTCCTAGCTGAAACGTCAATAATCGTGTTCATTTTACATGGCTAACGGCAAACGACTTAATTAAGCAGGACTAACATTGAGAACATCGGGGCGTGGCCTGAGCGGCATGTGAGGAAGACGTGTGCCCGCTGAGATCCCGCATATACCAGCTTAATTCAGCCGTTCCGTCCCCACAGCACGGCTAGTATAACCCCTGGAGGCTGCACCGGAGTCGGTAGACACCGCGGGGCACCGGAGATCGCTGCTTCACCCCAGGATATGGGGAAAAAAAGGTCAGAGAAGGGTGGCAGGAGAGGCCGGAGCGGGGAGCCAAGATGGCGCCGCCGCCACAGCGTGCGCCTTAGAGGAGGCCGCAGAAGACAGCGCGGCTAGGAACAGGGCAGTGGCGGCCAGGCTGCGGCGCTTTGCCCGCACGGCCGAGGCGGAGCGGGAGTCTCTTCAGGACTCTGATATGGACCAGGAGACTGTGGCAGAGGACATGAGCCCGGGAATGGGGGAGGAGGAGGAGGCTGCCCATGCCAGAGAGCAGGGGGGGAAGGGAGCTGAGCCTAGCTGGAGTGATCTGGTGGAAAGAAATAAACAGCACCTCACAGCCTTGCAACTACAAGTTCCAGACGAGCCCACCAACAAAGATGTAATGCTGGCAGTGGTGCACTGTGGGACTGCAATCTCACATGTCCTGACACAACTGGGCTTTCTGCAGGAGTCCATGCAGACTGTGCGACATGAGCTGCACAGTGTTAGAGACAGAACAAGCCAGCTGGAAAAACGTATGGGTGCTGTGGAGAATTCTGCCTCTGACTCAGGACAGCATTGTACAGAGCTCAAGAAGGACATGGCAGCTGTCTGGGCTAAAACTGACGACCTTGAAAATAGATCCAGAAGGAATAATGTTCGTATTGTGGGCATGCCAGAGCGCTGTGAGGGAAAGAATCCTACTGCCTTCATTGAAACATGGCTTAAGGAAAAAGTAGGTGACGACAATCTAACACACCTATACGCAGTGGAAAGCGCACACAGAGTCCCGACTCGGCCCCCCCTCCCTGGTCATCCACCAAGACCTGTGCTGGCTAAAATCCTCCATTACAGGGATAGAGACGTTATCCTTAGATACTCAAGAGAACACCCTGACCTTACAATAGAAGGATCCAGAGTCTCCTTTTACCCGGACTTTTCGCCGGAGGTTCAGAAGATGAGAGCGAAGTTCACAGACATCAAGAAGCGTCTGAGAGCCTGTGGCGTCAAGTACTCCATGTTTTTCCCGGCTAAACTGCGTATTGAGGCCTGGAATAAAATCCACTTTTTTCTGGACCCCAGGGAAGCCGTGGACTGGTTGGACCTTAACGAGCGACAGTTGAGGAAGAAGGGGAAGGAGCAGGAACGTGGCTGATGGTATCTTGGCTCGCTCAGTTATTATGGAGCCATGCGGTTGAAGTCTGCGGCCCTGAGGCAATGGACTGCCTAAGAAGTTATCTTTTTGTTTATTCTTATATTACTTTGTTATATGCTGTTTTTTAAGAATTTGTGGTCCTTATGGGGCCTTGGTTTGAATACAGATAAGGAAAAATGTAAAGTGCTGTGGGGTTATATCCTGTCAAATGCGGGTAGTGAAAAGGAACTGAAGCGCCTGCTGAATGGGGTGGAAGGGTTTGACAGTACCCTTACCTATTGCACCCTTGGTTCAGCCCAAGGAACTGTTGGAGGGTGTTCTTTTGGGGGAGGGGGGAGGGACTAGGTTCAAAATGTCCTTTGGCATACTTGTACATTTCAATATTGGCTATGGTGCGGCTGGGGGGGGGGGGGGGGGAGATGGTAGGCAATATGCTATGGTACGATAATGGCTGATTTTAAGATACTTAGTTGGAATATCAGGGGGTTAAAGTCGCCGGTAAAACGACAGGCCATATGCTCCTTCATAACGGACCAGAAGCCGGCGGTTGTTTGTTTGCAGGAGACACATCTCACACAGGAGACGCTGGGAATCCTGGATAAGAGATGGGTACAGGCGGGCTTCCACTCTACTCATTCCCAATACTCTAGGGGGGTTAGTATATTGATTCACTCCAGGACTCAATTTAAGTGTCACCGGGTGGTGGTGGACACAGAGGGGCAATTTGTAGTTTTATCTTGTATAATCTTTTCTACCCCACTGGTGTTGATATCTATATATATACCTCCGCCATATAGCAGTAGAGTTATCTATAAAGTTCTTACCATTCTGAGAGATTTTCCGGGGGTTCCGCATATGGTGGTGGGTGATTTTAATAATATTCTGGATTCACACTGGGACAGGGGTAGCCATGAACCTCTGAGGCTGGGAGGTAATCTTACGCCATTTGGGGTGCTCGTGCGGGAGATAGCTTTGACCGACTTGTGGAGATGCCGTAACCCTGGTGTCCGTCAATTCTCGTGCTTCTCCTCTACTCACTCCTCCCTATCTCGCATCAATCTGGCCCTGGGTGATGATCTTATGCTGGGAAAAACTTTAGAGGTTAAATATCTGGCGCGAACGGTATCTGATCATTCGCCTGTTTCAGTCATGCTTGGGGGGGGGGGGGGCGGGAACAGGAGGAGTGATAGACCTCTCTGGCGCCTCAACCCGTTTTGGCTGCAGCTAATCGATAAGAATAACGGCTTTATCCCTGAGTTGCAGGAATATCTTAGTTTTAATAGAGGCTCGGCTTCCAGTGGGATCGTCTGGGAGGCCTTGAAGGCGTACTTAAGGGGAATGTACATATGGGAGATTTCTAAAATAAAGACCGCCTCCAGGGCAAAATCACGACTTGTATTCAGGGAACTGGAGGATGCGGAAAGGGCCCTTGCGACACAGAGCACGCCTGACACTCGGAAGCGGCTGGGGGAGGCGCAGTCAAAGGTGACCAAACAGACATTAGAGGCGGCGGCGCAAAAACGGCTGTTTCAATCTACTCAATATTTTGAGAGTGTGGAAAGTGTGGGGCATTTGCTTTCTGTCGTGACATCGGCACAGAGAGGGTCTGCGACTATAGCGGGTCTTCAGGATGTGAATGGGCGACTACTCACTGACGCACCGGGGATTTTAAAAATTCTGGAGACTTTCTATGCTGACTTATATTCCTCACATGCTAGTGCCCCGACGGAGGATGTTGTTGACTTTTTGGAGGCTGCCAATCTCCCACGGCTGACTCCTGAGGATAGACACTCTCTAGATAGACCTCTAAGTTTGGACGAGTTGGAGGAGGCTCTGGGAACCATGTCCAATGGTAAGGCACCTGGGGTGGATGGGTTGCCAGTTGAGGTGTACAAACGGTATAGGACGGTGTTGCTCCCTGCTCTATTGACAGTGTTTAATGATAGCTTGGAACGGGGTGTTCTCCCACCGTCTATGCGAGAAGCTGTCATTGCTGTGCTGTTGAAAAAGGATAGGGACCCAACTCTGCCCGCGTCGTATAGGCCCATCTCCCTGTTGACGTTAGACATTAAACTTTTAGCGAAGGTCCTGGCCATTCGACTCTCAAAAGTAGTAGCTGTGTTAATACACCCCGATCAGACGGGATTTATGCCCAACAAATCGACGGCTATGAATATTAGGGGATTATACCTGAATATGCAGGTGGGGGCTGATAATGCCGGGAGGAGGGTGGTTCTGTCCCTAGACGCTGCTAAGGAATTTGATAGTGTGGAGTGGGACTATTTATGGGCGACGCTTCACTGTATGGGCTTTGGCCCGGGCTTTATTGGCTGGGTCAGGCTCTTGTACTCGGAGCCGAGTGCTCGGCTGAGGGCTAATGGTCAGTTGTCTGATCCTTTTTCACTTCATAGAGGAACAAGGCAGGGATGCCCTTTATCCCCGCTGCTGTTTGCTCTCGCGGTGGAGCCATTGGCCTCGAGGGTAAGATCGGATGCTGGCATAGAGGGATTCCGGTATGGGGAGCATGAGGAGAAGGTAGCAGTATATGCGGATGACCTGTTGTTATTTTTAGCGGACGCGGACAGATCATTACAAAATACGATGACACTTCTTGGGGCGTTTGGGGAGGTCTCGGGTCTGGTTATTAACTGGGAGAAGTCTGTGCTCCTCCCACTGGACTCAAGCTCCTGCAGTGTGGTAGGTGTGCCGGTTGCAACGTCCCTTCAATATTTGGGCATAAGAATATCCAATAAGCTGACAGACTATGAGAGCCTAAATCTTGTTCCGCTGTTGGACAGGATCAAACAGAAGGTTAAGGCCTGGGCAAAGCTACACCTTTCTGTTGTGGGAAGAGTGAATCTGTTGAAGATGGTAGTTATGCCGCAACTCTTATATGTCCTCCATAACTCCCCTGTCTGGCTTCCCCAGAACAGGTTCCATAAAATTAATATGATTTTTAGAGAGCTCATCTGGCTAAAACAAGGCGCGAGAATTAAACTTGAACACTTGCAAAAACCTAAAGAAGAGGGGGGACTTGCGTTGCCCAACCCATGGCTTTATTTTCTGTCTTCCCAATGCCAGCATGTAGCGGGAGGAATGGAGGGCGAGTTGGTGGATTTGGTGGGAGGTCAGAAGATCCTTCAATTCCTAGTGGGGCGGGGATCACTGGTGTCGAGTCTGGAGTCGGGTAGATTTCGATCCCTTGCACTCAGGTTCCCTACGGTGCTTCTAATGGTTAGGGTATGGGATAAGCTGAGGCAGCTGAGAGGAATACGCGGTCTTACAAAGTACTCCCCCATATGGGACAATCAGCATTTGCCATGCATGAAAACGCTCAGAGGCTTTGCTCACTGGAGGCGGATTGGCATATGGTGGGTGTCGCAGCTGGTGGAGGGAGGGGTTTTTAAAACTTTTGAGCAATTGGGACGGGAATTTCCCCTCCAAAGCTCCATGTTTTATCAATATTTGCAGCTGCGTCACGCGTATATGGTGCAGAGCAAAAAAGTTGACCTAACCGTACACCACGACGTCATTGTCCATAGGCTTGGTATGCAGGGGTCCACCAGGGGGCTGATTTCGATGGTGTATGGTGGCTTACTTGGACGGGTCCTGTCAAGGCATCCTATTGGTGCACTGACAAAGTGGGAACAACAGCTGGGTACGATATCAGCGGAACAGTGGGACTCGATTCTAAGGATGATTCCCAGATTATCCCTTAGTGAGCCTGGCCGCCTGTCTCAGCTATATATCCTCTATAGGGCATACAGGTCTCCCGAATGGTTGTTCAATAGAGGGTTACGGTTTGATTCGAGGTGCCCCAAGTGCACGATAGATAATGCGGACATTTTACATATGATGTGGACATGCTCTTGCCTGCAAATATTCTGGATCGTGGTCCTTAGCCTTATATACTTGGTCACGGGACAGGATATACCCAGGGACCCCACGATTTGTGTTTTGGGTTATGTTGATGAGGTGGGAGGGGATAAATACCTTAAAATTGCTGTGGCCAGAATGCTGTTTGTGGCCCGAAAGTTGATAGCTTATCACTGGATTTCTGCCAAAATCCCCTCAAGAAAAGAATACATCAATAGGTTGAACCAAATATTATATAAGGAAACGTTTGTGTACCTCAGGAGGGGTGTGCCGCAAATTTTTGAGAAAATATGGGAGGGATGGCTGAAGGTTCCCGGCCTGGCTGCCTCAAATCTCCTAGATTAATGAGTGGGCCCTGGAGGTGGTCTCCTGTCTGTTGTTAATCGTCATTTCTCATATGATATGGTTGTGTGATGGAATTGGGTTTATTCGCTATGTACCAGTCCATATGCCATCGGACAAGGGGAGGGGGGTGTTATGGGGGAAGGGAATGTTTGACATGTTGTAAGTTGTACATGCCTGTCATTTCTAAAACTTTTAATAAAAACTATCTGATTAAAAAAAAAACATTGAGAACATCGTGCTCCTCTACATGATGACATTAACAACCGAGGCTTTTCATAGCACACGAAACATGATAATATAGATAGAAACCAGGCCAGATTTACACTAAAGCTCTGCAGAGAACAATGACAAGTTGCTTATCTAGGCGAAACTAAAATCCGATAAGATAGTATTTTCCCCATGTACACACGGCATTATACCTGGAGGATCCATGAAGTCAAAGTGTACCAAGTCATCAATGCCAAGCTTCTTCAGCTGCAGCACAACTGATCCCAGGTTGGATCTCAAGATCTCCGGGTACGTGTTGTCCTGATGGAGAGAAGTACGAGATGAGACATTTATACAAAATCATTACAATTTCATCCATCTATAAATCAGTCATCTCACGTGTTTGGATCTGCCAATACCAATTATTGCGCTGATGTAGGAAATGTATTGGTTGGACTAATATAATGGGGAAATCGAGAACACAAATATTGATTACCTGTGCTTGGCTTAGGCAATCAATGACAGATCAATGGGGGGGGGGGGAAATACTCAGCACCCCCACCAGTCAGCAGTCATCTGGTCCGACGACAGCCACAAGTTCACAGTGTACAGAGCTAGGACCCAGCCGCAGGTCCCCAGAGCCACACACCAATGGGGTTGCCAGGTGTCAGCCCCACCACACAATCATACAATATGGATGACTTACTGTAAACAATAGGTAATCAAAGTCCTAGAAAACCCCTTTAAGCACTGCACACTTATGAGATTCTATATCTGAGATGGGAAAATATGCCATAAACGTCTGAAAAAAGTAGGTCCCAAACCCATCTCCAAAATTGTGATCTGTCTTACGCTGATGTGAAGAGAGGTGGGCAAGCATGCTTCGCTGTCTCCATTAACTTCTACAGGAATTGCAATAACAGCCGCTACTCTAGTTATGGGACTCAAAAGCAAACAGTCACCCACAAGCTGCCATCCCTCAAATTACGGATAGGTCCAGTCCATGAACTATCCCGAGCTGGGAACACAATATTAAGTGTAATATTCACATGCAGTGGATGTAAAATTCACAAGTGTCTCGTGTGGATATTGTCCATTGCAAGAAGAAAGGGGAAAAAAAATAAAAACCACCTACCTGCATTTCTGTTTTGTACGCCTTCTCTGTGTAAAGTCTAAAGCATTTCCCGGGCCTGGTACGACCAGCACGCCCCGCTCTCTGCTGTGCAGAAGCCTTGCTGATAGCAGTCACCAAAAGAGACTCTACTCGAATTCGAGGGTTATACACCTATCCAGCAAAGAAATAGGGGCACGTTACCACCACACTGAGCTACAGAAAATCAGACATTGATAAATGTATGTGTACAACAATAATAAAAATGACATACCTTTTGCTTAGCAAATCCCGGATCGATCACAAATACAACTCCATCGATGGTCAATGAGGTCTCAGCGATGTTAGTGGACACCACGACCTAAAAAGTGACAAGAGGAAACGTAATTGTATGAACGCTCACGCTAGTGTATGCGTTATTTTATTCTAATCGATCTGTACATTCATGCTCAGAGAGCGACTAACCAGAACATACTGAATGTATATACATACCTACCGCCTCACACACATTCACTTGTCATTAGTAACGCTCACAAGATTTGTATGCATATGGGCAGCGAGCGGGACATTACTAAATGTTATGTTTTAGGGCTGTATGATGTTTAACCCCTTAAAAAGTCAAAAAGCCAGAATTATTTTTTTTTTCTTTTAAATCGCTTCAACATTGCAATAAAATGCAACAACAGATTATGAAAAGACCGTGTCTACACCAATATGGCATCAATGAAAATGTCAGATAGGTGCGCAAAAATAAAGCCCTCACCCAGCCCCAGATCCCAAAAAACAGATACTATGGGGTCTCGGAAAATGGCTTTTTTTTTTTTTTTTTTTTTTTTAAATAAACTCTGGACTTTTTTCTCACCACTTAAATAAAAGAGAACCTACACATGTTTGGTATCTACGAACTCGTAATAACCTGGAGATTTACAATGGCAGGTCAGTTATAGATTTTAATGAACATGGCAAAAATAAAAAACAAAACAATTGTGAGATTGCACTTTTTTTTGCAATTTCACCACACTTTGAATTTGTTTTCCCGTTGTCCAGTACACGATGTGGGAAAATGAATGGTGCTGTTCAGAAGTACAACTCTTCCTGCAAAAAACAAGCCCTCACACTGCCATATTAATGGAAAAATAAAGTTACGGCTCTGGGAAGGAGAGAAAAACCAAAAACTTAAATACCCCTGGTCCTTAATGGGTTAAGGACCATTGTTGTGGTTTCGCAATGCTGTTTTCGACCCCATGACATGCCCAAAAGAAATCCTAACATTTGCTGTGTAATTTGAGTTCAATATTATTCCAAAAATAAGTTGCAAGTGACTTTTGACAAATCTCCATTAAGTGTGAGAAACCAATGCCAAGCATTTACAATGATTCACACCTCTAGTGCATTTCAAAGTCACAGCAATTTGCGCACCACTTACACACAGCAACGGGGGTCGTCACTATATTCACAACTATGGCGAACTGCAAAACAGGCTAACAGCTTGCACAATGGAGCCTGAGACCTTCACCAATGGCTCAAAACACTTGTCACAAGAGCGCGGCCCCCGCCCAGGGAGGCGAGGGGAGCGCGGCTCCCGCCCAGGGAGGCGAGGGGAGCGCGGCCCCCGCCCAGGGAGGCGAGGGGAGCGCGGCCCCCGCCCAGGGAGGCGAGGGGAGCGCGGCCCCCGCCCAGGGAGGCGAGGGGAGCGCGGCCCCCGCCCAGGGAGGCGAGGGGAGCGCGGCCCCCGCCCAGGGAGGCGAGGGGAGCGCGGCCCCCGCCCAGAGAGGCGAGGGGAGCGCGGCCCCCGCCCAGAGAGGCGAGGGGAGCGCGGCCCCCGCCCAGAGAGGCGAGGGGAGCGCGGCCCCCGCCCAGAGAGGCGAGGGGAGCGCGGCCCCCGCCCAGGGAGGCGAGGGGAGCGCCTCCCTCAGAACAAACATTCCACGAGTCGCCAAAGACATGCAAGATGTTTCATGCCCTGTCACATGTTAGAAAAAAGAAAAAGTATATATAGGTAGACTTTAAAAACCTGCATGGGAAAATGGAAATTCATTAACCTAGTTACATGTCCATGCAATGGCGTTGTGTCCTCACATATACGTTGTATCTGCTGCAATAACAAGCACACTTTGCAGATTGATTTCAGATCATCACATTAGAAAGGAGCTTTCACAGTCTAGCAATTTCTCTCAATGTCACAGAGACACTGAAGTGCATTAGTGAATCCAGTGTCATGGCACAAAATATCCAGAATACACTACAATGAAAAGATAGCGTCCACTTATATATATCATCACAATGGCTCATCGGTACAACACTGCGGTGTCTTTCATTTTAAATACCCTGTTATTTGACCTAGTGAAGTCAGGATATGATGCCTGTAACTATAATCTTCAGGTGCGCCCCGCTCCCTAGCCTCCAAGCTTGCCAGGGGCGCTGCACTTCTGATGACAGTTTGGTCAGGCGGCATAGCTAAATGAAAGAGAAAACGAGGGGATGCGAAAGAGAGCGAAGTATTTGGCAGCCAGCTGTCGAGATTTTGACAACACAGCCAAGCAATATCCAATGTATAGTGATGTGTGCAAGCTGAAAAAGATCTATACAAAGATACGTCTTAGGCTTACCTTTCTTCCTATTGCACCGGTAGCTTTTTTGGCCGGAGGGGGCTCAAATATTCTCTGCTGTTGCTGGGGTGGTAGGGTAGAGTACAGAGGGATAATTTTGATATCCCCAACTTCAGGGCCCAAGTCGTCAATTTCTCGTTTTATCCTTTTACACGCTTCATCAATTTCCTAAACATAAAGAATATTGTACATAAGAAGGAATTCAGGAATCGCACGGGGCATGTCGACGCTCAGAACATTCATTCATTCTAGCACAGGCGACCATCTATGTTAGGGTCTGTGACTAAACTTCTTCAGTCTCCCACCGGGAATATTAACTGCACCGATCACCATTGCAATGTGCACAATCTCTGGGAAATGAATGAGGAAGGCCTACAGAGAGTAAGTAATAGCTGGTGGATTTAACATCTTTCACCACGCTTTTATGCTTCTGTTGACCCACCTTTATGGGGGTGCTTCCTTCTTGAGAGACAAATTGTAACTGAATGACATTTATTTTGCTATATAATGCATTGGGAAAAAATATTTCCAAAATCCAAGAGACATGTTGGGGGAATGGAATAGCTTTTGTGGTCTTGGTTTTTACAGTATTCATTGCATGGTAGAAATTATCTGGCTGGGCACACAATATGATTTTTTTTTTTTTTTTTTTTTACTTAAGTTTTTAGACTTGAACCTGCAATCGTTTCCTCTACGTATTTCAGTGCTGTATTGTAATATATAAACACACATAAGATATTGCCCACCAAATGAACCAATATAAAAAAAAAAAAACTGATTCATAAGAAGAGATAGGAGAACCCGAACAGTAAAGTTCGCCGTCCGTACAGAGCACCTACTGTACGGACACCGAACACGGACTTCACCAGGATGTCAGTCAGTGTTACTGTTCGGGTTCGGCCCCCCCGAACACCGGGTGTTTGTCGAGTGGTCATGTGCATAACAGCGCAGCAAACACGGCTTCTGAACGGTGGCAAAATCATCCCCGCCGGTGAAACAGCTGTGGTTCCCACTCTGTAAGATGACAAGGTGAGCCTGCACCTATGATTGGAGGTATAAAGTTTACCTCAACTGTTCCCATCAGTAGACACCTGCTGCCGCTAACAGTGAGAGCAGTAGGGGGCTGATGAGAGTATTCATCAGCCTCTACTGCGCTGTAAATAATTAAAAGAAAAAAAAACTTTTTGTAACTGTACGGCCGAACCCAAACATCCAGGTGTCCGCCCATCTCCATTTATAAGGGGTGTGTTTGTAATATATATATATATATATATATATATATATATATATATATATATATATATATATATATATATATATATACACACACATACATATATACATACATATACACACACACATATACCCACTTGTATTGAAGGAGATAATGACAGAAATATCCCTGTGCTGATGAATGGCTAAACAAGATACACCCCAGACAAAGCCATTGGCAAAATGCCCATCGGGTGCATTTGGTAGGTGAACCATCATATATCATTTTGCTACAGGGAAATGCTACAGTCGGCACCTCTGGGCTCGGCCCTTGAGCCCACTCCAAACATATACTTAGGGTGCACTAGTACGTTCTAAGTCGGGAAGGGTCAACTTCCAACCTGTTCACTAGACCCATGTATACCTAGATAACTTTTAGATAATATGCACCCTTTAATTTTTTTTTACCTTAATTCCTCCTACTCCATTTTGATTCTATTTTGTCTCAGATTACAGTTAACAGAAATATTCAGAGAAACTGTACATCACAGGAGATCAGCCATGCCCCCCCCCCACCCACTTTGCACAATCTGCTGTAGGAGACTCTCTCCCCTCTGCTCCTGGCATTGGGGTACAGGTCTGCAGTAATTCTGTGTGACTGCAGACTTGTAAATAATCACTGCGAGGATTCTGCTCCAATGCCAGGAGCTGGTGGGCACATATATGTGATTTGCATACAAGTGGTCACATGCTGACTAGACATGCGCAGCCTCGCTCGATATAAAAGGTTGAACCACGCAGGACACATCTAGTCAGAATGTGGCCGCAAGCGTGCAAACCACACGACTGCCCGCTCCCGGTGAATCTTCACTGCGAATCTTTTTCCTTGTTCCTAAAGAATGCCTTTAGCTAGTTCAACTGCGTTTTCCTTTTGAGGATGGATGGAGATTCCAGGGGACAGACTTCACCGTGAGAGAGCGATAGTGATATACAGTTACCTCTCAGAGAGAAACCTTTTATTGTATAACTTTCTATTCATCGCTACAGGATGGAAAAGGCAAATGTTGCACAATCACGTACAAGTGTAAGCTGAAGACACAAACCTCCTGGCCCGTAAGGAAAAGCAGAAGATCTCCTTCCTCCTCTTCACACATGTGAATCTGAATGACTGTGCGAATGGCGGCTTCTAGATAGTCCCTCTCTGGCTCCGGAGTGTAAAAGATTTCTACAGGATGGGTACGGCCAGGAATAGTGAGGAGGGGGCAGCTATCAAAATAGATCTGAAACTTGCCGGCATCAAGAGTGGCACTCATAACTATAACCTGCCGTGGAAAAAAAACAAAAAACACTGAGATCTGGAACTTTAGAAGTGAAACACGAAATATCATATGAAGACGCTGTGGTTAGCATATTCCAGTTCTGCTCATTGCTACACATGATCAAATCACCGCAGAAAAGCAGACAGCGTGGTCACCTCCACCGTGACTTGCACCATCAGCCCCTCTGCTGAGTCAATGTCAGGAGGACCTGGCCTGTCCATGTGTTTGCATTACATTTACCCATAGCGATAACAGCCAATTTCCAGAGATGTAAAATGGTTGTCCAGGCTTGATACACTATGTGACTGCAGACTTCCGAATCGTGTATATAGTAGGCGTGCAGTCAGTATTCCCCGGTGGAGGTCATATGCCAAATAGATGGGTTCAGCGTCTCTCAATAAAAGTGCAATGAGAGAAGTCTAGTCGGCGAGAGACAGCAGGTATGTAAATCGCATAAATGCAGTCACATGAATGCTTGCTCCAGCAATATCGGGAATCCTGACAGTGCACGGTGCCCACACTCTTGGTTCACAAGTTTGCAGACTTTTGCATCAAGCCTGGACAACTCCTATAAAGTATACTTCCGATCATAATGATAAGCGATTGCAGAGAAAGAAGGGGCCCAGGTTTCTAAATAACTAGCGTTAACAGGTTCCTTCTCTGATCAGCAGCACAGACCAACTGCGGTGCCTACTGCCAATAACTAGGCCCTCGGAAGGGGTCCTACTTGACTCCAAGAGTCTTATACTTGTAGTAAAGTCAGCGCTGTTCAATTACATCCTACAGTTGGGACACTCCAGGAGCGGAGCGTTCTGCAAGAAGCCTGTTACACGGGCTGGGGACGGTCTGTGCTGCCGTTTAGAGACAGACTCTGCCAAGCAAATATAGCGGAGCACGCTCACTCTCTAGAATCATTATACTGTATAGCTTGTCCACACCACTGCAAAGGGATGGAACTAAAGACAGCAAAAGACGGCTTTACCTTTAAATCATTCCTTTGCCGAACAACCTCTTTTAAAACACCCATTAAAATATCTGTAGCTAAAGTTCTTTCGTGGGCTTCATCGAGTATAACTACACCGTAGCGCTCCAGCAGGGGGTCGTTCATAGCCTCTCGTAGTAACATACCATCAGTCATGTACCTAAAGAGAGATACACATCGACATAAGGATTGATCACGGTCACATCAATAGGAGAAGCAAATTTACATTTTAGCAGAGAAATCTGATTCTCCTTTTAGGAGCCAGTTTTCCCTACTGACTCTTGAACTCACCATTCACATCGTTAGTCAGTCTTGTTTTGATCAAGGTAGATTTTAATGATTCAGTCGTGTCAGTGTACAACATTTTACAAATGTTTATGGAAAGGGGAGGAGGTGAAAAGTAAAGACATGCAGACCCGTGCTGCTCTCTCTAGCATTCAGTTCACCCCAGAGATGGATTCACAGCTACAATGTTCATGCCTCTGAACATGTGCTACATACTCGTAGAGACTGGAGAGCAGGAATCCCTCAGGTCTGTGTACAGGAGACCTCATAGCAGCTAGCCTCCATCCACCAGCACTGAGAGAACCAAATACAGAGAGCCTACAGAGGGGAAACTAGTGATATATGCAGGATGAGTGTCATAACAGCCAGAATCAGCACTAATAAATCACACATCAACGCTTATTCTGAATAGTCACTTGAAACCAGGGTGGATAAAAAAATCAATGTTTTTTTTTAAAAAAAATCAGATTTTTTTTTATTTAAATTGGATTTTTTTCAATAAACTGCTTTTTGAGGAAAATATTTTACCATCCAAAGGTTCTTCCATCATGAGATAAAGCTGAGTTGTTTAACGCAGTAGAATAAAGGCTGTATATGTGTAACATTCACAATGCCATGCTCTTCCAGAGGTTTCTGTAGGATTAGTGGGCAGTTTCTCTCCTATATTATCACAGACGCTCGCTTTACTTACGCAGTTCTCAAAACTGAATTTGACTCCGCAGAGGTCGCAGCCTCTTCTTCATGGCAAAAATGTTACAACATGAACAGAGTTGAGAAAAAGACCTTAATCCTATTGTTCTACAAACCTATGAATACAGAATCAACCCCTTCAGTGCCAAGTCCAAGAAGTTAGACAATATGTTTCTGATTGTTTGGAGTGGAATAGATCTGCACAACACAAGAAGAATGTGAATCTAAGTGTGAGGAGGAGGAAGGGCAAGCAGACAAGAAAATGAAAGTGAAACTTTGAGCACAATACTGCAGCATAGCCAAAGACAGACAAATCTGGATCTGTTTGTGTGTACGATCTGAGGTTTATTACATTCTTTCCTTATAATGGCAGCAGGCCGTAAAAGAGACCAGTTTGGGAATATTTTAATGAAGCTCCTTCGCCTATCGGTAAGGCAGGCATGCGTGCAAAATGCAAACGATGCAACAAAGAGATGCAAGGCCTGGTGGCGCGAATGAGGCAACATCATGAGAAGTGCGGTGATGAAGATGACCAAAGAAACACTTCTGAACAGACAGGATCTTCAGGTTGGTAAACATTTTTATTGAATCCTATTTCTAAAGACTGAACTGTCATGTGTGAGAAAAATTATATTTCTTATTACTGCATGTTACTGTCATTTGGTACAGTTATGAAGAAAAACAAATATTCCTTTTGGGGCAGGGGCAGTGATGTGTTGTGTACAATAAGCAGAAATTGTATAAACAATAAAATAACAGCATTGACTTTTTTTGTTTAGGGGAATTCATGGATTCTGGAAACTATCCACCTCCAAGATCACCATCATCCTGTTCTACAGTTTCAGAGTTATCCATCCAGGATAGTGCTTCATTAGCAGCATCATCATCAGACACCCACAGCCACATATCACCATCACCCAAAAGGAAGAAAAAACCTTTACCTCCTGGAACCACCATAGATAGGTTTGTGATAAGAACTAGCAGATTAGAAAAAGAGTTGATTGATGAAAAAATTGCCCAGTTTATTTATGCAACGAACTCTTCTTTCCGTCTGACTGAGAACCCACATTTCATTAATATGGTTTAGTCACTGAGACCAGGATACAGTCCACCCAGCAGAGCTGATGTTGCAGGGAAACTGCTGGATCAAGTGTATGACAGAGAAATGGAGCAATGTGCAACAGCTCTGGAGGGTAAAATTGTTAACCTAAGTATTGATGGGTGGAGTAATGTCCACAATGATCCTATTGTATGTGCTTGTATAACAACAGAAGAAGGTAAAGTCTTCCTTGCACAAACAACTGATACATCAGGAAATGCACAAACAGCAGAATACTTACAAGAAGTGGCAGTAAAAGCTATAACGACATGTGAACAAAAATTCAAATGTCTAGTAGTACGCAGTTTGGTCACTGACAATGCTGCAAACGTATCCAAGATGAGAAGAGATTTAGAAGAGCAGGGAGGGAATACAAAGCTGCTAATAACATATGGTTGCAGTGCTCATTTGCTGCACCTCTTAGCCAAAGACTTAAGTGTTCCAGAAATAAAGGCTAATGTTGTTGAAATTGCTAAATACTTCCGTAATAATCATTTTGCTGCAGCAGCTCTGAAAAGGATGGGTGGAACCAAGCTAACGCTCCCACAAGATGTTAGATGGAACTCTGTGGTGGACTGTTTTGAGCAGTATATCAAAAATTGGCCTATTCTGATGACACTTTGTGAAGAAAATCGAGATAAAATAGATGGCACTGTCACGGCCAAAATCCTCAACATTGGGCTTAAGAGAAATGTTGAACATATGCTGAGCTTCCTGAAACCCATCTCTCAAGCTTTAAACAAAATACAGAAAAATAGCTGTTTTATTGCGGATGCTGTTGAAATTTGGAAGGAACTGAGTGAACACTTAAAAACAGAACTACACATGGACAGAATTAAATTACAAGCAGTAAACAAACGAATGGGACAAGCACTGACTCCAGCTCATTTTTTGGCAAATATTGTCAATATCCAATATCAGGGTAAAAACCTAAGTGCTGAGGAAGAGGAGTTAGCTATGACATGGGTATCCAGCAATCATCCATCTTTAATGCCAACTATAATAAACTTCAGAGCTAAGAGGGAGCCATTCAAGAAATATATGTTTGCTGAAGATATTTTAAGGAAGGTCACACCAGTAAACCGGTGGAAGTCACTTAAGCGCTTGGATTTAGAGACTGTTCAAGTAATGATTTCACTTTTAACAGCAGTAGCTTCTTCTGCAGGCGTTGAAAGAATATTCTCTTCCTTTGGACTCATTCATTCTAAATTGAGAAATCGGTTGGGACCCAATAAAGCAGGAAAGCTTGTTTTTCTTTTCCAGATTTTGAATAGGAACAAAGAAGATGATGATGAAGATGACGACAAGTGAGCTACAGAGGACAGCAGGGACAGTAGTATTTAAGTTTTTCATGTGTCGGCTGGGCTGACAGTCTAAGTTTCTTAAAATATATATATATATATATTTTGTTTAGCCAAATTAGTTAACAAACATGGATGTTTGTTTAAGTAAATAACTTATGCTGTAATGTTGTTATTGTTTCAGTTGAATAAATCTATTTAAATTGTTATTAAGGTCAGGATTATTTTTCTCCTTCCTAAGTACAACAGAACAGTGGTGTCCAAATATGAATGATTAACCCATTAACCCCTTCCTGACATCCGACGTACTATCCCGTCCACGGTACCCGGGCCCGTATGACCGTGGACGGGATAGTACGTCTACCGCGATCAGCGGCGCCCACATGGTGAGCGCCGCTGATCGCGGCCGGGTGTCAGCTGATTATCACAGCTGACACCCGGCACTATGTGTCAGGGGCGGTCACGGACCGCCCCCGACACGTTAACCCCTTGCACACCGCGATCAAACATGATCGCGGTGTACCGGGAGTTAAAGGGAAGCATCGGCAGGGAGGGGGCTCCCTCCGTGCTTCCCTGAGGCCCCCACGGCAGCGCAATGTGCAGCGCTGCTGCGGGGGGCTCCTATCCTCCAGGCCCCCGGATCCAAGATGGCGACGGGGGCCTTCGGGGACCTGAGGAAGCTGGCTTCCTCAGTGCCTGCAAAGCGCAGGCAAGAGGAAGTCTGGTTCAATGCCTGTGACAGATTGCTGATCTGTCACAGTGATCTGTGATGTGACAGATCAGCGATCTGTCACAGGACAGTGATGTCCCACCTGGGACTATGTAATAAAGTAAAAAAAAAATTAAAAAAAAATGTAAAAATAAATTAAAAAAAAAAAAAAAATCGCCAAATAAATTAGTAAAAAAAAAAAAAATATTCCCCAATAAATTCATTTTTTGAAAATAAAAAAAAAAAAACAATAAAAGTACACATATTAGGTATCGCCGCGTCCGTAATGACCCGCCCTATAAAACTGTCCCATTAGTTAACCCTTTTAGCAAACCCCTTAAAAAATAAAAATAAAAAACGAAGCAAAAAATAATGATTTATTATCATACCGCCAAACAAAAAGTGTAATATCGCGCGATCAAAAAGACGCATATAAATATCCATGGTACCGCTGAAAACGTCATCTTGTCCCGCAAAAAACGAGCTGCCACACAGCATCATCAGCGAAAAAATAAAAAAGTTATAGCTCACAGAATAAAGCGATGCAAAAATAATTATTTTTTATATAAAATAGTTTTCATTGCATAAAACCGACAAAAACATAAAAAAACGACCTAAATGAGGTATCGCTGTAACCGTACTGACCCGAAGAATAAAACCGCTTTATCAATTTTACCGCACGCGGAACGGTGTAAACGCACCCCCCCAAAAGAAATTCATGAAACGCTGGTTTTTGTTCATTCTGCGTCACAAAAATAGGAATAAAAAGCGATCAAAAAATGTCACGTGCCCGAAAATGGTACCAATAAAAACGTCAACTCGTCCCGCAAAAAATAAGACCTCACATGACTCAGTGGGTCAAAATACGGAAAAATTATAGCTCTCAAAATGTGGTGATGCAAAAACTATTTTACAATAAAAAGCGTCTTTTAGCGTGTGACAGCCGCCAAACATAAAAACCGCCATAAATAGTAAATCAAACCCCCCGTT
Source organism: Dendrobates tinctorius (assembly GCF_039654945.1). Lineage (NCBI taxonomy): Eukaryota > Metazoa > Chordata > Amphibia > Anura > Dendrobatidae > Dendrobates > Dendrobates tinctorius. Next base: position 50,568,907 of record NW_027361707.1, read on the forward strand.
ATCACCTCCTTAGTTAGGGAAAAATAATAAAACTAAAAAAAAAAGTATCTATCTCCATTTTCCCGTTAGGGCAAGGCTGTGTGCACACGCTGCGGATTAGGTTCCGATTCATCCGCGCGGATTTTGTAAAATCCGCAGGTGAAACCGCAGGTCAAAAGACCTGCGGTTTTACCTGCAGATTGCTCTGCGGTTTTGTCCTGCGGTTTTTCATCTCCTCATTAGAGGAGATGGCAAACCGCAGGAGAATCCGCAGAAAGAATTGACATGTCAATTCTTTCTGCGGATTGAAAACCGCAGATAATCCGCGCGGAAAATTCCGCACCGTCTGCACTGCGGTTTTTGATTCCCATAGGGAATCATGGTACTGGGGTCCGCAGCAGCCAAAACCGCTGCGGAAATGCAGCAAAATCCGCAGCGTGTGCACACAGCCTTAGGGTTAGAGCTAGGGTTAGAGCTAGGGTTAGAGCTAGGGTTAGAGCTAGGGTTAGAGCTAGGGTTAGAGCTAGGGTTAGAGCTAGGGTTAGAGCTAGGGTTAGAGCTAGGGTTAGAGCTAGGGTTAGAGCTAGGGTTAGAGCTAGGGTTAGAGCTAGGGTTAGAGCTAGGGTTAGAGCTAGGGTTAGAGCTAGGGTTAGAGCTAGGGTTAGAGCTAGGGTTAGAGCTAGGGTTAGAGCTAGGGTTAGAGCTAGGGTTAGAGCTAGGGTTAGAGCTAGGGTTAGAGCTAGGGTTAGAGCTAGGGTTAGGGTTAGGGCTCAGATTAGGGTTAGGGGTGTGTTGGGGTTAGGGTTGGAGTTATAATTGGGGGTTTCCACTGTTTGGGCACATCAGGGGCTCTCCAAACGCAACATGGCGTCTGATCTCAATTCCAGCCAATTCTGAGTTGATAAAGTCAAATGGTGTTCCTTCCCTTCCAAGCTCTGCCATGCGCCCAAACAGTGTTTTACCCCCACATGTAGGGTATCAGCCTACTCAGGACAAATTCCAAACAATTTTTGGGGTCCAATTTCTCCTGTTACCCTTAGGAAAATAAAAAATTGGGGGCAAAAATATCATTTTTGTGGAAAAAAATGATTTTTTTATTTTCACGTCCGAGTGTTATAAACTTCTGTGAAGCACTTGGTGGTTCAAAGTGCTCACCACACATCTAGATAAGTTCCGTGGGGGGTCTAGTGTCCAAAATGGGGTCACTTGTGGGGAGTTTCAATAGTTTAGGTACATCAGGGGCTCTCCAAACGCACATGACACCCGCAGACCATTCCATCAAAGTCTGCATTCCAAAACGTCACTGCTTCCCTTCCGAGCCCCGACGTGTGTCCATACAGTAGTTTTCTCCCACATATGGGGTGTCAGCGTACTCAGGCCAAATTGGACAACAACTTTTGGGGTCCAATTTCTCCTGTTACCCTTGGGAAAATGAAAAAAATTGGGGACTAATTGATCATGTTTCTGGAAAAAATACCATTTTTTTATTTTCATGCCCTGGCATTATAAACTTCTGTGAAGCCCTTGGGGGTTCAAAGTGCTCACCTCACATCTAGATAAGTTCCTTAGTGGGTCTAGTTTTCAAAATGGGGTCATTTGTGGGGGGTTTCCACTGTTTAGGTACATTAGGGGCTCTCCACAGGCAACATGACACTCGCAGACCATTCCATCAAAGTCTGCATACCAAAACGTCACTACTTCCCTTCCGAACCCCGACGTGTGCCCATACAGTAGTTTTCACCCACATATGGGGTATCAGCATACTCAGGACAAATTGGACAACAACTTTTGGGGTCCAATTTCTCCTGGTACCCTTTGGAAAATAAAAAAATGGTGACTAAAAGATCATGTTTGTGGAAAAAATACGAATTATTTATTTTCACGCCCAGGCATTATAAACTTCTGTGAAGCACTGGGGGGGTCAAAGTGCTCACCACACATCTAGATAAGTTCCTTAGGGGGTCTAGTTTCCAAAATGGTGTCATTTGTGGGGGGGTTTCCACTGTTTTGGTACATCAGGAGTTTTCCAAACGCGACATGGTGTCCGATCTCAATTCCAGCCAAAAACGTCAAATGGCGCTGCTTCCCTTCCGAGCTCTGCCATGCGCCCAAATAGTGGTTTACCCCCACATGTTGGGTATCAGCGTACTCAGAACAAATTGCACAATAACTTTTACGGTCCTGTTACCCTTGGAAATAATAATAATTGAGGGTGAAAAGATCATTTTTGTGGAAAAAATATGATTTTTTAATTGTATGGCTTTATGTTATAAACTTCTGTGAAGCCCATGGGGGTTCAAAGTTCTCACCACACATCTAGATAAGTTCCTTAGGCGGTCTAGTTTCCAAAATGGTGTCATTTGTGGGGGATTTCCACTGTTTTGGTACATCAGGGGTTTTCCAAACGCGACATGGTGTCCGATCTCAATTCCAGCCAAAAACGTCAAATGGCGCTGCTTCCCTTAAGAGCTCTGCCATGCGCCCAAATAGTGGTTTACCCCCACATGTGGGGTATCAGCGTACTCAGGACAAATTGCACAATAACTTTTAGGGTCCTGTTACCCTTGGGAAAATAAAAATTGGGGTGAAAAGATCATTTTTGTGGAAAAAATATGATTTTTTAATTGTACCGCTGTACGTTATAAACTTCTGTAAAGCCCTTGTGGGTTCAAAGTTCTCACCACATATCTAGATAAGTTCCTTGGGGGGTCTAGTTTCCAAAATGGGGTCACTTGTAGGGGGTTTCCACTGTTTAGGTACATCAGGGACTCTCCAAACGTGACATGGCGTCCGATCTGAATTCCAGCCAATTTTGCATTGAAAAGTCAAACGGCGCTCCTTCCATTCTGAGCTCTGCCATGCGCCGAAACAGTCGTTCCCCCCCACAAATCAGGTATCAGCGTACTCAGGACAAATTGCACAATAACTTTTGCAGTCCAATTTCTCCTGTTACCCTTGGTAAAATAAAAAAAATTGAACCTGAAGTATTTTTTTTGTGAAAAAAAGTTAGATGTTCATTTCTTTTTAAATATTCAAAAAAATTCCTGTGACGCACCTAATGGGTTAATAAACTTCTTGAATGTGGTTTTGAGCACCTTAAGGGGTTCAGTTTTTAGAATGGTGTCACTTTTGGGTATTTTCTATCATATAGACCCCTCAAAGTGGCTTCAAATGTGATGTGGTCCTAAATATAAAATGGTGTTGTAAAAATGAGAAATCGCTGGTCAACTTTTAACCCTTATAACTTCCTAACAAAAAAAAATTTTGGTTGCAAAATTGTGCTGATGTAAAGTAAACATGTGGGAAATGTTACTTATCAAGTTTTTTGTGTGCCGTATCTCTGTGATTTAAGGGCATAAAAATTCAAAGTTGGAAAATTGCGAAATTTTCAAAATTTTTGCCAAATTTCCAATTTTTTCACAAATAAACGCAAGTTATTTGAATGAAATTTTACCACTAACATGAAGTACAATATGTCACGAGAAAACAATGTCAGAATCACCGGGATCAATGGAAGCGTTCCAGAGTTATGACCTCATAAAGGTACAGTGGTCAGAATTGTAAAAATTGGCCCGGTCATGAACGTGCAAACCACCCTTGGGGGTGAAGGGGTTAAACTGGGGAGAAAAAAGTAATATAAAAAGTGATTCTAAAAATCTTCATCTACTTGCATGTTAAAGTAGCAAGAACTAGTTTAGGTAGAAACTTTGATTTAAATCACTGATTTAAATCAAGCCTTACTGACTAGTGATTTAAATCGTGATTTAAATCAGTTAGATTTAAATCAAATCCACCCTGCTTGAAACAGACATACTTTAATATAGCTCAAATATATTTCCCATGTCCTTACAGTGTATTTCGTAGATCACCATCTACCCACTCCGAAGGTTTATGTCATCAGTGTGTATAGTCATTTCCAGAGGCAAATACATATCAGGATCAATTTCACCGGTGGCATACCACCCTACAGTACGTTTTAAGATAAACGGACACCATGAAGTGAAAAATAAAAAATTGGAAAAAAAGAAAAGCAAAATCAGTATAAACATGGAGGGGGAAGAAAAATTTCTAACTGGGACAAACTAGCATATGGCAACAGCAAAACCAGGGAGCAACGCTCATTGATGCCGTGGCCCAATGTATCCACTAGGTATGATACATCTGCAGATGTATGGCCGCTCACACTACAGATATCTTTTGAAGAATCCAATCTTATAACTCAATTTCAAAAGTGAAATTAAACAGTGACAACCCATATTCTTCATTAAATCGAGACTGAACTGTACTGGTAAGTGTGTAATTATTAATTAACATGATTGTACAGGCCACACAAGGCTCTTCTTACATGCTGCCCCTCCTGAAGATGGTGCTAGATAATGAGCCATTCTTGATGAAATGGAGGCAATGTTGCTGCCGCTGGACTAACAGAACAGGGGTGAGGAGTTCATACACAGGTAGTATACATACTAGACTATGAAACCTGATTGCATGAGATACCAAAAAGGCAGAAATGGTACAATCATAATCAGCAGTAAGGTTAGATTTTTGTATAATCCAAACTAAACCAGATTTTAAATTTCAATCTCAGAAGCGTTTGGGGGACTAATATACTAATATTCTGAGGCTTTATTACCAATATTAGATCAGAAGGTCGCTCTGCAGCATTCAATTGTTCATCAGCTCTGTATTTTTGTGATATTAGGCTGGTTTCAGATATGCGGATGTCAGAGCTGCGGAGGGCTGCGTAGTTCCTGTGAAGCTCCGCCCACTGCCGCACCTCCTCCGGTCAGCTCCTACATCTGCACGCGGCCTACGTACCTATCTTTAACACTGGGTACGCAGGCCGTGCGGATGTATGCGGACACAACATGTTGCATTTTGTTGCGGTCGCCGCATGGTCAAAACGACGCATGCGGACGCATCCGCATACATCCGCAAGTCCTGCGTACCCAGTGTTAAAGATAGGTACACAGGCCACATGCAGACGTAGGCGGAGCCGACCGGAGGAGGTGCAGCAGTGTGCGGAGCTTCACGGAACTACGTCGCCCTCCGCAGCTCTGCCGAACACTAGTGTGAAACTAGCCTAAAGCCCCCTTCACACATGGCGAGATCGCTAAAGCGTCACCGATTTTGTGATGCAACAGCAATATCGCTAGTGATCTCGCTACATGTGACACTTACCTCCGACCGCCCCCCCACCCGCCCGCCGGCTATCATTGATCGCACGAGATCGTCCTGGTCCATTTCTCGTCGTCTGATTCCTGCTGGCGCCGACGAGCGACTCCATGGACGTGGAAGTTGTTAGCAGGGCTGCCATTTTTTCAGCCCATTTTTTTGGGCTGAAAGTCCCCCCCCCCCCCCCCTCTCGACTTATATTCGAGTCATATACACCAGGGGGCCGGAGGGGGCGTGAGGTCATACTTACCCGTCCTGGCACGGTCTCTGCCGTCCCCAGCTTCTCCGCGATTTCCCTTCCTTCCTTCAGCGGTTACATGGTACTGCTCATTACACTCATGAATATGCGCATATTCATGAGTGTAATGAGCAGTACCACGTGACCACTGAAGGAAGAAAGGGAGATTTCGGAGAAGCTGGGGGCTGCAGAGACCGTGCCAGGACAGGTAAGTATAGCGATACTCACCTGTCCGGGGTCCATTGCTGCTTGCTGCTGTCTGGCACGTCATCTATTAGTGACGTTCAGACAGGAGAGGGCACGGTGACGTGGTTAGTGCGCGCTGCGCCCCCTGCAGTCTGAATGTCACTGACAGATGACGTGGCAGACAGCAGCAAGCATCGATGGACCGGGGGACAGGTGAATATCTCAGGTGCCAGCAGTGACACCGGCACCAGGCCCCAGCGAGAGAGGTGAATATGTCATTTTTTTTATTTTTAAATGCAGCAGCACGTGGGGGCATAATCTATGGAGCATCTTATGGGGGCAGCATATAGGGGTATAATCTATGGAGCATCTTATGGGGGCAGCATATAGGGGCATAATCTATGGCGCATCTTATGGCGGCAGCAGATAGGGGTATAATCTATGGAGCATCTTATGGGGGCAGCATATAGGGGAATAGTCTATGGAGCATCTTATGGGGGCAGCATATAGGGGCATAATCTATGGAGCATCTTATGGGGGCAGCATATAGGGGAATAGTCAATGGAGCATCTTATGGGGGCAGCATATAGGGGCATAATCTATGGAGCATCTTATGGGGGCAGCATATAGGGGTATAATCTATGGAGCATCTTATAGGGGCAGCATATGGGGGAATAGTCTATGGAGCATCTTATGGGGGCAGCAAATGGGGGAATAGTCTATGGAGCATCTTATGGGGGCAGCATATGGGGGAATAGTCTATGGAGCATCTTATGGGGGCAGCATATGGGGGAATAATCTATGGAGCATCTTATGGGGGCAGCATATTGGGGCAAAAGCTATGGAGCATCTTATGGGGGCAGCATATGGGGGCATAATCTATGGAGCATGTTATGGGGGCAGCATATGGGGCCTATTCTATGGAACATCTTATGGGGTCATAACCTTTATGGAGCAGTATATGGGGCTATCATGAACTGTATGGAGCATTATGTGGGGCTCCTGATTCAATATGTATTTTCAAAAACACTTAACCCACTGATGTCTCAATTAATTTTACTTTTATTGGTATCTATTTTTATTTTTTACATTTACCAGTAGCTGCTGCATTTTCCACCCTAGAGTTATACTCGAGTCAATAAGTTTTCCCAGTTTTTTGTGGCAAAATTGGGGGGGTCGGCTTATACTCGAGTATATACGGTAAGTAACGACCTCCGACCGCTGCTGCATCGCTGGTGAGATGATCTGCCCTTTTTGGCAGCTCACTAGCGACCGGGTCGTATCGTTATCGCTGGTGAATCACTAAATATAACGGGACCTTTAGACATCAGCACATGTGGCCCCTTAAGGTTGTATGCACACGCTGCGGATTTGCAGCGGTTTTGTTCCTGCTGCAGTGTACAGTACTATTAAAATCAATGAAAACCGCAGTGCAGACAGTGCGGATTTTTCCGCGGTTTCAAAACCGCAGCACGTCAATTCTTTGTGCGGATTCCACTGTGGTTTGGCACCTGCTCCATGGCAGGTGTCAAACCGTAGGGGAAAACCGCAGAAAAACTGCAGATAAACCACAGGTCTTTTGACCTGCGGATTTACCTGCGGTTTTTGACAAATCCGCACGGAAAAATCCGCAGGACAATCCACAGTGTGTGCATACACCCTAAATCAGCTGACCACCAGAAGCTCCAAGATTCAGCCCCCCACAGGTCTAATATTGATGTCCTATACAAAGAACGGCCCATCAGTTTTTAATTCCCTGAAGATGGCATCAGCAAATGACCTATAGTTTAAATCAAGTTTGTGTTTTATATGTAGTTTAATATATTTTTTTACGTATTCCCAATCTGTATGTATACACATACTGTATTTTTCGGATTACAAAACGCACTTTTTTCCCTTAATTTGTGAGGAAAATGGGGGCGAGTCTTATGATCCAAAGGAAGCTTCTCAGGGGGCGCCTGTGGAGGAGCGGGGTTCACAGGAGGCATGCAGCAATGTTGTGGGCCCCAGGCTGGGAGGAGGTGGCTCTCCTAAGATATCAGCCTTAAGCGGACTCCTCCTACCCATTGATTTACCTGCGGTGGGATTCAGGACAATGGCCACCGGGGGAGGTGAGAGCACAGATTGAGATCTCAGGACGAAAGGAGAGCCAAGGCACATCGCATCGCCCCACTCGTGCCACCGCCAGCCTCCTGAAGCAGCGACCCTGCATTCTGTGACCTCTGTGGTAAGTTACCGTAAAAATGGGACTATAAGACGCACCACCATTTTACTTATCGCCTTCACCACCGAGCCCGTTTTCATCTCCCTGATAAGGCCAAATGTTACAATTCTGACCAGTCTCTGTGGTAATCTGGTAACTCTGGACCACTTCAACAGCTCCCACAGATTCTTTTCTCGTGACATATTGTACTTAGTCATAGCAGTAAAATTTGTTTAAAATAACTTATGCTTATAATAAAAAAAAATTTTTGGAAATTTGGTAAAAATTTTGAAAATTTCGCAAATTTCAAACTTTTCTATTTTTATATCCTTAAACCAAGGTGTTAGGTCACACAAAATAGTTAATAAATAACATTTCCCACATGTCTACTTTACATTTGCACAATTATTGAAGCATAATTTTTTTGTTACGAAGTTATAAGGGTTAAATGTTGACCAGCGATTTCTCGTTTTTCCAACAAAATTTACAAAACCTTTTTTTTGGGACCACCTCACATTTGAGGTCATTATGAGGGGCATATACGTCAAAAAATACCTCAAAGTGACACCATTCTAAAAACTGCACCCCTCAAAGTGTTCAAACCACATTCAAGAAATTTAATAAGCCTTCAGGTGCTTCACAGGAACTGAAGCAATGTGGTTGAAAATAATGAACATTTAACTTTTTTTTTTCACAAAAATGTTACTTTAGACCTAATTTTTTTTTTCATTTTCACAAGGGTAACAGGTAGTGATGGGCGAGTAGCATTGTTGCTCGGGTCTCCCTGAGCATGCTTGGGTGATCTCCGAGAATTTTGGTGTGATCGGAGATCTAGTTTTTGTCGTCTCAGCTGCATGATTTGCGGCTGCTAGACAAGCTGAATACATGTGGGAATTACCTAACAAACAGGCATTCTTCACATGTATTGAGCCTGTCCAGCAGTCGCAAATCATACAGCTAAGACTACGAAAACTAAATCTCCAAGCACGCCAAAATACTTGGAGGACACCCGAGCAACAAGTATACTCGCTCATCACTAGTAACAGGAGAAACCAGACCCCAAAATTTGTTGTGCAATTTCTCCTGAGCACGCCAATACCACATATGTGGGGGAAAACTACTGTTTTGGTGCACGGCTGGGCTCAAAAAGGAGAAAGGCAGTGCTGTGGAGTTGGGAGTCAGGGAAAATGAGAAGTCGGAGGTTTGGCTAACTGCCTCCGCAGCCCTGAAAAATAGCGTAGTAGTTGACGATTACCAAAATATATTTGTACTGACCCTAATCTAGTCCTATCGACTAATCCAAATTATTATTTTTTTATTCTATTTTCACAAAAAGAAAAAGCGAGTTTGCCAGTCAGTGATGTGCATCTGATCAGTGGCTGTAGGACACACCGCCGGAGGTGAGACAAGGGTCGGGGGAGGGGGGTGGTGAGACTAAATAAGAAGGGAAGAAAAGGCCTGGAAAACAGCAAGCAAAGGTGCTGAGAAGTGATTTGTGTCATTGATTAGTGGTCGGCTGCTGTAGAATGCATGCTCAGAGGTGGTGCAGAGGGAGGGGTCGGGGGTATAGAAAGGGACAAAAAAAAAAAAGTCCTGGAAAACCACGAGCATGGACACTGATCAATGACTTGTGACAGAATGCAGGGGGGTGTATTAGGAAAGATCAAGAATCAAGAATCAGGAACAGATTAGGGAAAGATCAAGGATTAGGAACATGTTCTTTCTTCAACAGCACCAGTGATGGCAAAGCCTTGAAAGTCTGTAATACCACAAAGCCCAGCACAGCGGTGACAGAACATCAGTATGACCGCCCTGCACACATCCAAAGCTAGAATGAGAGTGATTGACTTAACCGCCCACTCAAGCCAATCAGAGCAGGTCCTGGTGACGCTGTTGCTGCCGGAAACCATGAAAATGCTGTGATTGGCTGTTCAGAAATGAACAGCCAATCACAGCGAACGTAGTTGCGAGGGGGCGACGTCTGGCGCCCTGCAGCAAGATTTAGTAGGTACCTTAATGCATTGAACAAGGCTGTGGTCGCGATGCCGCATAAAAGATGTGGCGTATCCATACGTCCCATGTCAGTAAGTATCTACCAACCTGGACGTATGGATAAATTCAGCAGGAATGAATATCCAATAAGATACAGATTAATGAGTAAAGGATATCATAAAACTTAACATTTAATGAATTGCGCTAAAAAAATGCAACAGACATCACAGACAATGAACCCAGGGAGAAAAAAAAGAAAATACCCAGTGAGCAAAAAAACAAAAACAAAGCACAGTGAAGGACAATTGGTTAAAAAGCTACCTGTAATTGCGGTATTGAATATATTGGTAAGACTAAAAGGGAATTCCATAGCCGAATTTGTGAGCACCTTCGTGACAAAAAAATATGAGGGACACTCCAGTGGCTTATGCCAATTGTTGCCACCATGGAGATGTAAGGCTATGTGCACACGTTGCGGATTCTGCTACGTTTCCGCAGCGTTTTTGGCCCTGCAGAAACGCAGCAGTTCCGCAGACATGGTAGAGTACCATGTTAGCCTATGGCATTTCAAATCCGCTGTGCTCAAGCTGTGGTTTTTTCCGCGCAATTTTGCTGCGGTTTACAAACCTGAGAGGGATCCGTCCCGCCAGGACAGGAACCTACTGAGATATAAGGGGCGGCACCTCTCCCCTGCTTCAGTTGGTTACAGAGCATTGAGAGGACTTCCCAGTTAGTTACATGTTAATCCAACACGACATCACACAAATGCACCCTACTAATCGTGCACACCCATACGGTGAAAAAGGGGGGGGGGGGATATACGGGTGCCGTCATGGGTTCTGGGAAAAACGTCTACCGTTAAGTAACCATGGTGGTTTTCCCTTCACCCATGACAGCACACCTGAGATTTTTGGAGACTAGGAAACACCTTAGGGAGGGACCACCACTTGCAGCACCCTTCTACCAAAGGTTAAGTCAGCAGAGGAGGATAGATTTAATCTATAGTGCTTAAAGAAGGTTGAAGGTGAGGCCCAGGTAGCGGCCTTACAACTTTGTTCAATCGATACCTCTGCCTTTTCAGCCCAGGAGGTCACCCCGGCTCTGGTGGAATGAGCCTTGATGCCGTCAGGAATCGGAACACCACTAGCTGAGTAGGCTATACTAATTGCCTCCCTAATCCATCTGGCAATAGTCCCTTTTGATACTCCATAGCTCTTCCTGGCACCCTGGAAGGCTACAAATAGGGACTGGGACCTCCTCCACTGGCTAGTAACAGATATGTATTCTAGCAGGGCTCTCTTAACGTCCAAACTACGGAAATTCTCCTCCCCTGAATTCTTTGGATTATCGCAGAAAGATGGGAGGATGATCTCCTGACCCCGATGGGAAATCTGAAGCTACCTTAGGCAGATAAGCGGGGTCTGTTCTTAATATCACCCCGTCCTGAAAAACTTGTGTATAGGGTGGATTTACCGAGAGAGCCTGCAAGTCGCTTACTCTACGGGCCGATGTAAGGGCCACTAAAATGATCGTCTTTAGGGTCAGATATTTTATGGGTAGCTGATGTAAAGGCTCGTACGGTTCTTTTGTAAGGGCCTCTAGTACCAGGTTTAAGTCCCACGGGCTATTCTGGGTATTGGAATAGGCCTAGACCTATGGCAGGATTTGATAAATCTGGCTACCCATCTATTTGCTGCCAAGTTGCAGTTATAGAGCGCTCCTAGTGCAGATACCTGAACCTTCAGAGTGTTCACCGCTAACCCCAGCTGCAACCCTGATTGTAAAAACTCCAAGATGGCACTAATCGGGGGTTCTTGTTCTAACGACTTACCTAGGAACTGCAGGAATTTATTCCATGTTCTACCGTAGATATTGGTTGTCACCGGTTTCCTACTCTTCAGCAGGGTGGCCACCAAACCGGGAGAGAAACCTCTATCCATAAAAAGCGACCTTTCAAACTCCATGCCGTCAGATGGAATTATTTGACTTGAGCGTGGAATATTGGACCCTGAGCTAGTAGGTCCGGGATTTCTGGCAGAACCCATGGATCGGAGAGGGACATCATTCGTAGCAGCGCAAACCAGGGTCTTTTTGGCCAAAATGGAGCTATTAGAATCACTCTGGCCTGATCGTTCCTGATCTTCTTGACAACTGTTGGGATCAGGGCCACTGGGGGGGGGGGGGGGGGGAATGCATAGGCTAGCCTGAAGTCCCACGGAATCTGCAATGAGTACACAGCCCATGGTTCTCTCGGGTTCAGTGAGCAAAACCTCTCTACTTGCCTGTTGTTTTTGTTGGTAAAGAGGTCCATCACCAGTTTCCTACAAAGCTGTGTTAGTTTTTGAAAAACAGACCGATTTAGAGCCCATTCTCCTTGCCTCAGTATTGCGGCTCAGGAAATCGGCCTCTATGTTTTCTGCCCCTTTCATGTGCAAGGCTGTTGAGTGTAGGTGTTGCTCCGCTCTGCAAAGAATGTCGCCCGCTGCCATCATTAGGGAGTGAGACCTTGTCCCCCCTTGGTGGTTGATGTAGGCCACCGTCACTTTGTTGTCCGACATGATGCGGACATTGCGACCCCTGAGTAGGGGAATGAAGTGGATTAAGGCTTTGTTCACTGCCCACAGTTCTCTCAGGTTGGAAGGTGCCCCCATTTCTTGAGGCCTCCAGGAACCCTGGGCCACATGACCCCTTAGGTGTGCCCCCCAGCCCAGGGAGCTTGCGTCTGTCAGTATTATGTCGGTCGTCTGTGTGTCCCAAGGCATTCCCGAAGCAAAGTTTGTACTGTCCAACCACCAGTTGAGAGAGTCTCTGGTCTCTAAGGAAAGCTCCAGTCTTCCTTCTAAATGCCCTCTCAGCGATCTTTGTGCTGACAATATCTCTCCCTGGAGCTGTCGGGTGTGAAATTGAGCCCACCTGACCGCTGGAATACAGGATGTCAGGGTACCTAGCAGAGACATCGCGTTTCTCAATGTCATGAGGTTGGTCTCGGGCCACCAAAGCCATGCTCTGTACCTTCTCTATTTTGGTATCCGGAAGCAGACACGCTTGCTGTTCTGAATCCAGGATAAATCCCAGGAAGATTCGTTTCCTTAAGGGCTGTAGTTTTGATTTTTTGAAATTTATTACCCACCCTAATTCCTGTAAGGTGTCGGTCACCCAGCTCAACTGTGCCGTACAGTGGTCCTCTGAGCTGCCCACTATAAGAAAATCGTCCAAGTAGGGTATTATGACCATATTCTGAATTCGGAGGAAGGCTGTTACCTCCGCTATGACCTTGGTAAAAACCCTCAGGGCTATAGATATGCCAAATGGAAGAGCTCTGAATTGGAAATGCCTGAGTATGTCCTGGATATAGAGAGCTAGTCAAGTATTTTTGGTAATCTGGATGGATAGGGATGTGATAATACGCATCCTTTAAATCGACTACGGCCATAAAACAATTTTGGATGTAGCAGCTTTATGGCTGTAGCCACCGATTCCATCTTGAAGGTTTGATTCCTTATCCGATTGAGCCCTGTGAGATTTAGGATTGTCCTAAACGACTGATCTGGGTTTTTTTTTTTATCAGAAAAAGGGGGAATAGAACCACCTTCCTTCCTGTGTATTTGGGACTTCGGAAAGGACCTGCTTGTCTATCAGGCTCAGGATCTCTTATTCCAAGGTAAACTGTTCTTCGATCACCTTCCAGATAGGGGTAATGATAAACATGGCTTTTGGCTGGCGAACGAAGGGGATTCTCAGGCCTTCTCTTAAGATGCCTAGGATCCAGGTATTGGAAGAGATCTTCCCCCAAGCCTGGGAAAAGAGTGCCAATCGCCCCCTACCGGGATGCTGGCGTCACTGTGGAGATTTCTTTGCAGTGGAGGTGCCTCCACCAAACATAAATCCTGACTCCTTTTTCCTTTTATCTTCCCATCTTCTCCTATCTTCCTATCTCCTCCTATTGAATCTTCCCCTCCGAAAGGGCTGTCTTCTCTGGTCTGTCGGGAACCCTTTCTTCCCATCGCTCGCCTTTTCCAGGATGTCATCCAAGTTTTTCCCGAATAAAAAACGACCATCACAGGGGAGAGAGCACAGCTTAGCTTTAGATTGCAGGTCACCCGGACAGCCTTTAAGCAACAACGCGCGTCTGGCGGCATTCGATAAGCCTGCCGCCCTAACTGTCAACCTCAGAGTTCGCCAAAAAAGCTGCTGCCCCGTGCAGGAGATACATATCTGCCAATATCGTTTCTCTTGGGACCTTTGACGCTAGCCTCTCTTCTAACTGCTGCAGCCAAATCATCAGGGAGCACACCGTGCAGGTGCCTGATATTGCCGGCTTTAATCCTCCCGCTGTTGCTTCCCATGCATGCCTCAAACAGGAATCAGCTTTTTTTTGTCTAGCGGGTCCCTAAGAACCCGAGTCTTCTAGGGGTAAGGCCAACTTTTTGGAAGACCTGGACACCGCTGCGTCAATCTTTGGGACTTTGTCCCATATTTCCGCATCTTTGTGCTCAAAGGGGTATCGTCTCTTGGAGGCGGAAGGAAGAGCCCCTGATCTCTCGGGTTTCCTCCATTCTCTCTCAAGCGCTTGGATCTTTTCATTCACTGGAAAGGTCCGTTTTTTCCTCTCTTGAAGCCCCCCAAACATGACGTCCTCTAGGCATTTAGCCGCTTTCTGTTCCTGAAGGCCCATTGTTGTTCTAATGGCCGTTAGGAGAGCATCCGTGTCTTCTACAGGAAAACATGGCTTACCCCCAGTGTCACTGTCTGAGGAGGATGGCTGTTCGGACTGAGATAAGGCCGAAGAGGAGTCTGAGGGAGAACTAGGGGGGATTCTTTCTACCTTTCCTCCCTTTCTTCAACAAGGTCTTAATTGAACCCTCCATCTCTGATCTAAGGGCCGATATCAGGTTAGCTGCGAAACTAGGCGCTTCTTCTGCCATGGTTCGCTGAATGCAACTGGCGCAGAGATCTTTCTGCCAGTCTCTTGCTAGGGCAGTTTTACATATGGCGCAGTCCCTATTATTCTTCTTACTTCCCGCTTTTTAGGTTTTTCCTACGGGGTAAAACATACAACAGGGAAGCCCTATTAACATAATGCTAGCATTCAAGAAGATCACTCACCACCCGTAATCAAGGGTACCGGACTTGGAGGCTGCGTCGGAGCACGTGACCTGTGCTCTTTGGACCTTGAGGAGTCTCCCGACCTGCGGCTGCTGCTTAAGTGGCTACCATGTTTGCGGCCGGAGGGTTGTGAAGGAGGCAGAGACAATGATCGCTCCTGTTCTGACTCCATCTTGCACCGCCTGCCCTGCCGCTGTTCCTCGTTTAAATAGTGCGCCTCCGTCCTGGTGGGTGTCTCCTCCCCCCAGAGACCGCTTCAGAAAGCCGGCGTCGCACCCGACGCCATGACACCGTCGCCTTTTGCTGACATCAGCCGGCGCATTCCCATGATCCTCTGCACCGCTGACGTCAGCAGCCGGAAGACGCCCGCGGCTCTCCCCTGCTAGATGTCCTGAGGATTGAGATCCCGGGCGCGCGCAAGAGGAGGGCGGCGCGGTGGAGCTTCCAGGAGCACCGGGATCCCACCTGCGCCCACACGAACCCGGAGCCCAGGGTGTCACCAGGGACTGTGCCTCCAGCACCCGACGGCCAGCGCTACTGGTAAGACTCCTGCTCTTCCCACGTCGGGACGGGCCTGGGCTTTTTTTTTCCCTCGCCATGATAGGCAGCGCCGACAGTGGGATTCCCTCCAGGACAGGATCCCAACTGAAGCGGGGGAGAGGTGCAGCCACTTATAGCTCAGTAGGTTCGTGTCCTGGCGGGGCGGATCCCTCTCAGGTGTGCCGTCATGGGTGAAGGGAAAAAAACTTATTCTTCAAAAAGTAAATGGATTTTTCAGCTAAAAACCATGCAACCATTGGGTCTGAATGAACAGCTATCATATGGCTGTTTTTTTATGAACTCCTTTTTGCCCCCCCTTTTTTTTTCTTTTATTACTCTCTGAGCCGCCTCGAGTCACCAGTGTTGTTTTAATGTTCTGGGCCTGCACGTAACGCTCCCTGTATAGGGGGTGGACACATCTGGTTCAACTCGCCAAGTTTCTTCAGGTACATGGCCCTCTTGGTCTACTCCTATGGGTTCTAAAGTATATTTGTATGTTCATTTTTTGTTACTCTTTGGTTCGCCTCGAGTTACCCGTTGTGGTCTCATTTTTCTGGATCTATACCCAACGCTCCCTGTACAGGGGGTGGACAAATATGGTTCAGTTCGCCACATTTTCTTTCAGGCACACGGCCCTCCTGGCCCACGTTCATGAGTTACACTCTTTCTACATTTTTTTTTTTTTTTTTTTTTTTTTAATTCCCCTATACATTTAGTGTCATTTGATTCGTTTTTTATGTCCCTTCTATCTGAGCCCACCACTGATAAAGAAAAAAAGGACAAAAATGATTACACAATATGATTTTTACATATGCATTCCTACAGCTTTTGACATACTTTTGCTTTAAGTCTAGGTCTCTGAATCATACCAATTAGGATTTTCTGTAAAACGATTACATTGCTTTATGCGCAACTATCATTGCCATATCTAGGCTTGCATATAATTAATTTGAGGTTTTACAATTTTTTATGCTCAGCCTAATTGGGTTAATCATTTTTTGTTGTAAAATGTCCCATATTTCTGTGGTGCCAGGAAGTGTTGTATAGCGCAATATGCAGCCTCTCCATGTGACCAGGAGGTCTCCATGGAGATCTAGGTAAACCAGCTGCCTGTGCATGCCACACACCGGAAGTGCGCTCCAGACCGGAAGCGCGTCATATGCAGGAGGCGGAGCCTCGGACAGCGCAGCTCCTGGCTTCTCCATTTAACTTTTTGCTGGTGGGGACACCGGTAATACACTCCCCTGATGAGTCCGGGTTCGAACGAAAAGTGTCGGGAGACGCGGTGCATCCATTGAGGCATTATACACACTCATCTGCTGTTGCCCCTCATACATCATAGTGGAGACACCGGTCCACCGAGGCACATGGGTGAGATCCAACTGGTTCCTTGTGAATCGTCGGAATTTTAATATAATGTGTTCATGCATCTGTTTTCCATGACTAATATGCATCATCATACTGACTAAAAAGTGTTTTTGCTGATCCACTATAGGAATGCTCATTAAGTTTAATGGGGTGGCTTGGTTCCTCTTAAGCTATCAGCAGTGTATACACTTATGACTACGGGCGATGATATTTTTTTATGCCTCTTTTTTGCTGCTACATATCTTTATAGATTGGTCTGTTGCTCTATAATATGTCTAAATTAAGTATTTATACATCTTTGGATGTTTGGATTGTGGTGATCATTTATTGATTTCTGGACCCCCTTTTCTGTTCCGAGATAATCGTTGTATTATCCCGTTTGGGGATTAGTGTGTGTGATGAGTATTCATAGATCACACCTTGTTCACTTATTCATTGACTGATTTACGAGAGTACATATTGGTCTACATATCCAGACCTGGTAGCGCATTTAATTCATTTTTAACTTCACTGTGCTTTGTTTTTGTTTACTGGGTATTTTTTCTCTCACTGGTTTCCTTGTCTGATGTGTCCAAGTTGCATTTTTTAGCGCAATTCATTAAATGTTAAGTTTTATGATATGCTTTGCTCATTAATCTGGACGCATGGATACATCAAAGGTTGTGAAGGTGTTAACAAGAATTCTCTCCACTATTTCCCTCTCCAAAATTCGGGGTGCGCCTTCTAATCCACAAAAATACGGTATATGATTTATAATAGAAATCTTACAATTTTCCACTGGGACTTTTTAACCTATCCTGTAGTTTCAGGAAAAAAAAAAAAACTGACCCCATCTTTTGTATTGAATTGAGGCATGTAATGAGCGTGTGAAAAGGCCATTGTGAAAGGAGGAACAGATCCGCTGTGATAATGCCTATTGCGATTGGTGGATCGACCAAACCGCTGCATGACCAGCTCTACCCTCGCCTACTGTATTCTCACCCATCCCTTGTAGATTGTGAGCCTTCGCGGGCAGGGTCCTCTCTCCTCCTGTACCAGTTATGACTTGTATTGTTTAACATTATTTTACTTGTTTTTATTATGTACACCCCTCCTTACATGTAAGGCACCATGGAATAAATGGCGCTATAACAATAAATAATAATAATAATAATCCTGTGTTATCAGCTGTATATAGAGGTGTTACCTGCCAAAATAATCCTGCTTCTGCTGATAAAGAGCCAGCTGTAAACTCTTAGGGTCCTGTTACACTAAACGACGCACCAGCGATCCAGACAATACGATCTGGTCAGGATCGCTGGTGCGTTGCTACATGATCGCTGGCGAGCTCTCAAACAGGCAAATCTCACCAGCGATCCGCACCAGGGAGGACGCTGGTATCCAGGGTAAATAGTAGGTAACTAAGCGCTCGTCGCTTAGCTACCAGCTGTTTACCCTGGATACAAGCGTGCTCACGCTGGGAGCTGGTATCCAAGGTAAACAGCAGGTAACTAAGAGTGTGGCGTTTATTTACCCTGGATACCAGCTCCCAGTGCGAGCACGCTGGTATCCAGGGTACACAGTGGGTAACTATGGGAAGCGCGTGCTTAGTTACCCGATATTTACCTTAGATACCAGCTCCCAGTGACTGCTTACAGCACTGGGAGCTCGCTGATTGTTGGTCTCCCGCTGCCACACTCGATGCATGCTGGCCAGCGGGACACCATCGATCAAAAAAATGGCCCAGGACATTCCTACACAATCAGTGATACCCGGCTGAGGCGGTCGCTGATGCGTGTCACACACAGCGAGATCGCTGATGTGTCACAAAATCGGTGACACATCAGCGATCTCGTTAGCGATCTCGCTTAGTGTGAAGTACCCCTTACTGAAAGGACAGGAAGGAGTTTTCAAAATAAGCTTTTTTTATCACTCCATATTATGTTTTAATTGACGATCACAATATAGAAAAGAACATTGCCAAATTTTCTTTTAAATACATCAAATGAGAAAAAAATTTAAATAGGACATATTCTGGTGATCACTTCACTTTAAATGTATCACTTGAGAGAATGAAGGGGGCATGTAAACTTGTCATCCCAGTAAAAGGGTGGTAACTTTGAGGAATTTAGGGTTTATCACATTTCACGTTTCTTTATCCTTTCTTTCCATGGGTGTTCTTTTGTGGCTTTGTTTTGCTGAAGCCTGAATCTAGGTAATCTAAGCTTCATCTGGAGCCTTAAGGTACCGTTACACTTAGCGATGCACCAGCGATCCCGACAACGATATGGATCGCTGGTGCATCGCTAAGTGGTCACTAGTGAGCTGCCACATAGGCAGATCTCACCAGCGACATAGCAGGGGTCAGGGGTCGCTACTTACCTGTCAGACGCGGCGATCCCGACGTCCTCCCGCCCGCATCCACGCGTCGCTTGTCGGCGCCACAGGAAGCCCAGCAGGAAGCGCCCGACGAGAAATGGTCCAGGGCGTTCTTGCGCGACCAGCGATAACCAGCAGGGGAGCGGTCGGTGGTAAGTATCAGACATAGCGATATCGCTAGCAATATCGCTGCTACGTCACAAAATCTGTGACGTTACAGCGATATTGCTAGCAATATCGCTATGTCTAACGGGGGCTTTAGGCTGGGTTCATACTGCGCTATGACAGTCCGTTGAACTGACTGCGTTACACCGCGGTATAATGCGGTGTAACGCAGGCTGTTACCGCTGCCATAGCCTCCCATTAACTAGCGCATCGCGACGTATGCCGTAAAGCGGCACACGTTCGCAATGCGCCATTAAGCACTGACAGAGCCTCGGAGGCGGCCTGCAGCGTCTGAGGCTCCGTCACAGCTAGCGCTGATGAATCATCAGCGCCAGCGGTATAGCATAACACATAACGCGTTATGCTATAGCGTTAACGCAGCCCATCAATGCTATGCCTTGATAGGGCTGGCTAATGCTATGTGAACCCGGCCTGAAATAAAAGCAAGGACTTTATACAAGCTTCAAAAGTTTATCCAAGATTAGAAAACCTGTGTTCTTTCAGATCGCGTCTATGGATTGGATTTGCTATAGGAGCTACATCTGTGGCATGCTTACCAGCCACGTGATTTTTTTTTTTTTTTTTTCTTAATCCAGGACAAGTCTACTTGGACGTCTTATAGTGTTCGGTCAGCTTTTACTTACTTCAAAATTGTTTTTGCACTGCTGCAGTCCTCAAATCGAATGGAGTACCCAACTTCCTGGCCGAGCAACACATCCATCTCATCAGCAACTCTCTGAGCCACACTCATGGCAGCCACTCTCCTGGGTTGGGTACAAGCTACACCTCTCTTTGGACCAGGCAACGACCTCATGTACTCTACACACCACTGCGGGATCTACAATATAACAGCATAGATTTAGAAAACTTGTAGTAAGCTTCAATCATCTGGGGTAATTAGAGCATAAAAAGGTATGTGCACAAAACAATCAGAAAATACTTAAACAGAATGAAAGACGTATGTTCAATGTAAAAACGGCTTGCTGTACACATGTTCCGGTATTTCAACATCTTTTAACTACTGCAGGCTTCTAAAAATGCCAAGTGGATAATAGACTTCCATTCGGAAGACGCCCTGTACTTTACAAGTCAAGAATCCTCAAAATAAGCCCAGAAGACATCCAAACATCTTTTGGAGCGTTTTGCTATTGTCTTTGCTTAAAAAAAAAAAAAAAAAAAAAAAAAAAAAAATCCTTAAATATTCAATGGAGCGGGAAAAAAAGTCTGGAAAACAGAACATATAAAAAAAAAAAAAGTCACGAAAAATATGGGAAAACCCGCAAAAATACAGCCGACAGCCATAACCATAGTAACATAGCCATGGAAAAATTATCAGAAAGTTAACCCCTGCAAAAAAAAAGAAGTGTCAGACAAACGATTTTTGGTACTCACTGTAAAATCTCTCTGAGCCTTCATTGAGGGACACAGGTGACCATGGGTGTATGCTGCTGTTGCTAGGAGGCTGACAAGGCAGTATACACCCACCGATAGGCACAAAGTACCTCAGTTAGTGCTAACGCAGTAGGAGAAGCAACCAAAACTCAACCTATGTATCAACGCAACAAGACAGACACGTAGGCCCAATAGTTGTAGAAACAATTGGGGAGGGTGCTGTGTCCCCCAATGAAGACTCCAAAGTGATTTTACAGCAAGTACCAAAAATCCTTGTTTCTTTATCGCTTCATTGGGGGACACAGGTAACCATGGGACATCCTAAAGCAGTTCCCCTGGGTGGGAACAGAAAAAAAACGCAAAGAAAAACAGACTTAGGTTGGCCGGTGTGTAACCGCCGCCTGCAGCACCTTCCTTTCTAGGCTTGCATCAGACGAGGCATGAGTATGAACCCTGTAAGACCTCACAAAAGGTGTGCAAAGATGACCAGGTCACAGTCTTACAATCTGTAAAGCTGAGGTCTGGTGACAAACTGCCCAGAAAGGAGTTCTCCAGGGAATGGAAAGGATAGAGGGACATAAAGGAAGGAAGGACAATGTCTTCTTTTTATTTCACATTAATGACCACCTTAGGTAAAAGGGAAGGAACAGGTCTGAAAACCAACTTGTCCTAAGGTAGGATCAGGAAACGGAGACCGTCAGGATTTGCCGATAACTCGGAAAACTTCCCTGATGGCTGTAATGGCAACTAAGCAGGCAACCTCCCATGACAGAAGAGAAAACGGAATGTCCTGAATGGGCTCAAACAAGGAGCACGCATGTAGGCGCCAAAGACCAGATTAAGATCTCATGGATCTATCAGGGAACAATAAGGAGGTGCCAGGCGGGCGATTCCTTGAAAAAAATCATTACCTGGGAACGAAACGCCAGATCTAGTTGGAAAAGAATTGACAGAGCGGAAACTTGCCCCTTAAGAGTACTGATTGAAAGACCCGCTTGTAGAAAAAACAAGCATGGAAAGAAGGGAAAAGAACACAGGAACCAAACTGCTGTCCTCACACCACCAGAAGGCGGCCTTCCAGTATCTGTGGTAGATACGTAAGGATTGCTGGTTTTCTCGCCCTAATCATAGCCTGAATGACCTGATAAGAAAAAAAACCTAGCCTCTCTCAGAACTGCGGCCTCAACGACCATGCCATTAAACTAAGAGACTGAACTTTGGGGAAGAGGGGGCCTTGAGAAAAAAGATCCGGACAGTCTGGAAGCCTCCAGTGGACGTCCATGAGCATGATCACCAGCTCCGGGTACCAGGCTCATCTTGACTACTCTGGAGCCAACAGAATTACAGGAACCCCTTCTGCATTTAACTTTTTCACGATTATCAGAATCAAGGGAAGGGACGGAAAAAGAAAAGGCAATCGATGGCTAGGGATCCCGGGACCTGGTTACATACTGAGGAACCTTATGGTTCATCCAAGGCACCATCAGGTCAACATCTGGTGTGCCCATTTCAAGCATATTTGGTAGGGAACGCTGGGGCCGAGTGACCACTCGCCCGATGCAAGACCCTGACAGCTCAGGAAATCGGCTGCCCAGTTTTCTACCCTAGGAATGTGCACAGCTGATATGGTGGGACGTTCTGCCCATCAAAGAATCCTGGTTACCTGTACCATAAACTGCAGCTGCGAGTCTTACCTTGATGGTTTATGGAAACCACGGTAGTGGAAATGTCCGACGGTATGCGGACCGGCTGGCCTGCGATGAGGGTCTGCCAGCGGCAAAGGGCAAAGAAAATGGCCCTGATCTCCAGGAGATTGATGGGGAGAGTGGATTCTTGGGAGTTCCAGGGATGATGAAGAAAGACTGCTCTCCGACCGAGGAGAATGGCGTCGGAGAAGACCTGCCGCCGGAGAGGAAGGACTTCCCTCGTAGGACTAATGCTGATAGCGTCCACCAGGAAGGGACTGGCTCACCATAAAAAGCAGAAGCACAGGACGGTCCAGAGAGACGATCCTTTTGACTCAGACCAACAAGAGAGCCAAGCTGAAGAGGAAAGGTATGAAACTGGGCCAAAGGCACAGCTTCCACGGCAGCAATCATCTTCCCAGAACTCTTATGAAGGACCACAGGGGGAGAGGTCGCTCTAGAGAGCAGAACCCTCAGGAGAGGGATAACAAGCTCTACTTTGGAAGGGAGATGCGGGTTTGGGCTGTGTCGAACCTCCTGCCCAGAAACACCAGGTGCTGAGCTGGGGTCAGGGATGGCTTCTCTCTGTTGATAATCCAGCCTAGGTAGACCAGAGTGCCCATGGTGATCTGAAGACTCTGGTCACAGTCTCGGCAGGACGGCCCCCTTGATCAAAACGATCATTCAAATAAGGAATTGTGAATCCCTTGGAGTGAAGTATGGCCATCACCGCTGCCATGGTGTCGGAAGCCTGTCCGAAGGGAAGAGCCGAGAACTGCTAGTGATCCTCCTGGATCACAAACCATAAGACCTTCTGATGCTGAACACAAAAAGGAATGTGAAGATAAACATCCTGAACATCTACAGAACAAATAAATTCTCCCGGCTCCATGGAGGCGATTAGCAGACGTAGGGACTCCATCCTGAAAAAACAGATCCGAACATGACGGTTCAATCGCTTGAGGTCCAAAAATGGATGGAG
Source organism: Dendrobates tinctorius (assembly GCF_039654945.1). Taxonomy (NCBI): domain Eukaryota; kingdom Metazoa; phylum Chordata; class Amphibia; order Anura; family Dendrobatidae; genus Dendrobates; species Dendrobates tinctorius. The sequence continues at coordinate 50,592,276 of NW_027361707.1, forward strand.
CAATCCACATTTCTTCAGGACAACTAAAAGACTGGAGTAGAACCCTGAAAACGTACGTTCCAGGGAACAGGTTCGATTACCCCTGTGCGACGTAGAGAAGAGACCATCTCCGAGACCCAGGTATAGTCATAGAATTGTAGAGTTGGAAGGGACCTCCTGGGCCAGCTTGTCCAACCCCCTGCTCAAAGCAGGATTCGCTAAATCATCCCAGTCAGATGTCTGTCCAGCCTCTGCTTGAAGACTTCCATTGAAGGAGAACTCACCACTTCTCGTGGCAGCTTGTTCCACTCATTGATCACTCTGTCAAAAAGTTTTTTCTAATATCTAATCTGTCTCCTCCCATTCAGTTTCATCCCATTGCTTCTAGTCTTTGCTTGTGCAAATGAGAATAAAATTGATCCTTCTACAATGTGACAGCCCTTTAGATATTTGTAGACAGCTATTAAGTCTCCTCTCAGTCTTCTCTTTTGCAAACTAAACAATCCCAAATCCTGCAACCTTTCCTCATAAGACAGGGTTTGCAGACCGGTCACCATTCTGGTTGCTCTTTTCTGAACTTGCTCCAGTTTGTTGATGTCTTTTTTAAAATGTGGTGCCCAAAACTGGACACAATATTCCAGATGAGGTCTGACCAAAGAGGAGTAGAGGGCAATAATGACTTCACGTGATCTAGACTGTATGCTTCTGTTAATACATCCTAGAATTGCATTTGCCTTTTTTGCTGCTGCATCACACTGTTGACTCATATTCAGTCTATGATCTATTAGTATACCCAAGTCTTTTTCACGTGCTGTTGCTTAGCCCTATTCCTCCCATTCTGTATATGCTTTTTTCATTTTTATTGCCCAGATGTAGTACTTTGCATTTTTCCCTGTTAGAAACCATTCTGTTAGTTGCTGCCCACTTCTCCAGTTTATTTATATCTTTTTGAATCCTCTCTCTCTTCTCTAGTATTAGCTATCCCTCCTAGCTTTGTGTCATCAGCAAATTTAATCAGTTTACCCTCAATTCCTTCATCTAAATCGTTGATAAAGATGTTGAACAATACAGGGCCCAGGACAGAGCCCTGTGGTACCCCACTTGAGACATTCTTCCAACTGGATGTGCAGCCATTTACGACCACTCTTTGGGTCCGATCACTAAGCCAGTTATGGATCCACCTAACAGTTGCCTTGTCCATTCCATACTTAATTGAAAAAATGACTAAGATTGTATGAGATACTTTGTCAAATGCTTTGCTGAAGTCAAGATATACTATATCTACAGCATTTCCTTGATCCACACAATCAGTGATTCCATCATAGAAGGAACCATACTTCCCCCGGAAGAGGAGAAAGCCGGCCTCCCACCCTGGAGAAGTTCCCGGGTGGGGGTGACCCGTTATGCCGAGGAGAACCTGTTGGTGCGGGAACCTGAAGACTGGGCGGAAGTCCCTGAAGCAGAGAGGGGCCGAAAGGAATGAAACTGAAGTGACCTCTTTTTATTAAAAAGATGTTTTGACTGACTGGGGAAGGGATGCACTATTTTCGCCGGTAGCATCGGAAAATTTTTGTTCCAGTTTGGACCCAAAAAGTCTAGAGACTTGGAAGGCCAGTGAGGGATTCTGTGGTTCTGCATGCCTCACTTTCAACCAGAGAATGCGGCATATGGCAATGATGTTGATGGCAGCCCTGGCGGAACAACTGGCCGCATCTGAGGAAGCAGTCAAAATGTATTTGCTGGCATGGACAATATGATCTGCCATCTCATCCGGAGGAGCTGTCGCTAGAATACCCTGACGAAGTGTTCTTGCTCAGGTCGACATTGACTTTGCCATCCGGGAGGAGGCATAAATAGGACAGAAGAAAGCGCCAGCTGCTTCAGGGGCTGATCTAGCCAAGGATTCAATCTGTCTATCGGTAAACTTCTTGAGAGGCACCATCCGGTAGAGACAAGACTGTCCAGGAAGACAGGTGAGAAACCGGCGGATTTGCATTAGGGGATTCTGCCCATTTATTAATGAGGTCAGGGCTAAAGGGATAGAGAATGTGTAGCTGCTTTCTTCATGGAAAGTGCTTTTCAGGGTGTCCCCAGTGTTTAGACATAATTCTTTCAAATTTCCTGTGATTAGGGAAATTCCGGGTAGGGCGCTTCACTCGTTAGAAGGAAAAGGAATGCTCCTGAGCCGGTGCCTCGTCCTCCCTTAGGTTCAGAATTTGTGTTATTGCCAAGATAAGGCTATTGACCATATACTGCATCTTTGAGGTTTAGACTGTATCAGACTCAGACTCAAGACTGGGAAACCACATCCGACCCAAAAGCCGCCTCCGAAGAGGGAGGATGCAGACGGACCCGGAGAACTAGGGGAAGAAATGGAGGGAGCTAGTGATGCGTCGTTCGCGAACGATCCGACACAAAGAGCCGGCTCCCTGCTGTGAACGATGGGAGCTGGCACCCCAGTGAGAGCCACTACAATCCCTGAATGGCTCTCACTGGGCGTAAAATCCCAGTGTTTGGCAGACGTATCTCCGCCCACCCTAACAAAACTCCAACCACTCAGCAAATTGATTCCTAGAAAGTGGGCGGGGTTTATGCAGGAGGGCGGCGTTTCGGACGACTGAACACATGTGCAATAGGGATCCATTTAGGATCCAAAAAGTCGGCTTTTTGTTGAGCAGAGCCGTGGGAGCTGGATCATCAAAAAGAGCCGGACTGCCCATCACTAGAAGGAACCCGCTTCCTTTGCTTTGTACCTGATCTGTCCCTGTGAAAGTCATGGTCAGGTGCATGCGAATCACCGTGAAAGGCGTTCGGAGCACTGGTAGCAGTAGACAAATGTGGAGGATGTTCAAAGCCCTGGACAAAGGACTGTGAAACTTTTGTCAGGTCTGAGACCGACTGTGACATGGCAACAGCCCACTCCGGAGGGAGGGGAGTGCTCTCGACCCGGGCGTTAGAGGGCGACTGTGGGGCAGGCACGATGGGGGCTGCAGGCCAGGCAGAAAAAAAAAAAAAAAAGTCAGTTCTAGTTTGTTTGTTTTTTATACACAGATGGTAGGCGTTGTGGATTATAGAGACAGGAATGGTCATCATTGAGATTGTGGCATACGTGAGTGACTAGGGTTACTGCTGGGGAGAGCCTGTCCCTGTTAAGAGAGAAAACAACCAGTCGGGGCTGGTTCTACCTGATAACAGAGATGGCACTGTCTCCTGCTCAGGATGCAATGACCCACAGATCTGTGCAGGACAGTGATGGATACCCGTTGTGCCCTTTGGAGCCAGCGTGATGGACAGTGCACGATTCTTCACACGCATTGTAGACAGGGACACAACATGACGGGAAGGGGGGGGGTTGGTCCTCGGGTGACAGGAAGAGAGGGAAAAAGAAAAACGCTCTCATTAGGCCAAAATACGCGCTCATCGGAAGGGTACGTGGCTAAGCGGAAGGCATGCACAGATTTACCAAACCCTCGGCCAGAGGGCATGGCTAAGCGGTAGGCGACCGCTGATTGGCAGAGGAGCCGATAATGAGGCGTGGCTACACAGAATCCGGGAGAAGGCCCAAAGTCGGGGGGCTATATTAACAGAAGGACCTAGAGGTAGCCACGACACCTCGGGACTACCAGTGACAGGACCAGCAAAAGGTGGTCCTAATCCGCGCATGAAAATTGGCCATGCTGATTTGTGCTGGCCGGTGTCGGGGAGTAGGGGCCCCTGCTATTGGCTGTGCTGCCGGGGGCGTGCCCAGGCAGAGAGGAGGCCCCGTGATAGGTGGAAAAGTGCACAATGAATATGCACGCTCAGTGCAGGGGGTAGCTCTGGCCAGGACAGAGAACCGATCCCTCTGATAGGGTACAGTAGCGCGTGCTACAGGAAAGGGGCGTTAACGAAGCACTAGCCGGGATGAAAAAAAAAAAGGCCACAGCCTTTCAGTGATGAGTCGTATCGCAGGTGAACAGTGAGGCAGGCAGGTAGCTGCAGAGGACAGAGAAAAGGACATCTGTAAGGGTGAGTCCCGAATCCCTCTTCACCGACAAGGACATAAGAAGCCCCCAGATGGATGAGGGTCACTGGTAGAAAAGGGATGTCCTTCTCAAACCATCTCCGGATGGTGCAGAAGACTGAATCAACCCCTTACAAGAAAGGGGGGAGGCCACTGCCGGTGACTTCCCTCTTCGAGGAGGGAGGTGGGGAAAAGGCAAAGGACCGGTCACCGGGGATCACCCTGAACAACCATGAAGGTGACAGGGGGACTAGGTCCTGCCTTACGGGTCCGAGAGTGGGCGGATGTGGGTGACAACACACTGCTCTCTTGGTCGCACACAATTAGGGAAGAATTCTGCACCCTGTTACCCTGTAGGGGAAAAACCTGAAATAGAAAGGGAAAAACATTAATACAACACAACAGGTGACCTGAAAGGAAAAAGATGGATCTGAGATCAAATCCAGGTCTGCCTCCTACTGACACCAAGTTAAAACTGAGGTACTTTGTGCCTGTCGGTGGGTGTATATTGTGGAGGTGAAGCTATTTTCCTTTTTTGCCTAGTGTCAGCCTCCTAGCGACAACAGCATAGACCCATGGTTACCTGTGTCCCCCAATGAAGCGATAAAGAAACAAGTTTACTACTTGAAAAACTCAGTGGGTTCACCTGGGTGTAAGATGTTGTATGCACATAGTCTTAGGCTGCATATCTGGCAGTGCATTATATAGACTCGTACCTGTGTGGTTTTTCCAGAACCAGTCTCTCCCACCAACACAAAACTCTGGTTCCTCATGAGGATATCCGTGAACCGTTCCTTGTACTCCCAGACAGGCAACTGCAGACGTTTTTTTAGGATGTCATAGTAACGTGGTGTGTGGGGTAAATTGGTAAAAGGATTGATGCCCTGTGGGAGCGCTGCCGGCTTTACGGGTTGAACACCTCCAGAGATATATGAAGGATTTGGTGCACCGCGAGATTCCTTATCTTTGTCTCTATCTCGCTCACGATCGCGGTCTCTGTCACGATCTCGGTCACGGTCCTTTGATCTGTCATCTCTATCTCTGTCCTTCCTAAAAGAAAAAAGAAAAAAATAAATAATTAAATGAAAATCTTTTGAGTTCTCCAGCCTGCAGAGCTTCACTGTTCCTTCCAGTACAATATTTCTTCTGTAAGTACATGGAGGGCTCATGGAGCATTTCTGACTGCCAGCTCATCTACAGAAGGAACAGGTGGTGGCAGAAGGGGTCCTGCATGGAGCTGGATATCCTGAAGAGGAGTCTGCCAATTCTCCTATACAGAAGGCGAGGTGGACAACACATATGTGTTCTATGATGATCTCAGGCTTTTCTCTTTTGTTTTTTTGCTTTGGAACCTCCATTGCAGAGTCTATTCCTATTCAACCTGGCTATTGTTAGAAACTGAAGCCACGACGAAGACGTGAACAAAGGTTAAAAAGGGTATTCCCCAGCTTCAAGATCTCATCCCAATGTGAATAATAATAATAATAATAATAATAATAATAATAATAATAATAATAATAAAAAACACCACTGACTATTAGAAAATACCCCTCTAATTGGAAATGTAGCATAGTTTTCCTGATTCGCCATGTCACTTTCCTCAAGTGCAAGTATTGCAAGACCTAAGGTATCCATGGTTACAACCACTAGCAACTCGCTACCTGTCACTGCACAAGGAGTAAGGGATATAGAACTCATCAGAAAAACTATACAATCATAAATCTGAGGGATCTGCTATTATTATTACACCTACTACATATTGAAATAGATTCTTATACATGGGAATATCCCTTTAAAGAGCAACCATCGTTTTACCTTTTTTTTGTTTTCTTATAAATGAACAGTGCACATGAAATTAAACATTTCCATTTTCTCCTCCTGGACTGATCAGTCATTTTCAAAATTCTCAATTCCTGGCTAAAATTTCTATAGTGAATACAGACTTTCCCATTACGGACATACGAGGTGACAGTTGGTGCTTATAACATTCTATGAAGAATTGTAACTCATATCAGGAGAACTTGGGCCCGCCTCTAGCTCCTCCATAGAATCTAATAAGCAACAACTGTCCTCTCATATCTCAGTGATTGTAAATTTTTGTATTTAATGAAGAAAAACTTTCATGAGTACACAAATTGAGCGCTAAATAAAGAATAAGATGTCTCTGTTAAGATATATTATTGGACTATTGATTTCTTAAATAAAAAAAATAAAACAAAACAATTTCCTTTGGGAACAGCCTAGACTTCAGCCACCATAAGAGAAAAAAAAAAAAAAAAAAAATTTTCCACAAGATCTCTGCATACATTAGATACAGTGGGTAGGGAAAGTATTCAGACCCCTTTAAATTTTTCACTGTTTCATTGCAGCCATTTGGTAAATTCAAAAAAGTTTATTAAAAGAAAAAACTGAAATATCATATGGTCCTAAGTATTCAGCCCCTTTGCTCAGGCACTCATACATAAGTCACATGCTGCCTGTTTCCTTGTGATCTTCCTTTAGATGGTTGTAATCCCTCATTGGAGTCCAGCTGTGTTTAATTAAACTGATAGGACTTGATTTGTAAAGGCACACACCTGGCTATATAAGACCTCACAGCGCATGTCACACCAAATCAGAATCATGAGGTCAAAGGGAACTGGCCAAGGAGCTCAGAGGCAGAACTGTGCAAGGCACAGATCTGGCCAAGGTTTCAAAAGAATTTCTCCTGTACTCAAGGTTCCTAAGGGGTACTTGACACTACGTGAGATCGCTGGCGAGATCAATGATGCGTCACTGATTTTGACACGCATCAGCGATCTCGCTGTGTGTGGCACGCATCAGCGACCGCCCCCGCCCCCCCTGCCCGGTATCGCTGATCGTGCAGGAGTGTCCTGGGCCATTTTTTGATCGTTGGTCTCCCACTGGCCAGCACGCATCGCTGCGTGTGGCAGCGGGAGACCAACGATCATCACGCTCCCAGCGCTGTAAGCAGACGCTAGCTGCTGCTATCCAGGGTGAATAGCGGGTAACTAAGCGCCACGCACACTTAGTTACCCGTTGTTTACCCTGGATACAAGCTCCCAGCAAGAACACACTGGTATCCAAGGTACACAGCGGGTAACTAAGCGACACGCTCTTAGTTACCCGGTATATACCATGGATACCAGCTTCCGGGCTGGTCCTGATCGCTGGTGAGTCGGCCTGTTTGACAGCTCACCATTGATCATGTAGCGACGCACCAGCGATCCTGACCAAGTCGTATCGTTGTCGGGATCGCTGGTGCATCGTTTAGTGTAACAGGACCCTAAGAGCACAGTCGCCTCCATAATCCTTAGAAGTTTGGGACCAACAGAAATCTTCCTAGACCTGGCCGTGCAGCCAAACTGACCAATCGTGGGAGAAGAGCCTTGGTGAGAGAGGTAATGAAGAACCCCAGGATTACTGTGGCTGAGCTCCACAGATGCAGTAGGGAGATGGAAGAAAGTTTCACCAAGTCAACTATCAATGCAGCCCTCCACCAGTCGGGCCTTTATGGCAGAGAAGCCTCCCCTCAGTACCTAACATATGAAAGCCCGCATAGAGTTTGTTAAAAAACACATGAAGGACTCTCCCAGACTATGAGAAATAAGATTCTCTGGTCTGATGAGATGAAGATAACACTTTTGGTGATAATTCTAAGCAATATGTGTGGAGAAAACCAGGCACTGCTCATCACCTGCCCAATACAATCCCAACAGTGAAACATGGTGGTGGCAGCATCATGCTATGGGGATGTTTTTCAGCTGCAGGGACAGGACGACTGGTTGCAATTGAAGTTAACATGACTATATGTACAGAGATATCCTGGATGAAAACCTCTTCCAGAATACTCTGGACCTCAGACTTGGCCGAAGGTTCACCTTCCAACAAGCAATGACCCTAAGCACATAGGTAAATTAACAAAGATGTGGCTTCAGAACAACTCTGACTCATTGCTGTACTATCTCAAAAGGGTGCTTCTACTCAATACTGAGCAAAGGTCTGAATACCTATGACCAGGCCTGTGGAGTCGGTAAGCCAAACCTCCAACTCCGACTCCTCAATTTCTATGACACCGACTCCCTAAAGTTTAAGTGATAAATTTACTGTAGTAAAATGGTAACATCAGGCTTTTAATCATTATTATGATATATAAAATAAATTTATTGGAATACAACTTTAGAACAGAAAACTTTTGCATATTTACAATTTATTATACACTATGCAGTAAGTGGAAAAAAAAGTTTTCAACAAAAACGTACTGAATAACATTTATACAGTCTATGAATTTGCTCTGAGAAAAAGTATTGCCTCCATCAGATCTTCCGTCATAGATTACCTCAAATCTGACCGGATTATTTTAAGGCTAGAGAACAACCTCTCTACCCTAACTGTGGCAAAGCAGTAACCACATGGGCAACATCTCTAACAATTTCAGAGTGTAAAGGAATTGCCTCGTTCACAGTCAGTTTTGATGAACGATTGAGCTCCTCTACTTCTTTGAGAGCAAGTGAGAAATTTTGCTGAAATATGGTCAGTTTTCTATGGGAGTGGAAGCTTTTTCCCAGCGGCAACACTTTACCTGCTCCATGTCGTCCAAATACTTTTCGAAACTTATCTGATGAAGAAACGGCAACAGCAGCACTGGCAGGACCCGAGTTCTCTTGCTCTTGGCCGTCCTGTAGCCCACTCATCCTAACTGCTACCTCAATCAGACCTTCTTTTCCTTTAGTAAGCTGTTGAGCATCCTGAAAAATACGATGACTTGGGTCCACATAAACAGCTGCCAGAAGAATTTTGTTTTCTAATAGCTGTATCTCTGTTTCATTGAAGCAGCAATGCCATCTGCAATTAAACCTCCTCTTTGGAACAGGCAAAACAACAAGTTCTTCCACTCCTTTATAAAAATGCCAGGAGCTAAATCCTCAGCTTGTAACTTTTTAGTCACTGTAAATGGGTGATGAAGCAATTCCTTCAATTCAGCCACCTGTGTCCATTGACATTCATGTAGTGTTACCTGAGAGTTGGCCATATCTACAACGAAGGGTTTTAGCTCAAGCATTAAATAGGTGCTGCCCCAGTGAGTGGCTTGATCCACAATTGCCCCTTTTCCAGCACGTCTCTTCAACATGGTGTCAATTTTAGGGGTTCTCGCAGCAATAGCCAATTTCCTCACTTTGCTAATCAGAGTTCCAGCATGTCCCTCTTGCAGACTCTCTTATTGCCAGCTGCAGTGTGTGCACAACACAAATGTGATGAATAGGAAAGCAGCAGCTTCAACCAGATCATCTAACTGTAAAGAATCATTTTGCTGTTCTTCTGTAGCAATATCTGTTTGTTCCTCCGTTATGGGGACAGGACTGTGGCCTTCCATCTCCAACACACTGAATGTGAAATGTTCTTCTAGCTGCTGTTCACCTTCATTATTCTTATTCACCAGTTTAATGGTACTTATGTTTGAACCATTATCAGTTACAATAGCAAGAACCTGTTCTTTTGTGAGTTGTAGTTACATTTCACTGATCAGAGCCTAGATGAAGTGATTCCCTTCTCAGTCATGAAAGGCTCAGATGAGAATGACGCTATAAAGACGGGTGCACCGAGTCTGAGGGCCACAGTGTCAGATCGAACCAAGGTGACTCAATCTTTGCATTGTGTGTCTCACATTAAGTACAGTCATATGTTAAAGTTTGGGCACCCCTATTAATGTTAACCTTTTTTCTTTATAACAATTTTGGTTTTTGCAACAGCTATTTCAGTTTCATATATCTAATAACTGATGGACTCAGTTATATTTCTGGATTCAAATGAGGTTTATTGTACTAACAGAGAATGTGCAATCTGCATTTTAACAAAATTTGACCGGTGCAAAAGTATGGGCACCCTTATCATTTTCTTGATTTGAACACTCCTAACTACTTTTTACTGACTTCCTGAAGCACTAAATTGGTTTTGTAACCTCATTGAGCTTTGAACTTCATAGCCAGGTGTATCAAATCATGAGAAAAGGTATTTAAGGTGGCCACTTGCAAGTAGTTCTCCTATTTGATTCTCCTATGAAGAGTGGCATCATGGACTCCTCAAAACAACTCTCAAATGATCTGAAAACAAAGATTATTCAACATAGCTTTTCAGGGGAAGGATACAAAAAGTTGTCTCAGAGATTTAACCTGTCAGTTTCCACTTTGAGGAACATAGTAAGGAAATGGAAGAACACAGGTACAGTTCTTGTTAAGCCCAGTAGTGGCAGGGCCAAGAAAAATATCAGAAAGGAAGAATGGTGAGAACAGTCAAGGACAATCCACAGACCACCTCCAAAGACCTGCAGCATCATCTTCCTGCAGATGGTGTCACTGTGCATCGGTCAACAATACAGCGCACTTTGCACAAAGAGAAGCTGTATGGTAGAGTGATGTGAAAGAAGCCGTTTCTGCAAGCACGCCACAAACATTGTCGCCTGAGGTATGCAAAAGCACATATGGACAAGCCAGTTACATTTTTGAAGAAGGTCCTGTGGACTGATGAACCAAAGATTGAGTTGTTTGGTCATACAAAAAGGCGTTATGCATTGAGGCTAAAAAAAACACAGCATTCCAAGAAAAACACTTGCTACCCACAGTAAAATTTGGTGGAGGTTCCATCATGCTTTGGGGCTGTGTGGCCAATGCCGGCACCGGGAATCTTGTTAAAGTTGAGGGTCGCATGGATTCAACTCAGTATCAGCAGATTCTTGACAATAATGTGCAAGAATCAGTGACGAAGTTGAAGTTACGCAGGGGATGGATATTTCAGCAAGACAATGATCCAAAACACCGCTCCAAATCTACTCAGGTGTTCATGCAGGGGAACAATTACAATGTTCTGGAATGGCCATCCCAGTCCCCACACCTGAATATCATTGAACATCTGTGGGATGATTTGAAGCGGGCTGTCCATGCTCGGCGACCATCAAACTTAACTGAACTGGAATTGTTTTGTAAACAGGAATGGTCACAAATACCTTCATCCAGGATCTCAATAGCTACAGGAAGCGACTAGAGGCTGTTATTTTTGCAAAAGGAGGATCTACGAATTATTAATGTCACTTTTATGTTGAGGTGCCCATACTTTTGCACCGGTCAAATTTTGTTTAAATGCAGATTGCACATTTTCTGTTAGTACAATAAACCTCATTTGAATCCAGAAATATAACTAAGTCCATCAGTTATTAGATATATGAAACTGAAATAGCTGTTGCAAAAGCCAAAATTGTTATAAAGAAAAAAGGTTAACATTAATAGGGGTGCCCAAACTTTAACATATGACTGTATAGAGAACAGAAAGAGAAACGTCTGAGTACTTGTAACCTTGAGTGTTGATATTTTTCAACAATTTTGTTTCTCAAGTTCATCTCCAGACGTCTTGATATTCCTTTGTCCATGGTGCCCAACATAAATCAAGAAGTTTACAACCCAAGGCACTATAGCTAATCTCCCTGGATGTGGACTGCAGAAAAAAAAAAATTAATGAAAAGTTGCAACGCAGGATAGTTTAGATGGTGGATGAGAAGCCTCAATCAAGTTCCAAGGTCAAGCTGTCCTGCAGGCTCAGGGTGCATCAGTGTAAGGCTAGGTTCACACCGCGTTAGTAACGAATCCATTAAACGGATTGCCCATAAGCGGCACTATCGCAATGTAACGGATCCGTTAACGCACCCATTGACTTTCATTAGTGTAACGCATGTCAAAATCGGCATGCGTTAGCGATAGTCCATAATTTTGTGATGCACCTGTGAATGCAGTCTACCGCGTTTTTGGGTACATTACGTTAAACGCACAGTTATCGGAAGCGTTCGCTGTGCATAGAACTCTATTACTAACGCATGACAATGCAATGCAACCATGAGTTAACGCGATCACATAAAAAAAGAATTTGGGGCTTATCGTTAGCGCATTCATTTAACAGATCCTTTAAACCAGTGGTCCCCAACGTTTTTTGCACCAGGGACCGGTTTCAAGCAAGACCATTCTTCCGTGGCCCGGCAGGGCGGGGATGGAGGTGTGGCAGGGGCGGGGCTTTGGTCATAAGGGGGCGGCGCTATGGACACGGTTGTAGTGTAGCAGTGCATACTTATAATTAAATAACATTTATAATGTGACTCAACTCACCATAGGTTTTGAATAAGTGCTCCATCACCCCCTTCTCCCCATCATTGCCTTCACCCCATCACTCCCTTCTCCCCATCATTGCCTTCACCCCATCACTGCCATCTCTCCATCATTGCCTTCACCCCATCACTCCCCTCTCCCCATCATTGCCTTCACCCCATCACTGCCATCTCTCCATCATTGCCTTCACCCCATCACTCCCCTCTCCCCATCATTGCCTTCACCCCATCACTCCCTTCTCCCCATCATTGCCTTCACCCCATCACTCCCTTCTCCCCATCATTGCCTTCACCCCATCACTCCCCTCTCCCCATCATTGCCTTCACCCCATCACTGCCGTCTCTCCATCACTCCCCTCATGGCCTTCTCCTCATGTCCCCATCTCCTCCAGGGCCAGGCTACACAAACACAGACCAACACACACACACACACACACACACACACAAACACAGACCAACACACACACACACAAACACAGACCAACACACACACACAAACACAGACCAACACACACACACACTATACATACACCACCTCTCTCCTCTCACCTGCCCGCCGCCCGCGCTTCCTCGCTCTGACACAGCAGCGGCCGCGCTCCTCTCTGTGTCAGTCAGAGACAGGAAGCGCGGGCGGCGGGCAGGAAGCTGGACGGGTCCTTGCAGCTCCGCTCCTGCTATTCCCTCTTGCAGGCAGCGGAGCTGCTTGATCGCTCCCTGGCCGCCGCTAAGAACTGCTGCGCGCCGCCCCAGCCCCCGCTACGCCACTGACTGCCCCTGGTTCCCCTTGTGTCCGCGGACCGGCAAGGGCACTGCAGCGGCCCGGTGCTGGGCCGCGGACCGGCGGTTGGGGACCCCTGCTTTAAACGTATGGCACTAACGCGATGTGAACACAGCCTTAGTGCGATCTATCTGCACAGAGACGTAATAAAGCTAAACAACAGTTTGCCAAAATGTGTGCAAGTCAGCCAAAATCCTGAGAAAGTGACTTTTGGACAGATGAGACCAAGAAAGAGCTTTTTGGTAAAGCACATCTTTGGGATTGTTTTGCTCTTGCTGGCACTGGGTGCCTTGTCTTTGTGCAAAGCATCATGAAATCTGAAGATTACCAAAGGATTTTGGGTCACAATGTAGTGCACAGGGTCAGCAAGCTGAGGTTGCTTCCTAGGTCATGGGTCTTCCAGCAGGATGACCCTAAACATACGGTACTTCAAGAAGCACCCAGAAGTAGATGGAAACAAAGCGCTGGAGAGTTCAGAAGTGGCTAGGAATGAGCCTGGATCTAAATCCAATTCAACACCTGTGGAGAGATCTTCAAATTGCTGCTGGGAAAAGGCACTCTTCAAATATGAGAGTCCTGGAGCAGTTTGCAAAAGAAGAGTGGTCAAACGTTACAGTTGAGAGGTGTAAGAACCAGGGCTGTGGAGTCGGAGTCAGAATAAAATGACCAACTCCGACTCCTATAATATATAATAAATTGGGTGCAGTAGTTCAATGCAGAATGTGCTGAATATTTTTTCATAGGAATTTGGGAAAGTTATGAAATGTCCTATAAATGGCTGTTCTATTCCTGATCTAAGGCTACATTCACACAAGAACAGGTTCTTGCTATTGTAACGGAAAATGCTTCTAACATGATACGTACAATTAAACTGATGAATGAGAGTAATGAACAACAGCTAGAAGAAAATTTAGGATGCAGTATGTTTGAGATGGAAGGCCACAGTGCTGTTCATGTAACTGAGGAACAAACAGATATTACAACAGAAGAACAGCAAAATTATACATTAGAAATAGATGAACTTGTTGAAGCTGCTTCAAAACACTTTCCTATTCATCACATGCGCTGTGTTGTGCACACAATGCAGCTGGCAATAAGATAGTCTGCAAGAAGGACATGCTGGAACTCTGATTGGAAAAGTGAGGAAATTAGTTATTGCCACCAGAACCCCTAAAATTGATGACATCTTGAAGAGACGTGCTGGGAAAGGGGCAATTGTCGATCAAGCCACTGGGTGGAACAGCACTTATTTAAAGATTGAGCGATTGCTTGAACTAAAACCATTTCTTATAGATAAGGCGAACCCTCAGGTAACCCTAAATGAAGGTCAATGGACACCGGTGGCTGAATTGAAGGAATTGCTTAATCACCCATTTACTGTGACTAAAAAATTACAAGCTGAGGATTTAACTCCTGGCATTTTCATAAGGGAGTGGAAGAACTTGCTTTTTTGCCCAGGGCTGTGGAGTCGGTAAGCCAAACCTGCGACTCCGACTCCTCAATTTTCCTTACACCGACTCCAACTCCAACATATATTGTTTATATTTAAGAGAAAAATTTATTGAAGTACAATGTGAAAATCAGACATTAATGATACAATAATCAAGATATTTAGATAGAACATAATATATTTATTGGAATACAACTTTAGAACATAAGAAACTAATAAATTGTAAATATGTAATACACTGTGTAATATCGATTACATATATACAGTACAGACCAAAAGTTTGGACACCTCATTTAAAGAGTTTTCTTTATTTTCAGGACTATGAAAATTATAGATTCACTCTGAAGGCATCAAAACTATGAATTAACACATGTGGAATTATATAATAAAAAAAAGTGTGAAACAACTGAAAATATGTCTTATATTCTAGGTTCTTCAAAGTAGCCACCTTTTGCTTTGATTACTGCTTTGCACACTCTTGGCATTCTCTTGATGAGATTCACGAGGTAGTCACCGGAAATGGTCTTCCAACAGTCTTGAAGGAGTTCCCAGAGATGCTTAGCACCTATTGGCCCTTTTGCCTTCACTCTGCGGTCCAGCTCACCCCAAACCATCTCGACTGGGTTCAGGTCTGGTGACTGTGGATGCCAGGTCATCTGGAGTAGCACCCCATCACTCTCCTTCTTGGTCAAATAGCCCTTACAGTTGTGGCCAGAAGTATTGACACCCCTGCAATTTTGTCAGATAATACTCAGTTTCTTGCTGAAAATGATTGCAAACACAAATTCTTTGGTATTATTATCTTCATTTAATTAAAAAGAATTGTCCTAAAGCCAAATTGGATATAATTCCACACCAAACATAAAAAAGAGGGTGGACAAAAGTATTGGCACTGTTCGAAAAATCATGTGATGCTTCTCTAATTTGTGTAAATAACAGTACCTGTAACTTACCTGTGGCACCTAACAGGTGTTGGCAATAATTAAATCACACTTGCAGCCAGTTGACATGGATTAAAGTTGACTCAACCTCTGTCCTGTGTCCTTGTGTGTACCATATTGAGCATGGAGAAAAGAAAGAAGACCAAAGAACTGTCTGAGGACTTGAGAAACCAAATTGTGAGGAAGCATGAGCAATCTCAAGGCTACAAGTCCATCTCCAAAGACCTGAATGTTCCTGTGTCTACCGTGCGCAGTGTCATCAAGAAGTTTAAAGCCCATGGCACTGTGGCTAACCTCCCTAGATGTGGACAGAAAAGAAAAATTGAAAAGAGATTTCAATGCAAGATTGTACGGATGTTGGATAAAGAACCTCGACTAACATCCAAACAAGTTCAAGCTGCCCTGTAGTTCGAGGGTACAACAGTGTCAACCCGTACTATCCGTCGGCATCTGAATGAAAAGGGACTGTAAGGTAGGAGACCCAGGAAGACCCCACTTCTTACCCTGAGACATAAAAAAGCCAGGCTGGAGTTTGCCAAAACTTACCTGAAAAAGCCTAAAACGTTTTGGAAGAACGTTCTCTGGTCAGATGAGACAAAACTAGAGCTTTTTGGGCAAAGGCATCAACATAGAGTATACAGGAGAAAAAAGAGGCATTCAAAGAAAAAAAAAAAAACACGGTCCCTACAGTCAAACATGGCGGAGGTTCCCTGATGTTTTGGGGTTGCTTTGCTGCCTCTGGCACTGGACTGCTTGACCGTGTGCATGGCATTATGAAGTCAGAAGACTACCAACAAATTTTGCAGCATAATGTAGGGCCCAGTGTGAGAAAGCTGGGTCTCCATCAGAGGTCATGGGTCTTCCAGCCTGACAATGACCCAAAACACACTTCAAAAAGCACTAGAAAATGGTTTGAGAGAAAGCACTAGAGACTTCTAAGGTGGCTAGCAATGAGTCCAGACCTGAATCCCATAGAACACCTGTGGAGAGATCTAAAAATAGCAGTTTGGAGAAGGAACCCTTCAAATATCAGGGACCTGGAGCAGTTTGACGAAGAAGAATGGTCTAAAATTCCAGCAGAGCATTGTAAAAAACTCATTGATGGTTGCCGGAAGCGGTTGGTCGCAGTTATTTTGGCTAAAGGTTGTGCAACCAAGTATTAGGCTGAGGGTGCCAATACTTTTGTCTGGCCCATTTTTGAAGTTTTGTGTGAAATGATCAATGATTTGCTTTTTGCTTCATTCTCTTTTGTGTTTTTTCATTTAAGACAAATTAAATGAAGATAATACCAAAGAATTTGTGATTGCAATCATTTTCAGGAAGAAACTGAGTATTATCTGACAGAATTGCAGGGGTGTCAATACTTTTGGCTACAACTGTACACAGCCTGGAGGTGTGTTTGGGGTCATTGTCCTGTTGAAAAATAAATGATGGTCCAACTAAATGCAAACCGGATGGAATAGCATGTCGCTGCAAGATGCTGTGGTAGCCATACTGGTTCAGTATGCCTTCAATTTTGAATAAATCCCCAACAGTGTCACCAGCAAAGCACCCCCACACCATCACACCTCCTCCTCCATGCTTCACGGTGGGAACCAGGCATGTAGGGTCCATCCGTTCACCTTTTCTGAGTCGCACAAAAACACGGTGGTTGGAACCAAAGATCTCAAAATTTGGACTCATCAGACCAAAGTACAGATTTCCACTGGTCTAATGTCCAGTCCTTGTGATCTTTAGCCCAAACACGTCTCTTCTGATTGTTGTCTGTCCTTAGCAGTGGTTTCCTAGCAGCTATTTTACCATGAAGGCCTGCGCACAAAGTCTCCTCTTAACAGCTGCTGTAGAGATGTGTCTGCTGCTAGAACTCTGTGTGGCATTGACCTGGTCTCTAATCTGAGCTGCTGTTAACCTGCGATTTCTGAGGCTGGTGACTCGGATGAACTTATCCTCTGCAGCAGAGGTGACTTGGTCTTCCTTTCCTGGGGCGGTCCTCATGTGAGCCAGTTTAATTGTAGCGCTTGATGGTTTTTGCCACTGCACTTGGGGACACTTTCAAAGTTTTCCCAATTCTTCGGACTGAATGACCTTCATTTCTTAAAGTAATGATGGCCACTCATTTTTCTTTACTTTGAATTTGTATTATGGCAAGAAAAAAAAGCAGCTAACAGTCTATTCAGTAGGACTATCAGCTGTGTATCCACCAGACTTCTGCACAACACAACTGATGGTCCCAACCCCATTTATAAGGCAAGAAATCCCACTTATTAAACCTGACAGGGCACACCTGTGAAGTGAAAACCATTTCCGGTGACTACCTCTTGAAGCTCATCAAGAGAATACCAAGAGTGTGCAAAGCAGTAATCAAAGCAAAAGGTGGCTACCTTGAAGAACGTAGAATATAAGACATATTTTAAGTTGTTTCACACTTTTTTGTTAATTATATAATTCCACATGTGTTAATTCATAGTTTTGATGCCTTCAGAGTGAATCTACAGTTTTTATAGTCATGAAAATAAAGAAAACTCTTTGAATGAGGTGTCCAAACTTTTGGTCTGTACTGAGAATATATATATATATATATATATATATATATATACATACACACACACATACATACACATATACACACACACAAATACAGTGGTGTTCAAACGTCCTGCATAGGATAAATTGATTTTTCAAGTTTTAAACGTTTTCTGTCGAATATCTTCGATGCTAATATGACATATTATATATGGTTTTGTTCAGAATACAATTTTGCATTCTCTCCCTGTAATATTTTTAGCTTTTGAAGCAGTTTTGCCTGAAATTATTGCAACAATATGGGAATTGAAATCTGGTCGGCCCAGAAAGTCAACTAAAAGGGAGGATAGAGTACTGACAAGAACATCCCTTGCCAATCGAAAGCTCACCTCTCCTCAGCTGCTGCGAGAATGGCAAGAAAAGTGCAATATTGAGGTAGCAACATCAACTGTTAGGAAGAGATGTTTGGAAGCAGGATTGAGAGGGTGCGAGGCCCGAAAGAAGCCATTGATGACAGCCATACAAAGACAAAGGCGAAAACTGTGGGCATTGAACTATCTAAAATGGAGGAAGGAGGAGTGGGAAAAAGTGATATTTAGTGATGAAAGCACTTTTTGCATTTTAGGAAATGATGGCAAGTCTTATGTGAGAAGGTTCCCACATGAAGAGTACAAGCCAGAGTGTTTGAGCATCTCTGTGAATCATCCGATGAAAGTAATGGTCTGGGTCTGTATGGCAGCCAATGGTGTTGGAAGGCTTCATATTGTGGAGGGTATGGTTAATGCAAAAAAATACATAGACATCCTTAATAAGAAAATGCTGCATTCTGTTCAACACCTGTTTTCAGGGGATTATATCTTCCAGGATGATAATGCTCCTTGTCACAGAGCTAAAGCGGGAGTCACACACAGCAATCTTGGTAGCAATATTGCTGCTGAGTCACAACTTTTTGTGACGTAACAGCGATCTCACCAGCGAGATCGCTGTGTATGACAGCGATCAGCGAGTGGCCCCCCTGCCGGTATCGCTGTAAGAAACCTCTGGACATTTTTTTGGTCGCTGGTCTCCCGCTGGCCAGCACGCATCGCTGCGTGTGACAGGCGGGAGACCAGCGATCAGCTGTAAAAAAATAGAATTAAAACACAAAATATTGTTATTCTCACCTTCCGACGTCCCGCGCAGCATTCCTCTCTCCAGGCTCCGGTCCCAGTAATCCTTTGCACGAATGACCGCGAGACTTCGCGCTCCCACCCATACACTTTAAAATAAAGCCTGCACCTTAAGAAGATGTGGTGATGAATGCAGTCTATTTATTCTAACTATCAATTGATGTTGATGTGTTACTGAAGACGAGCAATGCCTGTCCTGGGCGTCCTTTTGGGCAGCTATGAGGTGTACCTGACTGGTGCTATGAAAAAAAAAAAAAAAAAAAGGAGTGTTACGTCTGTGTGCTACCCGGCTTTCATTCTTTTAGGTACAGATAAGGTATGGATAGACAGACATGGATAAATAGATAGAGCAGATTTCTAATCTGCTTTTGCTATTGAAAACATTATCTATGAGCTCAAAAACCTTTCAGGTGATGCGGTTTTTTAAAAAGCTGATCTGCTTTTGCAGCTGAAAAACGCTGTGTGTGAATGTAGCCTTAGATCAGGAATAAAACAGCCATTTATAGGACATTTCATAACTTTCCCAAATTGCTATGAAAAAATATTCAGCACATTCTGCATTGAATTACTGGACCCAATTTATTTTATATTTTAGGAGTCAGAGTCGGTCCATTTTATACCGACTCCACCAAAATGAGCTCTGACTCCGAAGCCCTGATTTTGCCTGTCCCAAAGAGGTTTAGTCGCAGATGGCATTTCTGCTTCAATGAAACGGAGAGAGACACAGCTATTGGAAAATAAAAATTTTCTGGCAGCTGTTTAGGTGGACCCAAGTCATCGTATATTGCTTGATGATCAACAGCTTACAAAAGGAAAAGAAGCTCTGACTGAGGTAGCAGTTAGGATGAGTGGCCTACAGGAGGACTGCCAGACGCAAGAGGACTTGGGTCCTGACAGTGCTACTGCTGCCATATCTTCATCCTCATCAGATGAGGCATTTGCCTGCTCCATGTCATCCAAATACTTGTCAAAGTGTTGCCGCAAGGAAAAAGGTTTCACTCCGTCTCCTATAGCAAGCAGATTGACCATATTTCAGCAAAATGTTTCACTTGCTCTCAAAGAAAATAGAAAAATTCAACCGTTCATCAAAACTGACTGTGCATGAGGCAATTCCGGAAATTGTTAGAGATGTTGCCCATTTGGTTACGGCTTTGCCTCCAACCCAAGTTAGTGTAGAGAGGTTGTTCTCTGGCCTTAAAATTATTAGGTCAGATTTGAGGTCATCTATGAAGGAGGATGTGATGGAGGCAATTCTATTTCTTAGAACAAATTCATAGACTGCACAAATGTTATTTAGTATGTTTTTGTTGAAAACGGTTTTTTGCCACTTACATAGTTTATTACATAGTGTTATATATAGGTGTAATCGATATTACATAATGTATTACATATTTACAATTTATTACAGTTTTTTGTGTTCTAAAGTTGTATTCCAATAAATATATATTATGTTCTATCTAAATATCTTGATTATTGTATCATAAATGTCTGATGTTCACATTGTACTACAATAAATTTTTCTCGTAAATATAAGCAATATATGTGGGAGTCGGGAGTCGTGGAGTCGGTGTAAGGGAAATTGAGGAGTCGGAGTCGCAGGTTTGGCTTACCGACTCTACAGCCCTGTTAAGAACTTGTTTATAGCTATACAGTCATGGCCAAAAGTTTTGAGAATGACACAAATATTAATTTTTACAAAAGTCTATTGCTTCATTTTTTTCTAACGGCAATTTGCATATACTCCAGAATGTTATAAAGAGTGATCAGCTTAACAGCAATTACTTGCAAAGTCAATATTTGCCTAGAAAATGAACTTTATCCCCCAAAACACATTTCAACATCATTGCAGCCCTGCCTTAAAAGGACCAGCTAACATCGTTTCAGTGATTGCTCCATTAACACAGGTGTGGGTGTTGATGAGGACAGGGCTGGAGATCAATCTGTCATGATTAAGTAAGAATGACACCACTGGACACTTTAAAAGGAGGCTGGTGCTTGGCATCATTGTTTCTCTTCTGTTAACCATGGTTATCTCTAAAGAAACACGTGCAGTCATCATTGCACTGCACAAAAATGGCCTAACAGGAAAGAGTATCGCAGCTAGGAAGATTGCACCTCAGTCAACAATCTATCGCATCATCAAGAACTTCAAGGAGAGAGGTTCCCTTGTTGCCAAAAAGGCTCCAGGGCGCCCAAGAAAGACCAGCAAGCGCCAGGACCGTCTCTTAAAAGTGTTTCAGCTGCGGGATCGGGCTACCAGCAGTGCAGAGCTTGCTCAGGAACGGCAGCAGGCAGGTGTGAGTGCATCTGCACGCACTGTGAGGCGGAGACTCTTGGAGCAAGGCCAGGTCTCAAGGAGGGCAGCAAAGAAGCCACTTCTCTCCAGGAAAAACATCATGGACAGACTGATATTCTGCAAAAGGTACAGGGAGTGGACTGCTGAGGACTGGGGTAAACTCATTTTCTCTGATGAATCCCCTTTTCGATTGTTTGGGACATCTGGAAAACGGCTTATTCGGAGAAGACGAGGTGAGCGCTACCACCAGTCTTGTCTCATGCCAACTGTCAAGCATCCTGAAACCATTCATGTGTGGGGTTGCTTCTCAGCCAAGGGAATGGGCTCTCTCTCAGTCTTGCCTAAAAACACAGCCATGAATAAAAGAATGGTACCAGAATGTCCTCCAAGAGCAACTTCTCCCAACCGTCCAAGAGCAGTTTGGCGATCAACAATGCCTTTTTCAACATGATGGAGCACCTTGCCATAAAGCAAAGGTGATAACTAAATGGCTCAGGGAACAAAACAGAGATTTTGGGACCATGGCCTGGAAACTCCCCAGATCTTAATCCCATTGAGAACTTGTGGTCAGTCAAGAGACGGGTGGACAAACAAAAACCTTCAAATTCAGACAAAATAAAAGCATTGATTTTGCAAGAATGGACTGCTATCAGTCAGGATTTGATCCAGAAGTTGATAGAGAGCATGCCAGGGAGAATTGTTGAGGTCCTGAAGAAGGGTCAACACTGCAAATATTGACTTGCTGCATTAACTCATTCTAACTGTCAATATAACCTTTTGCTACTCATAATATGATTGCAATTATATTTCTGTATGTGATAAAAACATCTGACAAACACATAAAAACCAGAGGCCAGCAGATCATGTGAAAATATAATATTTGTGTCATTCTCAAAACTTTTGGCCATGACTGTAGGAAGCGATTGATTGCTGTTATTTATTCTAAATGGTGTGCAAATAGTGGGTTGAGGGAGCCAACAATTTTGTCCTGTATTTTTGGAGTTGTGTGAAATTATGACCAATTTATCTTGTTTTCCCTCTTTTTTTTTTTGTACTGTCCCAATACACAAAGTTAAACAAGTGTATAACAAAACATGTGCAATTGCAATAAATTTGTAAGAGAAATACTTCATTTTCTGGAATAATTTAAAGGGTGTCCCTTTTCTCCATAACTGTAAATAAGCTGAACATCCATTTCCTTACACAAATGGAAACAAGCAACATTTATCACTATCAAGAGAGATTATTTTGTATATACCAATAATTTTTGTGGCCAGACAGTTTCCGTTACATGATTGTTACATCACCCCGAAGTAACAGATGGTACATGAAGATATAACCACAGGTCACAGAGAATAACTCTGGGCAACAATCAGACATTCAATCGGTTAGAGCTTGTGCACACCTTGAGCATTCCAGGCATTTTTCTTTTCATGTGTAAAGAATGTGGCACAGTACCAGCAAAATGAATGAGCCCCAGCCCAACCCAGCCATTTCTCCCCTATGGGAGTGGTGACTGTATCCGTGACCCTGGCCCTGACTGACAGCAGCTCAGCATTGGGGCCAGCTGTCACTCAATCCCGGGGACACAGCCGACTGAACCCGGAACGTTGCCAGCAGGAATAAAGTTCATTTCTAAGGGCAGCTACTGGGCAAGTTCAAAACGCTATTAACCCGTAGACTGACCCCTTAGCTGCAGAATAGCATTTTTTCATGTGACAGGTTCCCTTTAAGTAAAAAGAATCACTACTAAAATCCCGAAAAAAACTTTAAGGTGGTTATAAATACAATAATGGTCTATTTATTTTACTGCACCATCATATTTCAAAGCTCTTTACAGACATCAACACTGTCCCCATTGGGGCTCACAATCTACATTCCCTATCAGTATGTCTGGAGTCTGGGAGGAAACCGGAGCACCTGGAGGAAACCCCTGCAAACACGGGGAGGACATACAAACGCCTTACAGATGTTGTCCTTGGTGGAATATGAACCCAGCACCCCAGCGCTGCCTGCAATGCCAACCACTGAGCCACCCTGCTGTCCTCTTTCCCATTATCACATCCTTCTCTTCTGGAGGAAGGAGTTTCATACTGATAGACGAACCGCTAAATTGTTGCCTAGTGACAGCTCTGGTAATGCAGCAACACTGATGAACAACAACTCTTACAGAGCTGCCATTAGCACATTTCACAGTGCACCTTTTCATTAAAACCAAGTATTTTTACTCACTATCACTGCAATCACATCCAAAAACTCTGCACCAGCAAGGTCGGTGAAATAAAAATCTGTGCAGCAAGTAAAAGGGAACCTGCTATTTACTAGCAGCTATAGTTAGGGCTCCGGCACACATAACGACTCACCAGCGATCCCGACAACGATATCAATGTGTCAGGATCGCTGGTGAGTCGCTACATGATCGCTGGTGAGCTGTCAGACAGGCAGCTTCACCAGCAATCAGCACAGCGACGCCGAGCACACGGCGTGGCTGTGTACGTTAGTTACCAGCGCGCTGATGCAGGAAGCTGGTAACTAAGGTACACATCGGGTTTCTAAGCCGCGCGCGTCACTTAGAAACCCGATGTGTACCTTGGATACCAGCTCCCTGCATCAGCGCGCTGGTAACTAAGGTACACAGAGGGTTTCTATATGCTGCGCGCTGCTTAGAAACCCTGCGTTTACCTTAGTTACCAGCTCGCTGATCTCCCGCTTGTTACACGCAGCGATGCGTGCTGGCCAGTGGGAAACCAGCGATCAAAAAAAAATGTCCAGGGCTTTCCATAAAGATCAGCGATACCAGGCAGGGGGGCCGGTCACTGATAGGTGTCACACACAGCGATCTCGCTGTTGAGTCACAAAACTTGTGACTCAGCAGCGATCTCGCTAGCGAGATCGCTATGTGTGACGGGGGCTTTAATCTGCAGGTAGTGTCCTGCCTCACTGAAAGCAAGGCATGCGGGCGGCACAAAGAGGGATTACAGTCATTGCTCAGAATACTTATCACTAATGATGAGCGAGTATACTCGTTGCTCGGGTGTCCTCCGAGTATTTTGGAGTGCTCGGAGATTTAGTTTTCGTCATCTCATCTACATGATTTGCGACTGCTAGACAGCTTGAATACATGTGTGGAATGCCTGTTAGGGAATTCCCACATGTATTCAGCCTGTCTACAAGTCACAAATCATGCAGCTGAGATGAGGAAATCTAAATCTCTGAGCACTCCAAAATACTCGGAGGACACCCGAGCAACGAGTATACTCGCTCATCACTAAACTTTGAGCGGCACCTGTAAGCATGGCTTACGCTGCAGAGCAGAATGTCCAAGTATTAGGGCACGCTTACAGCTGCGCTCCCCAGTGATCGAACCCAAATTCCTGAAAAACTGTGGCTCCCTGTCGCTCCTTTAACTCTTTCTGGACCTGGTGATTTGAAGGGAACCTGTCACCATGAAAATGCAGTCCAATTTGTAGGCACCATGTTATACGAGTGTGGGGTGCCACAAATTGATGTATAGTTTTGCAAGAAAAGATTTGATATAACCTAAGTTTCAATCACTTAATCCTCTGCTGTTTCTGGGATTTTGGGTTTGGCGGGTGGTCCGAACTGTGACAGCATTCTAAGTATAAGTGTGTGTACAGACAGCTGTCAATCACTGATAGGATAGCCCACTGGACCAAACCCCCAGAGAGAGCAGAGGTGTTACTGATGAAAACGCAGGTTATACGGAATCTCTTCTCACAAAACTATGTATGAGTCTGCTCTGTAACATGGCGCCTGCAGACAGGACGGTATGCTCACGATGACAGGCTGACTTTACGCTTTAAACATTGGTTTTTCCTCCCCTTCTTCCAAAAGCCATAACTATTGTTACTTTGTTGTTGTGTTGTTTTTAACTATTTTAGTAACAAACAAAATTTTAAAGTTTGTGAAAAAAAAACGGTCTGTCACCATTTTCTGAAACCAGTCGATACAGGTGTATTACTTCCTACATGGCGAGAGATCAGGTTTATTACTCCGAGCTTTTGCACTATAAACTGAAGGAGCTTAGCAGGAAAGATTCACAATGGGGATTATTTTAGTGGCAATTATGTCTGTAAAATGTGATGAATGTATCATTTTCATCTGTTTTATGGATACTAACAATATAAAAAGTAGATATATGCTCCAGCTTTTATACTTGAATTAACAGTTTTATTAGTATTGGGGTGGAAGTTTTGATTCGGAGGGAGGTGCGCATACCGAAAAGCAGAAATTTAGGTATTTAGATTTTTTTTGCTATTAAAGCTCTTTCACTGGATTTATTTTTAGGGTATGTTCACACTGGGCATTTTTGCTGTTTTGTGCTAATTTTCAACTGCTTTTTACAGTACCAGCAAAGCCTCTGAGACTTCAGAAATCTCATGCACACACACACTGGTTTCTTTGTGTCATCAGGATTTTGTGCTGCGTTTTTTGGACATAGAGCACGTCACTTCTTGTCATTTGGATTGTGAATGCAGAATTGTGAAAAAAAAACGCTGCAAAAACGCAGGTATCATTATTTGCAGCGCTTTTCCTGCAGAAAAGTCATGGACATTAGCACACAACAAACGCACCAAATCCGCACCTAAACCTGCATTTTTGCCGCAGCTTCTTTCCTGTCAAGATCAGGTTTTGCTGCAAAAAAAAAAAAAAAGCAGCAAAAATGCCCAGTGTGAACTTACCCTTAATGTAAAGTCGTTGTCGGTCTCGAACTACAAGTCTGCAGTCAGTGGATGTAACTGCAGAATGGTGAACCTTCACATTGTGCGCGCTGCCTGCTGCCGGGCAGTCATGTGGACCCACAAGTGTGCACGTTGATCATACCTCCAGCAACTTTACCACTAGACTGTATCCGGCTTCGTTCAATACAGGGCTGTGGAGTCGGTAAGCCACAGTTGCGACTCCGACTCCTGGATTTTATCCGACTCCGACTCCTTCATAAATGGCCAATTCATAACAACAAATTTACTGTTGTAAAATATTAAACATCGTGCTTATTCAGTTTCTCACCATCATATAAGTAATCAGACCACTTGGAGCAAAAACTACATTTATTAGAATACAATCAGAATATAGCAAATAACTTTTATAAACTTTTCTAAACTGTAAGTAAATATGCAATAAACACTTTTATGCAGTTAATAAGAAGAAATCTATAAATTTGTCCTCAGAAAAAGTATTGCCTCTGTCAGATCCTCCTTCATGGATGCCCTCAAATCTGATCTAATTATTTTGAGAGCAGAGAACAACCTCTCTACACTAACTTGTGTTGGTGGCAAAGCAGTAACCACTCGGGCAACATCTCTGACAATGTCAGGATACAGAGGAATCGCTTGTTGCACTGTTATTTTTGATGAACGGTCAAATTTCTCAATTTCTTTTAGTGCACATGAAAAATTCTGCTGAAATGTACTGGCTGTGTTCCTTGATGGGGATGACTTCTATGCGGGAACGCTTTGCACGGTCCTTGTGATCCAAATATTTTTCGAAATTAAATTCTTCATCAGTTGATGATGAGGGTGAAGATGTGGCAGGACGACCAAATTCTTCTTGTTCCTCCTGACTGTTCTGCAACCCTTTCATCCTTACTGCTATTTCAAACAGAGCTTCTTTTCCTTTACTTAGCTGTTGATCATCTAGAAGAATCCGATGCATTGGGTCTACATAAACAGCTGCCAAAAGAATGTTATTTTGTAATAGTAGCTCCTCTCTCCGTTTCATTGATGTAGCAATGCCACTTGCAATTAACCCTCCTCTTTGGGACAGGCGAAACATCAGGTTCTTCCACTCCTTTAAGAAAATACCTGGAGTTAAGTCCTCTGCTTGTAATTTTTTAGTCACTGTAAATGGGTGCTCTAGCAATTTTTCCAGCTCAGTCACCTGATTCCACTGACTTTCATTTAGCGTCAGTTGAGGGTTAGCCATGTCTACAAGAAAGGTTTTCAGTTCAACCAAGCGCTGAATCATTAAGTACGGCCCCATCGTGTGGCTTGATCAATAATTGCCCCTTTTCCGGCACGTCTCTTCAAAACTGAGTCAACTTTAGGGGTTCTGGCACAGTAGCCAATTATCTCACCTTGCCAATCAGTGCAGCAGCATGTCCTTCTTGCAGACTGTCTCTTATAGCCAGCTGTAGCGTATGCACAACACAGTGCATGTGATGAATGAAAGAACATATTGACACAGTTTCAACAAGATCATCTAAACGATCATGTTGCTGTTCATCTGAAGCAACTTCAGTTTGCTCCTCAGTTACAATACTGTGTTCCTCTATTTCAAACATTTCTGTGTCTGTGGACCCAGAATGTTCTTCTAGCTGCTGGTCACCATCATTACTCTCATTCATTAGCTTAATAGTACTTATCATATTTGAAGCATTGTCAGTTACGACAGAAAGAACTTGCTCTTTTTTAAGTTCATAGTCTTGCAGAACCTTTTCCACCAAGACCTGGAGAAACTCACTGGTGTGATGAGCTTTGGTGTCTTTTACTGCCAATGTCTTGGTAACTATTTCATTTTTGTCACAAACAAATCGGACATTGATGGCAAAATAGTTCACTCTGTGACGTGTGCAGGCATCCATTTTAAGAAACAAAGCGTCCCTTGAGAGATTTTTAAAAGCTTCTTCGATTACTAATTTTCTAATACTCTCTCTCTCCAGAGAAACACCAAGCTTGCGGGCCATTTCCCCATTCAGACACATAAAAGCTGGTCGTGAAAATAATGAAATAGGCACACTATCCTTTACAACAAGCTCTATGATCTGTTTTTTAAATGTATCTACTGTCATTGTCACAGTAACTTTGTCACTGACAAAATATCTTGCAACTGATGGCTGCAAAGTTCTCTGCTCTTTTGTTTGGCTGGAAGAGCTGGGCACTGGTTCATTGGTTTGGATGCAGTCTCTCTCATCCACTGCTTTCAGTACTTCTGGATGAAAGCGCTGTAAATGTCTCTTTAGATTAGAAGCTCTGGTAGGAGCATTTTTATCTTTGCCTGAATATGCACTCATCTTGGCTTCACAGCATTTGTTTTCGTCTGGATCATTTGTCATACACTGACAGACATAATGTTTTCTATCTTGAGTGATGGTGAAATGTTCAAATACAGCTGATTTAATGTGATGCTTCTTTGACATTCTCAGGTTTTTAATTCTGCATTCACAATCCAAATGACAATTGTTTTTCCTAAAAACAATTGTACAAAATTATTGCCAGGTCGTACAACTGATATAGTGGTCAGTAATACTGTTATTATTCCTCATGTACTCACAGTTAACTGATGCAAAGTTTGTTGAAAGGATAATACTTCTTACAGTCTTCCTCTTCTGAGTAGCAGGCAGCTGTGAGATGCTTGGAAGACGCACATCTAGTATGATCTAGTCTAGAGGAGGAGCTTTACTACTAAGAATTTGCAACACATTTTCACTTTCAGTTTCATACATTGTAAGTAGGGGGGTTGGGGCAGCATGAGGTTAACCAAGTATAAGAGTAGATAAGGGCAGTGGAGAACAGTGACACACAAGAAGTAAGAAATGTCTCTATCTCCAGCAGAACTGCTTATCACTGTTGTTCATAGTTTGATAGAACATATATATTTGAGTAACATTTATAAAATTCATATGAAAGTTCAATTATGAAATATTAATACATTTTTTTAAAGCTGGAGTCTGAGTCGGTACATTTCTACCGACTCCGACCAAAACTAACTCCGACTCCACAGCCCTGGTTCAATACACTTGAATTGAGAGAGGCCAGATACAGTCTAGTCGGCACGTGACCACACGGATGCAAATCACACAATTGTGCTGAAACCCCCTCCTGTCCTAGCGTGGGAGAATGCTCACAGTGAACAGTACCCACGATGTTTGAATCCACAAGTCTGCTGTCACATCCAGTGATTGCAGACAAGGCCGGAAAACCTCCTCCAACTGCTGCCATTTCACAGATTCGGAATCAGTGCTTTTCTGTTTTCCACAACTGTAAAGTTATTCTCCTATCACAGTAACAATAATGCCAACTTTCCCTTCAACCACCTGGGCATGAACCCCAGAACTTCTGTGATGTTTTGCCTTTTCTCCTCTATGAAACCGGCCAATCAAAACACAACGGAGTCATATAGAGGAAAAAGAAAACACCCACTGAGGTCACAGCTGCAGCTATTGGAGCGCAGCACCTGTAACAGTCAGGTCCAGAGCGCAAGGTCCTGGAAGGCATCAAATGTGAGGGGCACAATAAGGTAACAATAGTATTTTCCCCATCAATAGACTCCTAAGCTCTCATGTTTTGTGTAGCAAGCTGCCGGTTTTAGTGCTACTACCCCGATGTATATACAATATTTTGATTGTTTTATATTACTTTATTGAGGGAGAAATACAGCAACTTATGATTGATCTGGAGTTATGTTTTTCTCTCTCTACGGCATTTACAGCACAATTCATGTTATTTTTTTCATAGATTTGACTTTTAAAACACACGGATATTCCATAAATGCCATTTTGTATTAGTGATCGGTCCAAACTTGCTTTTTAGGTTACTAAAAGCTCTTTTCTATCCCCTGAGGGATCACCTGGACTATATATCACAGTATATACTGGAATTACTGATCTACTATGAAGGCGGAGGAGAAAGTTGGTGCTGATGGGGTCCTCCAAGCCCCCTGGCGGCCATGGCAACCTGATGGCACCCTGAGGTTGCATCACAGGTGATGGAATGCACGTCCACACTGGATCGGCCATGAAGTCAGGAAGGGGTCAACCCCACCCGGCGAAGTCAGGAAGGGGTCAACCCCACCCGGCGAAGTCAGGAAGGGGTCAACCCCACCCGGCGAAGTCAGGAAGGGGTCAACCCCACCCGGCGAAGTCAGGAAGGGGTCAACCCCACCCGGCGAAGTCAGGAAGGGGTCAACCCCACCCGGCGAAGTCAGGAAGGGGTCAACCCCACCCGGCGAAGTCAGGAAGGGGTCAACCCCACCCGGCGAAGTCAGGAAGGGGTCAATCCCACCCGGCGAAGTCAGGAAGGGGTCAATCCCACCCGGCGAAGTCAGGAAGGGGTCAATCCCACCCGGCGAAGTCAGGAAGGGGTCAACTGTGTGAACACAGTCCCACTCACACAGCGACAGTCCAATGTAAAGACAGGTAAACTCTGACATGGGCCTGCCGTGTGCCTCCCCGCCCGAGCAGAACGTGCTGTATAACGCTCAGGTTTCCAGACTCATGGCCGCCGCCATATTCCACAGCGGACAAAGAAGCGGCCTCGGCGCCGCCTCCGACACTTACCCATCGGCTCTCTTCTTACTCGTGACATAATCGTCGCCCAGGTCCAGTCGGTGCCGCTTGGACATGTCGGCCGCTTCTACTCCCGGTTCGCTAGGCCGCGGCGCCTCCGAGGTCACGTGCGCGGGACAGGCGCTCACAGAAACAACGCGAGCAGCGGCTCAGCAGGGCCGAAAGAGAGACCGCACGCACAACGCCTGCGCAAAGCAAAAGCGGGAAAAGGGGAGGGGAGGAAAGAGGACGTCTAAGACGCCATGACGTCAGCAAACAAAAATGCGATTGGATGAGCGGAAGGATTCTAGAAGCGCAATGATTGGACGTTGTCCAGCCAATCAAACGGCTGCACGTAAAGTGAGGCGTGACGCGTTTGTGCTCCTGCTGTAGTGTCTGGAGTTGCGTCAATTTGCAGTTGCGTCATTAAGCTACGTTACGTGCGGCAATGTGTGCATTGCCGATCACTGAATGCAGACACGATCAGCTCCCTTAGTGAACTGACAATCCCAATAATTATGTCTCCGGGTGTGGGTGTTACTTTTCTCTCTTGATTTGGCCTCTGACCAGGAACAAGTCCGAGCCGTGTACAGAGATCGAGGGAAAATTCTTAGCTAAAAATTGAGAAATGTGTTCTACCTGTATCTGCCTCGAAGAGCAGCTAAGTGAGACGACCTTTCACAATGTCCATAGACATACATGCCTCTGCTACATGAACATAGACATGCACCTAAACAACTCTGCTACATGCACACGGACATACATCCCTCTGCTACATGCACACGGACATACATGCCTCTGCTACATGCACACGGACATACATGCCTCTGCTACATGCACACGGACATACATCCCTCTGCTACATGCACACGGACATACATGCCTCTGCTACATGCACACGGACATACATCCCTCTGCTACATGCACACGGACATACATGCCTCTGCTACATGCACACGGACATACATCCCTCTGCTACATGCACACGGACATACATCCCTCTGCTACATGAACATAGACATGCACCTAAACAACTCTGCTACATGCACACGGACATACATCCCTCTGCTACATGCACACGGACATACATGCCTCTGCTACATGCACACGGACATACATCCCTCTGCTACATGCACACGGACATACATGCCTCTGCTACATGCACACGGACATACATCCCTCTGCTACATGCACACGGACATACATCCCTCTGCTACATGCACACGGACATACATCCCTCTGCTACATGCACACGGACATACATGCCTCTGCTACATGCACACGGACATACATGCCTCTGCTACATGCACACGGACATACATGCCTCTGCTACATGCACACGGACATACATGCTACATGCACACGGACATACATGCCTCTGCTACATGCACACGGACATACATGCCTCTGCTACATGCACACGGACATACATGCCTCTGCTACATGCACACGACATACATGCCTCTGCTACATGCACACGGACATACATGCCTCTGCTACATGCACACGACATACATGCCTCTGCTACATGCACACGACACATGCCTCTGCTACATGCACACGGACATACATGCCTCTGCTACATGCACACGGACATACATGCCTCTGCTACATGCACACGGACATACATGCCTCTGCTACATGTACACGGACATACATGCCTCTGCTACATGCACACGGACATACATGCTACATGCACACGGACATACATGCCTCTGCTACATGCACACGGACATACATGCTACATGCACACGGACATACATGCCTCTGCTACATGCACACGGACATACATGCCTCTGCTACATGCACACGACATACATGCCTCTGCTACATGCACACGGACATACATGCCTCTGCTACATGCACACGGACATACATGCCTCTGCTACATGCACACGACATACATGCCTCTGCTACATGCACACGACATACATGCCTCTGCTACATGCACACGGACATACATGCCTCTGCTACATGCACACGGACATACATGCCTCTGCTACATGCACACGACATACATGCCTCTGCTACATGCACACGACATACATGCCTCTGCTACATGCACACGGACATACATGCCTCTGCTACATGCACACGGACATACATGACTCCGCTACATGCACATGGACGTACATGACTCTGCTACATGCACACGGACATACATGCCCTACTACATGCACACGGACATACATGCCTCTGCTACATGCACACGGACATACATGCGCCTCTGCTACATGCACACGGACATACATGCCTCTGCTACATACACACGGACATACATGCCTCTGCTACATGCACACGGACATACATGCCTCTGCTACATGCACACGGACATACATGCCTCTGCTACATGCACACGGACATACATGCCTCTGCTACATGCACACGGACATACATGCCTCTGCTACATGCACACGGACATACATGCCTCTGTTACATGCACACGGACATACATGCCTCTGCTACATGCACACGGACATACATGCCTCTGCTACATGCACACGGACATACATGCCTCTGCTACATGCACACTTTCATGCTTCTGGATTCGAACCCTTGGTTTTATGGTCAGCGGCTCTTTCCGCTGTGCGACTGGATACACCTTTCTTTTTGGGTGTTTTAGTTCTGTTATCTTTATTTCTGTAGTTTTGTGTAACAGGTGTTTGTCTGCCCTACCTCCTTTTGGGTGCAGCTTTAAATATTTTCCCCTACTCGTGTTTCCTTCTGTTGTTAGACTTTGGTAGATTCATTCACTTTGCTGTAGTGCGTTAGTTGCAGCTGTTTTTTGTGGTTGCTGTATTCCTTGGGGAACTGCTAATCTAGCCATCCTAGAAGCTGCTAAGTTTTTTCAGGGTAAGCCGCAGTCGAGTGGGGGCGTCATTGCGTTTTCTTCGAGTAATTGAAGAAATAAAATCCTGCTCGCCATGGATGGCTTCCTGGGGGTGTTCGGAGCTCAGAAACGCTGCGTCAAGGCATAGGAAAACCCACAAAGTAGAAAGATCCAGCTCAACGAATCATGAATGCTTTATTCACAACAGAATGCTCAAAGAGGATATACAAAGTCAGCAGGGTGCGCAGCCACCTGAAACTCGTCGATGTCATGTGACTCATACAAATGACTTTGTATGTCCTCTTGGATCACTTTATGTCAACAAAGTAGTCATGTCTCCTGTGATGTCTAAGCCGCAGCCCCATGTCTCCTGTTATGTATATAGTACAGCCCCATGTCTCCTGTAATGTATATACTGCAGCCCCATGTCTCTTGTAATGTATTTACTGAAGCCCCGTGTCTCTTGTAATGTATTTACTGCAGCCCCGTGTCTTATGTGATGTATATACTGCAGCCCCATGTCTCCTGAGATGAATATAGTGCAGCCCCATGTCTCCTGTGATGTATATAGTACAGCCCCATGTCTCCTGTGATGTATATAGTGTAGCCCTATGTCTCCTGTGATGTATATAGCACAGCCCCATGTCTCCTGTGATGTATATAGTACAGCCCCATGTCTCCTGTGATGTATATAGTACAGCCCTATGTCTCCTGTGATGCATATAGTACAGCCCCATGTCTCCTGTGATGTATATAGTGTAGCCCTATGTCTCCTGTGATGTCTATGCCGCATCCCCATACCTCCTGTGATGTATATACTGCAGCCTCGGTGTCTTCTGTGTGATGTATATGACATTGTCAGTGTTTTATATGTGATGTATATAGTGCAGCCCCATTGTGCTGACTTCTTCCACGTATGATGCTGTGTGGATTCCAGCATACGGCTAAACCCTTCATCCACTCCCAGTAAAAAGACTGTATGAATGCTTAAGTCTATGTTTATTGAGATGATGATGTGAACTTGGTACAGTGAACAACAATGGTGGATGATAACGGGTAAAAACTACAAAGAAATAGCCAGTATATCAGTACTGGCAGATAACAAAACAACAGCAATAATACAGGGTGCTATTACATCAGTAACAGGAGTATTACAGATGTTGCGCAATACAACACATAATGCAGATAAGAGAGATATCTAAAGCAAACTTAGGCTGCTGTAATTGCACTACCCTAAACAGAAATGCACCTATCTACATGCAGTGTAAAGTGCATTACTGTTAGGAGTGGCGGAAGACACTAAATAAAAAATAAAGTGCCTTCGCCACCCGGGGTCCACCGTGCGGTGGATGGAAAAACCGCTGCTAGAGAGGCAGAGCACAAGGCGGTAATGTGCACAAGGGTTAGACGGCACCCAGTGCACAAAAGCAAGCTCTGTTATACTCACAGAGCTGCAGGCAAATCAGCTCAAATTAAACGCTGAGTCTGTTCAGAGTCACAGACACACAGCGATATAGTCGCTGTATTCGCGGTCACAGGAGTAGCCTTAAACAGCAGGACTACTCCGTCTAGACCTACCGTCAAATAAGGTGCGAAGCGTCGCAACCGCGGACGCAGAGAAAGCTGCAACTGCAGCGCAGCAAGAACTGAGCCGCTGGCAAGGCGCTGCAATAACGCTGGCGCAATGCAGACGCTAAGCTGCTGAGCAAGATGGAGCATATGCGCGCTGGCGCTAGCGCTGCTACTGGCTGAACCCAAACACACAATCGTATTATCAGAGGGAAGGGGTTTCTTAATAAGTCAGTCACCAGTCCAAGCATCCATCACCATACATACAGCAGCAAGTATGAAATACTAGCGCATGGCGGAACAGACATGCGCGCTTTTTATACCAAACGGGACCTTTCGGAAGTCTCCAAGGCTCCAGGAGGAGCCAATAGGATTAGACACAGGACCTGAGCATGTGACTCCCGAACTCCAATAGGAGCTCGTCCCATGAGCATGCTCAGTGGAGGGAACAGAGGACTTAGCCTCCGGAGAGAGTTGCCGCAAGGCACTCTCCTCTGCAATCTCCTATACCGCAGATGAAACGCAGCAGACTGCAGCATGTAAGGGTCTAGATTTCATCATAGGGAAGGAAGAAATCAGACTCCTAACATTACCCCCTCTCCTAGGGCCCCCTCCTCCCTGAGCGTTCCGAACCATCAACCTGGGCTCAAACTCACCCGAAGGCGAGCTTGATGTCCTGGTAGGTGTTACAGTAAACCGGGACACCTGGAAGGCATCAGTGGAAGAAAAGTCACCAGATTTCAACAGAGACACCTGGGAGATGGCAGGAGCTGGGGATGCAACTGAACGCCGCCGCGAATCAGCGACCGTCACCACTCTCCGCTTAGGAAGGTTAACCTGGGCACATGAAGAGCAAGCCTGGATAAATTCTTTAATATCCCGAGCTCTATGAGGCCACCAATACGCTCTGGTCAAGAGCTTTGAGATTTGCATGTAACCTCGATGTTGAGGCGCATGGGAAGAATGCGCCCATGCGAGAACTTGAGCCCTAAGATGAGGAGGGACAAAAGTGTCGGTGGCCGGTTCAGATTCTGATCATTGCGGGTAGCTGGCTTCCGGAGAAACCGCACATACATGGGGACAATCGCAAATGGATTCCTGATCAGAGTCTGTGTTGAGATCGGTACGAGACACCTCCATGGGCTCAGGGGGTATAACCTCTGGCTCAAACAGCTCAGGAGGTACAAAAAATTTAGGAGCTGAGGCAGCTCTTCGCTTGGAGTGAGCCCTCTCCATACCGCGCTCTGAAAAATGGAGGTCGATACGTGGGGAGACGGAAATGGGTGGGGATCTCTCTAGTGGAGAGAGCATCCTTCACGTGCTCTGCTAGACCTCGCCAAAAAACGGGGATAAGCGCTCTGTCGGACCATTCCAACTCGGACGCCAGTGTCCGAAAACGGACGGCATACTGGCTAACCTAGAGCGACCCCTGAGTAAGGGCGAGCAGCTGCAGAGACGTATCGTGCGTGACCCGAGGACAGAGAAATACTTGCTTGATGGCTGTTAGCAAGTTGGCCGCAGTCCGAATCTCGAGGCCACCACGTTCCCATAGAGGCGTAGCCCATTCCAGAGCCTTGCCCGACGGTAGGGAGATAATGAAGGCCACCTTAGCCCGCTCTGTAGGGAATTGCACAGCCAGCAGCTCCAGGTGTATAGAGCACTGACTGATGAAACCCCTGCAGGAGGCGCCATCCCCAGAGAATTTTTCGGGCAACGGGAGGCGGGTAACTGTCAGCACAAGGGAGGACACGGACATACGCCCCATGGCATCTGTGAGTGCCTGAACAGCAGCATCTGTGGCCTGCGCAGCTGCTAGAGACCTCTCAAGGGTGGCCTGTAGCCTCGAGCTGTCGCACACACTGCACCAGTTGCTGATCTGCCATCTCTAGCCAGATCCTGGCGCTAGTATTATGTTAGGAGTGGCGGAAGACACTAAATAAAAAATAAAGTGCCTTCGCCACCCGGGGTCCACCGTGCGGTGGATGGAAAAACCGCTGCTAGAGAGGCAGAGCACAAGGCGGTAGTGGGCACAAGGGTTAGACGGCACCCAGTGCACAAAAGCAAGCTCTGTTCTACTCACAGAGCTGCAGGCAAATCAGCTCAAATTAAACGCTGAGTCTGTTCAGAGTCACAGACACACAGCGATATAGTCGCTGTATTCGCGGTCACAGGAGTAGCCTTAAACAACAGGACTACTCCGTCTAGACTTTCTGTCAAATAAGGTGCGAAGCATCGCAACCGCGGACGCAGAGAAAGCTGCAACTGCAGCGCGGCAAGAACTGAGCCGCTGGCAAGGCGCTGCAATAACGCTGGCGCAATGCAGACGCTAAGCTGCTGAGCAAGATGGAGCATATGCGCGCTGGCGCTAGCGCTGCTACTGGCTGAACCCAAACACTCACACAATCGTATTATCAGAGAGAAGGGGTTTCTTAATAAGTCAGTCACCAGTCCAAGCATCCATCACCATACATACAGCAGCAAGTATGAAATACTAGCGCATGGCGGAACAGCCATGTGCCCTTTTTATACCAAACGGAACCTTCCGGAAGTCTCTAAGGCTCCAGGAGGAGCCAATAGGATTAGACACAGGACCTGAGCATGTGACTCCCGAACTCCAATGGGAGCTCGTCCCATGAGCATGCTCAGTGGAGGGAACAGAGGACTTCGCCTCTGGAGAGAGTTGCCGCAAGGCAGTCTTCTCTGCAATCTCCTCTATCGCAGATGAAACGCAGGAGACTGCAGCATGTAAGGGTCTAGATTTCATCATAGTGAAGGAAGAAATCAGATTCCTAACAATTACACCTAGCTGGAAAATACATTGCACCATATACCTCTCTCATAAGACACTGCACAGTGGCTGCATAATGGCTAGCTAGAATCGGAATCCGCTTGATAGAAGCAGTGATTTGTAGGGAGAGCCAAGAACAGGTGCGACCCAACTGTTTCATTTGTCTTTGACCATTTGTCTATCCATGATGTCCAAGAACATCCTATCTTCTATAGACATCGCTACCATGTCGTCTTCCTTTATCCTGTGGAAGACTGTACATCCCATGTGGTCTTGTTCACCTTCACAGGCGTGGTCTTCGTTGGTAGGTACTGAGAAAGGGCAAGGTAGGGAAGTGCTGTTTGGCAATTCCTTTAGGCTATGTTCACACATGGTGGTTTTCGCGGCGGTTTTAACCTCGCGATTTTGCCGCGAAAAATAAGCATCCCATGCATTCCTATGGGATTCCGCAATGCTGTGCTAATGCTGCGGTTTTTACCGCGGCGGAATCGCTTTGCGGTAAAAAACGCAGCATGCTCATTAATTTAGCGGAATCGCGGCGATCCCGCACCCGTAGGATTGCATTGTTCTGCTTACTTTCCGCATGTGGCTGTGCACACCATGCGAAAAGTAAGCAGAACATTTGCGGATGGTACCCACGGTCCGGAGGAGAGGAGACTGTCCTCCGGGCTTTGGGTACCATATCCCTGTAAAAAATAGAATTTAAAATAAAAAATATTGTTATTCTCACCTTCCGGCGTCCCGCGCAGCCTTCCCGCCTCTCTCCACGCTCCCGGTCCCAGTAATCCTTTGCGAGCGATGACGTCCGTTCTCACGGGATCGCGAAGTCTCACGGTCATTCGCGCAACGTCATCGTGACTGACCGCGAGACGTCGCGATCCCGCAAGAATGGACGTCATCGCGGTCATTCTCGCAAAGGATTACTGGAACCGGGAGCGTGGAGAGATGTGGGAAGGCTGCGCGGGACGTCGGAAGGTGAGAATAACAATATATTTTTTTTATTATTATTTATACATCCTATCTTTTACTATTGATGCCGCAGAGGCAGCCTCAATAGTAAAAAGTTGGTCACACTCGTCAAACACTATGTTTGACGAGTGTGACCAACCTGTCAATCAGTTCTCCAAGCGATGCTACAGATCGCTTGGAAAACGCTAGCAATTCTGCAAGCTAATAATGCTTGCAAAATGCTAGTTTTTCCGCGTGAAAATCGCAGGAATTTAAAATGTGATTTTCCCGCGGAATGGAATTCGGAATTCTCGCAGTAATTTCCGCGAGAGTTCCGCTATGTGTGAACGTAGCCTTACCAGCAGACTATTGTGACATGGCTGGAAGAGAGACGGATGTCCATTTTCTAGTGTGCTGGTAAGCATACTGTTGACTGAGGCCGGCTTGAGTGCTTCTCCTAGACAGACGTCTCCTATGATGACCCATCCAAGGTCGAACCTCTGTGCATACTTAGCGTTCCTGGAGCCGTTTATACATTCTCTAGTCTTGTGGACTCGTAGTATATCTCTTCCCAGGTGTAGAGCTATTGGGACTTCTGGATCCAACTCAGGTATCAGGTGGGCTAAATGCTTCAGATGGGGGTGATGTGTTGCCACCTCTGGTGAAGGTATCTCTGACCTGTTGTCGGGAATCTGGTTGCACTCCAGGATGGTCGGTAGCGATAGGCAGGTTTGGCCATCTTTGGACTCCACCTTGTATCCGGTTGCTTTCCTTCACGCTGTCTCAACAGTACCTGAACACATCCTCAGGGTGTAGGGAGAGCAAGGGCCTACAATGCTGAAGTTGTCAAAGAAGATGGACCTCTCTAGGGACCTGTTACTTTCGTCATCCAGGATTGCATATATCTTAAGGCCTTTGTCCTTGTGGCCTGCAGGATAGACTCAGACAAGGCAGATTTTTGAACAGGATCTTCCTCCTGTGAGTCCCTTACAAATTTAAAGCTGACCTCAGGGGTGTCTTCGTCAGTGTCTTTCTGCTTCCCATCATGCTCCTCTGCTTGCGACAACACTCATGGAGGTGATCCAGGGTGCAAGGCTGTATTGTGATCTGTGCTGCTGCATTCTGCACATGTCACGTTAGCTTCACAGTTCCTGGCGAGGTGAGAGGTTATGGCACAACATTTGAAGCAGATGTTGTACTCCTAGAAGAAACCTTTGTGATCCTCCAAAGACTTCTCCCTGAAGGCTCTGCATTTTAGTAGAGGATGTGGTTTCTTGTGTAGAGGACACTGTTTACTGACATCCTGAGGCTTGATCTCACCTGGAGGGGGTTTACTCGCATTGTGAGGAGGGCCTGTGGAAAAGATGTTAGTTTTGTGGACTGCCACGGGTGTCCTACTGGGTTTGACACCGGGGGCAGTAGAACATGACAGAGTGAAGTCAAAACTAGGGTCATTTCTGATCTTAGCTTGTTGGATGACAAAACAACAGCAATAATACAGGGTGCTATTACATCAGTAACAGGAGTATTACAGAGGTTGCGCAATACAACACATAATGCAGTTAAGAGGGATATCTAAAGCAAACTTAGGCTGCCAGCATTGCACTACCCTAAACAGAAATGCACCTATCTACGTGCAGTGCAAAGAGCATTACAACTAGCTGGAAAATACATTGCACCATATACCTCTCTCATAAGTGGCTGCATAATGGCTAGCTAGCACAGATACATTGAACAAACACATAACTGTATTAACCCTCACTGGAATCCGCTTGATAGAAGCAGTGATATGTAGGGAGAGCCAAGAACACGTGTGTGTAACTCAGAGATCCGGGGAGAAAATGGCTACAAGTTTCCTAGCCTGGGGAAACTGAACGGGTGGTTCTAATCAGAACAAGCTATTAAAGTGAGAGGTTCCTAAAACCAGGACCAGAAAAAGGGGACAACTAATGACATCTAATGGTACAGCACTTATGAAAATACTTGCACATAAATGGGCAGAACACCCATGTCTCCTGTGATGTATATGCTGCAGCCCCATGTCTCCTGTGATGTTTATGCCGCAGCCCCATGTCTCCTGTGATGTCTATGCCACGGCCTCATTTCTCTTGTGATGTCTATGTCGCAGCCTCATTTCTCTTGTGATGTCTATGCCGCAGCCTCATTTCTCCTGTGATGTCTATGCCGCAGCCCCATGTTTCCTGTGATGTATATACTGCAGCCTCGGTGTCTTCTGTGTGATGTACAGTATATGACAGTGTCAGTGTCTCCTATGTGATGTATATACAGCAGAGTCCCAGTGTCTGTCTGTGCGGACCTCGCACTGCTTGAGTTCTATCAATGTTATGTGAGCAGTGATGAATTCCCCCCTGTGAGGAGTCCTGCAGTGTAATATCCATCTGTGTTCAGTATGACTTACTGCAGCAAGTTATTTACCAAACTCTTCAGCGCAAAGAGTTTCCAGCATTGCAGGCGGACGTAAATCTGGAAAAGGTGTTTGAGTAGCAACATCATCCATGAAGTGGGAGGTCCTGCAACTGTTCAACTCCTGCTGCCTTGTGGAAGTCCCGGTCAGGAACTGCTAAACGTGGTAATGTATGGTGTGTATATGCAAATATGCCTGTAGCAGAGCGGTGTGTGTGTGTCTATATGTTCATGTAGTCTGTAATTACTGCCAGAGCACAGTCACACAGGTAACGTACAAAACAGGGAGACAAATACCTGAGCCTGACAGGTACCTGTTCAGATGAGGTAAAGCCCTCCTCTGACCCTGGTGTGTCCCTGCCTGACCGCGGAAGTTGGCACCCTAAGAGAGGGGTGGGGAACCTTTTTTCTGACGGGGGCCATTAGGATATTTATAATAATAATAAATATTTATTACATAGCGCCAGCATATTGCGCAGCACTTTACAATTCAACAGTTCATATACAAGTCATAAGTAACAACGTTAAAGATAATACAAAACTAAAGCAAAGATAACGATGACCCTGCTCATAAGAGCTTACAATCAACCATTTATGGCATCCTTCCAGGGCCGTACAAAATTATCACATTGAAAATTACCCTACTATATTTGGCCACACAATTAATTAACTCACCTGTAATGTGACGGCTGGATCTGCTTCTCTTTGGTGCGGCTGAGACTTGATTACACACAGGTGGATTATATTTATCATCATTAGTCATTTAGGACAACATTGGATCATTCAGAGATCCACAATGAACTTCTGGAGGGAGTTTGCTGCACTGAAAGTAAAGGGGTAGAATAATATTGCACGCCCCACTTTTCAGTTTTTGAATTTCAACAAAAATTTAAAATAACCAATAAATTTCGTTCAACTTCACAATTGTGTCCGACTTGTTGATTCTTCACCAAAAATTTACATTTGGTATCTTTATGTTTGAAGCATGATATGTGGGAAAAGGTTGAAAAGTTCCAGGGGGCCGAATACTTTCACAAGGCACTGTACATATGTGTGTGTACATCTATGTATGTATGTACAG
Source organism: Dendrobates tinctorius (assembly GCF_039654945.1). Taxonomy (NCBI): domain Eukaryota; kingdom Metazoa; phylum Chordata; class Amphibia; order Anura; family Dendrobatidae; genus Dendrobates; species Dendrobates tinctorius. The sequence continues at coordinate 50,634,487 of NW_027361707.1, forward strand.
TATATGTATATATGTGTATCTATCTGTATGTATATATGGCGTATGTCTGTGCAATTATGTACTGTATATGTGTATGTGTGTGTATGTACGACATAAGTGTATTAGGCTGAGTTCACACGTGGCGTTTTTTTCGCGTTTCCGCGGCGGTTTTAACCGCGCGATTTTGCTGCGAAAACGCGAAAAATAAGCATCCCATGCATTCCTATGGGATTCCGCAATGCTGTGCTAATGCTGCGGTTTTTACCGCGGCGGAATCGCTTTGCGGTAAAAAACATGCTCATTAATTTTGCGGAATCGCGGCGATCCCGCACCCATAGGAATGCATTGTTCCGCTTACTTCCCGCATGTGGCTGTGCACAACATGCGGAAAGTAAGCAGAACAATTGCGGATGGTACCCACGGTCCGGAGAAGAGGAGACTGTCCTCCGTGCTGTGGTTACCATATCCCTGTAAAAAATAGAATTTAAAATAAAAAATATTGTTATTCTTACCTTCCGGCGTCCCGCGCAGCCTTCCAGCTTTTCTCCACGCTCTCGTTCCCAGTAATCCTTTGCGAAAATGCCCGCGATGGCGTCCGTTCTCGCGGGATTCGCGTGACGTCATCGCGAATTACCGCGAGACGTCGCGATCCCTCGAGAACGGACGCCATCGCGGGCATTTTCGCAAAGGATTACTGGGAACGACTGCGCGGGACGTCGGAAGGTAAGAATAACACCATTTTTTTTTTTTTTTTTTACATCCTATCTTTTACTATTGATGCTGCATAGGCCGCCTCAATAGTAAAAAGTTGGTCACACTTGTCAAACACTATGTTTGACGAGTGTGACCAACCTGTCAATCAGTTCTCCAAGCGATGCTACAGATCGCTTGGAAAACGCTAGCATTCTGCAAGCTAATTACGCTTGCAAAATGCTAGTTTTTCCGCTGGAAAATCGCGGGAATTTAAAATGCGATTTTCCCACGGAATGGAATTCCGGAATTCTCGCGGTAATTTCCGCGAGAGTTCCATTACGTGTGCACATAGCCTTAATGTACAGTAGTCATAAAGTGTATTTATGCTCTAGTCATTATCTGTAGAGCTGCTGAGTGCTGCGCTCTGCTATTTTCATCAGTTCCATAGACAATGAATAGAGCAGATACCAGATGTCACAGATAACAGACATATAATGTAATTTATACATGGTCGGGCTCTGCCGGTTACAGCAGTTATCACGTAACCACAAGGATACGCTTTGCACACTTGCTGTCATGTGCCAACTAGAGCGTCAGCCATGTCTGCAGTGCTCTGTACACTGACATAGCGGACACGATTTGTCACCTGACTGCAAGTATGACTGCGCTGGAACCAGCAGAACTGAAAGCTAACGTTGATATATATGTATTACACACATACACATACAGTATATATATATATATATATATATATATATCCATCTCAGTGAAAAAATATAAATATTAGCACTATATGAAAAGTCCATATCTCGGGCACTGTATGGTGGATTTACAAAAAAGCTACATAATCAGGGGATGAGTGAGAATAAAATAAGCACAAGACCTCGATACTTTTAACTCAGCAACTGGTTCTCTTTGAGGCCATGTGCACACGATGCAGATATCCAGCGGATCCGCAGCGGATTTTACCGCTCAGAAACGCTGCATATCCGCATTGTGATGTACAGTAGCATGTTAGGGAATTGGAAAAAAAAAACGCTGTGCCGACGCTGCGGTTTTTTCCGCGCGGTTTTCTTGTGGTTCAAAATATGCAGCATGTCACTTCTTTTGTGCGGTTTTCCACCTGCTCCATTCTCCAAATCCGCAGGGGGAAATCCGCAGTGGAAAACCGCACAAAAACCGCAAGAAAACCGCAAGAAAAAAGAAAGAAATCCGCAGGAAAAATGCAGGTCATTTGACCTGCGGATTTCTTCAATTCTGCGCGGAAAAATCCGCAGGGCTAAAAAGTCCGTCTGCACTCAGCCTAAGGAGTTGCCCATTTTGGGCCTTTAGAACAAAGCTGTTTTTTAATTTGTTTTTTCATTGTCATACTCCAGGATCCATAGATTTACTATTATTATTATTATTATTATTATTATTATTTATTTTATTTCTATTGTTTTTGTCAATGTATTTGGTTGCCAGCTTCTTTTTGTCAGGATGAGTTGTTTTATGATTGCCAGAATATTGTGGCCTATAGAACCTATTACCTAACTTTTATCAATGCAGTATGGGTAGAAATAGAAAACAAATAGGCCAGTTGGCCAAAGTCAACTGAAAATTCGCGACAACCTTCAGAGGGGCGAAATGCTGAAAAATGCAGAAGTAATGTATCTGCCAGAAATACACACAGGACGACTTAGTTTGAGAAGTCACCTGAAAAGACAGGTGCGCTTTAAACGCCCTTTCAGGTCTCCTGCCTAGCGTTGTTAGCGTTTTCCCAGGCTCAGAATTGCTGATCACCACCCTTTAAAACAGCAAATGAATTTACAATTCTGACAATTACAGGTAGATGCAGAGGCAGAAAATAGCATACAGCATATTGTTTTTATTCCGAGCTGCCTACATGATTTATTTCCAGTGTATGATCATTTTCTGCTCTTGCATTTCCCCTCGGATCTGTCACTTTCTCGTTTATATAATAATACTTAAGTGTGCTATTATATAAACCTGTCATGCTTGCAATACAAAGGATCCTGAAATCAAACTGGAATTTGTTCTGCTCATGGTTAGAGAGTGAGCTTACCGGATATTATGGTGATGTGGGCAGGAATATTCCACGCTTTTACTGCAGATGGGTGATTACAAAAAGTAATAAAACTGTATATTCATTATTGCCCAATTTGCCCTAGTTACGGTCGTGAACTCTCATCCTTCCCAAATACAAGATTCCAAGGACTGCTTCCTGCTGGATCCTGTTATAGATAGCAGAGGGAACTATTGTACATAGGAAGGGAAAGATAATGACACGTTTATGTGCAGACAGCAATAGTGCGTCCTGTCAAATCAGCAGATCGCACTCGGACCAATGTTATTCGATTAAGCAGTGCATATGTCCGATTGTTTTTCTCGGACCGAGTGATCCAAGGAAAAATAATTGCAGCATGCACAATTTGCCTCCGATTTTGTCGCCCGTTCATGTATATGGGTCCATAAAAAACAACGGATCGCACTCGGATGACAGCATAATTTTCTCAGATGGAAAACCTACGGTCTTCTGCACCTGCCCTAACATCCAGAGAAGCTAGGCCTATAGAATTACACAGTTTACAGTCAGTGATGAGAAGATTCGGAGTAAATCTATCTGGGGCTTCAATTTTTCTTCTGTGGCAAAAGGAAAGTGAAACAAAGGATCAGCCTCGCTTGGGCACCACATGACTGCAGTTCATGGCCGGCGTTAGAGTCAGGCAGACAAGGCATCTGACTAGGGCCCCCACTACCCAGGAGCCCCCAGCCAGTGGCATGAGGAGACGATGAGAACGATGAGAGGTGTGAGAACTGTATTCGTTTATGGGGGCTGCATTACATACTGTGTTGCTGCATTATATTCTATGGGGATGCATTATATTCAATGAGGCTGCATTACATACTATGGGGCTGTGTGATATTCTATGGGGCTATATTACATTCTTTGGGGCTGCATTATACTCTATGGGACTGCATTATGCTCTATTTGGCTGCATTATAGTCTAGGGGGCTGCATTATACTCATATGGGGCTGCATTATTCTCATATGGAGCTGCATTATACTCATATGGAGCTGCATTATATGCCTATTGGAATGCACTATACTCCTATGGGGCTGCATTGTAGTCCTGTCTGGGGCTGCATTGTAGTCTTGTCTGGGGCTGCATTGTACTCCTGTGAGGAGCTGCATTGTACTATGTGGAGGACTATGTTGTAATGGTGTGCATTGTACTATATGGAGCACTGTGGGGTGTGTATTATACTGTATGGAGCACTATGGGGTGTGTATTATATTGTATGAAGCACTATAGGGTGTGTATTATACTATGTTGAGGACTATGGGGTGTATTATATTGTATGGAGCACTATGTGGTTCATTATACTATATAGAGGACTATGGGGGTGCATTATACAATATGGAGGACTATGTAATTCATTACACTATATTGAGGACTATGGGGAGTTTATTATAGTATAAGGAGGATATGGGAAGCATATCATACTATACGGAGGACTATGGGGAGTGTATTATACTATATGGAGGACTGTGGGGAACATTATACTATATAGAGGACTATTGGGTGTGCGTTATGCAATATGGGGTACTATGGGGTGCATAATACTATGTGGAGGACTATGGGGTGTATTATACTATGTGGAGGACTTGTATATTGTGTTCACAGTCACTGTGGCTGCATGATTTGTGGCTGTTACACAGCCTGAGCACATGTAGGGATTGCCTATTTTTTAGAGAATCCCCACATGTGTTCAGTCTGTCAAACAGCCGCAAATCATGCATCCACAGGGACTGCGAACATAATATGCGAGCACGCCCAAGATACTTGGATAACACCCGAGCATGCTCAGATAAGACGTTATCGGAGTATGTTCGCTCATCATTAGTGAGATCCTAAGGATTTGTTTGGAGGACTCCCTCATAAACAGACTTGCTTAGATTAGTGGAACATATGGTTTATTTTAATGGGGGAACAAGCATTGACAAATATATTCCGTGTCGCTTATACCAATGTACAGTGCCTTGCGAAAGTATTCGGCCCCCTGGAACTTTTCAACTTTTCCCACATAACATGCTTCAAACATAAAGATAACAAATGTAAATTTTTGGTGAAGAATCAACAAGTGGAACACAATTGTGAAGTTGAACAAAATTTATTGATTATTTTAAAGTTTTGTGGAAATTAAAATATTGAAAAGTGGGGCGTGCAATATTATTCGGCCTCTTTAATTTCAGTGCAGCAAACTCACTCCAGAAGTTCATTGTGGATCTCTGAATGATTTAATGTTGTCCTAAATGACTAATGATGGTAAATATAATCCACCTGTGTGTAATCATGTCTCCGTATAAATGCATGTGCTCTGTGATAGTCTCAGGGTTCTCTTTGAAGCACAGAGAGCATCATGAAGACCAAGGAACACAACAAGCAGGTCCGTGATACTGTTGTGGAGAAGTTTAAAGCTGGATTTGGATACAAAATGATTTCCAAAACTTTAAACATCCCAAGGAGCACTGTGCAAGCGATCATATTGAAATGGAAGGAGTATCATACCACTGCAAATCTACCAAGACCCGGCCGTCCCTCTGAACTTTCATCTCAAACAAGGAGAAGACTGATCAGAGATGCAGCCAAGAGGCCCATGATCACTCTGGATGAACTCAAGAGAAATGTGCTGTCTTCCAGGTGCAAAAATAAAAGATGTGTCTGACAGGATATCAGGACTCTTCAGACCTACAGATGACTACCCATTCCTGCTAATACATGTGGGGACAAATGACACAGCAAGAAATGACCTGGAAACCATCTGCAGTGACTTTGAAAACTTAGGTAAGAAAGTGAAAGAACTGGGAGCGCAGGTGGTCTTCTCTTCCATCCTCCCAGTGGATGGCCATGGACCAAGGAGGTGGAATAAGATTCTGCAGGTGAACAACTTGCTACGTTGATGGTGCCGGCAACCAGGATTTGGATTTCTGGATCACGGAGTGAATTACCTATACGATGGACTACTTGCTAGAGATGGGGTGCACCTTACGAAGACTGGAAAACATGTATTTGGAAGTCGCCTTGCTACACTCATCAGGAGAGCTTTAAACTAGAACAATGTGGGAAGGGAAGCAAAAGGCCAGAAAAAGCCAAACACCTGACAAATGCTATTGAGAACTCTGCTATTAGAAGTGGAAAGGAAGAACAAAGACAAAAGAATCTAAAGAATAAAAATATTGGAGAAAGAGAAACCAATCACAAATTAAAATGTTTCTATACTAATGCACAAAGCATGGGCAACAAACAAGGAGAATTGGAACTACTAACACAGGAAAAGAAATATGATGTCATTGGAATCACTGAAACTTGGTGGGACGATACACATGATTGGAATACAAGACTAGAAGGACAGAACTTATTTGCTAGAAACAGACTTGATAAACGATGAGGAGGTGTCGCATTGTATGTTAGAAACGCGTATATCTGCACAGAGATTGAAGCTTCAGAGACTGGGAGTTCTGTGGAAACTGTTTGGGTAAGAATACAAGGACAGAAAAATGGAAAGGACACCATTGTAGGCATTTACTACAGGCCGCCTGTGCAAGCTGAAGATATGGATGAACTCTTTATGCATCAAATGGCCAAGTTCTCCAAAAAATGTGACATAGTTGTCATGGGAGATTTCAACTATCCAGACATTTGTTGGGAATCTCTCTCAGGCAAAACTAACAGGTCAAGGAAATTCTTATCCTCTCTTGCTGACAACTTTATCTTCCAAAAGGTAGTGGAGAAAACAAGGGGAACTGCTACCTTGGATCTAATCCTTATAAACAGGGAGGAAATGGTTGAGGAGGTAAAAGTGGCTGGGACCCTAGGAGGTAGCGACCATGCTATTTTAGAATTTTGGATAACTAGAGGAGGAAGACCTGTGAAGACTCAGACGTCAAGGTTAGATTTCAGAAGGGCAGATTTTAAGGGACTCAGAAAGAGAATTGGAGGGATTCAATGGCTGGATATCCTTAAGGACAAAAATGTCCAAGGATGGATGGGAAATCTTGAAAAATGAAATTCTCAAAGCACAATTGTTAACAATTCTGAAAAGAGGGAAGAATAGGAGGCATTTAAGGAAACCAGGATGGATGAACACAGAACTTAAGCACATGCTAAAAAGGAAGAAAGAAATGTTTATCAAATGGAAAGAGGGAGGCATATCTAAAGAAGAATATAATGCTGTCTGCAGAACTTGCAGGGCACAAATCAGATTATCTAAAGCTGACATGAATTGAGGCTTGCAAAAGACATCAAATGCAATAATAAAGGATTTTGGGGATATGTCAAAAGTAAAAGAAAAGTCAAAGATGCTATAGGATTTTTACAGGATGAAAATGATGAAATGGTAAGACAGGATGTTGAGAAGGCTGAACTTTTAAATTCTATTTTGCATTGGTTTTCTCTCAGAAAGGAAATGTAACATCAACTGTTCTTAACTGTCCTATTAAGGGAATAGAAGAATCCAGGATATCTATAAACAGAAAGATAGTGAGGAAACACTTAGCTAACCTAAATGAATTCAAGTCTCCAGGTCCAGATGAATTACACCCCAGAGTACTGAAGGAGATAGCAGAAGAAATTTTTGAACCCCTCTCCATAATCTTTGAAAATTCTTGGAGAACAGAAGTCCCAGAAGACTGGAGAAGAGCAAACGTTGTTCCTATTTTCAAAGAGGGCAAGAAGGTGGACTCAGGCAACTATAGGCCGGTGAGTCTGACTTCTATACCAGGAAAGATCTTTGAACAAATTATTAAACAACATGTATGACAGTATCTGGATAAGAATGAAGTGATTAAACAGAGTCAGCATGGGTTTGCAACTAATTAGTCATGTCAGACTAACTTAATTTCCTTCTATGACAGAATCACTGATTGGGTGGATCATTGAAATGCTGTAGATATAGTATATCTTGACTTCAGCAAAGCATTTGACAAAGTATCTCACACAATCCTTATTGAAAAAATGGCTAAGTATGGAACGGACAAGGCAACTGTTAGGTGGATCCATAACTGACTTAGTGATCGTACCCAAAGAGTGGTCGTAAATGGCTGCACATCCAGTTGGAAGAATGTCTCAAGTGGGTACCACAAGGCTCTGTCCTGGGCCCTGTATTGTTCAACATTTTTATCAACTATTTAGATGAAGGAATTGAGGGTAAACTGATTAAATTTGTTGATGACACAAAGCTAGGAGGGATAGCTAATACTAGAGAAGAGAGAGAGGATTCAAAAAGATATAAATAAACTGGAGCAGTGGGCAGCAACTAACAGAATGGTTTTTAACAGGGAAAAATGCAAAGTACTACATCTGGGCAATAAAAATGAAAACAGAATATACAGAATGGGAGGAATAGGGCTAAGCAACAGCACATGTGAAAAAGACCTGAGTATACTAATAGATCACAGACTGAATATGAGTCAACAGTGTGATGCAGCAGCAAAAAAGGCAAATGCAATTCTAGGATGTATTAACAGAAGCATACAGTCTAGATCATGTGAAGTCATTATTGCCCCTACTCCTCTTTGGTGAGACCTCATCTGGAATATTGTGTCCAGTTTTGGGCGCCACATTTTAAAAAAGACATCAACAAACTGGAGCAAGTTCAGAAAAGAGCGACCAGAATGGTGACCGGTCTGCAAACCCTGTCTTATGAGGAAAGGTTGCAGGATTTGGGATTGTTTAGCTTGCAGAAGAGAAGACTGAGAGGAGACATAATAGCTGTCTACAAATATCTCAAGGGCTGTGACATTGTATAAGGATCATCTTTATTCTCATTTGCACAAGGAAAGACTAGAAGCAATGGGATGAAACTGAATGGGAGGAGACACAAAAACTTTTTGACAGTTAGAGTGATCAATGAGTGGAACAGGCTGCCACGGGAGGTGGTGAGTTCTCCTTCAATAGAAGTCTTCAAGCAGAGGCTGGACAGACATCTGTCTGGGATGATTTAGCGAATCCTGCTTTGAGCAGGGGGTTGGACCAGATGGCCCAGGAGGTCCCTTCCAACTCTACGATTCTATGATTCTAAGTTAACTGCAGAGATCTACAGCTGAGGTGGGACAGTCTGTCCATAGGACAACAATCAGTCGTACACTGCACAAATCTGGTCTTTATGGAAGAGTGGCAAGAAGAAAGCCCTTTCTCAAAGATATCCATAAAAAGTGTTGTTTAAAGTTTGCAACAAGCCACCTGGGAGACACACCAAACATGTGGAAGAAAGTGCTCTGGTCAAAATCGAACTTTTTGGCAACAATGCCAAATGATATGCTTGGTGTAAAGGCAACACAGCTCATCACCCTGAACACACCATCCCCACTGTCAAACATGGTGGTGACAGCATCAAGGTTTAGGGCTGCTTTTCTTCAGCAGGGACAGGGAAGATGGTTAAAATTGATGGGAAGATGGACGGAGCCAAATACAGGACCATTCTTGAAGAAAACCTGTTGGAATCTGCAAAAGACCTGAGACTGGGACGGAGATTTGTCTTCCAACAAGACACTGATCCCAAACATAAAGCAAAATCTACAATAGAATGGTTCACAAATAAACGTATCCAGGTGTTAGAATGGCCAAGTCAAAGTCCAGACCAGAATCCAATTGAGAATCTGTGGAAAGAACTGAAAACTGCTGTTCTCAAATGATCTCCATCAAACCTCACTGAGCTCGAGCTGTTTGCCAAGGAAGAATGGGCAAGAATTTAAGTCTCTCTGTTACGTGCTGACGGAACGCACCCAATAAATAAAGATGAAATAATAGGAGAGGTGCGTTCGCAGCCCAGGCGCACCGTACAGAGGTGACCAACTGCTGCTGAACAATGAGGGAAAGGTGTGAAGGAGGAAAGCCGGACACCAGTAGGTGCTAGCAATCACGAGCTCCGTTACTTCACGTAACACGTACCAGCCGGCGAACAACCGTAACCTGTTAGCTTCACAGGTCACGGTGGTGTGAACCACTGCTTGCAACGTGTGCAGTGTCCGCCTTGATGGACGCCACTAACCAGCCGACCAACGGTGCTGGAAAGCGCACACATGGCGCACGGCGCTACTGTAGCGGACGCTGCGGTAGCAGTGGCCAAGGAGGCCTATACTGGCCGACGCCCAAGGCACTAGCGGTAGATGAGGAGCAACACTGCGGCGCTATGTAGTGTTAGAGCTAATGTGCTGACTTTAATTCCTAACTCTAACTCATGCGTAATATCCAAGGAGGGGGGAATTATAATGCGTCAGTCACCAGGCTCATACATCCATCATCACACATACACTAAATGTTAGGAACGGCGGAACGCACTAAATAAAAATAAATAACAAAGTGCGTTCGCCGCTCGGGGTCCACCGTGCAGTAGGTGTTACACCGCTCCTAGGTAGTGACAGACGAGCAATATGGCGGTATAATGCGCACCGGTTAGACTTCACCCGATGTGCGCAAAGTGGGCTCTGTTCACACACAGAGGCGCCGCAACATAAACATATGAAAACGCTGAGTCTGTTAGTGTCACAGACCACAGGGAAATGCACACATGATATCAGGTCACAGGCACTGGACCCAAGGCAGAGGAGCTGCGTCCATCTAGACCTACCGTGTGTGCGGCATCGCTACTGCGAACGCCAAGGAGGGCTGCAACTGCAGCACAGCATAGGGCACGGCCGCTAGTCGACAAAGCTAGGAGGCAGGTGCAATGTCGGACGCTAGAGTAGAGGTGCGGTGTGCACAGTGGCCTAAGGCTTGCCACTGACTGGTGCTGACTGCTGCACTAATTCCCTATCCACATGCGTAATATCAGAGGGAAGGGGTTTCAAATGAGTCAGTCACCAGAGTCATACATCCATCACCATTCACACATTTAGCTTGAAATGTCTATACTAGCGCATGGCCGAACGGTCATGCGCACTTTTTATAGCCGTGCGGGACCTTCTAGATCTCCGAAATGGACCAATGAGATCTGGAGCAAGACCTGGGCACATGACTCCCGATCTCCAATGGGAGATCGCCTCGTGAGCATGCCCAGTAGGAGCACCGAGGAACTTAGTCTCTGGAGCGGTCTGCTGCAAAGTAATCTTCTCTGCAGTAGATAGACAGCAGGAGACCACAGAATGCAAGGCTCTGGATTCCTGCAGAGCAGACGCAGAAACCAGACTCCTAACACTAAATATATTAGCCTCAGAGTCTATCATAGCGCATGGCGGGGCGGCCATGCGAGCCTTTTATAGCCGTGCCCTTCCGGGACCTTCCTGATCCTCCAGATGGACCAATCAGAACTTGAGAAGGATCTGAGCATGTGACTTCCGATCCCCAATGGGAGATCGTCTCATGAGCATGCTCAGTAGGCTGAAGGAAGGATTTAGACTCTGGAGTCTTTTGCTGCTGGACAAGTTGCATTGCCATAACTGGACCAGAGGTGGCAGCAGCAACCGAACCCACAATGCTGGTGTGGGCAGAACGTGGAGTCTGCTGAGCAGGCTCCACTGCGGCTGGAAAGGAATGGGAGACCGCCGACGGCAAGACTCGGGATTCCCGCTGTGCAGCGCCCAGGACCTGACGCCTAACACTCTCGATGTACAAAACTGATAGAGACATACCCCAAGCGACTTGCGGCTGTAATCACAGCAAAAGGTGGCACAACAAAGTATTAGGTTAAGGGGGCCGAATAATATTGCACGCCTCACTTTTGAGTTTTTGGATTTCCACAAAAATTTTAAATCTAATATATAAAGCTCAATGTGTGTATGTATGTGTGTGTGTATGTCTGGGATAGGCATCCACACCGTCGCAGCTACAGCCACAAAGTTTCGCACAGTCACACGTCTGGACCCAGAGAGCTATGTTGTGAGGCGAAATTTTAACCCCGCGCGTTCCAATTCACCAAACAATTTTGCCCCTATCTACATAATGGGGAAAAAGTGTGTGTGTATATCAAGCCCCGCCCCTCATTATGATGTCATAATGGTTGCCATGGCGACGCTGATGTCATCATAGCTTGCAAGTCCCGCCGCTCATTATGATGTTATAATGGTTGACTATGGGATGGAGGATGTATGACAGGTATATGGACACAGGACTATGGGATGGCGGATATGTATGATGGGTATATGGGCACGGGACTATGGGATGGAGGATATGTATGATGGGTATATGGGCTCGGGACTATGGGATGGCGGATATGTATGATGGGTATATGGGCATGGGACTATGGGATGGCGAATATGTATGATGGGTATATGGGCATGGGACTATGAGATGAAGGATGTGTGATGGGTATATGGGCACTCGACTATGGGATGGCGAATATGTATGATGGGTATATGGGTATGGGACTATGGGATGGAGGATGTGTGATGGGTATATGGGCATGGGACTATGGGATGGAGGATGTGTGATGGGTATATGGACACTCGACTATGGGATGGAGGATATGTATGATGGGTATATGGGCACGGGACTATGGGATGGTGGATATGTATGATGGGTATATGGGCACGGGACTATGGGATGGTGGATATGTATGATGGGTATATGGGCACGGGACTATGGGATGGTGGATATGTATGATGGGTATATGGGCACGGGCCTATGGGATCGTGGATATGTATGATGGGTATATGGGCATGGGACTATGGGATCGTGGATATGTATGATGGGTATATGGGCATGGGACTATGGGATGGAGGATAATTATAATTTGCTATAACTAACCACAGTTAGTTACTATGCCCGGGCAGCGCCGGGCATTTCAGCTAGTAACCAATAAACTTCGTTCAACTTCACAATTGTGTCCCACTTGTTGTTGATTCTTCACCAAAAATTTACATTTGGTATCTTTATGTTTGAAGCATGATAAGTGTGAAAATGTTGAAATGTTCCCAGGGGCCGAATACTTTCGCAAGGCACTGTACATAAAATTGTCCAAATGGGTAAAAATTGGTTCAGGCTTCTTCCTCCATAGCATGTAGAAGTATAAAAAATGAATAATGTGATATACCCAACACTAAAATACAACTGGTGGGCTAGGTCCCTAATGTGTGGATTTTCCAGTATTACTGTTTGAGAGCACTATTTCTCAACTCTGCTATTGGTGAAAAAGTTACGTTCGTGGTATGTTTTCAGTGCACACTACCTTACTTTTGCAAAGGACAGTCACTAAATTGTTAAAATCTAACACACAAGTGCCTTCTTCCTTCCGACACGTTTCACTGGTAATCCGGCTTCATCAGAGGTACATTGGTTATTCCAGTTAGAACAAGATACACAACATCAAAATCATTGTCACAATTCCTCCCTTCAATGTGTCATGGGAGCAGTGATTGACAGCTCTGTAATCCAATCAGGTGCAGGGATGTGCTGGGCTGTCATTGTGTTGATTGACAGCTCAGTTACCCAGTCCAGTGCAGGAGTGTGCTGAGCTGTTGGTACTTTGACAGCTCTTCTGTCCAATCCGAGACTTGTAGGTGCTGAGCTACTTGCAGGTGATCCCTGTTTCTGTATGATTACCTTGCTACTTAGCTGAACTCTCAGCCCCAGATCTTTATCAATTGTAGCATTCCCTCAGTGGTGCTGTTTGCCTGGTAATTCTGCTCTATGTTTATTGATCTATTGCTGCGTGACTTTGGACCTCATTCCAACCTTCTGTTGGCCCAGCTTCTATGCTCTGATCTGCTATTTTCCTGCTATTCTGACCTCGGACTATGACCTGACTTTGCCTTTGTCTTTTCCCTTTTGTTATTATTATTATTTATTGTTATAGCGCCATTTATTCCATGGCGCTTTACATGTAAGGAAGGGTATACATAATAAAAACAAGTACAATAATGTTAAACAATACAAGTCATAACTGGTACAGGAGGAGAGAGGACCCTGCCCGCGAAGACTCACAATCTACAAGGGATGAGAATACAGTAGGCGAGGGTAGAGCTGGTCGTGCAGCGGTTTGGTCGATCGGTGGTTACTGCAGGTTATAGGCTTGTCAGAAGAGGTGGGTCTTCAGGCTCTTTGTGAAGGTTTCGATGGTAGGTGAGAGTCTGATATGTTGTGGTAGAGAGTTCCAGAGTAGAGGGGATGCGGGAGAGAAATCTTGTATGCGATTGTGGGAAGAGGAGATAAGAGGGGAGTAGAGAAGGAGATCTTGTGAGGATCGGAGGTTGCGTGCAGGAAAGTACCGGGAGACGCGGTCACAGATGTATGGAGGAGAACTGTTTACAACTAGTTCTCTTACTGACTACCCTGCCTCACTCTCTGTAAGTGGTGACTAGCATTACGCATTACAATCAATAAATAGAATTTATAAAAACAAAAGGCAAGCACTTTATGTTGCATACTTAGAAGATTATATCTTCACTATAATTTACTTACCGTTCTTTTGAAAGAAAGCCATATTACCATTAAACCATAACTAGACAGTTCTCATTTTCTGTTACTTCCTCTGATAAATTCCATTCCTCATGAGCTGTGATCACTTGCAGCCAGGGATGGGTCTGTAGATTAGCTGTGATTTGTGTTTGTGTCTGCCCATTGGTGTGATAATGTGATGAATAACACAGGATAATATGATTTTGGATGACTGAAAGCTAACAATGGCCTGGGAAGTCAACCCTATGCTGCTTCATTATTTCCAGTAAAGGCAGAGAATTTGGAAGAAATCCTATTTGGTGGAACAGCGGAAATAACATGCAGATGTAAGACGAGGCATCCCTAGTCCATAACTGATGCAGGAAAAATATATCTTTGTACCATGTTAGCCAGTAGATAGAAAATGTTAATATGTGAGACTCTCAAATTACTCAAATTACTCCAGAATTATTTTTAATTTGTTTTTTTATTATTATTTGTGTTATCATCCATATATTTATATAAAATCATCAGAATTAGTGAAAGCAACTGCAATTTTGAAAGAGGGGTGCCTTAATGAAAGGCTGAATAAGGGGTGTCCACTACTAGATTCTCCACTGAATACCCGTGAACTATGCTGAAACCCAAAAGAAAGTGTTCATCTTCCCTGATACACAACATCTGAAGAAATGAAGCATCATACAGTGCCCATTGAAGTTAGTTGACTGCCAACATAATACGTAGATGTTTTGGGTCCTCCAAGAACATTTTTTGTAGGCAACCTCCATTCTGGCTTACAGAAGTGGGTCCTAAATGAGGGGCAAATTCTCAATTACTAAAAGGGGACCTTTCATTGAGTTTTTTATTTTAAACTGAGTTCCTCCTCTAATTGCCGCTACTCCTCTGATTCTGGAGCAGTTTTTCTTCCTCTTCTGTGCTCCTGCCTTCCAAATGTTATGCCCCCCGGTAATAAAGATATCCATTTTTCTCTTTAACAAAACTGGGCGTATACCACAGAACTCCTCCTCCGAGTCCCAATTGGCCAGAGGCGGGGGAGAAAAAGCTCACGCCCACAGAAGGTCTGTGCTTGGTTGAAGGGAAAAATTGCATCTTTATTTCCAGTGTGTATAATGTTTGAATGGATGGGGACAGAAGACAAAGAAACACTGGCCCAGAATCAGTGGAGCATCCTGAAGTAGAGGAGGTGCAGGGGCTTAGTTTAAAGGAAAAAAAATACCAGGAAAGCTTCTTTCTGAGGCCAGGGTCACACTTGCGAGAAAGTCGCACGAGTCTCGCACATCAATACCCGGCACTCGGGACCGGAGCGCTCAGCTGCATAGAAATACATGCAACCACACACTCCGGTCCCGAGTGCTGGCGGCAGTGCCGGGTATTGATGTGCGAGACTCGTGTGAGTTTCTCACAAGTCTGACCCCAGCCTAAAGAGGATTTCCAAGCTTACCCTAATGGTTACCTATCATTGTACTTTATCAGATCGGTGGGTGTCCAACACTTTGCACCACTAATCAGCTCCTGCGGTGACTGGATGTAGACACGGAGCTAAACAGCAGAGCTCCATACACTGCTTATTGGACACTGCGGAGTACTGCAGATTATGAGAATGGGAGCTTGTATGCAGTTCTTGGCAGCAGCTAATAGACTGTTGTTATGAATGGGTCACCGAGGAGAAAAAAGCAAAACAAGCTAAGCCACAGAAAACCAGAGTGGTTGGTAACTATGCAGATTGCAGATCCATGATCTTACCACACAACTAGCAGTAGCCGTGGAACGTGCCTACAATGAACCTAGACGCCTCGTCACGGCCGGAGGACTACATAAGCCTAAAGCAAGAAAAGGTAAAACTAACTGCCCCAGAGCAGACCCCAAAGGAATAGACAGCACCCACACATGTATTGACGGTGAAACAAGATGAAGGCACAAACACAGGCAGGAAAATAGGCTGAGCAAATGATGGGGCCCAAACTAACTAGACAGGAAAGGAAAGGGAAGACATTGTCTGCAACCTGCAAAAAACCCTACAAAAATAATGTCCATTTAGCAAAATTAACCCTCAAGTCACTAGACTTCTCCCACTTTATCAGCACTCTGAAATATTCTGAGACAGAGCAAAAAGATACCGAACTAGTAAAGGACAAAAAGCCAATTGGCAAAATACTGATAAATAAGAGTGGAAATTCAGCTCAGCCTCCAGCTGGGGATGGCAGACCACACAAAAAACTGAATAGACCAACAAAATCAAGTGTGAACATTAGCAAAAAAACTTAGCTTTAGATGACTGGATCAGAGCTGAAAACCAAGAGCTGACAAGCCAGAAGGAATCACCAGCAACTGAATAGGGCGTCGGCTGTCTTAAATCCAATCTGAGAATCCTGAGATCCAATCGTCATACTCATTATCAGGTGGCAGATCTCCACCGATCAAACCAGCCGCACCACCTCCCGTCACCACCAGAGGGAGTCCAGAAGGGGAACTCACAACTGGTGAATCAGATAATGAACTCACAACAGACTGTGCTGAGATGTGCTCTGGCATTACGTCTGGTGGCAACAGCCGACACTCGGCACCACACCGATCTATTGATGACCTATCCATTGTCCTTAACCGGGTCAACCCATTTAATAAAGTACAGAAAACAAGATGGCAACAGGGAAGACCACTAGTTTAAGGTGGAACATGATGTTACGCCGAGGGTGACGAGGGCAAGGGTGGACCCACTGGACCGTGATGCCGACCCCTCCCCGTGCGAGCACGCCAGGTGGAACCAACCCCTATACAGGGACTGTTAGGGAGCAGGCACAGGGAATTCAAGCGCCACGGCAGCCAGGATCAGGGGTCGGCTCGAGAAGATGGCCAGTCGATATAGAGCAACAGGGATCCTGGAGAGGAGTCTGGGATAACCAGAGTCCAGAGGGAGGAGTTAGTATGGTGGAGGGAGATGGGAGGCCTGAAGGAGACGGGGCTGGAGCAGGAGCTGAAAGTCAAGGACAAACAGGGGTTAGCAGGAACCATAGACCGGAAAACAACGTGAACCAGGGGTAGCAAGCGGGAGCAAGCAAGGCTAGCGGTAGCGAGCAGGGCCTGGACACACAGAGAGTTAAACTCAATAGTCAGGCACCTCCACTGAGGGAGGGCGGCCAGAAATACCTGGTGGCTGCCTCTGATAGGTCAGAGGGGGCTTGCGGGTCAGGGCACATCAGAGGGTACAGGAGCTGCAGGGACGAGCGGCCTCTGGCGCATGCGCAGAGGCACAGTGCACGCGGCCGACGGCAGAGGAGGAGGAGCGAGTCGGGAAGCCGCCTGCCGGAAAGCAGGAGGACAGGAGGCACGCGCCAGAGCAGACAGCGGGATGGACCGAGGGCGAACGGGGGTGCGATGAGAGCCCCCACCAGAAGAACCCGGACCGGTGGCGGTGAGTATCGGACCGGGGGCGGGACCAGCAGCGGAGCCAGGGGCAGCGCTGACAGTACCCCCTCTCTTACACCCTCCCCTACCGTGCTTAGATAAGAACCTTCTAAGAATGCGTGGGGCATGATCTCTCCTCGGGGCCAAAACCATTCCAATCAATTAGAAAAAAGGTTTTACCCCTGACCTTTTTTGAGGCCAAAATGTCCTTCATCTCGAAGACATCATCAGAACCGACTGGTAGAGGAGAAGAGCTTGGGGCAGGATGGAACCGATTCAAGACAACTGGCTTAAGAAGAGAGACGTGGAAGGTGTTGGGAACACGGAGTGAGGCGGGTAACTCCAACTTGTACGCCACGTTGTCAATGCGCTTGAGAATCTTGAAAGGCCCAATGTAGCGAGGTCCCAGTTTGTAAGAGGGAAGCTTCAACCTGATGTATTTAGCCGAAAGCCATACTCGTTGCCCTGGGAGGTAAGTTGGGGAATCCAAACGCCTTTTGTCAGCGTGTCTCTTCATGCGCTCTCCAGACCTTTTGAGATCCTCCTTAGTCTCAGACCAGATCTTGGAGAACTCTAGAGTCAAGGAATCCGCTGCAGGCACTCCAGAAGTAGCGGATACAGGTAGAGGAATACCAGGGTGCATCCCAAATACCACAAAAAATGGGGACTTGGCTGAGGACTCGCTGGAATGATTATTGTAGGCGAATTCTGCCCAGGGAAGAAGGTAGACCCAATTATCTTGATGTGCATTGGAAAACAGACGTAGATATGACGCCAGCACCTGGTTAAGGCGTTCCACTTGACCGTTGGACTGAGGATGATACGCTGAGGAAAAGTCTCATTTCACCTCCAGCAGTCTACATAAGGCTCTCCAAAAATGAGAGGTGAATTGTACACCCCGGTCTGAGACAATGTGTTGCGGGAAGCCGTGAAGGCGGAAGATGTGCTGGATAAAAATCTTCGCCAACTCAGGAGCGGAGGGCAGCGCTGGAAGAGGAACGAAGTGGGCCATTTTGGAGAAGCGATCTATCGCAACCAGGATAGTCGTGCATCTGGACGAGCAGGATAGATCCGTGATGAAATCCAGAGGTACTTTATATGTTGCCATGGAGTCGAGGGAATCGGCAGGGGAAACAGAAGTCCGGAGGGTGGCCGTCTAGGAACCTTGATCCTGGCACAAGAGGGACAAGAAGCCGTAAAGTCAGTCACATTCTGACAAAGAGAGGGCCATCAATCAAAACGAGCAATAAGATCCAGTGTCTTCTTGACTCCAACATGTCCCGAAACTTTAGAGGAATGTCCCCAACGTAGCACCTCTTTCCTGTCAGACTCTGGAACATAGGTTTTGCCCGGAGGTGGATCAATCAGTCTCACCGAGGCCACAGTGATGATCTTGGCCGGGTCGATAATGTGATTCGGTTCTTCCACCACATCGGGAGACTGCAAGGACCGGGACAACGCATCCGTCTTGATGTTTTTTGGCCCGGGACGGAAACGCAGTTCAAAATCGAAGCGATTAAAGAAGAGACCATCTGGCTTGCCGGGGGTTGAGTCTCTGGGCTGACTGGAGGTATGCCAGGTTTTTATGGTCGGTAAAGATGGTGAACGGGTGGACCGACCCCTCGAGGAGATAGCGTCAGTCTTCGAGTGCCAACTTTATGGCTAGCAACTCACGGTCCCCAATGGAGTAATTACACTCTGCAGGAGAGAAGGCCTTTGAGAAGAACCCGCACGTAACCAAGCTGCCGGACGGGGACCTCTGAGAGAACACTGCACCGGCTCCCGTGGAAGAAGCATCGACCTCCAGAATGAATGGTTTGTTAGCCTCGGGACGGCGTAAAACAGGTGCAGCTGCAAAGGCTTGTTTCAAACAAGGAAAGGCTTCTTCGGCCTCTGGGGGCCAGACCGAGGCATTGACGGCCTTACGAGTGAGGCTGGAAATGGGTTTGATGACGGATGAAAAATGTGGCACAAATTGACGATAGTAATTGGCAAAGCTGAGAAAACGTTGAATCGCCTTGACGTCCACTGGACATGGCCACTGAAGAATTACCGACAGTTTTTCAGGATCCATTTCCAATCCAGAATCCGAAACAATGTAGCCCAAGAAGGGCAAGGAAGACTGCTCAAAGAGACATTTTTCAAGCTTCGCGTAGAGGCGATTCTCCCGCAGACGCTGCCGCACCAGATGAACACTCTTCCTGTGGGAAGTCAGATCCGGAGAAAAAATAAAGATATCATCTAGATACACCACCACGCAGGAGTACAGCAAGTCTCGGAAGATATCGTTGACGAACTCCTGAAACACCGCGGGGGCGTTGCAGAGGCCAAAGGGCATAATGAGATATTCGTAATGCCCATGCCCATCCCGGGTGTTAAAGGCAGTCTTCCACTCGTCACCGGGGCAAATGCAGATGAGATTATAGGCTCCGCGTAGGTCCAACTTAGAGAAGATGCGGGCTCCATGTAGACTGTCGAAGAGTTCAGGGATGAGCGCAAGGGATACTTATTCTTCACGGTAATGTCGTTCAATCCCCGGAAGTCGATGCAAGGACGGAGCGAACCGTCCTTCTTTATCACAAAGAAGAACCCGGCACCGGCAGGAGAAGAAGACTTCCGTATAAAACCTCTGGCTAAATTCTCTCGGACATGGCCAAGGTCTCTGCTGGAGACAAGGGATAAATTCGCCCCCTGGGCGGGGTAGTTCCAGGTCGCAAATCGATACCACAGTCATACGGGCGATGCGGGGGTAGTGTCTCTGCCTCCTTCTTATCAAACACATCCGAAAACGACCAGTATGCGGCTGGTAAGCCCATGGGAGCCGGAGAGAGTGGAAGGGAAGCGGTAGGTCGGAGAGGGCCCAGGCACTTCTCTTGGCAAGGATGCCCCCAGCATAGGACCTCTCCGGAACGCCAATCCAGGACTGGCTCATGTGTCCTAAGCCAGGGAAGGCCAAGCAGCAGAGCATGGTATAGGTTGGGTAGAATGTAGAATGCAATCCAC
Organism: Dendrobates tinctorius; assembly: GCF_039654945.1. Taxonomy (NCBI): domain Eukaryota; kingdom Metazoa; phylum Chordata; class Amphibia; order Anura; family Dendrobatidae; genus Dendrobates; species Dendrobates tinctorius. Next base: position 50,654,961 of record NW_027361707.1, read on the forward strand.
TCTTGGTGCAAAGCCCCGATTTGCAGACGCACCTCTTCTGTGACCAAGGATATGGGTTCTTGTAGAGGCCTCCCATCCACAGAGGCGATAACAAGTGGAGTCTTAAGCGTGACCACGGGAATCTGATACTTCTTCACCTCTTTCAGCCTAATGAAGTTCCCCGCCGCGCCCGGGTCCACATAAGCCACCTCCGAGCCACGTCTCTGACCAAAAACCAGCTGAATAGAAAGGGTAAGAGGATGAGAGGAGTGGGACACACATAGGAAGGCCTCTTTTACCTGGCCTAGGTGGAGGAGTTTCCCAGCCTCTCTGGGCAGGAACGCAAGAATAGGGACGCGCTGCCACAATACAGGCATAGGCCCTCCGTTAACCTCTCCTTTCGGTGTTGTTCCGCCAACCTGACCTGATCCACCTGCATAGGTTCTGGTGCCGGACCAGAAGAGGAACCGAGAGGACGTGGACTGGATGGCATGTGAAGAGAAGAAGATGATCTAAACGGTCTCCTCTCCCTCGCAGCCTCACGGGCATGTTCTTGAAACCGGAGGTCGATACGGGTGGCCAATGAAATAAGATCCTCTAAGGTGGTCAGGGTATCTCGCCCAGCTTGTTTGTCCTTAATTTTACTAGAGAGGCCACGCCAGAAGGCCCCAACCAAAGCCTCATTGTTCCACCCCAACTCAGAGGCCAAGGTACAGAAACAGATGGCGTACTGTCAGACCGTAAGAGTACCTGAGTGAGGCAAAAAAGGGACTCGGTTGCGGAAGCCAGCCGTCCGGGCTCATCAGAAACTTTTCGGAAAGTGTCCATGAACGCCTGGACACTGGAGACTATGGGATCGTCCCGCTCCCACAGGGGGTTCACCCAGGAAAGAGCCTCTCCCTCCAAGTGGGACACGATAAAGGCTACCTTAGCCCGATCGGTAGGGTACTGATGGGGCAGGAGTTCGAAATGCAGCCGGCACGGATTCAGAAAAAACCCCTGCATAACTTTGGGTCTCCGCCATACCGAGGCGGTTTCCCAAGCCTCGGGGACGAAGCAGAGACAGAATCAGGATTGCGGGGCGGGTCTCGTGAGGAGGCCGACTGTAGGGAAAGCAGGTGATCATTGACCGAAGCCATATAAGAGAGAATATGGGCCTGGGTGTCACGTTGTTAAACCAGCTCTTGCTGGAGGCTGGCCAATTGGGAGGCATTACCCGGGTCCGGCGACCTGCAAGGCCAACAAACGGGAATCCATAGTCTTGATAAAAGACATTATACGGGTCTGGTTCTCCCGTAGGAACACTAACTCTTTCTGGGCGGCGGCCCCGGCGGGGTCCATGGCCTGACTATTCTGTTACGCCGAGGGTGACGAGGGCAAGAGTAGACCCACTGGACCTTGACGCCAAACTCTCCCCGTGCGAGCGCTCCAGGTGGAACCAACCCCTATACAGGGACTGCTAGGTAGCAGGCACAGGGAGTTCAAGTGCCACGGCAGCCAGGACCAGGGGTCGGCTCGAGAAGATGGCCAGTCGATGTAGAACCAACCAATATGTGTCACTAAATAGTGGTTAAAAAGGATGCCAATTCAGTGGGTAATCCCTAAAGGGAAAAAGGAACCACCTAAATGCATCATACAGGATATAAAGTGTTGCTAGTATTCCATATCAGGCAACAATTTATCTAGAGGATACAGCATAGGCAGACAGCAGATAGCATTGAGAGTAGGAGGATTTATGTCTCTTGAGCTTTAGCACTATGGCACTTTTTAACAAGTTAGTCCCCTGAAGAGTTACTTGGAGGGAAAGTGCAGGGCATGTGCAATATAGAGTGAGCTGTGGACTGCCCTTGTCAGGGCGGGAGTTTGGGGATCAGATGATTGCTAGTTTTTTAGGGATTTGACAGGGTATTGTCCCCCCATCGCGATCTTCCTGTATGTATACAGAGTATTCCTGAAGACAGAAATTGGCTTTTTTGCTGTATTTCCAGTCGATGTAGAGCAACGGGGTTCCTGGAGAGGAGTCCGGGATAACCAGAGTCCCGAGGGAGGAGTTAGTATGGTGCAGGATGGTGAAGGGAGACGGGAGGTCTGAAGGAGACGGGGCTGGAGCAGGAGCTGAAAGGCAAGGACAAACAGGGGTTAGCGGGAGTCAGAGACAGGAAAACAACGGGAACCAGGGGTAGCAAGCGGGAGCAAGCAAGGCTAGCGGTAGCGAGCAGGGCCTGGACACAAAGAGAGTTAAACTCAATAGTCAGGCGCCTCCACTGAGGGAGGGCGGCCAGAAATACCTGGTGGCTGCCTCTGATAGGTCAGAGGGGGCTTCCGGGTCAGGGCACGTCAGAGGGTACAGGAGCAGCAGGGACGAGCGGCCTCCGGCGCATGCGCAGAGGCACAGTGCGCGCGGCCGACGGCAGAGGAGGAGGAGCGCACCAGGAAGCCACCTGCCGGAAAGCAGGAGGACAGGAGGCGCGCGCCAAAGCGGACAGCGGAACGGACCCAGAGCGAACGGGGGTGCGAGGAGAGCCCCCACCAGAAGTACCCGGACCCGTGGCGGTGAGTATCGGACCGGGGGCGGGACCAGCACTGGGGCCAGGTGCAGCGCTGACACATGACCTAGTAGATTGATCTGTTCCACTTGTGTGTTAGAGAAGTCTGTTGTGAGTTCATTCTCTGGTTCACCAGTTGTGAGTTCTCCTTCCAGACTCCCTCTGATGGTAACAGGTGGTAGTGAGGCTGATTTGATCGGTGGAGATCTGCCACCTGAAAATGAGGATGACGATTGGACCTTGGGAGTCTCAGATTGGATTTAAGACAGCCGACGCCCTATTCAGTTGCTGGTGATTCCTTCTGGCTTGTCAGCGCTTGGTTTTCAGCTCTGTTCCAGTCATCTAAAGCTTTTCTGCTAATGTTCACACTTCATTTTGTTGATCTATTCAGTTTTTTGTGTAGACAGCCAGCCCCGGCTGGGGGCTGTGCTGAATTTCCACTCTTATTTATCAGTATTTTGCCAATTTGCTTTTTGTTCCTTACTAGTTTGGTCTCTTTTTGCTCTGTCTCAGAATATTTCAGAGTGCTGATATAGTGGGAGAAGTCTTGTGACTTCAGGGTTAATTTTGCTATCAGAAGTGTTGGACATTAGGGTTTTTTGCGGGTTGCAGACAGTGTCTTTCCTTTCCTTTCTAGTTAGTTTGGGCCCCATCATTTGCTCAGCCTAGTTTCCTGCCTGTGTTTGTGCCTTCATCTTGTTTCACCGTCAATACATTTGTGGGGGCTATCTATTCCTTTGGGGTCTGCTCTGGGGCAGTTAGTTTTCCCCTTTTCATGCTTCGGGCTTATTTGGTCCTCTGGCTGTGACGAGGCGTCTGGGAACATCGTAGATATGCTCCATGGCTGCTGCTAGTTGTGCGGTAGGATCAGGGATCTGCAGTCTGCATAGTTACCAACCTCTCTGGTTTTCTGTGACTTAGCTTGTTTTGCTTTTTTCTCCTCGGTGACCCATTCATAACAGAAGTCCTTTAGAAAGGTGTAGGAAGTCAAGAGAAGCAAACAGGAAGCCTGAAGCCGATCAAGCTACATCTACTTGAAGTACAAATAGATATCAACCATCAGTGAGATGGACAAAAAAGCCGCAAACGTCATAAGTATGATATTGAGACAGCTGAAGTCCAAAAAAAAAAAGAAGAGGACATTCTGAAAAAAATATACTTCTGATGGTCAACGCAAGTCAACGCTGATTTCACAGCTCTCGTTAAACCACTGTAGGATGGCCACACATGGATGTGTTAAAAAGTAGTCTTCTGAATGGGTGGTCTGCTCAAAGAATAATCCAATGAATATAGGAGAACTGAAAATCTGTCAGAGAAAACTCTTGACAGTGAGTGCTTGTATAATCTCAAATTACAATGAACAGTTTAGAAGTTCTACTCCTGCTCATTTTATTATTAGTGAAACTTCCACAAATCATACTGTCTCAGACTTTTCACCGTAAGTACACCTGCCTTATCCAGTCTGAGATCCGTTTAAATAAATGTATTTGGATTTTATTGTGAAATCCGGTGACAGATCCACTTTGATATTCATAAAGATGAAATTCAAGGTCTGACACGGACTATTCCTGCTTCTCCATGGTCTGTGTGTATATTCGGTGTATAGTCAGATGTCTTTAATGCATGGGATGAATAGGATGGGAGTAAAAGATAACTTTTTTCCCAGGTTTCCTATCTAGACATATTATAAGGGTCCTCTGATCACTTGCTCTTTTCAGGTTTGGAATCCACTATTGTGTTGGATTTATATACTTGTACCTATAGTAGTTCATGAAGTTTGATCTTAAGCAATAGGATAAGAAGAACCACAGGTCATTGCAAAAGTGTCTACGCCGTAAACAATATGCATTCTGAAAATCACCACTAGAGGGTGGCTTTACAAATACTAAGTTATAGAAGACATTTAGGAAGACAAAGTATAAAACAAGCCATGTTCTGTCGCTAGCTGCTCGGAGAGCTGTAGCACTGACCACACTTGTAATAAGATTACATTTGTTATGTGCACTGCCATAGCATGATACTTACCAAATGTGAATCATAGCAGTGGAATGCAAAAAAAAAAAAATAAAAAATTATTTGGCCTGACACTTCCAACAATTTTTTCATACTTTTACTTAAGAATTATATTTTTCATTCAGTGTTAGAATTTTTTTTTTACAGCCATAACTACCCTTGCATCAAGCGATATTTGACTATAAAGACCACACATATTTTTGCACAGCTGTCTGGAGTCTTGTTTTTGCTGGATACAGTAACTTGTCCTTCCTTTCCTGACACATGGACGTTACAGTTTTCAATGCAGTATTTTACAATAATGGCGACAAAAATGTCGCTTCTCAATACACAATGTAAAACGCCAATTCCAAAAAAGTTGGAACGATGTGTAAAATGTAAATAAAACGAGAATGGAATGATATGGAAATCTCTTTATCACCATATTTTATTCACAGCAGAACATAAAACAGATCAGAAGGTGAATATAAGACAATTTTCCATTTCATTTGAAAAAAAAGCAAAGGTTAATGGATCTGGGAATGTTTAGCTTTCAAAAAAGAAGACTGAGAGGAGACTTAATAGCTGTCAACAAATATCTCAGGGGCTGTCACATTGTAGAAGGAGCATCTTTATTCTCATTTGCACAAGGAAAGACTAAAGCAATGGGATGAAACTGAATGGGAGGAGACACAGATTAGGTATTAGAAGAATCTTTTTGACAGTGAGGGTGATCAATGAGTGGAACAGGCTGCCACGAGAGGTGGTGAGTTCTCCTTCAATGGAAGTCTTCAAATAATAATCTTTATTTTTATATAGTGCTAACATATTCCGCAGCGCTTTACAGTTTGCACACATTATCATCACTGTCCCTGACGGGACTTACAATCTAAATTCCCTATCAGTATGTTTTTGGAATGTGGGAGGAAACCGGAGAACCCATAGGAATCCCACGCAAACACAGGGAGAACATACAAACTCCTTGCAGATGTTGTCCTTCTAACCCAGGACTCCAGCGCTGCAAGGCTGCAGTGCTAACCACAGAGCCACCGTGCTGCCAATAAAGGCTGGACAGACATCTGTCGGAGATGGTTTAGTGAATCCTGCATTGAGCAGGGGCTTGGACACGATCACCCTGGAGGGGCCTTCCAACTCTAACATTCTATTTTCTATGAAAATAACTCATTTACAAATTGATGGTAACAAAGCTTCTTAGAAAAGTTTGGACATGGCCAGGTCTACCATTCTGTAGTGTCCCCTCTTCCTTTTACAAGTCTTTGTATGTCTGGAAAGTCAGGAGACCGATTGCTGACAATTCTTGTCTGATGTCGGATTCTAGTGTTTGAACAGTCTGGGGTCTTCTTTGCTAGATTTTACATTTCATAGTGTACCATATGTTTTCTATTAGTGAAATGTAGACGACCAACTTATCAACTGAACTCTTCTTCTGTGAAGCCGTGCTGTTATGATGGATGCAGTATGCGCATTAGCATTGTCTGGCTGAAATATGCAAGGCCTTCCCTGTATGTAGCATATGTTGTTCTATAACCTCGATGCAATGCTCAGCATTGATGGTGCTTTTCAAGATGTGTAATCTGCCAGTGCCATAGGCATTAACCCCTTTCTGACATGGAGTGTAAATTTACGCCAGTGTCGGACTCCTTGATCGGACACGTGATCGCGGGTCACCGGTGGGTTGGCATGACAACCAGAGGTCTGGAAACCTCTATTGTTTTCAGTGCCGGCTTGCCCAGTGGTCGGTGCTCATAGCAAGTGAGGTATTCTGTTACATACAGGTGATCTGATCATTGTCTGTATGTAGCAGAGCCGATCGGGTTATGGCAGCTTCTAGTCTCTAGTCCCATGGGGACTTTTGAAGTATGCCAAAAGTAAAAAAAATTAAAAATATAAAAAAAATAACAGTTCAAATCGCCCATTCAAAATAAAACAATAAAAAAATCAAACATGCACTTATTCAGTATTGCAGTATTCTGAATCGCCCCATCAATCAATAAAAAAAGGATTAACTTGATTGCTAAATGGCGTAGCGAGGAAACAGAATCAAAACGCCACAATTAAATTTTTTTGGTCGCCTCGACATTGTATTAAAATGCAATAACGGGCGATCGAAAGAACGTATCTGCACCAAAATGGTATCATTAAAAATGTCAGCCCGGCATGCAAAAAATAAGCCCTCGCCCAACCCGAGATGATGAGAAATGGAGACGCTACGGGTATCGGAAAATTACGCACTTTTTTTTAACAAAGTTTGGAATTTTTTTTCACCACTTAGTTAAAAAAGAACCTAGACATGTTTGGTGTCTATGAACATGTAATGACCTGGAGAATCATAATGGCAGCTCAGTTTTAGCATTTAGTGAAAATGGTAAGGAAAAAAACAAGTGTGGGATTGCACTTTTTTTCCCTGTTTTCCAGTAGACGATATGTTACTAAAACCAATGGTGTACAACTCGTCCCACAAAAAACAAGCCCGCACACGGCCATACTGACCGTGCTGATAACAAGCTGGATGGTCCCTCTCTGCGTTTGTAGTTTTCGTAAATAATTTCACATATTGATTCATCTGACCACAGAACAGGTTTCCATTTTGCCTCAGTCAATTTTAAGAGAAGATGGCAGAATTTCTAGTCTGTGGTAGACAGAGCTTTCACTTGGATCTGCAGAATGCACGGCAAAACTTGGTCACAGACAATGATTTCCAGAAGTATGCAAACACAAATCCAGCAATACCTTTACGTGGCTAGTCCGTTCCTTCATTACTGAGCGGAAGAGGACTAGAACTCTAGTGCCACCTATTGGAAGTAGCAATCCTAAAAGTCAATGTCTACTCTTTAACCCCTTTCTGCCATATGAGGTACTATCCCGTCCATGTGCCCTGGGACTTAATTCCCAAGGACGGGATAGTATGTCATAGCGATCAGCAGCGCCCCCCGGGGAGAGCCACTGATCGCGGCCGGGTGTCAGCTGATTATCACAGCTGACACCAGACACTATGTGTCAGGGGCAGTCATGGACATGATCGCAGTGTACCGGGGGCATAGGAGAGAAGCGCACAGGGAGGGGCTCCCTCCGTGCTTCTCTGCAACCCTCATAGTGACGAGATGTGCTGCGTCGCTCCGAGGGTCTCCTCTCTGCAGGCCCCCGGATCCAATATGGCCGTGGGGGCCTGCAGAGAGGCGGCTTCCACAGTGCCTGCTGAGAGCAGGCACCAGGAAGCCTGCAGCAGCGCCTGATAGATCGCTGATCTGACAGAGTGCTGTCTAAACTGTCAGATCAGTGATCTGACACCTTATAGTGATGTCCTCCCCTGGGACAATATAATAAAGTTAAAAAAAACAACGTAAAATTAATTTATAAAAAATCCCCAAATAAATTTTAAAAAAAAGAATCCAAAATAAATTCTTATTTTTGTAAATAAAAGAAAAAAAAACAATATAAAAATGCACATATTTAGTATCGCCGCGTCCATAACGACCTGCCCTAAAAACTGTCCCACTAGTTAACCCCTTTAGTTAACCCCTTAAAAATAAGCGAAGCATAAAACAATGCTTTATCATCATACCGCCAAACAAAAAGTGCAATAACGCGCGATCAAAAAGACGGATATAAATAACCATGGTACCACTGAAAACGTCATCTTGTCCCACAAAAAACGAGCCGCCATACAGCATCATCAGTGAAAAAATAAAAAAGTTATAGCTCGCAGAATAAAGCGATGCAAAAATAATTATTTTTTATATAAAATTGTTTTCATTGCATAAAAGTGCCAAAACATAAAAAATGATATAAATGAGGTATCGCTGTAACCATACTGACCCGAAGAATAAAACCGCTTCATCAATTTTACAACACGTGGAACGGTATAAACGCCCCCCCAAAAGAAATTCATGAAATGCTGGTTTTTGTTCATTCTGCGTCCCAAAAATCGGAATAAAAAGCGATCAAAAAATGTCACGTGCCCGAAAATGGTACCAATAAAAACGTCAACTCGTCCCGCAAAAAGTAAGACCTCACATGACTCAGTGGGTCAAAATACGGAAAAATTATAGCTCTCAAAATGCAGTGATGCAAAAACTATTTTTACAATAAAAAGCGTCTTTTAGTGTGTGACAGCTGCCAAACATAAAAACCTGCCATAAATAGTAAATCAAACCCCCCTTTATCACCCCCTTAGTTAGGGAAAATAATACAACTAAAAAAAAGTTTTTTTTTCCATTTTCCCATTAGGGTTAGGGTTAGGGCTAGGGTTAGAGCTAGGGCTAGGGTAAGGCTGTGCGCATACGATGCAGATTTTGCTGCGGATTTTTCCACGCAGATTTGGCTAAATCCGCAGGTCAAATGACCTGCCTTTTACCTGTGGATTTAGTGCGGATTAGCCTGCAGTTTTCCCCTGCGTTTTGACACCTGGTAATGGTGCACTGCGTTTTTCACTTGCCATTGAATATAAAGATACTGTACAACACAGCAGAAACTGCTGTGGATCCGCAGAGCCAAATCCGCTGCGGATCCACAGCAGAATCCGCAACATGTGCACACACTCTTAGGATTAGGGCTTGGGTTAGGGCTGAGATTAGGGTTTGGGGTGTGTTGGGGTTAGGGTTGAAGTTAGAATTGGGGGGGTTCTACTGTTTAGGCACATCAGGGGCTCTCCAAACGCAACATGGCGTCTGATCTCAATTCCAGCCAATTCTGCGTTCAAAAAGTCAAACGGTGCTCCTTCCCTTCCAAGCTCTGCCATGCGCCAAAACAGTGGTTTACCCCCACATATGGGGTATCAGCCTACTCAGGACAAATTGCACAACAAATTTTGGGGTCAAATTTCTCCTGTTACCATTTGGAAAATAAAAAATTAGGGGGGGGCAAAAATATAATTTTTGTGGAAAAAAATATGATTTTATATTTTTATGGCTCTTTGTTATAAACTTCTGTGAAGCTCTTGGGGGTTCAAAAAAGACATCAGTACTTCCCTTCTGAGCCCCGACGTGTGCCCATACAGTAGTTTTCTCCCACATATGGGGTATCAGTGTACTCAGGACAAATTGGACAACAACTTTTGGTGTCAAATTTCTCCTGTTACCCTTGGTAAAATAAAAAAATTGGGGACTAAAAGATCATGTTTGTGGAAAAAATATGATTTTTTAATTGTACGACTGTACGTTATAAACTTCTGTGAAGCCCTTGAGGGTTCAAAGTTCTCACCACACATCTAGATAAGTTCCTTGAGGGGTCCAGTTCCAAAATGATGTCATTTGTGGGGGGTTTCCACTGTTTTGGCACATCAGGGGCTTTCCAAACGCGACATGGCGTCCGATCTCAATTCCAGTCAAAAAAGTCAAATGGTGCTGCTTCCCTTCCGAGCTCTGCTATGCGCCCAAATAGTCATTTACCCCCACATATGGGGTATCAGCGTACTCAGGACAAATTGCACAATAACTTTTGGGGTCCTGTTACCCTTGGGAAAATCAAAATTGGGGGTGAAAAATCATTTTTGTGGAAAAAATATGATTTTTTAATTGTACGGCTGTACGTTATAAACTTCTGTGAAGCCCTTGGGGGTTCAAAGTTCTCACCACATATCTAGATAAGTTCCTTGGGAGGTCTAGTTTCCAAAATGGGGTCACTTGTGGGGGGTTTCCACTGTTTAGGCACATCAGGGGCTCTCCAAATGTGACATGGCGTCCGATCTGAATTTTGCGTTGAAAAAGCCAATTTTGCGCTAAAAAAGTCAAACTCTGAGCTCTGCCATACGTCGAAACAGTGGTCCCCCCCACATATCAGGTAACAGCGTACTCAGGACAAATTGCACAATAACTTTTGCAGTCCACTTTCTCCTGTTACCCTTGGTAAAATAAAAAAACTGGACCTGAAGTAATTTTTTTGTGAAAAAAACTTAAATGTTCATTTTTTTTAAACATTCAAAAAATTCCTGTGAAGCACCTGAAGGGTTAATAAACTGCTTGAATCTGGTTTTGAGCACCTCGAGGGGTGCAGTTTTTAGAATGGTGCAAACCACCCTTGGGGGTTAAGGGGTTAACGAGCCTTGTTACATGACTTAGGATAAAAGCTGGTGAGGGGCAATACCCCGAAACACAGTGTCTGCAAATTGAGATTCCGGCTTGGTTTTTATCCTAAGTCATGTAACAAGGCTCGTTAAAGGGTCGACATCAACGTTTAGGATTGCTACTTCCAATAGGTGGCACTAGAGTTCTAGTCCTCTTTCTCTCTGAAGAGACAATTTGCATAATTAGCATATTTCCCAGTGGAGCATTGCGGCTTTAAGTCTCCTCATCTCGACATGCTTAGCATGTCATTCTCTGCAAGGAGAAATTATACTTCTTGGATATCGGTCAGATGCCTCTCACACAGCCAAACTAGATCTCACACTTTGCACTGATGAGGGGCAGTACTCCGAAACACAGTGTCTGCAAAGTGAGATTCTGGCTTGGCTTTTATCCTAAGTCATGTAACAAGGCTCGTTAAAGGGTCGACATTGACTTTTAGGATTGCTACTTCCAATAGGTAGCGCTAGAGTTCTAGTCCTCTTCCTCTCTGAAGAGACTATTTGCATAATTAGCATATTTCCCAGAGGAGCATTGCGGCTTTAAGTCTCCTCATCTCGACATGCTTAGTATGTCATTCTCTGCAAGGAGAAATTATACTTCTTGGATATCGGTGAGATGCCTCTCCCACAGCCAAACCAGATCTCACACTTTGCACTGATGAGGGGCAGTACCCCGAAACACAGTGTCTGCAAATTGAGATTCTGGCTTGGCTTTTGTCCTAAGTCATGTAACAAGGCTCGTTAAAGGGTCGACATTGAAATGATACTTCTTCATTACTGAGAAAGCAGTGTTTGAATTGACATGCAAATGATGCAGAAGAGCTGTTTGTAGATCTGAAGCCTCCGTCACTCCAGATCTATTCTCTGCTCAGGCTATCTCCCTCCTGCTTTAATTTCAGCCTCTATTCTGTGTGACTTCAGACAAGAGTCATCAATCAAATAGGAGAAGGTGGCGCTGGACAGGGAATAGAATTGGCATGACTGACATTTAAGTCTACAAACTGTTCCTCAGCCTCATTCACCTATCAATTCCAATGCTGATTGATCAGTAACTGAGAAATGGCTGGCCATGGAAAGGTATTACTGGACTAGGCTTTTGAACAATTATATGCACATATAAACATGTTGAGGTATGAAATTTTGCTGACACATAAGACACTGCTCTGGTCATGTGCTGGCATAAGAAACAAAGCCTATATGTGTTTGCTTATGATGGGCAGTCTGTCTCTTTTTGGTAATCTGGATAATTCAGCCCCAGTCTCCAAAAAGAGCCGGCTCTTTTTGATCCCAAACTGATCCCTGTTAAATATGAGTACACCAGATGGTGAACATTTATTTAAGGTAAAATCACTACTGTCTGATGCGGTCAAATTTTTTTGAGGCTGCATGGTTGGGGTTTGTATGCATCGGTATCTGAACACCATCATTTTACCCCCTACGTTCACAGAAGAGAGCCAGCTCTTTGTGCTGGATTAGTGGTGAATGACCCAAAAGTCGTGTTTGCACAGGGGCACTATTGAGAATAAAAGAAAATATATTAAATATTTTAGGTAAATATATTAACTGCAACAAACTTTGAACAAGATAAAACTCAATCAGAAATGTTATTTGTAAAATATTCTGTAACAGCAAAATGTGCAATTTACAGTCTGGGAAGATGAGATATTGAGGTGCCTCAGGATCTAATGGCTAAAGAAGTTGTCTACTACTTGGACAACCCCTTGTCATACCCACGCTTAAAAAAAGCCTATACTCACCTCCTGTGCTGGCGCCACTCCAGCAGTGTCGGTACTCATGTTCCCGGGGCTCTTGTGTGGTTGTTATGACACATGAGCCCGGCACTCAATCAGCGTTGGCATCACTGTCCCCGCCTTCGGACAAGTCAAACATCAAGATGAAGTCCGGGCTGCTCTTTCAATTCTTCTTGATGTTCGCTTCGTCCAAAGGTGGGGACAGTGACACCAGCTCTGATTGGGCGTTGGGCTCACGTGTCATAACAACCCCAAGGGAGCCCCGTTGGAACGATGCCGGCACGGGAGGTGACTAATCTTTCTTTATTTTCTAGAGGCTAAACATTTATATCAAGAAGGGGTTGTCTGAGTTGTGGACAACCCCTTTAAAGAAAGGGCAATGCTGGCAGTATCAAGAAAAATATACTGGTACATTTTGATATGATCAATATAAAAGGTGAAAGAAACAAGGTCACATGCGAATATCAGAGATGATCACTGACCTTTTCCTTTCAATTGTTGCTGAGTTACATTCCCCGTGATTCTTGGCAATCCATTGGATAATATGTCCCAAGATATAGAATTTGCATCTGTTTCAGGTCTCAGACATTAAAAGCAACCAATATTCATGGGAAAATATTCCACATTTTTTAATATATGATGCGTCATCCCCACCACCATACAGCATAAGTACCTGCGTATGTATTTTGGGGTATTAGTCAACTAGTAAATATGCAATGCCTGATATTGCAGCGCACCTTCGTATTCCACCTTTTGTATTTATGCAATGGTTGTCTTGGGAGAACAGAACACTTTGTAGATCTATATGAGAATAACACAGCGGCATTCTTCTCTAAAAAACGTGGAGTCAGAATATAAAGCGGCGAAGATGACATACACGAGATAAATATGGCAGGCTAAGTGGCTCTTAACTTTACTTCTTCAAGGCTTTCAGAAGGTAATTTAGTAAAATAAATGGCTGAAGATTGTAAAATTCCTGGAGAACAGACTGAAATAATGAGAGCACGGGGAGATTTATTTGATATAATGGAGGCTGCAGGTTGATTTGTCCATCACAGACCAAACAGCTAAGTGGATTTTCTGATGTGCGGCTCCTGCAGTCTTTCTGGCCTTCTGCCATAGGAAGAAACAACAGTGGAACGTAGTAAATTGGTTTCCTGGGTTCGTGTGTTGCTCCTCATGTAAATATCAGACTGCTGGAGATGGCAAATTAAACAGAATGATTGCTACGATAATGCAGTTGTATCTAAATGTATGACAATCCAAAAGGCTTCCCTGAAATGTAAGAATTGATGTCTGCCAGCTCTTTTCTCTCCCGCTTTCTGCACATTTCCTCTTTATAAATGCCAAGATGTCCTTAAATAGAGACTGACAGCTTAAAGGGGTTTTCCAAGATTATTTGATTTTACAATGTGGCTAAGACCTAACAGGCAGATAGTTACTAACTACCTGCCTGTTGTGCCCGGTTACAGACCACTCCTGCCAACAATGCAGCGACCTCCACTGACGTCATGTCGACAGCGCATCTGCTCACCCGCTCTGCTGTGTTGACGAGATGTGACTGCCATCTGCGGGGAGCGGGCTGTCGATCGACATGATGTCGTCAGACAGGCCTCATTGACTGAGAAGCCCAGAAGCGGAAGAGCTGCTCTGACATGGAGAAACTCAATCGCCAGAAGGAACGGTCAGCGACCGCTCTGAGCCAGCGCCAGGTAGAACAGGCAGGCAGTTGCCTCTGTTAGCTACTGCCTGCAGGTTACTTTTTACACCCAAAGTGAAAAAAAAAATCTTGGAGCGCCACTTTAATACTGGCCAACACATATTATGGTGCCTCAAATGTTAGACCTGTTTCTAGATATATTTGACATGTTGAATCCAAAAATGACACCAGTTTTCCCGTATAAACTCTAGTGTTTGAGATACAGGTCATAAGCCATATGCCTCTCGTCAATCTACTCGTAAATAAAAAAAAAAGTCTGGATATTTTATTGTAGTGTTTAAATTAATATATTCTTAAGTATGAAGAAAAAGAAAAGTGTACAACTAGTGTTGAGCATTCCGATACTGCAAATATCGGGTATCGGCCGATATTCGCTGTATCGGAATTCCGATACCGAGTACCGATATTCTTTCAATATCGAATACCATAATCGGAAGTTCCCATAATGCAATGAGCCAGTGTTGTGGCTGTGATTGGCTGCTGAAATGATGTCATCATGATGCGCGGTCTGTGCGCATCATGAGGCGCGGTCTGTGCCAGCTGCCGGGGGTCTGTGCCGGCTGCCGGCGGTCTGTACGGGCCTGCCAGGGGTCTGTGTCGGCTGCCGGCGGTCTGTACGGGCCTGCCGGGGGGTCTGTGCCGGCTGCTGGGGGTCTGTGCCGGCTGCTGGCAGTCTGTATGGGCCTGCCGGGGGTCTGTGCCGGCTGCCGGAGGTCTGTGCCGGCTGCCGGCGGTCTGTACGGGCCTGGCGAGGGTCTGTGCTGGCAGATACCGAGTACCGATATTTTTTCAATATCGAATACCGGAATCGGAAGTTCCCATAATGCAATGAGCCAGTGTTGTGGCTGTGATTGGCTGCTGAAATGATGTCATCATGATGCGCGGTCTGTGTGCAAGTCCCATCGGGCGATGCCTGCTATAATGACAGTGATTGACACATTAGCCAATGATGGGACAGTAGTAGTCCCATCATCCGGCTAATGTGTTGAATGTAAAAAAAGAACAAAAAAAAACATACATACTACGTACATACTACATACATACTACATATATATATACAACATTCATACAACATACATACTACATACATACTTCATATACTGTATACTACATTCATACAGCATACATACATACTACATACATACTACATATATACTACATTCACACAACATACATACATACTACATACAGTGGGGCAAAAAAGTATTTAGTCAGTCAGCAATAGTGCAAGTTCCACCACTCAGACAAACTGAGAAAAAAAAATCCAGAAAATCACATTGTCTGTTTTTTTTTTTCATTTTATTTGCATATTATAGTGGAAAATAAGTATTTGGTCAGAAACAAAATTTCATCTCAATACTTTGTGATATATCCTTTGTTGGCAATGACAGAGGTCAAACGTTTTCTGTAAGTCTTCACAAGGTTGCCACACACTGTTGTTGGTATGTTGGCCCATTCCTCCATGCAGATCTCCTCTAGAGCAGTGATGTTTTTGGCTTTTCGCTTGGCAACACGGACTTTCAACTCCCTCCAAAGGTTTTCTATAGGGTTGAGATCTGGAGACTGGCTAGGCCACTCCAGGACCTTGAAATGCTTCTTACGAAGCCACTCCTTCGTTGCCCTGGCGGTGTGCTTTGGATCATTGTCATGTTGAAAGACCCAGCCACGTTTCATCTTCAATGCCCTTGCTGATGGAAGGAGGTTTGCACTCAAAATCTCACGATACATGGCCCCATTAATTCTTTCATGTACCCGGATCAGTCATCCTGGCCCCTTTGCAGAGAAACAGCCCCAAAGCATGATGTTTCCACCACCATGCTTTACAGTAGGTATGGTGCTTGATGGATGCAACTCAGTATTCTTTTTCCTCCAAACACGACAAGTTGTGTTTCTACCAAACAGTTCCAGTTTGGTTTCATCAGACCATAGGACATTCTCCCAAAACTCCTCTGGATCATCCAAATGCTCTCTAGCAAACTTCTGACGGGCCCGGACATGTACAGGCTTGAGCAGTGGGACACGTCTGGCACTGCAGGATCTGAGTCCATGGTGGCGTAGTGTGTTACTTATGGTAGGCCTTGTTACATTGGTCCCAGCTCTCTGCAGTTCATTCACTAGGTCCCCCCGCGTGGTTCTGGGATTTTTGCTCACCGTTCTTGTGATCATTCTGACCCCACGGGGTGGGATTTTGCGTGGAGCACCAGATCGAGGGAGATTATCAGTGGTCTTGTATGTCTTCCATTTTCTAATTATTGCTCCCACAGTTGATTTCTTCACTCCAAGCTGGTTGGCTATTGCAGATTCAGTCTTCCCAGCCTGGTGCAGGGCTACAATTTTGTTTCTGGTGTCCTTTGACAGCTCTTTGGTCTTCACCATAGTGGAGTTTGGAGTCAGACTGTTTGAGGGTGTGCACAGGTGTCTTTTTATACTGATAACAAGTTTAAACAGGTGCCATTACTACAGGTAATGAGTGGAGGAAAGAGGAGACTCTTAAAGAAGAAGTTACAGGTCGGTGAGAGCCAGAAATCTTGATTGCTTGTTTCTGACCAAATACTTATTTTCCACCATAATATGCAAATAAAATGAAAAAAAAACAGACAATGTGATTTTCTGGATTTTTTTTCTCAGTTTGTCTCCCATAGTTGAGGTCTACCTATGATGTAAATTACAGACGCCTCTCATCTTTTTAAGTGGTGGAACTTGCACTATTGCTGACTGACTAAATACTTTTTTGCCCCACTGTACATACTACATATTTATAACATACATACATACTATATATATATATATACTACATTCATACAGCATACATACATACTACATATATAATACATATATACTACATTCATACATACATACTACATACATACTTCATATATACTACATTCATACAACATATATACATACTACATACATACTACTGTACATTCATACAGCATACATACATACTACATATATACTACATTCATACAGCATACATACATACTACATACATACTACATATATACTACATTCATACAACATACATACTACATATATACTACATTCATACAGCATACATACATACTACATATATACTACATTCATACAGCATACATACATACATACTACATACATACATACAACATACATAAAACATGCTACAGATATACTACATACTTACTACATACAATACATTCATACATTCATACAATACATACATATAGACATACAGTACATATAACATAGAGTACATACTCACCAGTACTTGTCACATTGTTCCCCGAAGCCAGTGTCATCTGTGAAAAATATGAAAAAAACAAACCACCAAATACTCCCTGTTCCGCAGAAATCCACGAGTGTCCCACAACGATCTCCCGTGGAGAACAGCAGCATCAGCTGATGCGACCGCTCTCTAGGGGGCTCCAGGAATCCAATGACGGGAGGTAGGTATCCTTCTGTACTGTATTCCTCCGCCACTGTAAAAAATATAGTCCCTAGTCGCAAGCAGAAAGAGGGGGAAACAGTGACCCAGTATATGAATGTTTTGCAGGAACTGTTTTAAGCCATTGAAAGGAAGGATGGAGTCGGCGTGGTGACCGTGGACGTAACATTACGTGACCTGTTAGTGACCGGGTTACGAGACACCCTGACGAGACAGGCTTTGCGAGAGCGGGTGCGAGTGGACCCACATCTGACCTTTTCAGAGATAGGGAAGGAGGCACATGTTTGAGAACAGGACCAAGAGGTGACGGTCAACGTGAGGATGGCTCGAAGTATCGAAGTATCCGTAAGCGCCCTGGGCGAACCCCACAGGGTACAAGAGGTGAAGCAAGAGATACAGAGTATTAAAGGCGAATTGGCCGAAGCCAAGAAAGAGGCCACAAGGAGTCGGCCAGGGCCAGGTAAAGGAGGCATGAACCATCACGGCCCTCACCCAAGTCGGTCCCCACGACCATTCGCCTGTTACAATTGTGGAGAATTGGGACACTCCACCCGAGAGTGCCCACGTTCCAGGGGACACCCGCCCCGCTGGCCAAGAAGAGCAGAGGACCCTGAGCCGTGGAGACGTCGCCCGGAGCCGGAGCAAACCACACGGGGTGGTGGAAATCACGAAGACTTGGTCGCACGGTGTCCAGTGGTATGGACAGAGGTCGAAGGCTGTGCCGTATGATGCCTAGTAGATACGGGATCGCAAGTAACGACCATGCCAGAGACTTATTTTTGGCAGCATTTTCCTGAAGCAGTGAGACCTCAGTGGGGGACCGTGATAAAGTTGGTAGCCGCCAACCAGCTACCAGTTCCTGTCGTAGAAGTAGATCTGGATGCAGATTTTGATAAGCGGCAAATCAATCGGCCGCCGGGGAGTGGTCCTTACCCAGGGAGACACAAACAGCAAACATCCGGTTACTCTGGGTATGAACATACTATGAGAGTTCGGCAACCTCCTCCTCAATCAGCCCACACAAGAGACTCTGAGCCACTGGGGTTCTCGTGCGGCCCAAGGGCAGGTCTTCCAGCGGTTGGTGCGGGCGGCACGTGTGCTCCAGGAGTGCCAGGAGGGTAAGGCACTGGGCAAAGTCATCGCGCCGGCGGCTCCCCCGTTCGTGCTATCTCCCGGGCAGACGGTGGTGGCCCTGCCGATCCGTGCCCCGATGCCACTGGAGGGCGTGGAGGTGCAGGTGGAACCATGCTACTCAGAGCGCCTGCACCCTGGCATACTGGTAGCCCGCTCCCTGGCCACGGTGCGGGAAGGGACCGTCCTGGTGCTTTGTGTCAACCTGGAAGACCAAGATGTCGCCTTGAAGCCCCGGGCCGAAATGGCCAAACTAGTAAGGCCTTTGGAGGAGATGCTGCCGGACTCCGCGGTCCAGTTGAAGGTGCAGCCCGAAGATCCGTGGGCAGTAACGATACGGACCCTACAGACTGCTGTATCCTCGACTCAGGAGAAAGGTCGAGCCATCCTGGAGAGAATGTGGGCTGAACTTTCCGGCCTAGCTCCAGCCCAACTTCTCCAGGTAGACACTTCTCGGACAATATTACAGTGTCTTCGCCAGTCATGAGGATGACTTTGGATGTACCACAGCAATCACGCATGGGATCCCCATGGCAGGAGCGGCGCCCATCTGGGAGCGATATTGGCAAATTCCACCGCAGCTATACCAGGAAGTGAAAACCCTATTAGCTCAAATGCTTCGGAAGGTGGTCATACGAGAAAGCCAGAGCCCCTGGGCGACCCCCATTGTACTGGTTCGCAAAAAAAGATGGTACTCTACGCTTTTGTGTTGATTACCGAAAGTTGAACGCTTGCACCATCAAGGACGCGTATCCACTGCACCTCATAGAAGAGTCTCTGTCCGCCTTGGGGAACGCAACGTACTTCTCAACTCTAGACCTGGCCAGTGGGTACTGGCAGGTGCTGATGTCGGAGGAAGACAGAGCCAAGATGGCATTTATCCTTCCCATGGGACTGTTCGAGTTTAATCGGATGCCACTCGGGCTGGCCAACGCCCCAGGAACCTTCCAGCAGTTGATGGAGCAGTGTCTGGGAGACCTCAACTTTGAAGCCACATTGATATACCTGGACGATATCATCATCTATTCCGCCACGTTCGAGGACCACCTGCGGTGGTTGGGGCAGGTGCTCGGCCGGCTGCAGAAGTACGGGTTGAAGGTAAAGCCCCAGAAATGCCACCTGTTCCACAACCAGATCGACTATCTGGGGCATACCATCTCAGCAGAGGGTGTCAGACCCTCCCTGGAAAAGGTTGCTGCCATCCAGGGGTGGCCTACCCCCAAGACGGTGAAAGACGTGCGGGCCTTCCTGGGGTTGGCCGGCTACTACCTTCAGTTCGTGAAGAATTTTGCACGCCGAGCCCAAGCCTTGCAGGACCTGCTGAAGGGGAATCCAGCCGGGGCGAATGGACTGAAGGTCTAGTAGCAGCAACCGCAAGAGGATGCGTTTCAAGATCTCAAAGCTGCACTCTCGGAAGCCCCCGGTATTGGCGTATGCGGATTTCTCGCAACCGTTCATCCTGCACACTGACGGGAGCCTCCAGGGACTAGGAGCTGTGTTGTCACAGGTGCAGGACGGCCGAGAGAAAGTGATCACCTATGGTAGCCGGTCGCTGCATGACTCCGAACGCAACTGGACAATTACAGCTCCTTTAAGCTCGAGCTCCTCGCGGTAGTGTGGGCAATGACGGAGCGGTTCGCAGAGTATCTGGTGGGCTCCGAGGTGGTGGTGCGGACTGACAACAACCCACTAGCCCATTTGGAGAACGCCAAACTGGGGGCCCTGGAGCAGCGGAGGGTGGCTCGGATGGCCAAGTTCAATTACAAGATCATCTACAAAAGAGGGGCTGAAAACGTGCACGCTGACGCACTCTCCATAATCCGACACACCACCCCAGGGAGAAATCGAGATGACGAATTAGAAGGAGAAGAGACGCCGTTCGCCCTCACAACCGCAGCACTTACAGTCACGGCGCAAGAAGCGCCTCATCCGGGACCCTTAGGGGGAATGCTGGAACAGCCATGCGACAAGTGGATCCAGCAGCAGCAGGGGGAGTGTGGGAGAGAGGGTCCCCGCCGAGTGTCCGGGTCGGAACCAAGGGGACCGTCACCTAGGTTCCGGGGGAAACTGTTTCCATTGGATAGAGTTCAGGGACGGACCGTGGCGACTGACAGGTGGGCTGGAGGAGGAGCCAATATAAAAGGAGCAGGGAACGCTAGTCACAGTGAGTCAGCAGAACGGGACAGAAGGAGCAGGAGACCGTGAGAGCGACTGAGAGCCAGAGCGACTCACCGGAGCCAGGAAGGAGGCCAGAGACAGGAGAGACACTCCCCCTGGACATCAGTGGGACGGCACCGAGATGACCATCCGAGAACCTCTCCCCCGCATCGACCAGCGGCCGCTGCCGCCTTACTCCAGCCCACAGCTGTGGCCTGCCCACGGACACTCGCAGCCGTTGTCGCCTCACGTCAGCCCACGGCTGAGGCCTGTACCCCGCTGCCTGCAGCCGCCCCACTTCTACCCGTGGCCACCACTGTCCCTCTCCAGTCCGCGGCAAGGGCCGGGCCGTTGCTCGCCGCGGGTCCTCCGTTGCAGTCGCTGGCTGCGCAGGTGGTCTGCCAGCCGCCACCCCGCATCGACGATGCTTGCCCCTATCCGGGGGCTGCGGCCCATCTGTCCAAGGACTCCTCCAGGGCCTGTTGTGCCCCTGTTCCACTGGAGCATTGGAATGCTCGAAGACTACGAAAGATCTTCAGCGGCTGGGCCCAGCGGCTGCTACGCCGAGGAACCATCGTCCAGGACGCCGAGGGACCTCGGGACGGTTAAGTGACACTATATAGCTAAGGACCCGTAGTCGGCCATGCCGCAGCCCTATAGTGACCGGCTTTGCCAGACGTAGTTGTGTTCTTATACTTCCGTGTTTGTTTGTATTGAGTCCCTGTGAGGACAATCCCTGTTATTTGTTCAGTTGCTTAGACTACCCCTGCGATAGGGGTAGACCCCACACTGTTTTTTTTTAATTATTTAAATAATTAAAAAAGCAGCGTGGTGACCCCTCTATTCTTGATAACTAGTCTTGCTGAAGCTGACAGCTGATTGTTGCAGACACCAGTTGTGAGTTTTGCCTGGCTGGTTAGCAAACATACAGGGGTAACCACGCTGTTTTTTTTTAAAGTTATTTATTTACAGCACAGAAGTGGCTTATGAATACCCCAATCCGCCGCTCCTGCTCTCACTGTAATTAGTGGCAGCAGGTATCAGATGATGGGATCAGTAGTCCTGTGGTACTAGCAGATACGCAGGATGCAGTGACGAGACGCGAGACGGTTTTGTGTTTTTGGTAATAACTCTTGTAGGTTTATAGGTAACTATTCGCAGGGATAGTCTAAGCAACTGAACCAATAACAGGGATTGTCCTCACAGGGACTCAATACAAACACAGAAGTATAAGAACACGACTACGTCCGGCAAAGCCGGTCACTATAGGGCCGCGGTATGGCCGACTACGGGTCCTTAGCTATATAGTGTCACTTAACCGTCCCGAGGTCCCTCGGCATCCTGGACGATGGTTCCTCGGCGTAGCAGCCGCTGGGTCCAACCGCTGAAGATCTTTCATCGTCTTCGAGCATTCCAACGCTCCAGTGGAGCAGGGGCACAACAGGCCCTGGAGGAGTCCTTGGACAGATGGGCCACAGCTCCCGGATAGGGGCAAGCAGCAGCGATGCAGGGTGGCGGCTGGCAGGCCACCTGCACAGCCAGCGACTGCAACGGAGGACCCGCGGCGAGCAACGGCCTGGCCCTTGCCGCGGACTGGAGAGGGACAGTGGTGGCCGCCGACGGCACTGAACTAGCTGCGGCCACGGGTAGAAGCGGGGCAGCTGCGGGCGTCGGGGGATAGGCCCCAGCCGTGGGCTGATGTGAGGCGGACAGGCCGCAGCTGCGGGCAAGAGCGAGGTGGCAACGGCCGCGAGTGTCTATGGGCAGACCGCAGCCGCGGGCTGGAGTAAGGCCGGCAGCAGCCGCTGGTCGATGCGGGGGAGAGGTTCTCGGACGGTCGTTTCGGCGCCGTCCCATTGATGTCCAGGGGGAGTGTCTCTCCTGTCTCTGGCCTCCTTCCTGGCTCAGGTGAGTCGCTCTGGCTTTCAGTCGCTCCCACGGTCTCCTGCTCCTTCTGTCCCGTTCTGCTGACTCACTGTGACTAGCGTTCCCCGCCCCTTTTATATTGGCTCCTCCCCCAGCCCACCTGTCAGTCTCCACGGTCCGTCCCTGAACTCTGTCCCACGGAAACAGTTTCCCCAGGGAACCTAGGTGACGGTCCCCTTGGTTCCGACCCGGACACTCGGCGGGGACCCTCTCTCCCACAGTCCCATCAGGTGACACCAGTGACCGGAGGTAAACTGTGTACCTCCGATCACAGCTGAGCGCTCACGCTGTCTTTAAACAGCGTGGGAACCGCTGCTCTCTGACTGGCGGGGATGATTTCATTGCCGATCAGAAGCGGTGTTTGCCGCGCTGGCATGCACATGAGAGAGTGGCAAACACTGGATGTTCGGGCCCCCCATTCAAGTGAATGGGGTCTGGTTTTGGGTCTGGGTGCTGTTATGGTACCCGAACCCGACCTTTTAGTAACTGTTCAGCCGGACCTGAACATCCAGGTGTCTGCCCATCTCTAGTTGTTACTGACAACTGGTGATAATTTCATATCAATAGCTCCTTTAGAAATATATTTACTAAGAAAATTGGTAATGTGTTCAATACTTATTTCACCCATTGTAACTCTTAAGTAGGCAGTTTGCACTTAGTCTTAATGATACAACCCTTTTCAAGATTTTAACAAGAACAAATGATCTTACATAAAACGACATTTCATTTCTAAAAAAGTTATTTAGCTTTTTCAAGAAATAAGTTTCAGTGCAATTACAAAACACAAGAAGAATACAAGAAACACAAACGTATGAAGAACAATAAAAAGTTTCCTGATAGAAATAGCTACTTACTATAATGCACGCAAACATAGGGGAAGTAAGGACATTTGAACTCTGAAATTCATTAATGTTTGCTGGAGTAAAGTAAAAGTCAATATAAAAGCTTCCATGAAATGACAACTTCTGGAAAGCAGTTATGTCAAATAAAATGTGTTATGCAACTGTTGACATATAGATTATGTGGAACAGAACATACTGTATGTGAAGGAGTAAGGGACAAATATTCAGTATATATAAAATAAAAAATTCTGACATAGAAAAGTGCAATTCAAAAATGTAAAAAATGAATGTCAATAATTACAATACAGTGCAATGTAAAAATTTGAGCACCCTCTTCAAAATTACAGTTAGTGTGAACAGTTAAGCAAGTTGAAGATGAAATGATCTCTAAAAGGCCTAAAGTTACCGATGACCCATATACTGTATTTTAAAAAATTAGAAAAAGGAAAATGTTCTAATGCAAAAGTTTGAGCTCCTTTGCAGATTTGTGTGCTGTGATAACTTTGACCAAGGTTTCAGACCTTAACTAGCCAATTAGGGTTATGGCTTGTTCACTATCATCATAAGGAAAGACCAGGTGATGCAAATTTCACATCTTTATAAAAACCCAGCCTCCTCTAACCTTGTGCCAAAAAACAGAAGCCATGGGTTCTTCTAAGCAGCTGCCTAGCACTCTAAAAATGAAGGTAGTGGAGGCCCTCAAAGCAGGAGAAGGCTATAAGAAAATAGCAAAGTGTTTTCAAGTTCGAAATGTAATTAAGAAATGGCAGTTAACAGGAACAATAGAGGTCAAGATTAGGTCTGGAAGACCAAGCAAAATTTCAGTGAGAGTTGCTCGTAGGATTGCTAGAGAAGCAAATCCGCACCCCCGCTTGACTGCAAAAGTTTTAGCAGACTCTGGAGTTGTGGTACATTGTTCTATTGTTTAGAGACACCTACACAAATGTGACCTTCATGGAAGAGTCATCAGAAGAAAACCTCTCTTGCATCCTCACCATAAAATTCAGCTTCAGAAGTATGCAAAAGAACATCTAAAGCCTTATGCATTTGGGAAACAAGCCCTGTGGACGAATGAGGTTAAAATATACCTCTTTGGCCACAATGATCAAAGGTATGTGTGGAAAGAAAAGGGCAGAGAATATCAGGAAAAAACCATCTCGCCAATGATTAAGCATGGGGTTAGATCAATTATGCTTTGGGGTTTTGTTGCAGCCAATGGCACTGAAAACATTTCACGGGTAAAGGGAAGAATGGATTCAATGAAATTTCAACAAATTCTTGATGCAAACATTACACCATCTGTAAATAGCTTGAGTTGAAAAGAGGATGGCTTCTACAAATAGATAATGATCCTAAACACACATCAAAATCCACAATAAACTATCTCAAAATGTGCAAGCTGAAGGTGTTACAATGACCCTTAAGCCCCATCATACACAGCGATCACGCTAGCGAGATCGCTGCTGAGTCACAAGTTTTGTGACGCAACAGCGATCTCACCAGCGAGATCGCTGTGCGTGACAGCGACCGGCCCCCTTGCCGGGTATCGCTGATAGTCCTGGAATGGCCTGGACACTTTTTTGATCACTGGTCTCCCTCTGGCCAGCACGCATTGTGGCGTGTGGCAGGCGGGAGACCAGCGATCAGCGAGCAGGAGCTGGTAACCAAGGTAATCATCGGGTTTCTAAGTGCCGCGCGGCGCTTAGAAACCCGATGTTTACCTTGGTTACCAGCGCCTTTACCAGCACGCTGGTCTCTTTACGTACACTGCGGGTAACTAGGCGACGTGCGTCGCTTGTTACCCACGTGTCGCTGTCCTGATCGTGGGTGAAGCTGCCTGTTTGGCAGCTCACCAGCGATCATGTAGCAACACACCAGTGATCCTGACTCGTTCATATCGTTGTCGGGATCGCTGGTGAGTCTCTATGTGTGACAGGGCCTTTACAGTACCCTCATCTGAAAATCTGTGGTTAGTCCTCAAAATAGCGGTGTATACAAGACGACCCAGGAATCTCACAGAACTGAAAGAATTTTTGAAGGAATAATGGATGAAAATCTCTCAAACAAGAATTGAAAGACTCTTGTCTGGCTACAAAAAGCATTTACAAGCTGTGATACTTTTAAAAGGGGGTGCTATTATGTACCAAACAAGCAGGGTGCCCATTTTCCTTTTTTGTAATATTTAAAATGTAAAAAATGACAATATGTATTTTTTTTGCCTAAAATACATAGGAAAAGTGTCATCTTTAACTTTAGGCCTTTTAGAGATCATTTAATCTTCAACTTGCTTAACTGTTCACAATAACAGTAATTGTGACCAGGGGTGCCCAAACTTTTACATGCCACTGTAGTTTTGCAATCCGTGTTTATTCTTGGCCAGTGACACCAAATTATCAGGATCCAAAGGTTGACGTTCAGGAATTTGGTAGTCCTCTGAACAAGGACTTTTTTCTCTTCCCTTTCCCCTTTACCTTGACATGATCTTTGGCCACAAGGGTCTTGTGTTGTACAATTCACATTACGTCTCAGCGATGGGAGCCAGGAGGCCAGTAGTACATTATGTGACCGCTGAAGCCACTGATCAGCTGCAACATTCCAGAGCCGGATGATTGTAATAAATCCGAGAGGACCGGTGGAGGATCAGTGCTGGATCACCAAGACAACAATAATGGTCAGTATAGATGTTTGATTTTTTTTACAGCATTTGCGGCTTTTTTACTGTTATAAAAATTGGATAACTCCACGTGAGTATCTGCTGTTTTATTATGGACAAACTGTAATATATTGACTCAAGTGGGCTTCTGTATCTGTGGAAACAAAGAGTTTTACAAGTGGATACATGACTCAGCTAAATGAAGGGAGGCAGTAGCTGGGGCCCTGGAATGTGTATTATAATGAGGGCTCCCAGTCGGTGTGGCCACCCCCCTTGTACAGTGATACAAAACCACCGGACATCCCAGACCTCACATACTTGGAGCACAATCAGATTCTTTACTTTCATCTCTGCAAATTCCTAGAATATACTGCAGCGGCAAACAACTATCCAGGTAAATGTTATTTCATGCACATCGGAGGCAGGACTTGATAAACAGCAATTTAGCAAAATGTAATTAGTTTTTATTCTTTTTAGAAACATAAACTTACAGCAGGAGCCCACTTATAATCAGATTGTAATGTGTCTTTTATGTGGGTTTATTGTATACAGTGCTTACACTGGTTTATGCTGTTTCTACCCAAAGGTTTTAAATAGTTCACAAGATTCTTTACATTTTTTTCGTATTTTCTTTTCGCAATTTTAAGGAACGTAAAATTAAAATATGAGGCACATCAACAGCAGAAATCCAAGGGGTACAGCTTCAAATACCTGTTTAAGATTTGATGTGCGTTTGCAGCAAATCCACAGTGGAAATTGGGAAAAACCATGCAAAATTTACCAATGCATGTGATTGAATCATTTTTGGCTTTTGCTAGTAATGACTCTGAGTCGGATCTTTGTTTTTCCCGCACTGAGGTCCTGGGTTCAAATCCCACCAAGGACAACATCTGCAACGAGTTTGTATGTTCTCTGTGTTTGTGCGGGTTTCTTCCAGGTTCTCCGGTTTCCTCCCACATTGATAGGAAATCTAGATTATCGGCACTGTCCACATTGGGGCTCACAATGTCTGTAAAGTGTTAAGGAATATATTGCGCTATATAAGAAAGCTTAATAGATAAACTTCACGTTATATTGTATATATACATGCAGTATATATTCTGAAGTGCTGGTTAGAGTTGGTGCAGGGGAAGGAGAACTTATAAAGATCATAAAAGCAATGATGTGGAATCTTGGGTTCAAACGTTTTGTACAGTTCTGTGCAGCTCAGCCTAAAAATGAAAGCCTGAAGTCAAGATCTTTAAAATTTTTAGACGTTCCATGAAAATTTATTTCTCGAGACATTGTGTGATCAAATTTTCAAAGCTCTCCTAGATTATACCAAAAGTGTAAAATATCACATACACCTTTCAGAAACGTTGATATCACACAGACTTTGTGTAGACTCTTTCTTTGGCATCTTCAGTACCTGACTCTAATAGCACTATATAGCACAAATCCCATGAAAAATAACATGGAACAAAGAAGAGATCCCAATAATATTAAAAAATCCTTTTATTCAAAATGATTATAAAATGACAAAAGCATAATGCCATATAGGGGACGCTATGAACACTCACAAAATCATCATGAGGAGAAAATACATAAACCCAGACTAAAGCATGTGTAAGCCAATCACATAACAATACATGTCAATGATTCAGATTGCATTCTATAAAAGACCATGAGTGATGTCCAAAATAGATAATATTCCAACAATATCACTCACCAAAAATGAGAACAGTCTCTCTGTAAACTAGAGGCATAAATACTCAGAGACCGTGTATGAATAACACAGTCACCATGTAAGGCAACCTAATCAAGAAAATGCCATAGTGCACAGAGAAAATAATGTATCGTTACCTTAATGAGAGAGTGTAATCCAGCGTCCCCTCACCCCAACGCGCGTTTCGCCGCCTGCTTCTTCCGGGGGCGTGACATGGCATGCTGAATTTGACTTGTAACTGGGATACATCCTTTTTGACCTTATGAATTCCCAAATATATGAAAGTAATGGAGGTATAAATAAAAAAAATGCAAATATATAATAAAAAAGCTTCTACCAGTCTGGGTTGCTGTTATTAAGCCTCTCTCATTTAATAAATTAAAAATAAACGTGTACGATATGTAAGGCGAAAGACCGGGCTGCTGGTACCTGTGCTGCGCCGGGTCCGGAACTGTCGAGGCTGCCTCCCCTGTTTCCCGAGGGAAGTATTAGGGGACCGGACAGGCCCCATGACCCAGGAAGAGGGGGCGTGTTTAGTCAGGGAACCTGGCCGGAAGCTGAGGGAAAAAGCGTGTGAGGCTGCAGAGAGGCCCCGCCGTCAGCGTGCGACCAGCCAGGCAGGCAGTGCGCTCTGCACCCGAACTGCCGGCGCTGCGACGGACTTCAGCAGACAGATCCATGACCTAGAGGTGGGAGGTGAGGCTAAGAGGAAGAGCACACAACAGCAGACAGTTTTGGCTCAGGCAGACAGCGTGCCACAGGCTGAGAGGAGTCCTCCATCCCTAGAGCACCGGTGCTGCGCAGACCTGCTTTCAGTTGCTCCTGCCATCACCAGCAGGGACTTGAGTGAGAGAGGTGCAGTGTGCCCAGTGACTACCAGAGAGCAAGGCGCCATATGCTCCGTATCCGTGAGTAAAGCACACGTGCCACATAAGAGAACCCGGGTACGGGACAGATGCTTGCGCCCTGATTTGCCAGTTTATACTTGCCAGTCTATGTTGGATCTGGAGAGTGCTGCGGCCTTAATTATCTCGGTTGCATCAACTTATGGACTAGGGGCTCAGCAGAAGGTAACAGAGACCGACCGCTGCCGCCAGAAGACGGATCCTCGTTGTCTACAGGACCTTCTTGGAAAAGCACTGTGCCAGCTGTTGTTGTTGGCGTTATTGACTTCCCAGCAGAATTCACACTCTGAGGAACTTCTGACATGTTAAGTGATTCACAAGCACAAGCGTTACCTGATTGATTGTTCCTTAACTCTGCATATCCTTTGCAAATTGAACTGTTTATTCCTTCATGTAAAGGTTTACCTCCCTACATGGAGTATCCCATTGTTAAATAAAATTGTTAGCCCTCGCTCTGCCTCCTGTCCTTCACTGCATCCCACAACCTGTTACAGACATATGAAAGTGATTGCTTATGGAAAGGGAAACAAAATGTAATATGTATTTTATGACCATAAACAAAATACAAGAGACTAGTATTTTCATTTTTCCCACAATATGTCAAGGAAAAAAAGATGCAAAAAATGTTGGAGATCTTAACCCCTCCACTCCTGAGCCTGTTTTTGCCTTCATGACCGGGCCAATTTTTTCAATTCTGACCAGTGTCACTTTATGAGGTCATAACTCTAGAACGCTTCAACGGATCCTACTGATTCTGACATTGTTTTCTCATGACATATTGTACTTCATGATGGTGGTAAAAATTTTTAGATATGAGCTGCGCTTATTTGTTAAAAAAATCAAAATTTGGCGAAAATTTAGAAAATTTTGCAATTTTCAAACTTTTAATTTTTATGCCCTTAAATCAGAGAGTGATATCGCACAAAATAGTTAATAAATAACATTTCCCACATGTCTACTTTACATCTGCACAATTTTGGAAACATAATTTTTTTTTTTTAGGAAGTTATAAGGGTTAAAAGTTGACCAGGGATTTCTCATTTTTACAACAAAATTTGCAACACCATTTTTTTTAGGGACCACCTCACATTTGAAGTGAGTTTTGGGGGTCAATATAACAAAAAATACCCAAAAGTGACACCATTCTAAACCACATTCAAGAAGTTTATTAACCCTTCAGGTGCTTCACATGAATGAATGGAATATGGAAGGAAAAAATAAACATTTAACTTTTTTTCACAAACATTTTAATTCAAAACCATTTTTTTTTATTTTCACAAGTGTAAAAAGAGAAAATGAACCACAAAATTTTTTGTGCAATTTCTCCCGAATACGCAGATACCCCGTATGTGGGGCTAAACCACTGTTTGAGCACACGGCAGAGCTCAGAACGGAAGGAGCGCCGTTTGACTTTTTCAATGCAGAATTGGCAGGAATTGAGATCGGATGCCATGTCGCATTTGGAGAGCCTCTGATGTACCTAAACAGTGGAAACCCCCCACAAGTGACCCCATTTTGGAAACTAGACCCCCCAAGGAACTTATCTAGATGTGTGGTGAGCACTTTGAACCCCCAAGTGTTTCAGTAAAGTTTATAATGTAGAGGCGTGAAAATAAAAAAATCATTTTTTTTCCACAAAAATGATCTTTTAGCCCCCCAATTTTTATTTTCACAAGGGTAACAGGAGAAATTGGACCCTAAGAGTTGTTGTCCAATTTGTCCTGAGTACGCTGGTACCCCATATGTGGGAGAAAACTACTGTTTGGGCTCACGGTGGGGCTCGGAAGGGAAGTAGTGACGTTCTGAAATGCAGACTTTGATGGAATGGTCTGCGGGTGTCATGTGCGTTTGCAGAGCCTCTGATGTACCTAAACAGTGGAAATCCCCCACAAGTGACCCCATTTTGGAAACTAGACCCCCCAAGGAACTTATCTAGATGTGTGGTGAGCACTTTGAACCCCCAAGTGTTTCAGTAAAGTTTATAATGTAGAGGCATGAAAATAAAAAAATCATTTTTTTTCCACAAAAATGATCTTTTAGCCCCCAATTTTTATTTTCACAAGGGTAACAGGAGAAATTGGACCCTAAGAGTTGTTGTCCAATTTGTCCTGAGTACGCTGGTACCCCATATGTGGGAGAAAACTACTGTTTGGGCTCACGGTGGGGCTCGGAAGGGAAGTAGTGACGTTCTGAAATGCAGACTTTGATGGAATGGTCTGCGGGCGTCATATTGCATTTACAGAGCCCCTGATGTACCTAAACAGTGGAAACCCCCAATTCTAACCCTAACCCCAACACACCCCTAACCACAAACCTAACACCAACACACCCATAACCTTAATCCCAGCCCTAGCCCTAACCCTAGCCATAACCTGTGTACCTGCTTTTTTCTTTTTTTTTCCTTTACTTTTTTTTATTTTTGTGACAAGATCGCTGCGCTGCGATCTGACTCATAGTAATGCCACTTCTCCTCTGATCTCACACTGACAGATGATCAGAGGTGAAGCAGCGTTACTATGTGACAAGATCGCTGCCTGGCACACTGTAACGTGACTTCTCCTCTGATCTCACAATGACAGATGATCAGAGGTGAAGCAGCGTTACTGTGTGACAAGATCGCTGCCTGGCACAGCTGTGCCAGGCAGCGATCAGCTGTGCAAGGAAGCGATCTAGTCACACAGTAATGCTGCTTCACCTCTGATCATCTGTCAGTGAGATCAGAGGGAGAAGCCGCGTTACAATGAGGGAGATCGCCGGGAAACAAGCAGCTTTCCCAGCGATCGCTCCCATTGGCTGCTGTGACGCTGACGTCATCAGGACCTGAACCAATCAGGTCTCGATGACGTCGGGGGTCCCAGCATGCATTGTGCACCGGGATCCCCGCGTTGTAAGGTATGAGTGGGTCCCGGGGGGCACAAAACCGCCGACAGTAGATAAACGTCGGCGCTGCACAAAGCCCAGCAAGCGCCAACGTTTATCTACTGTGGGCGGTCGGGAAGCGGTTAAAATTAACAGCAAATAAAAAAAGAAAATATGTCCAGTCTTGAGCTGGTAAGTTAGATCTTAATTTTTATTGGTCAAAAACAACTTGGTTGTGTTCCATTTGTTTGTTTTATTTTCCGTTCATCCATTTGCAGGTGCATTGTCTTAGGAGAAGTTTTCATAGCAGTTGTTGTTCTAGATCATGTGTACATATATTATTCTTTTTTCAAGACATTTGTTCATGGATCAATTAACCATGGTTGTTGGTGTGATTAAGATTGACAGACACCTTGTTGTTCGGGTCTGGTGCGGACACCTTGTTGTGCGGGTCTGGTGCGTTCAGTTGATCAGTTACAAAAAGTTGGGGTTTCGGTGCCAGAACAGTACCCGGACCTCATTCACATGAATGGAGGGCCCGAATATCCAGTGTTTGCTGCGCTGTTATGAGCATGACAGCACAGCAGAGACCGCTTCTGATCAGCGGGGAAATCATCCCCGCCGGTCAGAGAGCCGCGGTTCCCATGCTGTCAAAAGACAGCGTGAGCACTCAGCTGTGATCGGAGGTATAAAGTTTTCACCTCCAGTCACTGGTGTCAGCTGATGGGACCACAGCTTCCATCATCTGACACCTGCAGCCGCTAATAACAGTGAGAGCAGGAGCGGTGGATAGGAGTATTCATCAACTGCTCCGGCACTGTAAATAAATTATTTTAAAAAAAAACCTGCGTGGGTTCCCCTGTATTTTTGCTAACCAGCCAAACAAAACTCACAGCTGGGGGGGTGCAATTCTCAGCTGTTAGCTTCAACAAGGCTAGTTATCAATAATAGAGGGGTCCCCACGCTGTTTTTTTAATTATTTAAATAAATAATTTAAATAAATGGCATGGGGTCCCCCCTATTTTTGACAAACAACCTTGCTAAGGCTGGGGGCTGGTATTCTCAGGCTGGTAAGGGGCCATAAATGTGTGATAGATGCTTATCCCACCTCTTGGACCTGCACATATCTCTAGAATAGGGCACCAATCCCTCGCTCCAATTTGAAATTGCTCAGGTTTATTTGGAAATTCCATACCAGTGAAAGGATGAGCTGAAGGCTGCTATCAATGCAACCTGGGCTTCCATAACTCCTCAGCAGTGCCACAGACTGATCGCCTCCATGCTACGCCTCATTAATGCAGTAAATGATGCAAAAGGAGCCCCGACCAAGTATTGAGTGCATTTACTGAACATACATTTCAGTAGGCCAACATTTCGGATTTTAAAATCATTTTTTCAAGCTGGTGTTATAAAGTATTCTAATTTACTGAGATAATGACTTTTGGGTTTTCATTGGCTGTGCGCCATAATCATCAACATAAACAGAAATAAACACTTGAAATAGATCACTCTGTGTGTAATGACTCAATATGAGTTTCACTTTTTGTATTGAAGAACTGAAATAAATGAACTTTTTGATGATATTCTAATTTTGTGAGAAGCACCTGTACATACGGGTACAATCTGTCCTGTAGATATGCTGAAAATTTTGGAGTGAAATGACTGTGTGTCCCATTTACAGTATATCAGTA
This sequence comes from Dendrobates tinctorius, assembly GCF_039654945.1. Classification (NCBI taxonomy): domain Eukaryota; kingdom Metazoa; phylum Chordata; class Amphibia; order Anura; family Dendrobatidae; genus Dendrobates; species Dendrobates tinctorius. Next base: position 50,688,324 of record NW_027361707.1, read on the forward strand.
GCCTTTTTCTTTGTTTTCTTCATGTAATACACCTGCAAAGGGCACCTGATCTATCACTTGATCAAGGACAATAGTTCCATATGAGAAACCAGCACACCTATGGTACCTACTAGAAGGACAGATTTTTAGAGAGGACAGAGAACAGTGTTAGGACCTCCACCATCTGAGGCCCACCACCAGCCTCGATATTGGAGTTATTGGACATACATTTGTATACTACAAGTTCCCTGTTTCCTTTGGAGGATCCCCCACCTCACTATATAGAGGGGCCACTATTAACTCTGATCAAGCCTTTGGACATGGGGCTATTATGTGGTTATTAGATTTACATATATTACTTAGTAGCGGATTGAATAACGTTTGTCTTTGTTTTCCTTTAGGAAACATATCATGATAACCTCCATGTTTTACTCAGCCTCCATCTTATACATATATGCTTTCTACAGTGTAGAAACTGGGACACTGCCCAGCGATGAAGCTCAAATGCTGACGGTCATGTCCCAACAGGTGGATGACATATGGAACACAATCCTCATTGGAATTCCTATCAAGAACAATCCAGATAACAATACGTATGGGATATGTAATCTGCAGCCAAATCTAAAACTGAACGCGAGTGAAGTCAAAATTACAGGACAAGTTTTGTTCAGGCAACTCTATCCCAATGGAAAGCTGGAAGCACACTTCAACGTTGAAGGATTTCCTCTGAATCATAGTGAATCTACCAGAGCAGTTCATATCCACAATTTTGGAGATCTCAGCAATGGCTGTGACTCTACTGGTGGACATTACAACCCTTTTTCTGTAAATCATCCACAGCATCCTGGGGACTTTGGGAATTTTATAGTACAAGATGGAAAGATCAATCAACGTCTAACCCATCTTCACGCCACACTGTTTGGTCCTTACTCTGTTTTTGGTAAATCGATTGTTGCTCATAAGATGGCTGATGACCTAGGTAAAGGCAATAATAAGGCCAGTCTGGAAAATGGGAATGCCGGCACACGTCTTGCTTGTTGTGTGATTGGTTCAAGTAGTAAGACCAGCTGGGATAAATTCACCTCTTCGACTAAAGGCTCCTAAATTTCCAATTTTAATTAAATGGTTGCATGTGTTCAAATTGTAACTATATTTTGAAAGCGGCGGACAATCGCCTTGTGTAATATGTTGCATAGATTCTAGAATTTTGTAGCATGCCATTTAAAGAAGGATTAAAGCAAAGACTTTTTTGTCTTCTCTCCTAATTAGGACACAGTGTGGCCAGATAACAGGAAAGCAACTGAAATACTTGGCAGCGTAGATAAAATTATAGCAAATAGATAAAGGGAAACTAAGAGCCAACTATAAAGAGCTCTTGTGAGATCACAGCGGAAATACTGGGTCCAGCTCTGGGGACCTCAAAAAAAGGCACTGATAAATCAGAACTGGTTCAAAGATGAGCTACTAAAATGGTGAAAGCTCTTGTGCAGAAAACTCCTCAATTTTAAGCAGGAGGACTTAATAACCAGTTGTAAATTTAGAAATTCCAAAAGAAGTTGCTTAAAAAAGATACGCTAAAAAAAGTAAGTAATATAGGTTACTAATATATAGTTCAACTATGGCAAGTGGCTTAATTCAGAAACAATATCAAAAAATATACATTTCTCAATATTGAAATGACAACACTAAGAAGGAAAAGTTGTGTGATTATGGAAATTATAGGACGGATAGACTTGTTATTGATATGAAATTATGAAAGCATGGAGAAAACATTTCAAAACATCTCCTTGTATTGAGTATGAGCACTATGGCCAGAAATACACACTTACACACCTTGGCTTCTATCTAGGAGGTTATTAATGTTTGTGTAAGGAATGTTCTGTATGATGAATGCACTTGGGCAAGTCATCAACATATTCTGCTGGCAGCTCCCTTTGCAATTGCTGACCACTAACGTCCAAGATGTGCTCAATGGAAGACAAGTCCGGACATGCTGCAGGCCGTGGTAGCATATCTAGTCCATGCAGAATATAACACGAGGAACATGCAACCTGACCTTGTGTGTTAAAAAACGGCTCCTTTGACAATTTGCATACATGACTGGTTCCTTGACTAGATCAATGTAAAGGCAAGCTGTTAGTGTACCTGAAATAAAGACTAAAGGGGTCTGGCTACTGTACATTATGCCACCCCTCACCATAATCTTGAGAGTAGAACCATTGTGACATTTTCTTGTGAAGGTGTTCCACTGAGTTCACGACACCGCTGTCAAATTCTATCATGGGCGGAGAAAAACCGCAATGGAGGGTGGAATTGAGGTCTATTCTCTTCAGGTATGAGTTCTGCTTTTATCTTAGATACAATGGTAGACAGAGATTGGTCTACAGACCATGTCAGCAATGCCATGAAGAGGCCTTCACAAGGGAATGTCACACTGGTCCTTTTTCCAGGATTATGTTGTAGAGTGGCATAATATATGAAATAAAGAGTGTCCTTATAAATACTAAACAAGGAGCTGGCACTTAAATGCATAAATCAAAAAACCCTTATTCGGAATAACACCAAAAAAGGTACCCGAAAATTAAGAGATCCAGCAATATTATAGAAAAATGTTTTTATTATTACAATATTTTAATACATAATAAACAGCAATGCCCAATGGAAGACACAACAAAAACACTGATATCGCCACTCTGATTTATAGCAAAAAATACCAATTTATACAAAATGAAAGTTTTATAGTTTATATTAATATATATTATAAAGAACAGTGTCTATACAAAACCTTTATTAATATGCCACATGTTCCCCTAATATAAGATGACAAATATATCACTACCAAGGTAATACCTATTGTAGTAAAAAACAATCACTATGTCCATGGCGATGTAAAGCAAACAATTCGCGGCTATAAAATTGGAAAACGCTAATATAATTAGCCTAAGTGGTTCAAAAGAACTTTATTAGTATGTCACATATTCCCCCATGTAAACTGACAAATATATAACTGCCGAGATAATCCCCATTATAATAAAAGAGCAATAACTATGCCCATGGCAATGTATAGCAAAAAAATCATGGCCATAAATTGAAGGGCGCTTATAATAATAGTCTGGGTAATTCCAATAAAAGTATTGGACATGAGAGAAATATAAAATTACCTTTAAGTAGGTGGAACATTGGTGGCGCAGTGTAGCGTGTCCTCCCTCACCCCTACGCGCGTTTCGCACGGGCTTCTTCACGCCCCCGGAAGAAGCCCGTGCGAAACGCGCGTAGGGGTGAGGGAGGACACGCTACACTGCGCCACCAATGTTCCACCTACTTAAAGGTAATTTTATATTTCTCTCATGTCCAATACTTTTATTGGAATTACCCAGACTATTATTATAGGCGCCCTTCAATTTATGGCCATGATTTTTTTGCTATACATCGCCATGGGCATAGTTATTGCTCTTTTATTATAATAGGGATTACCTCGGCAGTAATATACAGTATTTGTCAGTTTACATGGGGGAATATGTGACATACTAATAAAGTTCTTTTGAACCACTTAGGCTAATTATATTAGCGTTTTCCAATTTTATAGCCGCGAATTGTTTGCTTTACATCGCCATGGACATAGTGATTGTTTTTTACTACAATAGGTATTACCTTGGTAGTGATATATTTGTCATCTTATATTAGGGGAACATGTGGCATATTAATAAAGGTTTTGTATAGACACTGTTCTTTATAATATATATTAATATAAACTATAAAACTTTCATTTTGTATAAATTGGTATTTTTTGCTATAAATCAGAGTGGCGATATCAGTGTTTTTGTTGTGTCTTCCATTGGGCATTGCTGTTTATCATGTATTAAAATATTGTAATAATAAAAACATTTTTCTATAATATTGCTGGATCTCTTAATTTTCGGGTACCTTTTTTGGTGTTATTCCGAATAAGGGTTTTTTGGCATAATATATGGTAGCAAGACTCTGCTAGCCTACATTCAAGATACTGTAACAGATAGGCCTTACATTGATTTGGTCATGAAACCAGAAGCCATTTCTTAGGTGTCTCAGAAATCATTTTCGTCTACATCATCCCATAACTTGTCTCCCATCGAGCATATCTTGGATGTTATTGGTCGATATTTGCAAATGGAGCTGCTAGCTGCAGATTTTGATGATTTGCTTTGCCAAAATAACCTCACTGATATCATACTAGGGCATATAAGTGCACGTATGTCTGTGTTTGGTGCTCATACTCGACACTGAATAAATGTAGATATTATTTATGTTTAGTCTCCAATTTGCAATCATTTGCATATCATTAACATGTATAGCCATCAATTAATTTCCAGACTTCCATGATGTTTTCTATTTGCTGTTATAATTCCAATGTTGAAGATTTTAACTTTACTGAAGGAGAAATAAATGCTTGGAAGAAACTCCTAGCAGCCATGGTCGAAAAATCCACAGTAGGTGACTGAAAAACAGCCTGGGATAAACAGATAAGTTTTGTAGGATAAAAGTAAAATAATATAAGACCATGTGTTCTTGTGTGCAATTAAACCTACGTAATTCCTCAAATAAAAGTTGAAATGGTTCTAGATATGTGTTCTCAGTTGTAAATGAATAATAAAACTATCATTTTTTTTAAAATGGGTCATAAAAATATTTATGGTAGGTTTACCATCAGTAGACAATGTGGCTCAACACACAACCATATTTGATTTGAGCTTGCCAAGCTAAAAAAATTTGCGGATCTCTGATCTAAGCAGTTTACAAAGAAAATATGAAGTATCATACTGTACATTGAAATAAATACTAAGTAATGCCTATGGGAATTGCAGGAATAGTATGTTCTTTATATAAGTTTTATCAATTGAGCTCTTTGGAAAGTCATTTTGTACCTGTGTTAGCATAAGGAATGGATTAGAGGATCATTTTAACTTTTCATACAGCTATGTATTAAGCTATTTGCTATCATGTAAGAACTGCTGAAATTTATACACAGAATACCTATATTCATGAAGATTATACATTAAATGATCTGTCCTTTTTTTTTACAAAAAATGTTGGAAATCACAAGTTGTACATTTCTTATTCTCGACCGCCGTAAACTGAATCCCAGGAAATTCTAAACTGGAATTCGAACTGCTTTTACATTTTGGAGGGACCGCTGAGCTTTCCACCTTCTGGGACTTGAGAGAGGGATACTTATTGAAGGAGGAGAGACACAATAAACTGCAGTAAGTAATCCTTTGTCTTTCGCATGCTTTGCAACTCCGAGAACGTATCCCAATCAGTCTCGAGAGGTTAATACAGGAATTTAAAAAAAACCTTCTGGGATGCCATGCTATACATGCTTATTTAATGTGCTTCATATGTCTTTAAATGCATGATTGCGTGAGTGATTGATAAGCTGCATTCAGGCCTTGATATTGTCCCTTGGATAGTGAGAGTAAGACCGAGGTCACACTTGTGAGAAACTGACACGAGTCTCGCATCTCAATATCCAGCACTGCCGCTGGCACTTGGGACCGGAGCGCTCAGCAGCATAGAAATACATGCAGCCGCACATTGAGTGCCAGCGGCAGTGGAGGGTATTGAGATGCGAGACTCGTGCGAGTTTATCGCATGTGTGACTCCCACCTAAAGATCAACCTTGGTTACGGCTACAGGCTTGACCTGCTGGAATTCCCTGGACCTCCATGAGTCTCCGAGAATATGATTGATGATAACTGCCTGAGTCAGCAGTGAGAAGTGGCATTTCATAAACCTGCCTATGCAAATTGTCTCTTCAGAGAGGAAGAGGACTAGAGCTCTAGTGCCACTTATTGGAAGCAGTAATCCTAAAAGTCAATGTCGACCCTTCAACGAGCCTTGTTACATGACTTCGGATAAAAGCCAAACCAGAATCTTAATTTGCAGACAATGTGTTTCGGGGTACTGCCCCTCGTCAGTGCAAACCTGTCTAGTGAGTCAGGATAGGGTCCACTGCATTTCCAAACTGGTGATTCCTATGAAGCACCCTCAGTCACAGGAATGTTAACTGTTTAGACATTCTCATATATTTTCCTCGGTATTTGTGATCTGTTGTCATGCAGTTTCCTGACCAACCACAGTAATTGACGTACTGCATTTTCCAAAAATAATCCAGATGTACATCACAGTAATATGCATCATATTATGCCCCAAAATATGTAGCAACTCAATCAAATATGAAAAAGACAAATTAATTTTTATTGAGACTTTCATTAAAAACATGATTAAATGAGCAGATGTTAACCAAATAGTGACAGGACCCAAAATGAGGTCTGGGGGTGCTGCCAGTGCACAACAATATTCAGTTACATATGACAATGATATAGAGTTAATCTTTCAAAATAATACCTACAGCATGTTCATAAATAGTCTGTACATTGTGAGGTAGCGCTGTCATCTACTTAGGGGATTCTCACTTGCAGCGAACAAAAACCAGTTCCGGCACAGATTTTCCATCAAATCATACAGTCCTTGCGGTTTATTCACGCCTCATAAACCACAGCAGCAACAGAAAGTTCACTCAATAGCATTACCAGCATAGCGTCCATTATAATGCTTCACTCTTATTATCAATGTCCAGTACGCAGGATCACTTAGCCTCACAATTATCTCACCCACGTCAGGGTTCCTCATGCGGCTGCAGCATCCCGCACACGTTCGTTCCATCCAGGGAACTCTGAGGCACACCGCCATTGCTCCCAGCCACTTCACACGTGCTGTCTGGGAGGAAGCTCCATCTCTGCAGGACCTTCCACACTGGACCAACCAGGTCCCAGCATTCACCACATGTGACCTACCCTGGCCACATTATATGATCTATAGCCACACCCACCGGGTCACGTGACTATGACCTTGTCACAGGTCCTTCACACCCTCACATAGTCTTTTACTACAGGCGTTTTCAGACACACCCCTGGGTGGGTTTTTAGGTAACTGGCCCGCCCAACTGCCAAGTTACCTAGAGACTTCTCCCTTATACCTTGAAATAACACCTCAGCACTACCATTGCTGATCAATACGCATAACTAAGTCTCCATCTCAAAGCCACCCCCTTTGAGATACACAACCATCCTTCAGGATTCTGCCACTCATCCTCTCCCTTGGAACCTCCACACAGCGCCCCCTAGCGGACATAGTGGTTACTACACCACAACATGCATAAACCTAAAGGTAACATGAGCAGGGTAAAAGATCATAGAAGGCCAAAAAGTATGACACACACAGTTCTTAATCCCACATGTTTGCATGCATGGTGTCAGGAGACAAATACAAATTGTAGTATATGCCTATAGTGGCAGTAGTAATATGTCTCCAAATTCCTTGCTAAAACATGTATAATAAAATAAAAGGAGAGGAACGAAACAACATAAAGCACTTTAGACACTTAAAATCCTGTAGGAGATGGCTATTCCTTTTCAAGTAGTCTCCTTTGTGCTATGTCACAATTGTCAATATCAATAGACAAAAAAGTAATAACATCATACTAACATTACTGTAATAAGAGGTAAGTACCCATTGTTGAAGCCAAAGCAGAACACTAGCCCGTGTCTCCAACACGCGTTTCGCATGTGTTCCATTCCTGATTAAGTTTTGCCTCCTCAGAACAATCTTCCCTATGATGACCCAGTTGATGCATGGTCTAACTTTGCTAATAAGAAATCCATGATAACTATGGTAAATAAGTATTGGCTGGCATCAGGATGTAATCAATATGTCAATGCCTGTGCTTTGTACGAGTTAGGAAACACTGTCAAGTTCTCACTAGGCCTCAGCCCAAGGCCATCATACCAAATCTAGTAACTATCGATTGAGTTCATACAGTTACCCAATATAGGCACATATAAGTTTGTTCTTGTATGTGTGGACCTCTATTCAAGATGGTCTGAGGCCTGATCCTGAAAGCAAATGCAGTAGCAGTAGCAAAGAAGCTGATGTCAGAAGTGATCCACAAGGACTGGAAGGTTGTCATTCACTCTTAGCCTGGATACTGGACGTTTGTGAAGAAGCACATGAGGTAAAGTTTGAAACCTAGATTTGAAGGACCATTCCAAGTTCAAATAACCACTCAAACCACAGTTAACCAGAAAAGAAAGAACCACTTGGATTCACGCTTCCCTCTGTAGAAAGGTTTCAATAACAGCTTATTAGTCAGAACACATTATTATTATTTATTTTTAGAACACAATCGGTGGTGCGCTGTGCATGAGAAGTCAAGAAACTAACAATGGCAGACTAGTACAAAAAGGAGAGGGTCGTGCCCTTGTGGGCTTATAGTCTTCAGGGTAATGGGGAAGAAAACAGTAGGTTGGGGAGTTGTGGCAGCAGAGTTATTGCAGGCTGTAGGCTTTCTTGAAGAGATGTATTTCCAAGTTTCGTTTGAAAGTTCCGTATGTGGTGGGTAATCGGACGTGTTGGGCCACAGAATTACAAAGGATGTGGGATATTCAGAAGGCTTGGAGGCGATTGAGGAATTTATAAATGTGGAGGAGAGAATATCTTGGGAGGAGCAGAGTTTACATGCTGGAAGATATTGGGCACAGTTTGGAGATTATGGATGGCTTTGTAGGTCAATATTGGTATGCGTTTCAGAAAAGTGTTTAATATTAGTTCTGATCACAATTGAGGCTATACACAAGTATCTCCAGGATACTATGAATAATAATTACTTCATAAAACACCATCAGGCTGTAGTTGTGTTGACTGATATTACAGACTGTTGGCTTTGTACTCATTCTAATATATCTGCTAAATCAATGCCCTATCTACCCCATCCAATTTACAGAAGATGAGATGGAAGCTCAGTCCAATGAACTAATCTCAAGGTCTAGGCAATTGACTTTGAGGAATATTACAATTGGTAGAACAAGTGCTTGCTATGAGATTAATTATATAGAGTGGAAAGAAAAAGTCTTCTCCCCCAATTATAATGCTAGGTTTTTGTCATTTAAAATGTCATAACAATAAAAATTATTTCAGCACTTTTTTCATCTTTAATGTCACCCCTAATATGTACCAGTCTATTGAGAAACAAACTGAAATCACAACAATCACAGCATAGAAGTCATCACTTAACAGGGAGAGTGAGTATAAAAAACACTTCTCTTTCAGGGTCACCTATCCAGCCCTTTATTACACTAAAAACACATTTATTTGGTTAGGTACTATGTTATTCTAAATTTCCTTTCTAGTGTTGCAGATAAATACAACACTTACTGCTAGATTTCCCCCTAGATTACTTTTGGTCCCTGGAGGTGTCAGAATTTGTAATAAGCTTATTCTCGAGAGAATCCTATAAAAATTAGGTAATGGTCAAAAGTGGACAAACCCTTCAAGTAAATTATCAGTTTCTTCTGTTATACATACAAAACATCATTCAAAATCTTGAAGGCCACGAATACAGAAATAGTATTTCAGGAGTATAGAGATTTCAATAAGAAATGTAAAAAAAGAAATCAAAGTTATCTACAGAGAAACAATTTGCTAGCGACATTAAGATAAATCTCCAAAAAATTTATAAATACATCAATACAAACCCCCCCCCCCAAAAACCAGATAGTATCAGCCCCATAACCCCTTTCCGACATCGGGTGTAATAGTATGTCGATGTTAGACCCCTCAATTTAATGTGGGCTCCGGGCACATGGCAGCTGTATTGAATGAGCCCGAAACAGCTGCGGATGGTATCGCGATCCACCTGCAGCTATTAACCCGTTAAATGCTGCTGACACTTGATCGCGGGTTACTGGTGGGTTGATATGACAACCAGAGATCTCCTGGAGACCTCTATGTTTGTCACTTCTGGCTTGCTGTGAGTGCCGCCCAGTGGTATGTACTCATAGCAAGTGTGTAATTCAGCTACAGATAGGTGAACTGATCATCGCCTGTATGTAGCTGAGCCGATCGAGTTTTGGCAGCTTCTAGGCTCCCATGGAGACTATTGAAGCATGCAAAAAGTAAAAGTTTTTAAAAATATAGAAAAAGAAATATAAAAGTTCAAATCACCCCCCTTTCGCCCCATTCAAAATAAAACAATAAAAAAATCAAACATACACATATTTGGTATCGCCGAGTTCAGAATCGCCTGATCCATCAATAAAAAAGGAATTAACCTGACCGCTAAATGGCGTAGTGAGAAAAAAAGTTAAAATACCAGAATTACGTTTTTTTTTGTTGCCGCGACATTGTATTAAAATGCAATAACAGGCGATCAAAAGATCATATCTGCACTAAAATGGTATCATTAAAAATGTCAGCTCGGCACACAAAAAATGTGCCCCCACCCAACCCGAGATCACGAAAAATGGAGACGCTACGGGTATCGGAAAATGGCACAATTTTTTTTTTATAGCAAACTTTGGAATTTTTTTTCACCACTTAGATAAAAGAGAACATAGAGATGTTTGGTGTCTATGAACTCGTAATGACCTGGAGAATCATAATATCAGGTCAGTTTTTGCATTTATTGAACCTAGCAAAAAAGCCAAGCAAAAATTGAGTGTGGGATTGCATTTTTTTTCGCAATTTCACCGCACTTGGAATTTTTTTCCTGTTTTCGAGTACATGACATGCTAAAACCAATGATGTCGTTCAAAAGTACAAAGCGTTCCACAAAAAAATAAGCCCTCACATGGCCAAATTGATGGAAAAATAAAAAAGTTATGGCTCTGGGAAGGAGGGGAGCGAAAAACAAAAACGAAAAATCAAAAAAAGCTCCGGTCATGAAGGGGTTAAGGAAGCATCCATTTTTCAATGACCCTGCATCACTGTCTTGCAAATATAGCAGACAATAAATTGTGGGAGCTGATGTAAGAGACAAATTATCAAAAGGTAATGTTTAAGACGTATATGACAACAATGTATGATTCGCCAACTGAAGAACAAATAAATGCAGAAATCAACATATAGATAACAGTCTACTCCTCCTGCCTTACTGAAAATAGACGTCTGGTTAATCATGATAACGTGCTGTGTCATCACGGAAGGCCCCCATATGATGGGAGGTTGGAAAAGTTGGGCTTGTTTAGCTTAGAAAAAAGACGTCTCAGAGGACATCTCATTTATATGTATAACTATATGTGTGGTCAGTACAGAAGACTGGCGCATGTCTTATTCCTTCCAAGGGCCATACTAAGGACCAGGGAGCTCTCATTAAGGGTGGAAGAAAGGCGATTCTGGCAGATAAACAGGAAAGGGTTCCTTACAGTTAGAGCGGTCAGAATGTGGAATGCCAACCACAAGAGGTAGTAATGGCAGACACTATAACAGCTTTTAAAAATGGTCTGAATGGTTTGTTCAGTACACATAACATTGTGGGTTATAGATAATTTAGTGGTGAAAAATGCATTATTGGTGGAGAAAGGGAGAACTTGATGGACCGAAGTCTTTTTTCAACCTATGTAACTATTTAAAACCTCTAACTATTCCCTGTTTGATTTTAATGTTCAAGGTACACAATGACAGATGAAAAAGTGTATCACCTATTGTGATACATGTGTGATTACAGAAGAACGGACTGATAGAGATCCTAACGACCATAAGAACATAGTTACCAAAGTCGACTTTGTGTATAGAGCCCCAGTGCGCCTACTTTACTGTGTATGATAGCATCAGTGGTCACTCATGTACACTACTGCTCCTTTCACACTGGAGACTATGGAAACTGAGAGTCAGAACCCTATTAGACATTTATAAGCTATGATAGGACAACACAAAAGGTAGTCGTGTTTACCGACACCATGTCATAATGTTAATGCACTGCAGAATGCAGCAGACCCCCATGATAAAGGTAAAGTGTTTAGTAACAACTCGAAAAACCATGAGTACCTTTGACGTGAGTTGCAGGCTTGCATGTCTTGGCCAAAATATCAACCAATACCTCATGCAGTTTATCCATCTTTTGAAGGATGCAGACCGTCCATTTAGTGTTGCTTTGGGGAAATGGGGAGTCTGCACTTGTGGGGTGCACTTATATAGTGCTGGGCAGCCTGTCTGTTCTAATAGTATGGGCGTCACTAATAGGCTGTAAGTCGGAAACTGTGGACTACACTTAGCTGTGTGACTGGTGTCTTATAAAAGCCTTATCTGAGTGCATTTTTAATACTAGGCTAGGTGTAACATAGTAACATAGTTTTGAAGGCTGAAGGAAGACCTTATGTCCATCTAGTTCAGCCTATTTTTAGTGCAGCTGTTCTGCATTGTTGATCCTGGGGAAGGCAAGAAACCCACAGAGTAGAAGCCAATTTTCTCCATAGGGAAAAAAATTCCTTCCCCTAAGCTGGGTCAACCATCTACCTATAATATTCTGTTATTCGTAACCTTCTATATTGTTACTCACAAGAAAAGCATCCATTCCTTTCTTAAATTCATTCAGTGAGTTGGCCATCACCACTTCCTCAGGAAGAGAATTCCAGAGCCTCACTGCTCTTACCGTGAAGAACCCTCTTCTATGCTGGTGCAGAAATTGTCTTTCCTCCAAACAAAGAGAATGCCCCCTTGTTCTTGTCACAGTCCTTGGTACAAACAGTTCATTGGAGAGATCTCTGTATTGCCCTCTGATATACTTGTACATATATGTTAAGTCTCCCCTAAGTCTTCTCTTTTCTAGAGTAAATAGACCTAATTTTGATAACCTTTCTGGGTATTGTAGTGAACCAACTACATTTATCATTTTAGTAGCCCGCCTTTGAACCCTTTCAAGTTCAGTAATGTCTTTCTTGAGCACCGGCGTCCAAAATTGCACACAATACTCCAAGTGTGGTCTGACGAGTGATTTGTACAGAGGGAGAATTATGTTTTCATCTCGTGTCCCCAGACCTCTTCTAATGCATCCCATGGCCCTATTTGCTTTGGTGGCAGCTGCCTGACACTGGGCACTCCAATTTAGCTTCTTATTGACTAAGATGCCTAAGTCTTTTTCCATGTCTGATTTCCCCAGCAGTTTCCCATTTAGTAAGTAATTATAGCATTTGTTTCTCCTTCCCATGTGCATAACCTTACACTTATCTGTGTTAAACCTCATTTGCCATTTTTCAGCCCAATTCTCCAATTTACTCAAAGCTGTCTGTAGTTGCAAACTGTCCTCCTTTGTGTTAATAACCTTACATAGTTTTGTATCATCTGCAAATACTGATATTTTACTGTGTAAGCCATCCACTAGATCATTAATGAATATATTAAATAGTAGGGGGCCCAATACAGAACCCTGTGGTACCCCACTAGTAACCCTGGCCCAATCTGAGTATGCCCCATTGATAACCACTCTTTGTTTTCTATCACTAAGCCAGCTACCTACCCATCTACACACATTTTCCTCTAATGTGTGTCTGTGGTTGTTTCATCGGTAATTTGCCTACACCAATATCATGGGAGGTGCTGTATCCTTCAGTGCATTCATATTGTGACCTGGTAAATTCGGCTACCATGTTTAGAAAAAGTTACCTGGCCAGGACTGGCTTAAAAACACCAAAAACGGCAAAATTTTGGGTCAACTTTATTTTTCAACAGTTCAAGCAGTTTTTTTGCCAGTATTCTAGGGAAAATGCTTGATGAATCAGGCCGTATATTGTTATCTGTTTGACACATAGAACATGACTAAAGGGCTTTCCCGTCATATTGTTCAAACTATAGATCTACTGTTGTTCCAGGATAAGTGAGCAGTTGGGTGTTTTAAGCCCCCGTTACTCATAGCGATATCGCTAGCAATATCTCTGTAACGTCACCGATTTTGTGTCTGATACTTACCTCCGACCGGCTCCCCCGCTGCTCATCGCTGGTCGCGCGAGAACGTCCTGGACCATTTCTCGTCAGGCGCTTCCTGCTGGACTTCCCGTGGCGCCGACGAGCGACGCGTGGACGCGGGCGGACGTCAGGATCGCCTCGTCTGACAGGTAAGTAGCGACCCCCGACCCCTGCGATGTCGCTGGTGAGATCTGCCTGTGTGGCAGCTCACTAGCGAGCACTTAGCGATGCACCAGCGATTCATATCGTTGTCGGGATCGCTGGTGCATCGCTAAGTGTAACGGTACTCTTAGACCATTAGTGTTAATTATCTTTGATTGTATCCAGATTTTTCCCCATTTCTAGTAAGAGCCACTGTTACATCCACAACATCATGTGCCTGTTAAGTAAGCGCTGGACGTCACCCAAGTCCTCGCTGAAGCACAGATTTGTTGTGTACGGCTTACATAACCAAATGTTAATGACTCAGATCCAAAAACCAAGTCCACAGGAATGTAAAGTCTAATGGTGTAGTACTCACAGCAGACACTCCCATAACAGAAAGATACAAAACTTCGGCATACCCAAGACCCTGCACACATCCCCATCTTCACATCTGTACACATCGGCTCCAGCGACACAGGTAATTATCAGTGTAATTGCTGAAAATGCGAGGAAAATAAGACCCTAAATACAGGATGGTATGAAGTGGAGTCTACGACCCTACGACGGCATCAGCAATTGATGACCGGTTGCATCGCTTACATTTGGATGATGGAATTCGCTGCCCGTCATGTGCAGCAATAGGCGGTCAGCTTGTTATATTACTATTACACCTCTGATACAAGTTTTATGATTTATCTACTTTCACAGGGTTTTTTTTTTGTGGTGTTCCGTTTTAACAGAAGCAGACATGGTTGTCCGGTTATAAGCGCCTGTTTTACTATTTTTATACCAGTTTTAATTTTGTCACGTACCATTTATTTCATGTTTTTATGTGAATGCAAAAAATAGGATATGGAACTGTATATAGGTTATATATAGACTTTTACCTGTCAGCAAAACTATAATAGATTCTTATGTATCAGTGCAGTTGCCAGTATTGTTCATCCTGATCATCCAGGTTCATAAGTTGCATTCCAAAGACTAAAGAATTTGCCAAGTCAAAAGTGGATGGTTTTTGCTCTTCTTTAAATCCCACTTCTCCTCTTAGTATTTTTTTTAAAAAGCCATTATATGGTTCCAGAGATATGGTCCTTTTTATTTAGTGATAATTTATCTGTTCTTTACAAGGGATAATTCCTTATAGGGTAATTATGCTGAATGGCTGAAAGACATTTCCTCCAGGGAATCCCTTGAGCAAAGGCCATAAAAAATTAGCACTAGCCACATGGCAGATATAACCCTTTAATGATATATAATGAAAATAAATGTCCTGGTCAGTTATTCTGCGGGGCCAATCACAGCTGTTTGCTCACTGATCGCTATGACTGGTCACTGTCATAAGATGACTGCCAGACCTAGAGATTAAGCTTCATGATGAGAGGAGAAAAAGCCATAACTGCTACTGATCACCTCACTCCTGTCCAATCTGTTGAGAAGGTCAGAGGCATGAAACTTCTTATCCTTGTCCAACCTTTCCGTTATGAGTAGTGTTAGGGTTTAGGTAAGTTAGGTTTGGACGTTAATTAGTTGGGTTTAATGCCAGAGTACATATAGTTGCTCTGGCTGCAGCAGAAGCCTCCCCCCACTGCCAGTTTCATTGGGTTACCAGCCAAAAGTGAAACTGATCAGAAATGTGGTCAACCTCGTTTACAGCAGGATTTCTGTCTGTCTCTTTTAGAACATGTGAAAAATACGTCAGATTACACTGGCCAGTTATCATGAACGAACGTTCCTAGCAACACTCATTTCCCAATAATTAGTCAGTGTAATCCGGCTGTCAATCATCGAACAAGGAAAATGCCCATTTGTTCAGTGAAAGAATTTCTAAGGTAACTTATAAAGCCATTGTTAGCAGCACACTGTCCTATGTAAATAGCCTTGTGCTGCCGAGAACATTGATATTTTATGCTCACAGAGCGATCTATTACTGATGGAACTTCTGTGTGCATGGGAAGAGCACACAAAAGCATTGTTCCCAGCCAGCCCACACCGTGTGAACCTGTGTGCAGCGAGCGATACCATGTGACCCTGTGCACAGCGAGCGATAGTGTATGACACTGTGAACAGCAAGCAATATTGTGTGACCGTGTGTAGCGAGTGATACCGTGTGACCCTGTATGCAGCGAGAGATACTGCGTGACCCTGTGTGCAGTGAGCGATACTGTGTGACCCTGTGCAAAGCAAGCGATACTGTGTGACCCTGTGCAAAGCAAGCGATACTGTGTGACCCTGTGCACCATGTGACCCTGTGTGTAGCGAGTGATACCGTGTGAGCCTGTGTGTAGCAAGCGATACCACGTGACCCTGTGCACAGCGAGCGATACCGCGTGAACCTGTGTGTAGCGAGCAATACTGTGTCACCCTGTGCACAGCGAGCGATACCACGTGACCATGTGTGCAGCGAGCGATACCGCGTGAGCCTGTGTGTAGCGAGCAATACTGTGTGACCCTGTGCACAGCGAGCGATAACACATGACCCTGTGCACAGCGAGCGATACCGCGTGACCATGTGTGCAGCGAGAGATACCAAGTGCTCTTGTCTGCTGTGAGCAAAACTGCGTGACCCTGTGTGCTGCGAGTGATAACATGAAACGAGTGATACCGTGTGACCCTGTGCACAGCGAGCGATACCACGTGACCCTGTGTGCTGCGAGTGATAACATATGAAACGAGCGATACCGTGTGACCCTGTGCACAGCGAGCGATAGTGTATGACACTGTGAACAGCAAGCAATATTGTGTGACCGTGTGTAGCGAGTGATACCGTGTGACCGTGTGCAGCGAGCGGTACTGTGTGACCCTGTGCAAAGCGAGCGATACTGTGTGACCCTGTGCACCATGTCACCCTGTGTGTAGCGAGTGATACCGTGTGAGCCTGTGTGTAGCAAGCGATACCACGTGACCCTGTGCACAGCGAGCGATACCGCGTGAGCCTGTGTGTAGCGAGCAATACCGTGTGACCCTGTGCACAGCGAGCGATACCACGTGACCCTGTGCACAGCGAGCGATACCGCGTGAGCCTGTGTGTAACGAGCAATACCGTGTGACCCTGTGCACAGCGAGCAATACTGTGTGACCCTGTGCACCTGTGTGTAGCGAGTGATTCCGCGTGAGCCTGTGTGTACCAAGTGATACCATGTGACCCTGTGCACAGCGATTTTACTCTGAGCCTATGTGTAGCGTGCAATACCGTGTGACCCTGTGCACAGCGAGCGATCGCTGCAGACAGGAGAGAGGGATGAGACCATCCTACAGTGACACTGGGAATGTTCGCTGGGTTTTTGCAGTGTCAGTGTGAGCGTGCAAGGCAGAGATTCAATTAGCTTTCACTATGCACAAGTGTCATTTCAGAACTTTCAGCAGAATGTCTGTGTCTGCCTATAGTTCTGTCTCTCCTCCTCCGTAGAATTTTAAAAGCACTGACTGTCATCTTCCACTTCAGGATGCAGATTTTAGTGTTTTCAGAGTGAAAGATCAGTCAAGCAGGCTTCGCTGATCAGATATATTACAAAGTTGCTTGCTTTCATATGCAACATTGATTTATAAAATAATATTTAAAACAGTGGTTACTCTTTAAGCCACACTGATAACTTACATCAAAGGCAATTTTTGGATAATCAGGAAAAATCCTCGTCTATTTACCTATATTTATGTGGAACTGGGTAGAGCAGAAAAAGTAAATTAATGTGCATGCAAAATGTAATTGCATATGAACACAAGACCTTTACACAGAGAAAAACAAAAACAAAACAAATATCCTGGAATTAAAAAAAAAAGTTTTTTATTCCAGGATATTTGTTTTGTGTTTTGTTTTTGGTTTTCTCTATATTTATGTGGGTTTGTACATTAGATGCCACTTTTTCAAATACAGCATGCTCGGAGTATAGCATTTTTGCTGGATTTTCTCTCCATATACTTCTCTGTTGGACTTCTGATATAATTGGACATCTGATATAACATTAAAGGGGTTACCTGGGACTTTGCTTAGGTTTTGCTACAGGGCTAACAACTTACAAGCTAACTACCTGCCTGTTCTGCCCGGTGCCGATCTCTGCCAGCTCAGAGTGGTCATGGATCATTCCTGTCTTTGATTCTGCTGCATCCAATGACATCACGTTGAGAGAGCAGCATCTTCTCTGTTGATGGGGAGTCTCTGTTGATTTCATGCTGATTGACAGCCAGATCCCTGCTGCCTAATTGCGGGGAGCCAGCTGACAATCAGCATGACATACAGTGATGCTCCATCGACAGATCAGTCCAGAAGAGAAAGCTGCTCTGTTGATGTGAGGTCAAATGAAGGAGCAGAATCTCTGGGAGGAACTGTTTATGACCATTCTGCGCCGGCAGAGATCGGTGCCATGCAGAACAGGCAGGTAGTCCCTGTAAGTTCTTAGCCACATAGCAAAAGAATAAGCAATGACCTTAGAACGCTAATAAAAAAAAAACACATATTATGCACAGCAAATGAGATTCATGCATTCTTTAGAAGAATTCAAAACCCTGAAGAATTGTATTTGTGAAAAGGCCAAAAAGTAAAAGAAAAACGAAATAATAGCTAATAATTATAATAATTATTATAACACTCCTACAGACAAGTATATGAAGGAGATCTGATAGGGGAATGTATATCTGGCAGAAGTTGCCTTTCTCGGTATATTGAAGCTTAGTCACCTGCCAATGTACCAGAGTGTGGCTAAGCTTCTGTTTACATTTCCTGCTTAGTTCTAAATTAATCCTGTTTAATTAAAATGTTCTTGAATTTTGTTTTCTTGTTTGCTTTCTTAGGGCCCTGTTACACGCTTCAATGTCCCAGCGATCCCATCAACGATCCGACGTGGATGGGATCACTGGGACATAGTTAGCTGATCGCTGGTGAGCTGTCACATAGACAGACTCACCAGCGATCAGGACCAGTGAGCAAGCTGGTATCAAAGGTAAACAGCGGGTATCTAAGAGCCGCGCGGCTCTTAGATACCCGCTGTTTACCTTGGATACCAGCTCCCAGCGTCGCTGATCGTTGATCTCTCGCTGTCACACGCAGCGATGCATGCTGTCCAGCGGGAGACCAATGATCAAAAAATGGCCCAGGACACTCCTGCACGATCAGCGATACCCGGCGGGGAGGGCGGTCGCTGATGCGTGTCACACACAGCGATGTCGGTGGTGAGATCGCTGTGGCGTCACAAAATCAGCGATCTCGCTGTGGGTGACGGGGCCTTTAGGCACAATTAATCTAGAAATAAGTACGTAAATGAAACAAAAAATCTAGTTATCCCCACTGTTTAATAGGGCCTGTTTACACTGTCCGATGGCAGCTGATTAATAACCGTCAACCGACTACATGTTTGCTCATCAGTGGTAGCTTATTAGCATGGTTATTCGGGTTAACGGCACTTCCCATGTGCACGGAACACTAAGTAAGGCTAGGTTCACATTTGCGTTTGAGTCCGCAGCATATCATCCGCATGCGCAAACGCAGCGTTTTGTATTCGCATCATCTTACGCATGATGGCAAAAAAGCTGCGTGTGCATGTGCTTTTATATACATTTGCGTTATTTATGCGCATGCGTTCTATATTTCCAATGTTTTGCAGTAGCTTTTCCTTGACATCAGACACCCAATGGGTGTGCCTCATGGCATTTCTATATATAAAGACACACTGAACTGAGGAAATCCTCATCTTTGGCTGCTGTTTCGAGCTGCAAGATGGATCTTGACATGGAGAGCTTCTATGATAATCTGCATTTGCAATTGAAATTGGCTGTTGACTTTGCTTTTGCTTGTCAAGAAGAAAGAAGACAAAGACTGTGAAGACGTCGTCACCGCTACTGGCAACAACCCATCCTTGAACTCCGAGAGAGCAGTGGAGTCTACCACTCTTTGTACACCGACCTGCGTGCAAACCCTCAGTTGTTTTCTGACTACACGAGGATGTCTCAACGGAGTTTTGATGACTTGCTACAACGTGTCCGAGGATCCATCACCAGGCATGAAACACAACTCCGGCAAGCAATTCCTGCTGGGGAACATCTGTTGGTGACCCTGAGACAAGTAATTGTGAAAAACAAACACATGTTCATAGTATTATTGTGAGAAAGTATTAATTATTTTTTTCCATTTTCTGTTTGGCAGATTCCTGGCTAGCAGAGAGACCTTATCATCTCTCCATTTCCATTTCCGGATTGGAGTGTCCACCCTTTCTGGGATTGTTGGAGACACCTGCAGGGCTTTATGTGACGTTCTGCATCAAGAATTCCTCCCCCAACCCACAATTGAACTCTGGCTGAAAATGCTGAGAAATTCAAGGACATTTGTGATTTTCCTAACTGTGTGGGGGCTGTGGACGGCAAACACATTCGGATTATGAAACCTGCTGGAAGTGGAACAGAGTATTTTAATTACAAAAAATACTTTTAGACTGTTCTCATGGTGATTGCAGATGCTGAATGTCGATTTGTCGCCGTGGACGTTGACTCATTTGGATGAGGAAATGACTCTCAGACTTTCAAAAACTCTGACATGGGCCAACGTTTATAGCATAATAATTTCAATTTTCTACAGCCACAACCTCTTCCCAACACTGAAGGACTGCCAATGCCATTTGTTGTGGTTGGGGATGAGGCCTTTCAAATATGTACCAACCGCCTAAAATCTTGAGCCAGGGTCAGGATTCTGCAGAGTTGTACTGTCAAAAATTCCAAAAGTGGGCGGTCCTTACTACCTGGAATGATGGTGCCTTGACAGCTCTCTTTCGGAAGGGTTTGTCAGAAACCGTAAAAGATACTATAGTGGGATTTCCTGTTCCCTCTGGTCTTGACGATTCTATGTCATTAGCCATTCAAGTTGATCGGCATTTGCGTGAACGCAAAACTGCACGAGAGGTGTTGCCACCTGTTGAACAAATGTCTGAACCTATGCAATGTGATAGAGTTTTGTCTAGGGCGCAACGTCAGGAGTTCAGAAGGCGTAATAAGCTGTGTTTTTTTTGTGGAGATGCCTCTCATATTATTTCTGTCTGCCCTAAACGAGAGAAACGTTTTGCACACACATTTGCTGTGGGTGGTGTTCAACCTAAGTTTCTTCTGGCAATTACTCTGATCTGACCCTGTCCACATTTTCCGCTAAGGCTTTTGTGGATTCGGGAGCAGCTCTGAGCCTGATGGACTTGGATTTTGCTAAACGTTGTGGGTTTCCTATGACACCTCTGCGGACGCCTATCCCTTTGAGGGGTATTGATGCTACTGCTTTGGCGAAGAATAAACCTCAGTTTTGGACCCAGGTGGTAATGCGGGTCGCCCCAGACCATCAAGAAAATTGCAGATTTTTGGTGTTGCATAATTTGCATGATACCATTGTTCTGGGGTTTCCTTGGTTGCAAATCCATAATCCAGTTTTGGATTGGAAATCTTTGTCTGTGGGGAGTTGGGGTTGTCGGTGTGCCCTTAGTGACGCTCCTGTTTTCTCCACCTCTCCCAAGTCGCATGATGTTCCTGACTATTTGGCTGATTTTTATGATGTATTTAGTGAGAATGAGTCTGCGTCTTTGCCTCCTCATAGGAGTTATGACTATGCAATTGAGCTGAGCCCTGGGTGTAAATTTCCCAAGGGTCGACTTTTCAATTTATCTGTACCCGAGCACAAGGCTATGCAATCCTATATTAAGGAGTCGTTGGAGAAGGGTCATATTAGACCATCCTCTTCACCCTTAGGTGCTGGGGGTTTTTTTTGCGGCCAAGAAAGAAGGTTCATTAAGGCCTTGTATTGACTATCGTTCCCTCAACAAAATTACTGTTAAATATCAGTATCCGTTACCCCTGATTTCTGATCTATTCTCCAGAGTTAAGGGTGCTTGCTGGTTTACCAAGCTTGACCTCAGGGGGGCGTATAATCTTATTCGCATTAAGCATGGAGATGAATGGAAGATGGCGTTTACTACTCCGGAGGGACATTTTGTGTACCTGGTGATGCCTTTTGGGCTCACTAATGCCCGTTCTGTCTTCCAGTGCTTCATGAATGATATTTTCCGAGACTTTGTGGATAAATTTTTGATCATCTATCTGGATGATATTTTGATCTTTTCCAGGGATTGGGACTCTCATGTGGAACATGTTCAGACTGTGTTCCGGATTTTGAGGGAGAATTCCCTGTATGTCAAGGGATCAAAATGCCTTTTTGGGGTACAGAGGATTTCATTTTTGGGATTTATTTTGTCTCCGTCAACTATTGAAATGGACCCTGCCAAGGTACAGGCCATTTATGATTGGGTTCAGCCCACTTCTTTGAAGGCCCTCCAGAAGTTTTTGGGTTTTGCTAATTTTTATTGTAAATTTATAGCTAATTTTTCTGGTATTGCCAAACCATTGACTGATTTGACTAAGAAGGGTGCTGATGTGCTGAATTGGTCTCCGGAGGCTGTTTCTTCCTTTCAGGAGCTGAAGCGAAGGTTCACTTCTGCTCCGGTCTTGCGGCAACTTGATGTCTCACTCCCGTTTCAGGTAGAGGTGGACGCTTCTGAGATTGGTGCAGGAGCTGTTTTGTCCCAAAAAGATCCTGTAACATCTAAAATGAATCCCTGTGCTTTCTTTTCCCGAAAGTTCTCCCCATCCGAACGTAACTATGATGTGGGGAATCGGGAACTGTTAGCCATGAAATGGGCATTTGAGGAGTGGAGACATTGGTTGGAAGAAGCTAAACATCAAGTCGTGGTCCTTACTGACCACAAGAAGTTAATTTACCTGGAGTTGGCCAAACGCTTGAATCCTAGACAGGCTAGGTGGGCCTTGTTTTTCACACGTTTTGATTTTGTGGTCTCTTTTCTTCCAGGCACTAAGAATGTCAAGGCAGACGCCCTCTCTAGGAGTTTCTTTGCTGATTCTCCTATTGTGACCAAGCCTGCTACCATCTTAGGTGAGGGGGTAGTTCTTTCTGCCATCTCGCCCGATTTGAGACGTGCTCTGGAAGAGTTTGAGGAGGACAAACCTGAACGTTGTCCCATTGGAAAATTGTATGTTCCTGACCAGTGGAGGAAGAGAGTAATGTCTGAAGTTCATTGCTCCGCATTGGCTGGTCATCCAGGTATTTTTGGTACTAGAGATTTGGTGAGTCGGTCTTTTTGGTGGCCCGCCTTGTCTCGTGATGTCAGGAATTTTATGCAGTCCTGTGGGACTTGCTCCCGGTCTAAACCTTGTTCTCGCTCTAGTGGGTTGTTGATGCCTTTGCCGGTGCCCAGGAGGCCATGGACCCATATTTCAATGGATTTTTATCTCTGATATGCCTGTCTCTCAGAGAATGATTGTTATTTGGGTGATTTGTGATAGATTCGCTAAGATGGTCCATCTTGTACCACTCCCTAAGTTGCCATCTTCCTCAGATTTGGTGCCCTTGTTTTTGCAACAGGTGGTTCGCTTGCACGGGATTCCTGAGAACATTGTATCTGACAGAGGAGTTCAGTTTGTTTCTAGATTTTGGAGGACTTTCTGTTCCAAGCTGGGAATTCAGTTGTCTTTCTCCTCTGCGTTTCACCCTCAGACCAATGGGCAGACGGAGAGAACAAACCAGACTTTGGAGTCGTATTTGAGATGTTATATTTCTGCTGATCAGGATGATTGGGTTTCATTTTTGCCCTTGGCCGAATTTGCTTTAAATAATAGAGCTGGTTCTGCCACTTTGATGTCACCTTTTTTTTGCAACTTTGGGTTTCATCCTCGATTCTCTTCAGGGCAGGTGGAGTCTTCTGCCTGCCCAGGTGTTGACACTGTGGTGGAGAGAATGCACCAGATCTGGGACCAAGTGGTGGATAAGTTGTCTCTCTCCCAGGAAAAGGCCCAGCGGTTTTCCAACCGGCATAGGACCATTGGTCCCCGGTTTAAGGTGGCTGATATGGTTTGGTTGTCATCAAAGAATATCGCTATGAAGGTGACTTCTCCAAAGTTTAAACCTAGATTTATTGGACCTTACAAGATTTTGGAGATTCTTAATCCAGTCTCGTTTCGATTGGCTCTTCCTGTTACATTCAAGATCCATAACGTGTTTCATAAGTCTCTGTTAAAGAGGTTTGTTGAGCCAGTAGTTCCTGTGGTGGCACCTCCTGACCCTGTATTGGTTGAAGGTAATGTGGAATATGAGGTTGAGAAGATACTGGACTCTTGTCTGGCTAGATGGAGACTCCAGTATTTGGTTAAATGGAAGGGTTATGGCCAGGAGGATAATTCTTGGGTCTCTGCATCCGATATTCATGCCGAAAGATTGGTTCGTGCTTTTCATCGGGCCCATCCTGATCGCCCTGGTGGCGTGGATGAGGTTTCGGTGACCCCTCCTCAAGGGGGAGGTACTGTTATGAGTTCATGTTCTCCTTCACCTCTGATGTCTGATGAACTCCCTCTGCTGGTGAAAGGAGGTAGTGAAATTGATCTGGATGGGTAGAACATGTCATCTGAACAGGTGGACTGTGATTAGACATCCGGAATTTCTGAGTGGATATAAGGCAGCCGACGCCCTGCAGGGTCGCTGGTGATCCTTTCTGCTCTGAGCTCTGGCATCCAGTTTAGTTCCTGTCTACTAAAAGCTAAGTTTTTGCTCTGCTATTTTTCCATGAGATTTTGTCTGTTTGCTTAGTGTTTGTGTTCAGCCTGCCCTGGTTGGGACGGACTGAACTCCATTTTTGTCTCTAATCAGTTGATCTCTTTGCTCTGTCTCCAGAATATACCTGAGTGCTGAAATAGTGATTTTGAAGTCTAGTGACTTCAGGGCCTTTTCTATCAGACGTGTTGGACATTATTTTTGGCAGGGTTTTTTGCGTGATTGCAGCCAGCATCTATTCTGTCCTTTCCTATCTAGTTAGTTGGGCCCCATCGTTTGCTCAGCCTGTCTTTCTGTCTGTGTTTGTGTTCTCATCTGTTTTTCACCGACAATACATGTTGGGGGCTGTCTATTGCTTTGGGGTCTGCTCTGGGGCAGTTTAGATTTCCCCTTTCATTCTTTAGGCTTATTTAGCTTTCCGGCTGTGACGAGGGGTCTAGGGCACCGTAGGAACCCCCACGGCTACTGTTAGTTGTGGTGACTAGGATCAGGGGTCTGCAATCCGCTAGCTACCAACCTCTCCGGTTTTTTGGACTTAGCTTGTGTTTTTGTTTTTTCCTCCTCCGGTGACTCATTCATAACACCTTACTCAAGTAGAGACTTAAATCACACCAAACAGATTTTCAACTACCGACTGACAAGGGCACGAAGAACTGTGGAATGTGCCTTTGGCTTGCTGGTATCTAAATGGCACATTTTGAGAACAGCCATAAATCTAAAAATTGAGACAATTGATGAGGTTGTGAAAACGTGTGTTGTTATGTACAATTTCATCTTTGCAAAAGAGCGACCCAACTTAGAACCTGAGGAACCTGTTACATTGCATGATTACCAATATCATCCTCTGAGAACTACAGTGGAAGTTGCCCAAATGAAAGGTAAGTTTGCTGCATACTTTTTTCTGATAATGGACGTGTGGCATGGCAAGCCGGAGTGGTTAAAGCCGCTAAGTAAAATGTACCTGTAATGTTAAAATGTACCTGTAATATTTGCAGAATTAAATAATAAAATATCTGTAGTAAAACACCCATTAGAACTTCCCTCAATATAATTCACACTTGTGTGTTTGCGGCAGCGGCGCTTAAAGAGACAAAGAAAACACAGATATTGCAAAGAAAATACAAATTTTATTTAACAAAAAATAATTGGGCTTAGGATCGGAGTCTATCTGAGGGTGATATGGGGTGGACCTTGGGGGTGTGGAGCTGTGAGAATTGATGAGGATGGGGTTACAAGGGAAAGGGCAACATATTGAAGGATTGGATCATGGATGGAATTATGGGAATGGATAGACAAACTGGAAGGGAAAGACACAAGGGAAGGTAGTGATACATTTGACAACAGAGACACAATGCTAGGTGAGGGTAGAGGTGGTGGGTCCCATTTTGGCAGGGTTTTTTGCCTCCGGGTCTTCATCCTGGTGGTAATTTGTTTCTTTGTCCTCTGTTTTCTTGGCCGAATGGGAGTGGTGGCCTCTGTAGCATGGGCAGCATGGTGGATGCTGCTGGCTGCAGGGGTGCTGAACTTGGGAGCGTGGAGGATGCTGCTGGCTGCAGGGCTGCTGAACTTGGGAGCATGGTGGATGCTGCTGGCTGCAGGGCTGCTGAACTTGGGAGCATGGTGGATGCTGCTGGCTGCAGGGCTGCTGAACTTGGGAGCATGGTGGATGCTGCTGGCTGCAGGGATGATAAACTTGGGAGTGTGGTGGATGCTGCTGGCTGCAGGTGTAGGGAGGAGGACCCCCACAGAGTGTCCAGGCCAGAACCAAAGGGACCGCTATCTGAGTTCCTAAGGAAACTACCCGGGAACAGAGGAAGAGAGTGGACTGTTGAGCGTGACAGGACAGCAAGGGGAGGGGCGAGTATAAAAGGGGCAAGGAGCGCGCAGAGGAGTCAGTTGGTGATACGTCAGACACGAAGCAGGAGACGGAGGGGGCGTGAGAGAGCGGGTAGGACACTGACAGTTCTGAGAAGAGACCAGCAGCAGAGGGTAGATACGCAGTGGCCCTCAGGAAAGAGGCGCCAAGTTTACCGACAGGGGACTGTCTCTTCACCCCAATCCCGGGTTACAATGTGCCCCCGGTCATCCTCGGCCGTTACCGCTGAGCTCGAGCCCTCCGTGGCCTGTCCACTCCCTCTCCTGGCTGCTGCCATCCCCCTTCAGCCCACGGTTGCAGCCTGCCCGCTGCTACCCACGGACGCTGCTGGTTTACGTCAGCCCGTGGTTGCGGCCTGTCTACCACCGCTCACAGCCGCCTTCACCCTGCTGCAGTCGGCAGTTGGGGCATGTTCCTTGTCAACAGAGACACTCTGTACACAGCCCTAGGCTGTGCGTGCAGCCAGTAAACCGCCACTCTTGAGCACTGCGACACAACCCTGCTTGGGGACAGGAGTCCCATTGAACTCGCTAACAAGCGCAACCCCGCTGTTACAACAGGGGGTTACTTCATCTCAGCACTCCATCAGGGCCTGTTGTGCCCCAACTCCTCCTGGGCACTGGGGCGCCCGAAGACTACTCCAAATCTTCAGCAGCTGGGCCCAGCGGCTGCGACGCCAAGGCAGCCTCATCAAAGACGCCACAGCAGCCTCATTAAAGACGCCAAAGCAGCTTCATCAGCAACGCAGCTTCCACAGAGACACCGAGGGATGTCAGGACGGATAAGTGACATTATAGAGTATAAGGACCCGTAGATGGCCATACCTTGGCCCCATAGTAACCGGTTTCGGCCGGGTTAGTCGTGTTCTTTCCAAATAGTGTTTGGTTGTACTGAGTCCCTGCGAGGACAACTGTTGTTATCCCTTTTTGGTTGCTTAGTATAGCCCTTTAAATTATAAAAAGTTTGCTTTTCAAAGTTCAACTAGTCTTGCGTCTTGTCACTGCATCCTGCGAACCTGCTATTACCTACACAGGGATGATGAACTTGGGAGCGTGATGGATCTCTGAACTGGAGTCGGTGGTGGCGGAGGATAGTTTGGTGCTGTGGAAGTTGTAAAGTATATGTTCGGCTGCTGGTAATATCCTCCAGCCTGTGGATCAGGGGCGGACACTGACAGCTTGGGGCCCCTGTGCAAGAAATGTGTCTGGGCCCCCCTCCTTTTATGGCGTCAAAGCTACGTGCGTGTGTATATAGCCACACATACATATATATACATTACATAGTCTCCTTTATTATGTATATTGCTGTCCCTTACACAGTGCCCTCTCTTGTTATGTACAGTACCGTTCCTTACATATTGAATTATATAGAGCCCTGTTTTTTATTACATACCGTCCTGTCTTGTTAGCTGTATAATGCAATGATGGCTGATGAAGCAAAGGAAAGCTTCCTTTCTAATGGAGGAGCTGATGGACTGGTAATTTGGTCACCGGCTCCTCGATCAGCAGTCATTTTATATCTAAAAAGAGAGGGGACTATGTAATAAAAGAGGGCACTGTAAATAACAAAATTAACAAGAATACACTATGTAAGAGACCGCACTATACATAACAGCAGAGGAAGCTATATAATAAGGGACAGCACCATATATAACTAGAGAGGATGGTACGTGATAAGGGATGGTGTTATACAGAATTAGTGAGTACACTATATACTAAGGGACTGTGTTAGACACAGTGAGTACACTATATACTAAGGGACTCTGTTAGACATAGTGTGTACACTATATACTAAGGGACTGTGTTAGACATAATAAGCGATAATAATGTCTTCCTCCACCTCCCCCTGTTCCTAAGGCCATTATAAGTCCCCCTTCCTCCCATCTCAATCCTCCACACCCCTCATTGTTCTCCTCCCCTCGCATCCCATTATTGTCCTCTCCCCCACCCCATCATTGCCCTCTTCACCACCTCCATCATTTTCTTCTCCCCACCACTATCTTTGCTTTCTCCCCCACCACTCCCATCATTGCCCATTCCACCAACTCCATCATTTCCTCCTCCTCCACCATACCCATTTATTGCCCTTTCCACCACCACCATCATTACATTCTCCCCCACCACCCCATCATTTCTTTTTCTCCCCACCACCCCATCATTGCCCTCTCCATCACCCCCATCATTGCCTTCTTCCCATCACCCCCATCATTGCCTTCTCGCCATCACTCCCATCATTGCCTTCTCCTTCACCCCATCACTGCCTTCTCCCCATCACTCCCATCATTGTCTGCTCCATCACCCCATCACTCCCATCATTGCCTGCTCCATCACCCCATCACTCCCATCATTGCCTTCACCATCACCCCATCACTGCCTTCTCCCCATAACTCCTATCATGGCCTGCTCCATCACCCCATCACTCCCATCATTGCCTTCTCCCCATCACTCCCATCATTGCCTGCTCCATCACCCCCATCCTTGCCTGATCCATCAACCCATCACTCCCATCATTGCCTGCTCCATCACCCCATCACTCTCATCATTGCCTGCTCCATCACCCCATCATTGCCTTCTCCATCACCCCATCACTCCCATCATTGTCTTCTCCCCATCACTCCCATCACTGCCTTCTCCATCACCCCATCACTGCCTTCTCCCCATCACTCACATCATTGCCTGCTCCCATCATTGCCTGCTCCATCACTCCCATCATTGTCTGCTCCATGACCCCATCTTTGCTTGTTCCATCACCCCATCACTCCCATCATTGCCTTCTCCCTGTCAGGAACCCCGCACTGCACTTGCTCACTGAGTCAGTGTGTGTGTCCTGAGTACAAAAACAGTGCTCAAAAGATACCTGTGGAGCAGGGCAGCAGCCATGACGATACGTGCTTCAGAGTATCAGGACCTGAAGCACGTGACTGCTGGGGGCATGGCCTAAGCTTCACAGAGCTAGGAACTGCAGGGAAACTCCTAGAAAGGTAACTACAGGACAATGTTACCAAGGGGCATAGACAGAGACAGAAACCAGATGAAGCCGGGGTCAAAGCACAAGATAGCAATACAGTACCAAAGGGTTAGACAGAATGGATAGTCAGGACGTAGCAATAGATCAGAAAACCAGAACGGGCAATAGACAGTACAATAGGGACAAATTGTAACGGAGTAACGATAGCCAAGCCAGGAGGTCAGAACCAGAAAAGACAATAGTACCAAAACGAGAGACGGAGTACAGAGTGAGGGAACAGACCGGGTCATACACGGGAAGCAAACAAGCAACGCAGAATACACGCACACCAGGGGTCAGACACACCAGAACAACAGTATAGCTGACAGAGAACCCTGGTAAAGAGTGAGTATAAATACCCCTCCCAGATCCAGAAAGAGGCCATGAACACTTAACCCTGTGAGTGCAGGGCAAGAACCCTGTTCAAACCATGACAGTACCCCCTCTTAACAGGGGGCAACTGGACCCCCAGGCTTGTCTGGGTATCTGGCGTGGAAAGCCCGCACCAGATGATCGGCATGCACCATGCACCGAACTGGCCGGAACCTATGACCGATCCTCTAGAGAGTACCCCTTCCAGTGTATCAGATACTGGAGTCTCCGGCGCACCCACTGGGAGTCAATAATGCACCCTACTTCATACTCCAGCTGCCCCTCTACCAGCACTGACACAGCATTTGATGAGGGATCCTCTCTCACCGTCCCCACAGGCTTTAACAGGGACCTGTGGAAGACATCAGAAATTTTAAAGGAGGTGGGCAGCTGCAGTCGGTAGGCTACTGGGTTAACAACCTCCACAACTTTGTATGGGCCAATAAACTTGGGTCCCAGCTTTATAGATGGTATCTTAAGCTTGATATTGCGGGTGGATATCCACACCTTCTCCCCTACTGCAAATGCTGGACCTGGCCCCCTCCTCCTGTCATCAAACCGCTTATAGTTTTCCTGAGCCTTGGAAATATTCCTCTGAACCTCCCTCCAAAGAATTCTAAGACGTTGTGTCGCACCCTCAGCTCCAGGACAACCTGAATCCATGCGGAAAAACTCTCCAAAATGTGGGTTAAACCCATAGTTGATCTGAAAGGGAGACTTCCCAGTAGATTGACTCACACGACTGTTGAATGCAAACTCTGCCATGGGCAATACCTCACACCAGTCCTCCTGCCTGGAAGAGGCCAAGCATCTCAGAATCTGCTCCAACGATTGGTTCGTGCGCTCCATCTGTCCATTAGACTCTGGGTGGTAGGCAGAGGAGAAGGACAACGAAATCCCCAGCTTTTTGCAAAATGCCCTCCAGAACCTGGCTACAAACTGTACTCCTCTGTCTGACATCACATTCATAGGTACTCCATGCAACCGAATTATATGCTGCATAAATAAGCGGGCCAGGGTTTCAGCAGATGGTAACGCGGGGAGAGGTACAAAGTGGGCTTATTTTGAAAACCTATCCACCACCACCCATATCACCGAGTTGCCCCTGGAAGGAGGAAGATTTGTGATAAAATCCATGGACAAATGTGTCCATGGTCTATCCGGAAATGGCAAAGGCACCAACTCCCCGGCCGGCCGGACCTGAGAACTTTTAGAACCAGTGCACACCCCACATGCAGTCACAAACTTTTTAATATCTGTTACCATAGAGGGCCACCAGAAACCCCTCGCAATTCCCCCCGGGTAGCTGCAATCCCAGGGTGAGCACTCAACATAGAATCGTGAAATTCCTGCATAAGTCCGAGACGGAAACGTTCCGGTACAAACAATTTACCAGGGGGTTTACCACCCGGAGCCCGAGCCTGGGCCTCCAAAATCCCTCTCTGTAACTCAGATGATATTTCGGCCACCGCTACTCCTGGCTGAAGAATGGAGGAGGGAGGTTCTGGAGGGGACACCGAATCAAAGTTTCGAGATAAGGCATCAGCCTTGATGTTTTTAGATCCCGGGCGGAATGTGATGGGAAACTGAAATCGAGAAAAAAAAAAGCGCCCACCGTGCCTGTCTGTGGGTCAATCTCTTGGCAGACTCGATATAGGACAAATTTTTGTGATCAGTGATGACTGTAATGGGATGAACAGCCCCATCCAGGAAATGCTTCCATTCTTCAAAAGCCAACTTTACCGCCAACAACTCTCTATTGCCGACATCGTAATTTCTCTCGGCAGAGGAAAATTTTTTTTGAGAAGAAGGCGCAAGGCCTCAGATTAGTAAGGGTAGGAGGGCCCTGAGACAAAACTGCCCCCACCCCTACTTCCGATGCGTCAACCTCCACGACAAAAGGTCTTGACGGGTCAGGTTGTACCAATACAGGGGCTGAAGAAAAGCACTTTTTTAATGTCATGAAAGAATTTTTTGCAGCTACAGACCAATTTTTTACATCAGCTCCCTTGAGAGTGAGGTCCATTAGAGGCTTTACCACCTGCGAGAAGCCCTTAATAAATTTCCTATAAAAGTTGGCAAAGCCCAAAAATCGCTGCAACCCTTTCAAGTCATGAGGCTGCACCCAGTCCGTAACAGCCTGGACCTTCTTAGGATCCATGCGGAACCCCTCCCCTGACACAATCAACCCTAGAAAGGATACTTCTTGCATGAAAAATGAGCATTTTTCCAACTTGGCATACAAATGATTCTCCCTCAGTCTCATGAGAACCATCCGCAAATGGTGCAAGTGAGATTGACTGTCCACCGAGTACACCAGAATGTCATCCAAATAGATAACCACAAAACGACCAATTAAATCAGAGAAAATTGCATTATTAAAATTCTGAAAAACAGCAGGAGCATTGGTGAGACCAAAGGGCATAACCAAGTTTTCGAACAGCCCTTCAGTCGTCAGGAATGACGTTTTCCATTCGTCCCCTTCCCGGACTCTTACAAGGTTATATGCCCCACGTAAATCCAGTTTAGAGAAGCACTTGTCCCCAGTGATTTGGTTACATAGATCAGGAATTAGGGGGAGAGGGTATGTATTTTTCACAGTAATTTTGTTTAATTCCCGAAAGTCAAGGCACGGCCGCAAACCACCACCTTTTTTCTTAACAAAAAAGAAGCCCGCCGCCGCAGGTGAAACAGAAGGCCTAATATGCCCTTTGCGGAGACTCTCGGTAATGTACTCCTTCATGGCTAGACGTTCGGGCCCGGACAAATTGAACAGGCGAGCCTTGGGTAACTTGGCTCCAGGGACTAGATTAATGGCACAATCAAAGAGTCTATGTGGTGGTAGCGCCTCAGCCTCACTATCAGAAAATACGTCTTCAAAATCTTTCAGGTACTCCGGAATACCTTCCAGTTCGACAGACGACACTGACACAGATTTTACTGGGGTGACAAAGAGTTGTCAAGTTACAACATAGACCGTTAGCCATACAACTCCACTGAATGATCTCCCCCGTAACCCAGTCAATAGTAGGATTGTTACGTTGAAGCCAAGGCATACCCAGTACCAGTCCAGCCGGCAGATTATTTAGAACAAAACACCTTAATTTTCCACGTGAGTGGAACCCACTTTCAGAGAAAAGGTATCAGTCATGAAACAAACTCCCTCCTGGGTGATAGGAGAAGAATCAATTGCCACGATTTTCACAGGATCTCTTAACCTGACTGTCCCTATCTTATGAAAAGTCACAACTTTGGCATCAATCAGATTAATAGAAGAACCACAGTCAACAAAGGCGGTAGTCACAACCGGACCGCCTGTAAGTTCTAGTTCCACCGGTAGCAGAATTTTAGTAAGTGAGGAAAAGGGTACCTGGGAGTCTGGGCAACCTCCTCGATTGTTATCCAGCCTCAGTCGTTTTCCTGACGGCTTCACTGAAGAAGGGCAAATAGGACAGTTCCTTCATCAATGTCCAGCAGATCCACAGTAAAAGCACAATTGGTTGTTTCTACGGTGTCTCCTCTCTTTTTCCTTCAATGATGTGGCACCAACCTCCATGGGCTCAGGACTAGATGCAGAGTCTCTCAGATTGGAGAATAAAAGGGTCTCCTGCAGCATGACCCCTCTTGCCCGCAGCCTACGGTCCATGCGGACAGCCTGGATCATAGCGTCCTCCAAAGAATCCGGTGGAGGATGAAGGGCTAGGGCATCTTTCAAACATTTGGACAGGCCTTTACAGAACAAACCCCGGAGGGCAGCATCATCCCAGGAGACCTCCGCTGCCCAGCGTCTGGACTCAGAGCTGAACCATTCAGCAGAGTGCCTCCCCTGTGTCACACTCATCACCATATCCTCTGCCAGACGCACTCTATCAGGCTCATCATAAATGTGCCCCAGAGCCTCACAGAACAAATTCAAAGACATACGTTCAGGAGCAGAGGAAGAGAGAGAGAAAGCCCATGCCTGTGGAGCCCCCCCGAAGTAGGGAAATGACAACCCCGACCCTCTGGAACTCATCCCCGGAGGAGCGGGGCCTCAGAGAGAAAAATAAGCTTGCATCCTTCTCTGAAGGACCTGAACTCCCTTTTATCCCCTGAGAAAAGGTCTGACAATTTGACCGGAGATTCGGGGGATGCCAATGACACATCTCTATCCCCAGCGCTAGGAGCCCCTGCAGCGACAGCCCCCTGCACAGTATCCACCAACTGTTGCTGGGTATGGGCCATCGTGCGCTGTTCCACATTAAGTTTGTGGAACATTTGGGTAAGGTGCTTGACCTGATCAGCCAAAGCTTGTATGGGATCCATGAGGATAACACTTTTTTTTTCCCCCTTCAGAGGAAAAAAAAACCTGAAAGGGTCAGCTATAATGTCAGGAACCCCGCACTGCACTTGCTCACTGAGCCCGTGCGTGTGTCCTGAGTACAAAAACAGTGCTCAAAGATACCTGTGGAGCAGGGCAGCAGCCGTGATGATGCGTGCGTCAGAGTATCAGGACCTGAAGCACGTGACTGCTGGGGGAGTGGCCTAAGCTTCACATAGCTAGGAGCTGCAGGGAAACTCATAGAAAGGTAACTACAGGACATTGTTACCAAGGGGCATAGACAGAGACAGAAACCAGATGAAGCCAGGGTCAAAGCACAAGGTAGCAATACAGTACCAAAGGGTTAGACAGAATGGATAGTCAGGACGTAGCAATAGATCAGAAAACCAGAACGGGCAATAGACAGTACAATAGGGACAAATTGTAACAGAGTAACGATAGCCAAGCCAGGAGGTCAGAACCAGAAAAGACAATAGTACCAAAACGAGAGACGGAGTACAGAGTGAGGGAACAGACCGGGTCATACACAGGAAGCAAACAAGCAACGCAGAATACACGCACACCAGAACAACAGTATAGCTGACAGAGAACCCTGGTAAAGAGTGAGTATAAATACCCCTCCCAGATCCAGAAAGAGGCCATGAACACTTAACCCTGTGAGTGCAGGGCAAGAACCCTGTTCAAACCATGACAGTACACCCTCTTAACAGGGGGCAACTGGACCCCCAGGCTTGTCTGGGTATCTGGCGTGGAAAGCCCGCACCAGATGATCGGCATGCACCATGCACCGAACTGGCCGGAACCTATGACCGATCCTCTAGAGAGTACCCCTTCCAGTGTATCAGATACTGGAGTCTCCGGCGCACCCACTGGGAGTCAATAATGCACCCTACTTCATACTCCAGCTGCCCCTCTACCAGCACTGACGCAGCATTTGATGTTCAAACCATGACACTCCCCATCACTCCCATCATTGCCTGCTCCATCATCCCATCATTGCCTTCTCCCCATCACTCCCTTCTCCCCATCATTGCCTTCTCCCCATCACTCCCATGATCCCATCAATGCCTTCTCTCCATCACCCCCTCATGGCCATTCTCCCATCACCCCAGGCAACATGGCCTTCTCTCCCCATCATGGTCTTCTCCTCATGTCCCCATCTCCTCCAGGGCCAGGATAACCTTCACACACACAGAACACACACACAGACATACACACAGACATACACACATACATACACACAGACAGACAGACAGACACACATACATACACACACAGACATACACACATACATACATACACACACAGACATACACACATACATACATACACACACACACAGATATAAACACACAGACATACATACACACACACAGACATACATACACACAGACATACATACACACACACAAACATACATACACACACACTGACATACATACACACACACAGAGACATACATAAACACACAGACATACACACATACATACACACACACAGAAATACATACACACACAGACATACACACAGACATACATATACACACACACACAGACACCACCTCTCTCCTCTCACCTGTCCCAGGCATCACTTGCGCTTCCTCGCTCTGACACAGCAGCAGCTGCTGAATGACGTCATTCAGTGGCGCTCCTCTCTGTCAGACAGGAAGCGCGGGCGGCGGGCGCCGGGCAGGAAGCAGGACGGGTCCTTGCAGCTCGGCTCCTGCTATTCCCTCTTGCAGGCAGCAGAGCTGCTTGGATCACTCCCTGCTCGCCACTACACATGAGGGCAATCTGGCCAGGGGCCCCTCGGGCCCAGAGAAAACGGCCAGATTGCCCTCATCATTAGCCGCCTTGAAGGACCCCCTGGAGGCTCTGGGCCCCAGTGAAGTGCACCGGTTGAACGGGCGGTATGTCCGCCCATGCTGTGGATTGTAACTTTGGGACTGCTGCTGCTGCTACTGCAATGCATGGCTGTAAGCAGCCTGACAGGCCTGCATGACGTTGAGCTGGAATTGAGGCATCAGGTTTTTCGACACTTCCCGCTCTATTGCTGAAAAAAATGTCACGCAGGTCGAGTTCCAGGCAGTCAAGGCATTTATTGACATCCAGTATAAGTGTGTTCACATGGTTGAACTCACTTTTCTGTCTGTCCCCAAGCACCTTAATCCCATCCTGGAAGACCGAGCTTAAGTGCATAAACTCGGGCATGAATGACCTCCCCCAGGCCCTCTGACGCTGATGAGAAGACCCAACAAAAGCAGCGGCAGAAGGCTGGGAGAGGGGAAAACCTGATGGACTGGCGGCTGCCTGTTCCTCAGCCTGTGCGGCCTGATAGGTTGCTACATCGCTGGTGGTTGTTTTTCGACTACGTCTGTTCATTGTCTGTTCGATGAGGGGCCGCTTCAACAGTGTTAGCGCGGGTGGTCTGGAGCGGGAAACTCCGAGAGTGGACCCTCTGGACCGTGGCACCGAGGGGCCCCGGGCGAGCTGCCAGGTGGAACCGACCCCTATACAGGGACCGTTAGGAGCAGGCCCAGGGGTTCGAGTACCACGGTAGCCGGTACCGAGAGGGGCGGCTCAGGATGGACCGGAGTAAGACTGAGGCTGGAGTAGGACGGCAGGAACACTATGCAGGACTGGAGTAGGACGGCAGGAACACAAGGCAGGACTGGAGTAGGACGGCAGGAACACAAGGCAGGACTGGAGTTGGACGACAGGAACGCTGATAGCAGGACTGAGAAGCTGCTGTGAGGAGCAGCCGAGACTGGAACTGCAGGAGCAGAGTGTGCACGATGGAGCGAGGCCAGAGTGTCAGGAAACACAACGATCAGGCGCCTCCCTCAGGGGGAAGTGGCCTGATATGGCCCCGTCTGGTCAGCCATTGGTCCAAAGGTGCTTCCGGGTCAGGGCACAGCCGGAGCATAAGAAGCAGGAAGGAGGCGCGGCCGCGGCCTATGGCGCATAGCATGCAGGGAAGGCATCGGTCGCGGACCTGTCTCAGGTGACCGCCGCGGCCGTCGGGTGGAGAGAGGCTGCGGCGTGGGAGCGGAGGGCGACTGCGGTGTGGGAGCGAAGGCCGGGTGAGTATGGCGGAGCGGTGTAACAGTACCCCCTCCCCTAAGCCGCCCCCCCCGGAGGTTAACAAGAAACCTCTTGAGGATACGGGGAGCATTAATATTCTCCCGAGGCTCCCAGGATCTCTCCTCAGGACCAAAACCCTTCCAATCAACGAGAAAGAAAGTCCTACCTCTAACCCTTTTCACAGCGAGGATGTCCTGCACTTCAAAAACGTCGTCGGCACCCACCGGCTGAGGACCAAGATCAAGCGAGGAATGGAAACGATTCAGCACCACAGGCTTCAGGAGAGAGACGTGAAAGGTGTTCGGGATCCGAAGCGAAGCAGGCAACCTCAATTTGTAGGCGACTTCGTTAATACGTCCCAGAATTTCAAACGGACCGATGTAGCGTGGGCCCAACTTGTAGGAGGGCAGTTTTAATCGGAGGAATTTGGAGGAGAGCCAGACCTTGTCGCCAACACGATACGGAGGAGAATCCAACCTCTTTTTGTCTG
The DNA here is from genome assembly GCF_039654945.1 of Dendrobates tinctorius. Classification (NCBI taxonomy): domain Eukaryota; kingdom Metazoa; phylum Chordata; class Amphibia; order Anura; family Dendrobatidae; genus Dendrobates; species Dendrobates tinctorius. The sequence continues at coordinate 50,725,947 of NW_027361707.1, forward strand.
CATAGTTCTTCATCTGATCCGCGGATCTCTTGAGTGGTGTTGGTCTCAGCCCAAATCTTAGAAAATTCCGAGGACAAGGCATTGGCCGCAGGTACCTCAGAGGCAGGAGTTATCGGAAGAGGAACACCAGGATGTCTGCAAAAAACAATGAAAAACGGAGACTTGGCCGAAGACTCACCAGCATGGTTGTTATAAGCGAACTCTGCCCAGGGGAGTAAGTTGACCCAATCGTTTTGGTGGGCGTTAGAGAAGTGACGTAAGTATCCCGTAAGCGTCTGGTTGGTACGCTCTACTTGTCCGTTGGACTGTGGATGGTAGGCCGAGGAGAAGTCGAGGGAAACGTTCATGAGCTTACAAAGCGAACGCCAGAACTTGGAGGTAAACTGAACCCCTCGGTCAGACACAATGCGTCGAGGTAGTCCATGAAGCCTGAAGACTTGATGAATGAAGATTTCGGCCAGCTCTGGCGCTGAGGGAAGACGGGCAGAGGGATGAAGTGAGCCATCTTGGAAAAATGATCCACCACCACCAGAATGACTGAGCAGCCCGCAGAGCAGGGTAGGTCGGTGATGAAATCCATGGCGATGTTCTCCCAAGGAACCGTAGGGACAGGCAACGGAAGCAACAAGCCGGACGGAGATCTCCGTGGCACTTTGTTTTTTGCACAGGATGGACAAGAAGCCACAAAGTCGAGTACATCTTGGCGAAGTGAGGGCCACCAGTAGTGGCGCTTGATAAGGTCAAGGGTCTTTTTAGTTCCGGCATGGCCGGCCAGTTTGGAGGAGTGCCCCCATAGAAGAACCTTTCGCTTGAGATTCTCTGGCACAAGCGTCTTGCCAGGTGGAGGAGTAAGCCAGTTCACCGGAGCCACGGTGATGATCCTAGTGGGATCAATGATATGCGACGGTTCCTCCGTGGATTCGTGTGGCTGGAAGACCCTGGACAGGGCGTCGGCTTTGGAATTCTTGTTGCCAGGACGGAATCGGAGCTCGAAATCAAATCGGGCAAAAAATAAAGACCATCTGGCCTGGCGAGGGTTTAGTCTCTGGGCGGACTGGAGATAGGCCAGATTCTTGTGGTCCGAGAAGATGACAAAAGGATGGACAGCTCCTTCCAGGAGGTGGCGCCATTCCTCCAAGGCCAACTTGATGGCCAAAAGTTCCCAGTCACCGATCGAGTAGTTACACTCGGATGGAGAAAAGGCCTTCGAGAAGAAGCCACAAGGGTGCAGGCGACCGGAAGTGGTTCTCTGGGACAGCACCGCCCCGGCACCAGTCGAGGAAGCGTCCACCTCGAGTACAAAAGGTCGATCGCTCTCAGGGCGATGCAGGACCGGAGCCGTGGAGAAAGCCCGTTTTAGGGTCAGGAAAGCCTCCTCTGCCTCAGGAGACCAATCCTTGGAAGTAGACCCTTTACGGGTGAGTACAGAAATGGGTCTTGTGATCGCGGAGAAGTAGGAGACAAATTGCTGGTAATAGTTGGCGAAACCGAGGAATCGTTGTATCTCCTTTAATCCGACGGGGCGAGGCCATTTGAGGATGGCAGACAGCTTCTCGGGATCCATCCTTAGACCAGCGTCGGAGATAATGTATCCCAGGAATGGCAGAGAGGTCTGTTCGAAAAGACATTTCTCGATCTTCGCATAGAGACGGTTCTCCCGAAGACGCTGAAGCACCAGGCGGACACTCTTTCTGTGGGACGAGAGGTCCGGCGAGAAGACGAGGATGTCATCTAAGTACACGACCACACAGGAGTACAAGAGATCCCGGAAGATCTCATTGACAAACTCTTGAAAGACTGCAGGAGCATTGCAAAAACCGAAGGGCATGACCAGGTACTCGTAATGGCCATCTCGAGTGTTGAAGGCGGTCTTCCACTCGTCACCTGCACGGATACGGACCAGATTGTAGGCTCCTCTGAGGTCCAGCTTGGTAAAGACCCGAGCCCCTCTGAGACGGTCAAACAGTTCCGGAATGAGTGGAAGAGGGTACCTGTTCTTGATGGTAATCTCAATCAAGCCCCTATAGTCAATGCATGGCCGTAGAGTTCCGTCCTTCTTTTTGACGAAGAAGAACCCGGCTCCCGCGGGCGAAGAGGATTTCCGTATAAAGCCTTTGGCGAGGTTCTCTCGGACGTACTCGGACATGGCGGTGGTCTCTGCGGGAGACAGAGGCTAGATTCTGCCCCTTGGAGGGGTTGTACCGGAAACAAGTTCAATTGGGCAGTCAAACGGCCGGTGTGGAGGGAGGACCTCCGCTTCCTTCTTATCAAAAACATCGGCGTAGGAGCTGTAAGCTGGAGGAAGGCCCGGGAGGTCTGGAGGCGACCGTGGAGCGGCCGCCAGGCGGACAGGAGTCAGACAGCGAGCTTGGCACGGGTGCCCCCAGCGGAGTATCTCCCCAGAAGACCAGTCGAGAACAGGCTGATGAGTCCTTAACCATGGAAGACCGAGTAGAATGGCGTGAGAGAGCTTAGGTAAAACGTAAAAGGCTATCTTCTCTCGATGTAAGGCTCCGATTTGCAACTCCACCTCTTCAGTGACCAAGGTGACGGTCACCTGTAGCGGTTTGCCATCCACGGTGGCAATCTGAATTGGGTTAGATAGAGTGACTACAGGAATTTGGTATTTGTCTACCTCTTCCGGCCGAATGAAGTTACCCGCTGAGCCCGAATCCACGTAGGCCACCTCGGAACCACGCCTCCCTCCTGAAACCAAAAGCACAGAAATCGTAAGGGGTTGAGAGGAATCATCATCACCTAGGAAGGCCTCTCTTACCTGACCTAGGTGGAGTCGTTTCCCTGTCTCTTAGGACAGGTGCGGATATAGTGTGACGAATGACCGCAATAGAGGCACAGACCTTGTGCCCGTCTCTCTCTCTCTGACGTAACTCGGCCAACCTAAGATGATCTAACTGCATGGGCTCACCCGAAGAGAGGGAAGAGAATCCGACTGAACGGGAGCTGGCAGACTGGGTGAAAGGAGAAACAGACCTGGAGAAGCGCCTGTCTCTCGCTGACTCCCGAGCGCGCTCCAGGAAGCGCAGGTCAATGCGGGTAGCCAGTGAGATAAGATCCTCTAAGGTGGACGGGGTATCTCGACCTGCGAGTTCATCCTTTATTTTACTAGAAAGACCGTGCCAGAATGCCCCCACCAAAGCTGCGTTATTCCAGCCGAGCTCGGAGGAAATAGTGCGAAAGCGAATAGCGTACTGTCCGACCGTGAGAGAGCCCTGGTGTAAGTTAAAGAGTGACTCAGTGAGAGAGGCTAACCGACCCGGCTCATCGAAAACCTTACGAAACGTATCCAGGAAAACCGGGAGACTCGAAACGACCGGGTCGTCACGTTCCCAGAGCGGGTTTACCCAAGACAGGGCCTCTCCCTCCAGATGGGACATGATGAAGGCCACTTTGGCCCGGTCCAAGGGATATTGCTGCGGCAGCCATTCAAAGTGGAGACTACACTGATTTAAGAACCCCCTACAGAGCTTGGGATCCCCGGTGAAACGAGGCGGCTTGGCGAGGCGGGGCGTCGGAGGAGCAGAAGACGCAGGGGGAGGAGTCGGCACTGCAGTGGCAGCCTGGAGGGCCGACAAGCGACTATCAAAGGAGGCCATGTAGGACAGAATTTGGGTTTGAGTATCTTGCTGCTGACCCAGCTCCTGTTGGAGACTGGCCAGCTGAGTGGCATTTCCAGGATCGGCCACCTGTAAGGCCGACAAACGGGTGTCCATGGACCTCATGACTGACATAATGCGCCCCTGATTCTCCCGTAGGAATAGCAACTCTTTCTGGGTAGCAGCCATAGTACCAGCGGAGTCCATGGCCTGATCGTACTGTTAGCGCGGGTGGTCTGGAGCGGGAAACTCCGAGAGTGGACCCTCTGGACCGTGGCACCGAGGGGCCCCGGGCGAGCTGCCAGGTGGAACCGACCCCTATACAGGGACCGTTAGGAGCAGGCCCAGGGGTTCGAGTACCACGGTAGCCGGTACCGAGAGGGGCGGCTCAGGATGGACCGGAGTAAGACTGAGACTGGAGTAGGACGGCAGGAACACTGAAGGCAGGACTGGAGTAGGACGGCAGGAACACTGAAGGCAGGACTGGAGTGGGACGGCAGGAAGACTGAAGGCAGGACTGGAGTAGGACGGCAGGAACACTATGCAGGACTGGAGTAGGACGGCAGGAACACAAGGCAGGACTGGAGTAGGACGGCAGGAACACAAGGCAGGACTGGAGTTGGACGACAGGAACGCTGATAGCAGGACTGAGAAGCTGCTGTGAGGAGCAGCCGAGACTGGAACTGCAGGAGCAGAGTGTGCACGATGGAGCGAGGCCAGAGTGTCAGGAAACACAACGATCAGGCGCCTCCCTCAGGGGGAAGCGGCCTGATATGGCCCCGTCTGGTCAGCCATTGGTCCAAAGGTGCTTCCGGGTCAGGGCACAGCCGGAGCATAAGAAGCAGGAAGGAGGCGCGGCCGCGGCCTATGGCGCATAGCATGCAGGGAAGGCATCGGTTGCGGACCTGTCTCAGGTGACCGCCGCGGCCGTCGGGTGGAGAGAGGCTGCGGCGTGGGAGCGGAGGGCGACTGCGGTGTGGGAGCGGAGGCCGGGTGAGTATGGCGGAGCGGTGTAACAAACAGAGGATGATCCAGGTTGTATTGTGCTACACCAGGTTCTGTGGTGAAAATAAAAGAAAAACATTAGTAAAAAAAAAAGGTTAAATAATAGTAAGACAACACAAAAGATACTCACGTTCGCTGAGCAAGTGCAGGCCTCAGAAAAGCAAGGTTACGGTTGTTTTTGTATTTTCTTATTATCCTTTGAGCAGCACGACTTTTAACCTGGTTCTCCTCTCTCATGTCATTGTTGAAGCAATCCTTCATCGAGCGCCAACGGACTCTTATTCTCTTCACTGTGAAGGGGGAAAAAAAGGAAAAAATTAAAAAATTAATTGTAAAACAATGCACCTACATTTAGTTTCAATGGCGCATCACACCACATTGCAATACTTACAAAAATCATTTATGGTATGTGGCGTGGCATGTTCCCAATCATGCAACAGCGATCTGGCCACTTCTTCCCAGAGTCGTCAAATCACAACAGTGTCGGAGTGCTGACAATTACGGGTGTCCCACAACGGTACTCGCTCTTGCACAAGGTTAATGAGTTGATCGTTGTCAATGTCCTATTTGGCTTCTTCCCATTGTGGAACCTATAGATGAAATAAAACAAAACAATTTTAAGTAAAACTGAAAAAAAATCAATTACAACTCCGATGAAAAGAATATTTACACCCAGTCTTTCCTCCTGAGACACATGAGCCCGACGACCCTGGGAAGAATTATTTCCACTCGACTGCTCCTGCTCTTCATCAGTGGAAGGTAACTGTAAAGAAATTACAGGATTTAACACAGGTATAGTATTGCCAGTCACTACATACCAATCAGTATAGTAAATGTGATTACAAAATCTTTGTCAGTTCCACCCTGGGAAGAAGTCTGTTCTTCACTTGAGGACATGGTTGAAGAGCAGGCAGCAGTCAAGTGAAACACTACAGAAAAAAAAAGATAAAAAAAATTAAACTTGTTAAGAGCCAAACACAATGTAGCCAAAAAAACAACAAAAAACAATGGACACCAATACTTACATTACAGGCAGTCGTCCAACAGCACAGCAGTCAGCACAGGACAGGGATAGATGGTAGAACCAGGAGAGACAGCAGAAACAGGACAGACAGCAGCACCAGGACAGACAGCAGCACCAGGACAGACGGCAGCACCAAGACAGACAGCAGCACCAGGACAGACGGCAGCACCAAGACAGACAGCAGCCCAAGGACAGACAGCAGCACCAGGACAAATGGCAGCATCGGGAGACAACCAGTCTAAAAGGAACAGAAAAAAAAAATTAAGAGTGACATACATTTTCAAAGCTTCTATACTTACATAGACAATGTTGTCCTCACCAGGATGGCAGCACCAGGACAGACAGCAGCACCAGGACAGAGGACAGACGCCAGCACCAGGAGAGACAGCAGCACCAGGACAGACGCCAGCACCAGGACAGACGCCAGCAGCGGGAGAGACGGCAGCACCAGGAGAGACGCCAGCATCAGGAGACAACCAGTCTAAAAGGAACAGAAAAACAAATTAGTACAAAGTACAGACTAAAGTGAGAGAGACAGACATTTTCAAAGGTTCTATACTTACATAGCCAGTGTTTTTGTCAGATCCAGAGTCTTGAAAGTAATGGCCTTACAGTTTCCACACTTCCTTTTATATGCAGCTTTGTTTTGGGGGTGGATGAAACATAGTAACATAGTTTTGAGGGCTGAAGGAAGACCTTATGTCTATCTAGTTCGGCCTATTTTTAGTGCAGCTGTTCTGCATTGTTGATCCTGGGGAAGGCAAAAAACCCACAGAGTAGAAGCCAATTTTCTCTATAGGGAAAAAAATTCCTTCCCCTAAGCTGGGTCAGCCATCTACCTATAATATTCTGTTATTCGTAACCTTCTATACTGTTACTCACAAGAAAAGCATCCATTCCTTTCTTAAATTCATTCAGTGAGTTGGCCATCACCACTTCCTCAGGAAGAGAATTCCAGAGCCTCACTGCTCTTACCGTGAAGAACCCTCTTCTATGCTGGTGCAGAAATTGTCTTTCCTCCAAACGAAGAGAATGCCCCCTTGTTCTTGTCACATTCCTTGGTACAAACAGTTCATTGGAGAGATCTCTGTATTGCCCTCTGATATACTTGTACATATATATTAGGTCTCCCCTAAGTCTTCTCTTTTCTAGAGTAAATAGACCTAATTTTGATAACCTTTCTGGGTATTGTAGCGAACCAACTCCATTTATCATTTTAGTAGCCCGCCTTTGAACCCTTTCAAGTTCAGTAATGTCTTTCTTGATTACCGGCGTCCAAAATTGTACACAATACTCTAAGTGTGGTCTGACGAGTCGTTTGTTCAGAGGGAGAATTATGTTTTCATCTCGTGTCCCCAGATCTCTTCTAATGCATCCCATGACCCTATTTGCTATGGTGGCAGCTGCCTGACACTGGGCACTCCAATTTAGCTTCTTATTGACTAAGATGCCTAAGTCTTTTTCCATGTCTGATTTCCCCAGCAGTTTCCCATTTAGTAAGTAATTGTAGCATCTGTTTCTCCTTCCCATGTGCATAACCTTACACTTATCTGCAAATAGTGATATTTTACTGTGTAAGCCATCCACTAGATCATTAATAAATATATTAAATAGTAGGGGGCCCAATACAGAACCCTGTGGTACCCCACTAGTAACCCTGGCCCAATCTGAGTATGCCCCATTAATAATCACTAAGCCAGCTACCTACCCATCTACACACATTTTCCCCTAGCCCAAGCTGTCTCATCTTACTTACCAATCTTTTATGTGGGACAGTGTCAAATGCTTTAGAGAAGTAGTGATAAATGACATCCAATGATTCTCCTTGGTCCATTTGAGAGCTTACATCCTCATAGAAGCTGATCAGGTTAGTTTGACAGGAGCGATCCTTCATAAATCCATGTTGATATGGAGTTAAACATTTATTAACATTGAGATATTCCATAATGGTATCCCTTAGAAACCCTTCAAAAATTTTACCCACAACAGATGTTAAGCTTACCGGCCTATAGTTTCCAGGTTCCCTTTTACACCCCTTTTTGAATATTGGTACCACATTTGCTTGCCGCCAATCAAAAGGAATAGACCCTGTTTCTATAGAGTCTTTAAACATAAGGAATAGAGGCCTGTCTATCACATTACTTAACTCCCTTAATACCCGAGGGTGAATGCCATCAGGGCCTGGTGATTTGTCAATTTTAATCTTACTAAGGTGGTTCTGCACTTCTTCCTGGGTTAGGCAGGTAATACTTAATGGGGAGTTTACATTATCACTCTGCATTTCCCCTGGCAAATCCGTTTCCTGTGTGAACACTGTTGAGAAAAAAGTATTTCAAACATTTGCTTTTCCCACATCGCTCTCTATGATTTCACCTTTATTGTTCTTTAAAGGGCCGACATCATCAATTTGAATCCTTTTACTGTTTATATAATTAAATAATAGCTTGGGGTTTGTTTTACTTTCCTTAGCAATGAGTCTCTCAGTTTCCACTTTTGCTAAATGTATTTGTTTTTTCCACATTTTATTTTTTTCTCTATAACTTTTTAATGCTTTTTCATTGCCTTCTTGTTTTAGCTTCTTAAATTCTTTGTTCTTGTTATTTATTGCCTTTTACATCCTTATTTAGCCACATTGGTGTTCTCCTGTTCCTAGCCCTTTTATTTCTGTACGGTATGGCTAGCTCGCAGTGGATGTGAAAAACTGATTTAAATATTTCCCATTTATTTTCTGTGCTCCTATTTTTGAGGACATTGTCCCAATCAATTCGGCGAAGGTCCTCTCTAAGCTGATCAAACTTTGCTTTCCTGAAATTCAGCGTTTTCGTAATCCCCTTCCAGGGCACCTTACTGAAGGACAAGTGGAATTGTATTATATTGTGGTCACTGTTCCCTAGGTGCCCATCGACTCGTACTTCTGTTATTCTATCTGGCCTGTTGCTTAAATTTAAGTCCAGAAGGGCTGTCCCTCTAGTTGGGCCCTGCACAAGTTGTGACAGATAATTATCCTTGGTCACTGACAGAAATTGTTCCTGGACCTGCTGATTCCGAAGTACGCATGCGTTCCCTTAGACAGTAATGCATTTTTTCACACACTCATCCACATGCAAATGGTTGTGCAGATTTGATGGATTTTTGACGACACAAAAAATGCAACATGTTGCGTTAGCTGTGCCCCACCGCACACCGCGAAACGACGCATGCGTACGCAAAAGCATGCAAACGCAGGGCCCTGCGTACACCATGTTAAATATATGTACGCATGACGCAAACGGATCTATGCGGATAAAACGCTGTGCACGCAGACGCAAATGTGAAACCAGCCTAACTGATCGTTCTGTCTGCATACCCTGTCATTGTTCTCGGCAGCACCGGCCCTGTTTACGAAAGACGATAGAACGATGTGTTGCCAAAAACGATGACTTTTAAACAAGCTTAAAAATCATTTCAGTCAACAAGTTAGCATTTTTCTCATTTGTTGGGTGACTGACAGCCTGTTAACACTGACCGATCATCAGGAAACGAGAGCTGCTAGGAACGCACCTTCGTGATAAATCTGCCAGTGTAAATGCTGTCTTACGAACACTTTACATAGCTGTAATCCAAACTATGGTTGGGCCTACAGCTTTCTTGCCGACTATCCTTGCACCCCCTGTATTTTCTATGAGAGACCTGTTGCCAGACATCTTTGGCGGCTTATCTCTTTGAGAACAAAATGATCGACGAGTCTGAAATAGAAATCCTTGTCTTCCCTGACAATCATCTGTCAGAGGCCCTCACACACATTAGACTGATTGGTTGAGGCCATCAATATCAGTGGTCTTGGGTGACATTAGTGTAATGTGGGACCTTTAGTCTGCCGCAGGATTTACATGATCTATAAACCTGTCTGATAGAAATCCTAGAAACAGCGGGAGTGTGGAAACCACAAATGCGACCAAAAAATCCATAAAATGCAAAAATATTTTATTGAATAATCTGGACAAAAATGGGGTTCATGAAGAACGCGTGCAAAACTGGCACAAAATGCAACAGTGCGAGACAAAAGACGTTTTGATCCAGAACCAACCACAATTATATATCTATATACATACGTTACTACAATGTGTTATATTAAAAGGGTTACCATCATTATTCAAAAGTGATATATATTGAAGATGTTTACCAAAGTTAATAATTGTTTGTACAGCTATATTATATAGACCATTACAAATGAGGTAAAACGAGGACTGGTGGGGGAAAAAAAAATCAAACAGGGATAAGACAAATGGGATAAATATATGTATTATTTGTCGCCTACAATTAGGTCAGACAATTAACGAATACCTAATTTCTCCCAGGCCTCTGCCAGATGTACATTCAGCTAGTAAGGTTTGTACTCCTTGTGCCTTGAGTTCTGCATGCTTGATCTTTAGTTGCACCTTCTGCCATGATCAATTGTCCTTCTGGTATTCTGACTTTGAAGCTTACCTAACAACACTTTTGTCTCTTCCTTCTGTTTATGACGTACCCTCCTGGCTTCTGACCTTGGACTCCTTCATTATTCTGACTCATGGCTTGGCCATGAGAAGTGACTGTCACAGTTGGGATAGGATCTTGGAGATGAGAATACTCCCTGTACATTGGTCAGCAACATTAGATGTGCCATGACCTATTTTTTGCAAGAAAAATGAAATAATGCAAAAAGCCCTTCACTGAAAGTGAATACTATACCTCTCCTCTTTAGACAATATCTACTACTAGCTGAAGAGCCTGGCGCCGCCCAGGCATAGTAACTAACTACGGTTAGTTATAACAAATTATAATGAATATATACTGTATATATATGTATACATATATAAAGCTGAGTGTAGAGCCCCGCCCACTCCGCATAGCCACATTCACTATAATATCCCACATCATCCCATCAGCCAGAGCCACCAGACTACTCCCCCTAATCTTCCACATCATCCCGTCACAGACGCTGGACTACTCCCCCTAATTTCCCACATCATCCTGTCAGCCAGAGCCACCGGACTACTACCTCTAATATCCCACATCATCCCGTCAGCCAGAGCCACTGGACTCCTCCCCCTAATATCCCACATCATCCTGTCAGCCAAAGCTACCGGACTACTACCACTAATATCCCACATCGTCCCATCAGCCAGAGCTGAACTGGAGCGGGTGCAGAGAAGAGCGACCAAGGTTATTAGGGAGCTGGGGGGTCTGCAATACCAAGACAGGTTATTACACTTGGGGTTATTTAGTTTGGAGAATCGAAGGCTTAGGGGTGATCTTATTACAATGTATAAATATATGCGGGGACAATACCAAGACCTATCTAATGATCTTTTTACTCTTAGATCTGTGACAGGGACAAGGGGGCATCCTCTACGTCTGGAGGAAAGAAGGTTTAAGCATACTAACAGACGCGGATTCTTTACTGTAAGAGCAGTGAGACTATGGAACTCTCTGCCATATGATGTTGTAATTGTCGGGGTCGTAAACGACAATAAATCCTCATTCACCAGTCATTCCAAATCATTGTGCGAGCGCAAAACATCTGGTACCAATTAAGAATGACTCAGACACGCAGCTGATTCAGTCTTAGCTAATGTCCTGCATCCACACCTGTCAGGAGCAGTACAACAACTGGCTTTATTTACAAATACACAATACTATATTGAGTGTTAGGGGAAGGCGTGCATTAGGCGGGGTTTATGCAGTATACATCTAGTGTCCAGTCTCTCTCTGATTCGTCAAAACGTCTCCCGATGGTTACTTCTTCTTCGCATTCCTGAGTTATCTTTTTTAGGAGAAATGAAACTTAACTTAACTCTTTAGACACTGAATTTAAGTGAAAGTGAACACTGGCAGCCATCTTTAATACAGTTACATTTGCATTAGCAAGCAATTAGGAAAAACTTATTGTTTCACAGTATAAAAGTATAAAAGTTATATAAGAAAATATATTTTCACCTTGACATAATGAGTGATTCTCTACTAAAATTTAAGAAGGGACTGGATGCCTTTCTTGAAAAGTATAATATTACAGGGTATATACACTAGTTTCCTTAGTGTTGCGTTGATCCAGGGAGCTAGTCTGATTGCCGTTTGTGGAGTCGGGAAGGAATTTTTTCCCCCAATGTGAAGCTTACTGTTTGCCACATGGGGTTTTTTTGCCTTCCTCTGGATCAACATGTTAGGGCAAGTTAGGATAGGATATGGGTTGAACTAGATGGACTTAAAGTCTCCCTTCAACCTTAATTACTATGTTACTACTACCACTAATATCCCACATCATCCCGTCAGCCAGAGCCACTGGACTCCTCCCCCTAATATCCCACATCATCCTGTCAGCCAAAGCTACCGGACTACTACCACTAATATCCCACATCAATCCATCAGCCAGAGCCACCCATCAGCCAGAGCCACCAGACTACTACCCCTAATCATCATCCCGTCAGCCTGAGGTCAGAACCAGAGCGCTGAGTGGAACAATCCTAACTTCCATACCAGGGATCCCTTTAAGAGAGGCCTGGGGTCAGAACCAAAGTGCTGAGTGGATTTGTCCTGACTTCCATACCAATGATCCCTTTAATAGAAGCCTGGGGTGAGAATCAGTGCGCTGAGGGAGTTACTCTAACTTCCATATCGGAGATCCCTTTAAGTGAGGCCTGGGGTCAGTACCAAAGCGCAGAGTGGATTTGCCCTCACTTCCATACCGGGGATCCCTTTAAGAGAAACTGGGATCAGAACCAGTGTGCTGAGTAGATTTGCCGTGACTTGCATACCAATGATCCCTTTAATAGAACCCTGGGGTCAGAATCAGAGCGTTCAGGGATTTGCACTAAATTCCATATAGGAGATCCCTTTAACCCCTTTCCTTCATTGGACGTAATATTCCGTCCATGTGCCCTGGGGTCCAATTTCTCCTGTTGCCCTTAGGAAAATAAAAAATTGGGGGCAAAAATATCATTTTTGTGGAAAAAAAAAAAGATTTTTTTATTTTCACGTCTGGGCGTTATAAACTTCTGTGAAGCCCTTGGGGGTTCAAAGTGCTCACCACACATCTATATAAGTTCCTTGGGGGGTCTAGTTTCCAAAATGGTGTCATTTGTGGTGGGATTCTACTGTTTTGGTACATCAGGGGCTTTCCAAACGCGACATGGTATCCGATCTCAATTCCAGCCAAAATCGTCAAATGGCGCTGCTTCCCTTCCGAGCTCTGCCATGCGCCCAAATAGTGGTCTACCATGTTGTGAGTTCATTTTCCCCTTCACCATTGAGGTCTGATGAACTCCCTCTTCTGGTGAAGGAAGGTAGTGAGGCTGATTACCAAGCACCTGCGTATGATGATGATGACTGGGTGACGGGAATTGCTGACTGGATATAAGGCAGCCGACGCCCTTCTGCCTTGCTGGTGATCTCTCTGAGGGATTCTAGGAGACCAGTCTGATTCCTGTTCCTCAAAAGCTAAGTTTTCTGCACTGCCTTTTGCATTTGTGTTTTGTTTTGCCTTGTTTTTCTGAATTTCTGCCATTCCCTGCTGGGGTGAGTTGAATTCCTTTTTGCTCTGTCTTCAGAAAATACCTGAGTGCTGATATAGTCTTTTTGAAGCCTAGCGTCTTCAGGGCCTTTTTCCCTATCAGCCTGTTGGCCCTTGTTTTGATAGGGTTTTTGGCGGATTGCAGACAGCAGCTTTCCTATCCTGCCCTATTTAGTTAGCTTGGGCCCCATCATTTGCTCAGCCTATCTTTCTATCTGTGTGAGTATTTTTTCATCTTGCTTCACCGTCATTATATGTTGGGGGCTGCCTATTGCTTTGGGGTCTGCTCTGGGGCAGTTTAGATTTCCCTTTCTGTCTTTAGGCTATGTAGTTCTCCGGCTGTGATCGAGAGGTCTAGGGCACCGTAGGAACCCCCCATGGCTACTGCTAGTTATTGTTGATAGGTTCAGGGGTCTGCAATCCGATAGCTGCCAACTTCTCTGGTTTTCTGGACTTAGCTAGTATTTCTGTTTTTGCCTCCTACGGTGACTCATTCATAACAGAATCACCAGCCATACCGCAGATCCTAGGGTACTCAATAGTAGGAAAGAATTGTAAAAAAAAAAAAAAAAAAAAAAAAAAGTGTGTATATTTTTTCCTCTATATCTCTGAGGCCGTAGGGGGAATTTTTTTTTCTCTCAATGGAGATAAAGCAATTGTCTGATCGTGTGGAGCAGCTCGCTGCGGAAGTGCGGGGAATTTCCGCCTACCTTACTCATTGACATGCTGCTGAACCAAAGATCCCTACTCCTGATGTGTTTTTTGGGGATCGGTCTAAATTTTTGAATTTCAAAAATAATTGTAAATTATTTTTTGCCTTGAAGCCTAACTCGTCAGGGAGCTCCGCGCAGCAGGTTAAAATTGTCATCTCTTTGCTGCGTGGCGATCCCCAGGATTGGGCGTTTTCCTTGAAACCAGATGATCCTATTCTGACTAATGTGAATGCATTGTTTCAAGCCTTGGGGTTGTTGTATGATGAACCTAATGCTATTGATCAGGCTGAAAAGACCCTGTTGGCATTGAGCCAGGGTCGAGATTCTGCAGAATTGTACTGTCAAAAATTCGGATGTGGGCGGTCCTTACTACCTGGAATGATAATGCCTTGGCAGCTCTCTTTTGGAACGGTTTGTCAGAAGCCGTAAAAGATACTATGGTGGGATTTCCTGTTCCCTCTGGTCTTGACGATTCTATGTCATTAGCCATTCAGGTTGATCGGCGTTTACGTGAACGCAGGACTGCATGAGAGGTGTTGCCACCTGTTGAACAAGTGTCTGAACCTATGCAATGTGATAGAGTTTTGTCCAGGGAGCAACGTCAGGAGTTCAGAAGGCGTAATAAGCTGTGTTTTTTTTGTGGAGATGCCTCCCATATTATTTCTGTCTGTCCTAAACGAGAGAAATGTTTTGCACACACGTTTTCTGTGGGTGGTGTTCAACCTAAGTTTCTTCTGGCAATTACTCTGATCTGCTCCCTGTCTACATTTTCCGCCAAGGCTTTTGTGGATTCGGGAGCATCCCTGAACCTAATGGACTTGGATTTTGCTAAACGTTGTGGATTTCCGATGACACCTCTGCGGACGCCTATCCCTTTGAGAGGGATTGATGCCACTCCTTTGGCGAAAGATAAACCTCAGTTTTGGACCCAGGTGGTAATGTGGGTCGCACCAGACCATCAAGAAAATTGCAGAATTTTGGTGTTGCATAATTTGCATGATACCATTGTTCTGGGGTTTCCCTGGTTGCAAATTCATAATCCAGTTTTGGATTGGAAATCTGTGTCTTTGGTGAGTTGGGGTTGTCGGTGTGCCCTTAGTGAGGCTCCGGTTTTTTCCACCTCTCCTCAGTCGCATGATGTTCCTGACTATTTGGCGGACTTCTATGATGCATTTAGTGAGAATGAGTCTGCGTCTTTGCCTCCTCATAGGAGTTATGACTGTGCAATTGAACTGAGCCCGGGGTGTAAATTTCCCAAGGGTCGGCTCTTCAATTTATCTGTACCCGAGCACGAGGCTATGCGATCCTATGTTAAGGAGGCGTTGGAGAAGGGTCATATTAGACCATCCTCTTCACCCTTAGGTACTGGGTTTTTTTTCGTGGCCAAAAAG
Organism: Dendrobates tinctorius; assembly: GCF_039654945.1. NCBI lineage: Eukaryota > Metazoa > Chordata > Amphibia > Anura > Dendrobatidae > Dendrobates > Dendrobates tinctorius. The sequence goes on from NW_027361707.1 coordinate 50,741,222, forward strand.
GATGGTTCATTAAGGCCTTGTATTGATTATCGTGCCCTCAACAAAATTACTTTTAAATATCAGTATCCGTTACCCCTGATTTCGGATCTATTCTCCAGAGTTAAAGGTGCTTGCTGGTTTACCAAGCTTGACCTCAGGGGGGCGTATAATCTTATCCGCATTAAGCATGGGGATGAATGGAAGACGACGTTTAATACTCCGGAGGGACATTTTGAGTACCTGGTGATGCCTTTTGGGCTCACTAATGCCCCTTCTGTCTTCCAGTGCTTCATGAACGACATTTTCCAAGACTTTGTGGATAAATTTTTGATTATCTATCTGGATGATATTTTGATCTTCTCCAAGGATTGGGATTCTCATGTGGAACATGTTCGGACTGTGTTCCGGATCTTGAGGGAGAATTCCCTGTATGTCAAAGGATCTAAATGCCTTTTTGGGGTATAGAGGATTTCTTTTTTGGGATTTATTTTGTCTCCATCAACTATTGAAATGGACCCGGCCAAGGTACAGGCCATTTATGATTGGGTTCAGCCCACTTCTTTGAAGGCCCTCCAGAAGTTTTTAGGTTTTGCTAACTTTTATCGGAAATTTATAGCAAAATTTTCTAGTATTGCCAAGCCATTGACTGATCTGACTAAGAAGGGTGCTGATGTGTTGAATTGGTCTCCGGAGGCTGTTTCTTCCTTTCAGGAGCTGAAGCGAAGATTCACTTCTGCCCCGGTTTTGCGGCAACCTGATGTCTCACTCCCATTCCAGGTAGAGGTGGACGCTTCTGAGATTGATGCAGGAGCTGTTTTGTCCCAAAAGGATCCTGTAACATCTAAAATGAATCCCTGTGCTTTCTTTTCCCGAAAGTTCTCTCCATCTGAACGTAACTATGATGTGGGGAATCGGGAACTGTTAGCCATGAAATGGGCATTTGAGGAGTGGAGACATTGGTTGGAGGGAGCTAAACATCAAGTCGTGGTCCTCACTGACCACAAGAATTTGATTTACCTGGAGTCGGCCAAACGCTTGAACCCTAGACAGGCTAGGTGGGCCTTGTTTTTTACGCGTTTTGATTTTGTGGTCTCTTTTCTTCCTGGCACTAAGAATGTCAAGGCTGACGCTCTCTCTAGGAGCTTCTTTGCTGATTCTCCTGTGGTGACCAGGCCTGCTACCATTTTAGGCGAAGGGGTAGTTCTTTCTGCCATCTCGCCCGATTTGAGACGTGCTCTGGAAGAGTTCCAGGAGGACAAACCTGAGCATTGTCCCAGGGGAAAGTTGTATGTTCCTGACCAGTGGAAGAAGAGGGTGATGTCTGAAGTTCATTGATCGGCATTGGCTGGTCATCCAGGTATTTTTGGTACTAGAGATCTGGTGAGTTGGTCTTTTTGGTGGCCCGCCTTGTCTCGTGATGTCAGGAATTTTGTGCAGTCCTGTGGGACTTGCTCCTGGTCTAAACCTTGCTCTCGCTCTAGTGGGTTGTTGATGCCTTTGCCGGTCCCCAGGAGGCCATGGACCCATATTTCAATGGATTTCATCTCTGATATGCCTGTCTCTCAGAGAATGACTGTTATTTGGGTGATTTGTGATAGGTTCTCTAAGATGGTTCATCTTGTACCACTCCCTAAGTTGCCATCTTCCTCTGAGTTGGTGCCCCTGTTTTTGCAACAGGTGGTTCGCTTGCACGGGATTCCTGAGAACATTGTATCTGACAGTTCAGTTTGTGTCTAGATTTTGGAGGACTTTCTGTTCCAAGCTGGGAATTCAGTTGTACTTCTCCTCTGCTTTTCACCCTCAGACCAATGGGCAGACGGAGAGAACAAACCAGACCTTGGAGTCGTATGTGAGATGTTTTATTTCCGCTGATCAGGATGATTGGGTTTCAATTTTGCCCTTGGCCAAATTTGCTTTAAATAATAGAGCTAGTTCTGCCAGTTTGATGTCACCTTTTTTTTGTAATTTTGGGTTTCATCCTCGATTTTCTTCAGGGCAGGTGGAGCCTTCTGCCTGCCCAGGTGTTGACACTGTGGTGGAGAGAATGCACCAGATCTGGGACCAAGTGGTGGATAAGTTATCTCTCTCCCAGGAAAAGGCCCAGCGGTTTTCCAACCGACATAGGACCATTGGTCCCCAGTTTAAGGTTGGTGATATGGTTTGGTTATCATCAAAAAATATCGCTATGAAGGTGGCTTCTCCTAAGTTTAAGCCTAGATTTATTGGACCTTACAAGATTTTGGAGATTATTAATCCGGTCTCTTTTCGTTTGGCTTTTCCTGTCACATTTAAAATCCATAATGTGTTTCATAAGTCCTTGTTGAAGAGGTTTGTTGAACCAGTAGTTCCTGGGGTGGCACCTCCGGACCCTGTATTGGTTGAAGGTAACATGGAATATGAGGTAGAGAAGATACTGGATTCCCGTCTGGCTAGACGGAGACGCCAGTATTTGGTTAAGTGGAAGGGTTATGGTCAGGAGGATAATTCCTGGGTCTCTGCCTCTGATATTCATGCCAAAAGATTGGTGCGTGCCTTTCATCGGGCTCACCCTGATCGCCCTGGTGGCGTGGATGAGGGTTCGGTGACCCCTCCTCAAAGGGGAGGTACTGTTGTGAGTTCATTTTCCCCTTCACCATTGAGGTCTGATGAACTCCCTCTTCTGGTGAAGGAAGGTAGTGAGGCTGATTACCAAGCACCTGGGTATGATGATTATGACTGGGTGACGGGAATTGCAGACTGGATATAAGGCAGCAGACGCCTTTCTGCCTTGCTGGTGATCTCTCTGAGGGATTCTAGGAGACCAGTCTAATGCCTGTTCCTCAAAAGCTAAGTTTTCTGCACTGCCTTTTGCATTTGTGTTTTGTTTTGTTTTGCCTTGTTTTTCTGAATTTCTGCCATTCCCTGCTGGGGTGAGTTGAATTCCTTCTTGCTCTGTCTTCAGAAAATACCTGAGTGCTGATATAGTCTTTTTGAAGCCTAGCGTCTTCAGGGCCTTTTTCCCTATCAGCCTGTTGGCCCTTGTTTTGATAGGTTTTTTGGCGGATTGCAGACAGCAGCTTTCCTATCCTGTCCTATTTAGTTAGCTTGGGCCCCATCATTTGCTCAGCCTATCTTTCTATCTGTGTGAGTGTTTTTTCATCTTGCTTCACCGTCATTATATGTTGGGGGCTGCCTATTGCTTTGGGGTCTGGGGTCTGCAATCCGATAGCTGCCAACTTCTCTGGTTTTTTGGACTTAGCTAGTATTTCTGTTTTTGCCTCCTACGATGACTCATTCATAACACTACCCCCACATGTGGGGTATCAGCGTACTCAGGACAAATTGCACAATAACTTTTAGGGTCCTGTTACCCTTGGGAAAATAAAAATTTGGGGTGAAAAGAACATTTTGTGGAAAAAATATGATTTTTTAATTGTACCGCTGTACGTTATAAACTTCTGTGAAGCCCTTGTGGGTTTAAAGTTCTCACCACATATCTAGATAAGTTCCTTGGGGGGTCTAGTTTCCAAAATGGGGTCACTTGTGGGGAGTTTCCACTGTTTAGATACATCAGGGGCTCTCCAAACGTGACATGGCGTCCAATCTGAATTCCAGCCAATTTTGCATTGTAAAAGTCAAACGGCGCTCCTTCCCTTCTGAGCTCTGCCATGCGCCGAAACAGTGGTTCCCCCCCACATATCAGGTATCAGCATACTCAGGCCAAATTGCACAATAATTTTTGAAGTCCAATTTCTCCTGTTACCCTTGGTAAAATAAAAAAAATTGAACCTGAAGTATTTTTTTTGTGAAAAAAAGTTAAATGTTCATTTTTTTTTAAATATTCAAAAAATTCCTGTGAAGCACTTGAAGGGTTAATAAACTCCTTGAATGTGGTTTTGAGCACCTTAAGGGGTGCAGTTTTTAGAATGGTGTCACTTTTGGGTGTTTTCTATTATATAGACCCCTCAAAGTGGCTTCAAATGTGATGTGGTCCGTAAAAATAAAATGGTGTTGCAAAAATGAGAAATCGCTGGTCAAATTTTAACCCTTATAACTTCCTAACAAAAAAAATTTTGGTTCCAAAATTGTGCTGATGTAAAGTAAATATGTGGGAAATGTTACTTATTAAGTTTTTTGTGTGCCATATCTCTGTGATTTAAGGGCATAAAAATTCAAAGGTGAAAAATTGCAAAATTTTCAAAATTTTCACCAAATTTCCATTTTTTTCACAAATAAACGCAAGTTATATGAATGAAATTTTACCACTAACATGAAGTACAATATGTCACGAGAAAACAATGTCAGAATCACCGGGATCCATGGAAGCGTTCCAGAGTTATTACTTCATAAAGGGACAGTGGTCAGAATTGTAAAAATTGGCCCGGGAGTTAACGTGCAAACCACCCTTGGTAGTGAAGGGGTTAAGAGAGCCTGGGGTGAGAACCAAAGCGCTGGATGGATTTGCCCTGACTTCCATACCAGAGATCCCTTTAAGAGACCCTGCGGTCAGAACCACAGAGCTGAGGGGAATGGTCCTAACTTCCATACCAGGGATCCCTATAAGAGAGGCCTGGGGTCAGAATCAAAGCGCTGGATGGATTTGCCCTGACTTTCATACCAGAGATTCCTTTAAGAAAGGCCTGGGGTCAGTACCAAAGCGCAGAGTGGATTTGCCCTAACTTCCATACCAATGATCCCTTTAAGAGACCCTGGGGTCAGAACCACAGAGCTGAGGGGAACGGTCCTAACTTCCATACCAGGGATCCCTTTAAGAGAGGACTGAGGTCAAAACAAAAGCCCTGGATGGATTTGCTCTGACTTCCATACCAATGATCCCTTTAAGAGGGAAGATGTGCCTACGGGATGAAGGATGTGTGATTTGTATATGGGCACGGGAGGGGGGATTCCTTTCTGTTATGTGCTCTCTGCTCCTTTCAGGGGGTCAGACAATGGCTGGGAGCTTATGTTCCCAGGGATGCTAGATTTCTCCCACCATGTCAGTGTCTGCTGAGGTGTTGTCAAGTGGGAAAACTTGCTCATAGCAACCAATCACAGCTCAGCTACTTTTAACCAGCTCTGGTGAAATGAGAGATGCTTAGTGATTGGTTGCAAGGAAAACTGTTGCTCATAGCAACCAATCACAGCTCAGCTTCTTTTGAACAGCTCTGGTGAAATGAACGATGCTTTGTGATTGGTTGGTGATACACACATACATACATACATTCACTTTTATATATAGAGATGTGGTAATAGGAGGAAGTACCCAAATTGACACCTGTCCCATTGTCCAGAGCAAAGAGCATTGTAAGAGAAAGACTTTCGTTCTAGAGGACCATTATCATCCATGCATTACACAAACACTTATTGATTTCAATGACCACCATGTAATGCTTCACTTCTTCTGAACTGTGTGTAACCTTGACCTTGTAAGGCCCCGTCGACAGGTGTATAGAAAATCCCATGAGAAAATCCTTCACATGAATATAGTGTGGTGAGGCCTTGGGGAAGGCTGTTACTGTCTCCAAGTGTAACCCCGGTTATTACTTCATTATTGAACATCTCGCTGCTGAATCTTCATCTTACGCTCCACTGGGCCAGAAACGGCCATTCTATTCTCCAACAAAATTTCTGCTCCCTTTGATAATTTAACTACAGGTTATTGATATCCTTGTAGTTGAAGGAAAAAGTAAAGTTTTCGAATATATCAAAGCATTTTCCACTACAGATATTTTCAGATTTCCTTCATTACTGTTGTGGAAAATCACTGGATTTCTTTTACTTAGAATTGTGTATTATGTTTATTTAGGGGCTAACAATAGCACCATGGATGTGAGGAGACAGTGCCAGGCTGTGCAGCAAACTATGAGAGGTTATTCACCCCCATTTTTATCATCCATGATAAAATTATACAACTTCTTTGAAAGTAGAAGGATGGTACAATATACACAATAGACATGGAAGTAGAAAATCCAAGAAGATGACATAGGCGACATGAATTCCTATACCAGACCGCAGCCTTCTAAATGAGTCCATTCCAAGGACCAGACCTCTAAATTCAGTATCGAAACCAGCATTTTCAGATGCTCCCCTTCTCATAATGCCAGCCAAATCTCCACTTTAAAGAGAATGTGTCATCAGAAAATGATCCGATCCACCATTCACAGTAGGTCATGTCACAGCTTTACCTGCTTCCCTTTTGCTCACAATGACTTTTGACAATATCAGAGCATTTCTAGAAAAGCTCTCCTACAGAAGTCATTGAGTCAGAGCCAACTATTACTGTCTATGTTGTTGTTGCAGGGGCAGACACTGACAACTTGGGGTCTCTGTGCAAGAAATCTGTTTGAGCCCCTCTCCTTTTATGGCGACAAAGTTACATATATACAGTTAGGTCCATATATATTTGGACAGAGACAACATTTTTCTAATTTTGGTTCTAGACATTACCACAACGAATTTCAAACAAAACGATGCAGTTGAAGTTCAGACTTTCAGCTTTCATTTGAGGGTATCCACATTTGGTTGAAGGGTTTAGGAGTTTCAGCTCCTTAACATGTGCCACCCTGTTTTTAAAGGGACCAAAAGTAATTGGACAGATTAAATAATTGTAAATAAAATGTTCATTTCTAGTACTTGGTTGAAAACCCTTTGTTGGCAATGACTGCCTGAAGTCTTGAACTCATGGACATCACCAGGCGCTGTGTTTCCTCCTTTTTGATGCTCTGCCAGGCCTTCACTGCAGTGGTTTTCAGTTGCTGTTTGTTTGTGGACCTTTCTGTCTGAAGTTTAGTCTTTAACAAGTGAAATGCATGCTCAATTGGGTTGAGATCAGGTGACTGACTTGGCCATTCAAGAATATTCCACTTCTTTGCTTTAATAAACTCCTGGGTTGCTTTGGCTTTATGTTTTGCTATATAAATATACTTATAAAATGAAGGTACTTCGCTCATAAATTGGTAAGTTCATGAAAGTGTAGTGGTTCCTGAATTACACCGCCGGGCAGGACTCGAATACAGTACAGTAGACAAGAAGGCAGAAACAAAACACCGGCTTTATTGAAAGACCGAGGATTATATACAGGAAAATAAGACTAAGGCTGTGTGCCCACATTGCGTTTTCTATGCATTTCAGCCACGTTTTTACCGCAGCGGAAACACTTAAAAAACACTATTAAAATGCACCCCCATTGAATCCTATGGGATTCCGCAGTTGCTTTGCCCATGCTGCGGATTTTACCGCTGTGGAATCGCATAGCGGTAAAAACCGCAGCATGTCCATTATTTCTGCGGAATCACGGCAAGTCCTCCGCTATAGGATTGCATTGAAATGCTCACTTTACACATGTGGCTATGCCCACCATGTGTAAAGTGAGCGCTTCATGCGTGGATGGTACCCAGGGTCTGGAGGAGAGGAAATTTTCCTCCATGCCCTGGGTACCATAATCCTGTAAAAAATAGAATTTAAATAAAAAATAGGGATATACTCACCTTCTGAGGGCCCCAGTGCTCTCCCGCATGTCAGCATCTTCCGGTCCCAGGTATGCATTGAGCGAATCACCTGAGATGACATCGCGGTCACGTGACTGTGATGTCACAAAGGTCCTTCGTGCAAAGCATCCCTGGGAACGGAACGTACCGGGAGCGCCGCTGAGGAGATTGGGGGCCATCAGAAGGTGAGAATAACCATATTTTTTTTTAATGTTTTACATTCTATCTTTTATTATTGATGCCGCATGCTTGACAAGTGTGACCAACCTTTCAATCACCTTTCCAAGCGATGCTTCAAATCACTTGGAAAGCGCTAGCATTCTGCAAGCTAAAAACGCATGCAAAACGCTTGTGTTTTGCGGGAAAACGCATGCGAGTTCCGCATGCGTTTTACCCGTGGCAGGGAGTTGCGGAAATGCTGCGGACATTTCCGCAGCATTTCTGCAACGTGGGCACTTATCATTACAATAACTGTTAGGCTAACAGCTATAATAGATAGAAGGAGAGATAGTTGGAGTGTCACACAAGCTGCGTTACAGCTATGACAATTCAAAGCTCAATACAAACAGTATAAACAATTTATACAAACTGCTATCTTCTGACTTCCCAGCTGGCTTCCGATAATTGGGCACATAGCGCCCTAGCTAAGGAAGCCTGTTCCACACCCTAACACAGTTGAACACCGGTGTCTTGTTCACAATCCTGTAGTGCTTCGAAGACAGTCTGGTAGCTGTTGCTTGGTCCTGATGTAGTAGAGCCAAGTTTGTTGCGTTGAACTCTTCCTTCAAGTTAACTGATCTACTTCAGTATCCGGGCAAGTCTCATTCCCACTTTCAATGTTGAGAGATTACTGGTACCACAATGTTGTTTTCTCTCTTAGCTTTAAGGTGCTTGGGGAGAACTACCTAGCTGTGCTATGCGACTCTTTCCTTCTGACGCAGTCCTGGTGATCGATTCTGTGGTAACCGGACACTATCTTCTCACTTGAAGTAGTTAATTAATTTACCGGTCTATCTTTGTTAGGACACACTTATTGTTCTACCTGTGGCTCCCAGGCATGAAGCTTAACAGACACACTTCCTGCTTCTTTTTCAAAACTAACACACAGAAAGCTGCAGGTGTGAAAGGACTAGTCCAAGTGTACACAAATCAGAGGGGAGCATTGTCTCTGAAAATCACAGTGTAATTCAGTTCCTATCAGTGGCTGACCCCCTACAAGAGCCCATCAGCCATGACAAGGCAATTTTTCATTGATAGCATATAAATTATGGTCCTAAGTACCATTTTTATAAGTATATTCTATATAACAATAATGCAGTCCAGATGTCATATATTCAATGCTTGCACATCTTAGCGCTCACAAAGGCTGTTGTATTCTTTTGTTTGTATATTAAGCAGTCATAGCAGATTGCACCTGTTCACACTTGCTTTATTCTTTTCGTGGGATGCTGATCAGTGATTTGTTTTATATTTTTGTAGCATACTGTTGGGGGTGGTGATTGCCCCAATATTTGGCTAAGCTCCTACTATCAACCTAAGGCCTTCTTCACACATCCTGGTGATTCCTCTACAGTAAAAATCAGTACCGGCGAGATCCGTGTCCAATGTGTCATCCGTATGTACATATGTGACATCCGTGTATCTGTTTGCCGTCCATGTGTCACATCCATGTGTCGTCCGTGTGACACATACCATCACCCAGGAAAAGCAATAGTTTGCGCTGATCTGAGGCGCCGACTGCTGAAGGCAGTTCTCATCATTGTCGCTTGGTCTCCCTGAGATCAGCTCAAACAGGCGACATTGATGGGAGGTGTATTCAGCACCCGCTATGTACCTCCTATGTAAACGAAAGAATTAAATAAAAAATAATGTGGGCTCCCGTGTCATTTTCATAACCAGTAGAGGTAAAGCCTTATTGATGCATCTCCATTACTAACCCCTGGGCTTGATATCAGCTGACAATACAAAGTTGACATCAACCCCAACCCTAGTACCACACTTGCCACGGCCACAGGGCAAGTAGGGGGACACTATGTCATTTTTTTTTTCTGGGTTCACCTGTAACTTCACCAGTAAAGGCTACGCAAATAGCTGTGAGCGGTTATTAATAGCCTGGGAACCTTATTTGATTTTGCCCCTTTTACCAGATTATTAACATCAGCCCCCAGCCATCGATTTTCCCGCTGATGGTTATGAAAATTACGTGGGAGCCCACACCATTTTCTAAATTTAATTCTTAATTTTACACAAAATGGACACAGCGAGTGTTGAATACAATTCCCATCATCGTTGCCTTGTCGTGCTGATCTGAGGGAGACCAAACGACAATGAGAGCTGCTTTCAACGCAAACTGGACAGCTTCTTCACAGGCGCCGGTGTGTGTCACACTGTTGACACACGGATATCGTCCGTACATCATTAGTGTTTGGCACGCATTTTGTCAGAGCAGTGCCAAAAAACCTGACGTCTGGATTTTTCACATGGACACTCGGTCCATGTGAAAAAACTGGCATGAATACAATGGTTGTGCGCATGTCTGTTTTTGCAGTCCTTAAAAAACAAATCACATATGGACATAAAAAAAGTGTGTGGTGTGTGAAGGGGGCCTAAGGGTGATTTAATGGATCCTATCTGTCCTTTGCATTTGTAGACTTTTAGACTAGCAGAGGTATGCCTGGTAAATATTAGGCTAAAATGATTCCATCAAAGAAAGGTACGCCTTGTCACGACTGGTGGGCTCTTCTGAAATAGCTAATTTGTGTACTTTCATTTTTATATTATAGCAGTAATGCTGCTCTTTTCTTTGTGTATATAGCTAGATTTTTTTAATCTATTTCACCCAATAATTTAACAGATTTTTTTTTTTACATAGGTAAACCATGCGCTCGGCCCTTTTCAGGAGTGTTATACTCTTTATCTCCGTTTGCTTTGGCACCAGAGCAGAGATGCAAGAAGCCTGCCAATGTGAAATATTAACAGATATGTCAAGAAAGGTAAATTACTTATGGGCCACTACCCTGAATGCCATTCCCCTTTGGAGCCATGCAGATAAAACTATCTATGCCACATGTAATCTACAGTCAAATCCCAAACTGGATGCTGCTGAGTTACAAATCACAGGCAAGATTTTGTTTAAGCAAATCTATCCACATGGAAAGTTAGAAGCGGTCTTCACTATACAAGGGTTTCCTATGGATGTCAATCAAACCTCAAGAGCCATTCATATCCATAGTTATGGTGACCTTAGCAATGGCTGTGACTCTACTGGTGGACATTTCAATCCACATTCAGTTAATCATCCTGGCCACCCTGGTGATTTCCACAACTTTCGAGTCCGAAATGGGAAGATCGAACAACATCTTACGGATCTTGAAGCCACACTGTTCGGCCCATACACCGCAGTTGGAAGATCAATTGTTGTCCACAAGTTGGCTGATGATCTTGGCAAAGGCAATAACCAGGCCAGTTTGGAAAATGGAAACGCCGGCACACGTCTTGCTTGTTGTGTGATTGGCGTCACTACGAGCAGCAGCTGGGATAAGTACATTCAAGATAATGCGAGCCTGAAGAACCCAAGAGTCTCCAGGCGTCTTAGCACCATACGAAAAGCTAAATACTGAAGTTCTGGCTAACGTTGGATACTTGTTTTTCCCTACTTCGCTATTAGAACTTGTTTAATTCAGGACTGTCTTCTTAACAATGATCATTGCGTTTGTTACTAATCCCCATACTCGTGTACAGCTTTAAAATATGTTGTGTGATCTAATAACATTAAAAAAAGGGGCAATAAAGCTAAAAGATTTCAGATTTCACTATTTGGTCTTCCTAGAATAACACTATACACTACCCTATTTTCGTCAATGAATAACAGAAACCACAAACATTTTATTGCAGTGTTATATATACTGTATATGGTTACATAGGTTGAAAAAAGACCTAGATCCAACAAGTTCAACATTTCTCCACCAATTATACATTTTTCATCACTAAATTAACTATATCCCACAATGTTATGTGTACTGAACAAACCATTCTTAAAAGCTGTTATAGTGTCTGCCATTACTACCTCTTGTGGTTGGCATTCCACATTCTGACTGCTCTAACTGTAAGGGTATGTCTCCCGGTCAGTATTTGCACCACTTTGGGCGCAGCTCCATCCAAAGCGCTGCCGGCTTTTGTATGCGCTGTGATTCCGCATGTGCTCATTGCACCATGCGGAATCACCGCATCCTATACATAGACTGTGATATATGCATTGCGGAGACTGAGCATCTCCGCAAGATAGACATGCTGCGGTCTAGAAAGATGCGCCGCATGTCCGGATATGCAGGGAAGCCGCAGGTGTACCTGCACGCATAGTCAAGATGGGATTTCATAAAATCCCATCCACTATGCTGTAACATCTGGCCGCTGTGGACTGGACACTGCAGGTGTACACAGCGTCCAATCCGCAGCGTTTCCTGAGCGTGGAAACATATCCTAAAGAACCCTTTCCTATGTAGCCGTCAGAATCGCCTTTCTTCCACCCGTAATGAGTGCCACCTGGTCCTTAGTAAGGTCTTTGGAAGGAACAAGTCATGCGCCAGTCGTTTGTATTGACCACACATGTATTTATACATATAAATGAGATGTCCTCTGAGGCGTCTTTTTTCTAAGCGAAACAAGCCCAACTTTTCCAACCTATCATATGAGAGGCCTTCCATCGCTTATAATAATCTAGTTGCCCGTATTTGAACTGACTCTAATTTCTGAATATCCTTTTTTAAATGTGGAGCCCAAACCTGGATCCCATATTCTAGATGTGGCCTCACAAGTGATTTATAGAGGGGTAACAATACATTGGGATCGCTGGATTTTGTCTCTTTTTATACATCCTAAAATCTTGTTTGCTTTTATGGCTGCTGCTTGACATTGAGTATTGCTGCTCAGCTTACTTGTAACCAGAATACCCAAGTCCTTCTCCTGTTCTGTAGTCCCAAGTATTCTCCCATTTTATGTATATGCAGCAATAGGTTTACTCCGTCCTAGGTGCATTACTCTACATATATCTACATTAAACCTCATCTGCCAAGTGTTTACCCCTTCAGTCATCTATCTAGATAGCTTTACAATATTGTACTGTCAAGGTCAGATTTTAGTATCCTACATAGTTTGGTGTCATCAGCAAAGACTGACACTTTCTTTACTCTCAATTCCATTCATGAGGTCATTAATAAAGAGATTAAAAAGAATCAGTCATAGCGGTCCCCACTGCTTCCAGTACAGATCCCTGCGGTCCCCACTGCAGACTGCTGACCATCTAGAGAATGTACCATTTATGACGACTCTTTGTTTCCAGTTTTTTAGCCAATTCCTTACCCATCTGCATATAGTTTCCCCCAGTCCTTGTTTCTGGAGCTTCAGTATAAGGCTGTTATGTGGAACAGTATCAAATGCCTTTACAAAGTTCTGATAAATCACATCAGTGGCAGGTCCAACATCCAGTTGTGCACTTACCTCCTCATAGATACCCCCAAATTTTGCTAGACATGACTTAATGAATCCGTGCTGGTTGTCAGTTATTATATTATTCTCTGAAATATCTCTCTGCAGGTCATCTCTTATGATGTTGCTTTAATTATTGTATTGTTAGCGTTGTTACTTATGACTTGTGTTTTGAAACTGTTAAACTGTAAAGCGCTGCGGAATATGTTGGCGCTATATAAATAAAGATTATTATTATTATTATTATGATGCCCTCAAAAACATTGCACACTACTTATGTCAAGCTTACCGGACGGTAGTTGCCTCGATCCACCTTCTTGCCTTCCTTAAAGCACCACTTCAGCTAGGTTTTTTTCAGTGCTGGAGTGGCACTTTTAATGTAAGCCCCCTGCCCAACGTTCTTATACTCACCTTTCGAAGGCTTTAACTTTTACAGACGCTGCTCAGTCCCCTGGCCCCATTTTGTGCCTGTAAATTCTGACTGTCCAGAAGTCAGAAGTTACGTCACAAAAGCTCAATGCAAGTCTATGAGAGCCAGAATGAGATGTATTGAAAAGTGACCTCCATGAAACACTGGAGCTGCTGCAGGTCACTTTTTGCCTGAAACAGACAGGTAGCAAAGCTAGAAAAGGATGAGGGCGTCCGCAGGTGAGTATGAGACAGGGGAATTACGTTTAAAGCACCACTCTAGAGGGGCAAAAAAAAAACACACTGGAGTGGTGAATTAAATTTATTCGGACTCCCATGACAGCACCACGAGAGAGGGGATCCGCCCTTCGGGAACAGGAAACCTACAGATACAAAAAGGGCGGCACCTCTCCCACGCATCAGTTGGTTTCCTGCAGATGACTGGATCCCAGGCCGGCCAGCCGGCACAGGTAGCGAGGGGGTCTCCTACCTCGGCCTGGTGCGGAGCTCCTGGAAGACGCCACGGTGGCCCAGGATGGGTGGCACGGCGGTGGCGTAGACAGCAGGGAGCAGCGTCCGGAGGAGGTCCGTCTCCATAAGCAGACCGCGCCGGTGAGTATACCCCCTGGGACTCCCAACTCCAGCGGCGTGATCGCGGTGGTCGGGGGGGGGGCCGGACGGCGCCACTGCGCAGGCGCGGAGACCCAAGATGGCGGCGCCCATCGGGAGGACGCCGGTAAGCGCCGGTTCCCCTGCCAAAAGCGGCGCCAGCTGGGGAGGGGGGCCCTATTAGGGGGGGGCGTGGCAGGAGGATATCTGCTGTCCGGAGGAGGGGTATATAGGCAGGACCCTAGATGGGTGCCTTGCCTTGGCCACATTATTGCAAGCCAGTAATGGAGGAATCGCCCGCAGTAGCGGCATGTTTAAGGGATATAGTAAGGGCAGAGATGAAGGAAACCCTAAGATCCCTGTCCCAACCAGAGAGTGTAAGGGGTGAGGACCCGGTGGAGTCAGATTCCTCGACAGAGTGGAGGAGAAGTAAGGGCTCCCATATTTCATCTCCCTCGTCCTCCTCAGAAGAAGAGGACTCTGGTCGGTTTTGCCTGCCGCTTGACCGAGTAGACAAATTGGTAAAAGCGGTCAGATGAACAATGGAGGTGGAGGAGCCAAAGCCTCAATTATCCATGTAGGATGTGATGTTCAGGGGGCTGGAGCAGAGGAAGCATAGGGTCTTCCCACTAAACGAAAAGATCCAGGATCTCATCCGCAGAGAGTGGAAAAAGCCAGATAAAAGAGGGTCGCTACCACCAGCCCTCAAGCGGAGATATCCCTTTGACAACACAGCAATGAATAATTGGGACAAGGCCCCCAAATTAGATGCAGCTATTGCGAAAGCATCGAAAAAATCCTCGCTACCCTTTGAGGATATGGGGTCCCTTAAAGATCCTCTAGACAGGAAGGCAGATACCTTCCTTAAAAATACCTGGGAGATGGCAGCCGGTTCCTTAAGACCAGCAGTAGCATCAACTTGCACGGCCAGGTCCATGATGGTCTGGTTGGACCAGTTAGAGTCGCAGTTAAAACAGGGAACATCTAGACAGGCAATCCTGGGGGCCCTTCCAATAATCCAGGATGGCGCAGCCTTCCTAGCGGATGCCTCGGCTGATGCAGTCAGAATGGCCGCCAGGGCAGCAGGACTCTCTAATGCGGCTCGGAGAGCCCTGTGGCTGAAGTGCTGGCCGGGAGATATTCAGTCCAGGGCGAAACTCTGTACTATCCCGTGTGCTGGGGAATATTTATTCGGAGCAGTCCTGGACGAATTACTGGAGAAGGCCGGGGATGATAAAAAGAAATTCCCAAACCTTTGGTCCGCATCTTACCGTCGTCCGTTTAATAGGAGGAGATTCGGTCAAGGGAGAAGACGTAACCCTTCACCTAACAGAGACCGTCCCAGATGGGAGGATAGAAGGAGAAGAGGTACGGGCTTCATGTTCAGACGCTCGTCAAGAGAGAGTAAAAGACAAAACCAATGACTAGCAATTCCCGTGGGGGGTAGACTGTCATCCTTCCTCCCAGCATGGCTACAGGTCACCAATAGTGACTGGGTGCGGAATGTGATATCCACCGGACTCAGGTTGGAGTTCACTCAAGTCCCACGGGATACCTTTAAACCAACACCCTTAAGGTCTTCACTAGAGTTGAGCGAAACGGGTCGAAAAAATTCAAAAGTCGCCGACTTTTGGCAAAGTCGGGTTTCATGAAACGAAACCCGACCCTAGGATGAGGTCGGCCACGAGGTCGGCGACTTACGCGCCAAAGTCGCGTTTCAAAAGTTTGTTTTGCGCTCTTTTTCAGCCAATCAGGATCCACGGACACAGTGGGCAACGTGATGACATAGGCACGGGTCACCACCATCTTTCAGAAGGGCATGCAAGTGATTGGCTTGCTTTGGTGGGCGTCACAGGGGGTATAAAAGGGCGTGCACGCCGACCGCCATCTTACTTCTGTCGATCTTAGTATAGGGAGAGGTTGCTGCTGATTCTGTAGGGAGAGCGTTAGGCAGGGAAGAAGACAAAAAAACTGCTTCTGCTGCTAGCGATTTGGCCTGCACAACACACAAGTCACTGTGTGTGCAGTGCAAGGGGAGGCTATATTGTGGTGTATCAGTGGTGTTGGTTGTTGGGCTGCCTTTTAAGGCTTCCTGACACGCTGGCATTGCTGTTTACCCACTGCTCCGCAAACTGCTTTTTTAAAAGCAATCCAATCTCCCTTATCCTCTCGTCACTTTGGTCACAGGCAGCTGTGCCATCGAGCGTGTCACATAGCGCTCAGATATCAGTGGGCCGCACACAATCCACAAGTGTCCACTGTCCACAAGTGTACGCAGAGATTCAAAATCTCCATTATCCTCTCGTCACTTTGGTCACAGGCAGCTGTGCCATCGAGTGTGTCACATAGCGCTCAGATATCAGTGGGCCGCACACAATCCACAAGTGTCCAGTGTCCAAAAGTGTACGCAGAGATTCAAAATCTCCATTATCCTCTCGTCACTTTGGTCACAGGCAGCTGTGCCATCGAGCGTGTCACATAGCGCTCAGATATCAGTGGGCCGCACACAATCCACAAGTGTCCACTGTCCACAAGTGTACGCAGAGATTCAAAATCTCCATTATCCTCTCGTCACTTTGGTCACAGGCAGCTGTGCCATCGAGCGTGTCACATAGCGCTCAGATATCAGTGGGCCGCACACAATCCACAAGTGTCCAGTGTCCAAAAGTGTACGCAGAGATTCAAAATCTCCATTATCCTCTCGTCACTTTGGTCACAGGCAGCTGTGCCATCGAGCGTGTCACATAGCGCTCAGATATCAGTGGACCGCACACAATCCACAAGTGTCCACTGTCCAAAAGTGTACGCAGAGATTCAAAATCTCCATTATCCTCTCGTCACTTTGGTCACAGGCAGCTGTGCCATCGAGCGTGTCACATAGCGCTCAGATATCAGTGGGCCGCACACAATCCACAAGTGTCCACTGTCCACAAGTGTACGCAGAGATTCAAAATCTCCATTATCCTCTCGTCACTTTGGTCACAGGCAGCTGTGCCATCGAGCGTGTCACATAGCGCTCAGATATCAGTGGGCCGCACACAATCCACAAGTGTCCACTGTCCACAAGTGTACGCAGAGATTCAAAATCTCCATTATCCTCTCGTCACTTTGGTCACAGGCAGCTGTGCCATCGAGCGTGTCACATAGCGCTCAGATATCAGTGGGCCGCACACAATCCACAAGTGTCCACTGTCCAAAAGTGTACGCAGAGATTCAAAATCTCCATTATCCTCTCGTCACTTTGGTCACAGGCAGCTGTGCCATCGAGCGTGTCACATAGTGCTCAGATATCAGTGGGCCGCACACAATCCACAAGTGTCCACTGTCCAAAAGTGTACGCAGAGATTCAAAATCTCCATTATCCTCTCGTCACTTTGGTCACAGGCAGCTGTGCCATCGAGCGTGTCACATAGCGCTCAGATATCAGTGGGCCGCACACAATCCACAAGTGTCCACTGTCCAAAAGTGTACGCAGAGATTCAAAATCTCCATTATCCTCTCGTCACTTTGGTCACAGGCAGCTGTGCCATCGAGCGTGTCACATAGCGCTCAGATATCAGTGGGCCGCACACAATCCACAAGTGTCCAGTGTCCAAAAGTGTACGCAGAGATTCAAAATCTCCATTATCCTCTCGTCACTTTGGTCACAGGCAGCTGTGCCATCGAGCGTGTCACATAGCGCTCAGATATCAGTGGGCCGCACACAATCCACAAGTGTCCACTGTCCACAAGTGTACGCAGAGATTCAAAATCTCCATTATCCTCTCGTCACTTTGGTCACAGGCAGCTGTGCCATCGAGAGTGTCACATAGCGCTCAGATATCAGTGGGCCGCACACAATCCACAAGTGTCCACTGTCCACAAGTGTACGCAGAGATTCAAAATCTCCATTATCCTCTCGTCACTTTGGTCACAGGCAGCTGTGCCATCGAGCGTGTCACATAGCGCTCAGATATCAGTGGGCCGCACACAATCCACAAGTGTCCACTGTCCACAAGTGTACGCAGAGATTCAAAATCTCCATTATCCTCTCGTCACTTTGGTCACAGGCAGCTGTGCCATCGAGCGTGTCACATAGCGCTCAGATATCAGTGGGCCGCACACAATCCACAAGTGTCCACTGTCCACAAGTGTACGCAGAGATTCAAAATCTCCATTATCCTCTCGTCACTTTGGTCACAGGCAGCTGTGCCATCGAGCGTGTCACATAGCGCTCAGATATCAGTGGGCCGCACACAATCCACAAGTGTCCACTGTCCACAAGTGTACGCAGAAATTCTAAAACTCCCCTGTCCTATAGACACCTTGTACCTTGTTTTACATTACTATATAGTTTGTTGGATTTTGTCTACATTTCTACCAAAAATGAGGAAGGCTGGTGGAAGAGGCCGTGGAATTGGGCAGGGGTTGGCAGCTGGTAATGATGGTGTTGGTGGTGGATCTGATGGTAGTGGCAAGAGCAAAATAGGACCGAATGCAGGAGGTGCTGACCCTGCGTCATCGTCTGGCTACATAAGGACTCGAACGCTTAGTTTTCTAGGAGTTGGCAAACCGCTTTTAAAGGCAGAGCATCAGGAAAAAGTTTTGTCTTACATTGCTGACTCAGCCTCCAGCTCTATCCCCTCCTCTTCTTCAGTTGTAAAAAGTAAAAGCACTGAGTCGTCATTGGAGGCTCATGTTCATGAACCACACCTTTCCTTGTGTCCTTCACCCCAACCAAGATTGAAGGATGACGCAGGCCATACTACTGATTACTCCATGGAGCTGTTTTCACATACCATACCTGGATTATCAAGTCAAATGGTGAATTACCCAGGCCAAGATGAATCTGACATGGAGTGCACTGATGCACAGCCGCTGATGGATGATTCTGCTGGTACATTCACTCAGAGCACTACATTGTCCTCGCAGTGTACAGAGCCAGATTTTGACCCTGATGAGACTCAGGTGCCCCTTCCCGCACACTATACCACCATACACGGTGACACAGAGAAAGGTGCACATGACATAGAAGAGGAGGTGATGGATGACCCAGTTGTTGACCCAGATTGGCATCCATTGGGGGAAGAGGGTGCTGCTTCCAATAGCTCAGATGAGGAGCATCCACAGCAGACATCGACATCGCAACAGCTGTTATCTGGCAGGCCCGGAGCACTCCAAAGACAGGTTCCAAACATCAAAAGAGTTGCTGGACAGCTTGTCCAGAGGGTCAAAAGATCACAGCGTGCTAGGCCGCAAAATGTCTGCCAAAGTAGGAAGAGTGCAGTGTGGCACTTTTTTGAACAAAATCCTCATGATCAGGCCAAGGTTATCTGTAAGAAGTGCGCAAAGACCTTTAGCCGAGGGAAAAATCTGAAAAATTTGAATACCAGTTGCATGCTTAGACATTTAACCAGCATGCACTTGCAAGCGTGGACACAACACCAAACCTCAAGTGCCACATGTGCAACTGATCACAACGAAGGTAGTCAGCAACGCTACATTGTTTCCCCCACTGTAAGCCCACCGGTTAGCACAGCAGCAAATGTTGAGGTGTCGTTGCAAGACCACAGCAGTCAGGGAATCCCACTGTTATATCAACGAAAGACTGATTCTAGGCCATCAGAAAGAACACCAACTCCATCACCATCATCAACCCTCTCTCAGTCCGCCCTGTCCACCGCTACTTCCACTATGCAGCTCTCAAGTCCAGCTCACCCTCCCAGACACTATGAGTAGGTCAAGAAAGTACTCAGTCTCTCATCCGCGTACACTGGGTTTGAACGCCCACATTGCCAAACTAATCTCGTTTGAGATGATGCCCTTTCGGTTGGTGGAAAGCACAGCTTTCCGCGAACTCATGGCCTATGCAGTACCACGCTATGACCTACCCAGTCGCCACTTCTTCTCTCGCAAAGCCATCCCAGCCCTCCACCATCATGTGAAAGACCGCATTGTCCATGCACTCAAGCAGTCAGTGAGCGGAAAGGTGCACCTCACAACTGATGCATGGTCCAGTCGGCATGGCCAGGGCCGTTACGTGTCCATCACTGCGCACTGGGTTAATGTGGTGGATGCAGGGTCCACAGGGGACAGCGGTGGTGGGACAGTGCTGCCTAGCCCACGGTATAGGAAACAGTTGGCTGTAGGCGTTCGACCCTCCTCCTCCAGAAGCGACAGCTCGTCCACAGAGCGCAGTCGTACGAGCACTCCATCTGCAGCTGCCACTGTTGCACACGATGTGTCCCCCTATCGAGCAGCTAGTGGAAAGCGTCAGCAGGCTGTGTTGCAGATGATGTGTTTGGGCGACAGACACACCGCCGAGGTGCTGGCCGAGTACTTGAAGCGACAAACTGAGTCATGGCTGGGAAGTGTACATCTTGAGGCAGGCAAGGTAGTTAGTGATAACGGCTGTAATTTTGTGGCAGCCATAGCCCTTTCAAAACTCAGCCACATACCTTGCTTGGCTCACACCTTGAACCTGGTGGTGCAGTGCTTCCTCAAAAATTATCCGGAGTTAACAGCCCTGCTCCAGAAGGTGCGAAGACTGTGCGCGCACATCTGCCGGTCGCCTGTACACTCCGTTCGTATGCAGAAGCTGCAGCGATTGCTCCACCTTCCCAACCACCGCCTCATTATCGACATTGCAACAAGGTGGAACTCCACCCTGCACATGGTGGAGCGACTGTGCGAGCAGAGGCAGGCCATAATGCATTTGTGGGAGGATACACGGCCAGGCACTTTGAGAGCAGACATGGAGTTGACAGGCGTGCAGTGGTCGAAGCTGAAAGACCTTTGTAAAGTCCTTCAGTGTTTTGAGGAATGCACACGGCTGGTAAGCGCAGACGACGCAATCCTAAGCATGAGCATCCCACTTATGCGTCTGCTCATACAAACTTTGACACACCTTAAGGAGCAGGCGTCTGCAGCCAATGTTGATGAGGAGGAAGAGGAGGAGGGAATCCTTGATGACATTCAGCCATTGTCTGCTCAGGGACCTCTCCTGGACGAGGTGGAGGAAGAAGAGGAGGAGGAGGAGGATGATGATGGGGATGATTACTTAGGGGAGGAGGATGCATCTCGTGGGGCAAGTGAAAATGTTGGCGTGGCAAGGTCTGGTACAAGGTTTGTGCGTGACTGGAGGGATGTGGATTTGCCAGAAAGTGCTCCTCCACCCAGCACTCGCAGTGCATCATTGACACCGGGAACATTGGCCCACATGTCAGATTATGCCTTGCGGATCCTAAAAAGGGACCCCCGCATTGCCAAAATGATGAACGATGACGACTACTGGTTGGCCAGCATCCTGGATCCACGCTATAAAGGCAAATTACAAAACATCATGCCACAGGAGAACCTTGACCTAATATTGGCTAATAAACAAGCAACTCTGGTAAATCGGTTGCTTGAGGCATTCCCAGCACACAGCAGCGGTGATGGTTCTCACACGAGCCGTACGGGCCAGGGGCAGCTTGACAGAGGTGTTCGTGGTGCACACAGCAGAAGTGGCGTTGGAGACAGGGGTTTCATGACAATGTTGTGGACTGATTTTTCAAATACCGCTCACACAACTGGTAATACTGCATCGATGGAAAGTGACAGGAGACAGCAGTTGTCAACTATGGTTACAAACTACTTTTCCTCCCATATCGATGTTCTCCCACACAGGTCATTCCCCTTTGACTATTGGGCCGCTAAACTGGACACCTGGCCTGAATTGGCCCAATATGCCTTACAGGAGCTCGCTTGCCCAGCTGCAAGTGTGCTATCGGAAAGAGTCTTCAGTGCAGCTGGATCAATCCTGACAGAAAAAAGGACCCGTCTGTCAACCCAAAATGTGGATGATCTAACCTTCATTAAAATGAACCACGCCTGGGTTTCCAAGGATTTTGTCCCACCTTCCCCTGATGACACATAGGGTGACAGAAAAATGGCTCGCTTTGGTCCACCTCTTCCTGGTACTTTACCTATTTCGCCTTTTGCATCAGTTGAATGTCCAACATCAACATATGCCACTTTCTAAAACTCCCTAACTGTGCTGCCTCCCCCCCATGGCCGGGGTCACCACCTAGCGCACGACACCGTGCGAGTGCCGTTGCCCTGGACAGGTGGGTAGGCCGACTCTTGGGCGCGGGCACTGGCACAGGGTCCCTCATAGTGCAATCAAGTGTCTCTGACGGTGGTGGTGCACACCCGCCGTCAGACACACCGCTGTACTATGAGGGGCCCAGTGCCAGTACCGACGCCCACGAGTGGGCCCCCCTTGCTTGGCCAGGGCCCCAGCATTTGCAATCTTTACCTCTCCCTGCTCCTCCGCTGTGTAATCTGGGCCGTCAAATCCATACTGTGCCTGACACCGTCTGAGCCTGCCTCCTGAGACATATATTTTGAATGTGTACGCTATCCATACATGTTATCCAGGGATACGGTACCCTTTCTAACCTTTGTGCAATGACGTGCAATCCATACTGGGCCTAACACCGTCTGAGCCTGCCTCATGCTGTATAGACATATATTTTGAATGTGTACGCTATCCATACATGTTATCCGGGGATACGGTACCCCTTCTAACCTTTGTGCAATGACGTGCAATCCATACTGGGCCTAACACCGTCTGAGCCTGCCTCATGCTGTATAGACATATATTTTGAATGTGTACGCTATCCATACATGTTATCCGGGGATACGGTACCCCTTCTAACCTTTGTGCAATGACGTGCAATCCATACTGGGCCTAACACCGTCTGAGCCTGCCTCATGCTGTATAGACATATATTTTGAATGTGTACGCTATCCATACATGTTATCCGGGGATACGGTACCCCTTCTAACCTTTGTGCAATGACGTGCAATCCATACTGGGCCTAACACCGTCTGAGCCTGCCTCATGCTGTATAGACATATATTTTGAATGTGTACGCTATCCATACATGTTATCCGGGGATACGGTACCCCTTCTAACCTTTGTGCAATGACGTGCAATCCATACTGGGCCTAACACCGTCTGAGCCTGCCTCATGCTGTATAGACATATATTTTGAATGTGTACGCTATCCATACATGTTATCCGGGGATACGGTACCCCTTCTAACCTTTGTGCAATGACGTGCAATCCATACTGGGCCTAACACCGTCTGAGCCTGCCTCATGCTGTATAGACATATATTTTGAATGTGTACGCTATCCATACATGTTATCCGGGGATACGGTACCCCTTCTAACCTTTGTGCAATGACGTGCAATCCATACTGGGCCTAACACCGTCTGAGCCTGCCTCATGCTGTATAGACATATATTTTGAATGTGTACGCTATCCATACATGTTATCCGGGGATACGGTACCCCTTCTAACCTTTGTGCAATGACGTGCAATCCATACTGGGCCTAACACCGTCTGAGCCTGCCTCATGCTGTATAGACATATATTTTGAATGTGTACGCTATCCATACATGTTATCCGGGGATACGGTACCCCTTCTAACCTTTGTGCAATGACGTGCAATCCATACTGGGCCTAACACCGTCTGAGCCTGCCTCATGCTGTATAGACATATATTTTGAATGTGTACGCTATCCATACATGTTATCCGGGGATACGGTATCCCTTCTAACCTTTGTGCAATGACGTGCAATCCATACTGGGCCTAACACCGTCTGAGCCTGCCTCATGCTGTATAGACATATATTTTGAATGTGTACGCTAT
Organism: Dendrobates tinctorius; assembly: GCF_039654945.1. Taxonomy (NCBI): domain Eukaryota; kingdom Metazoa; phylum Chordata; class Amphibia; order Anura; family Dendrobatidae; genus Dendrobates; species Dendrobates tinctorius. The sequence continues at coordinate 50,764,851 of NW_027361707.1, forward strand.
CCATACATGTTATCCGGGGATACGGTATCCCTTCTAACCTTTGTGCAATGACGTGCAATCCATACTGGGCCTAACACCGTCTGAGCCTGCCTCATGCTGTATAGACATATATTTTGAATGTGTACGCTATCCATACATGTTATCCGGGGATACGGTACCCCTTCTAACCTTTGTGCAATGACGTGCAATCCATACTGGGCCTAACACCGTCTGAGCCTGCCTCATGCTGTATAGACATATATTTTGAATGTGTACGCTATCCATACATGTTATCCGGGGATACGGTACCCCTTCTAACCTTTGTGCAATGACGTGCAATCCATACTGGGCCTAACACCATCTGAGCCTGCCTCATGCTGTATAGACATATATTTTGAATGTGTACGCTATCCATACATGTTATCCGGGGATACGGTACCCCTTCTAACCTTTGTGCAATGACGTGCAATCCATACTGGGCCTAACACCGTCTGAGCCTGCCTCATGCTGTATAGACATATATTTTGAATGTGTACGCTATCCATACATGTTATCCGGGGATACGGTATCCCTTCTAACCTTTGTGCAATGACGTGCAATCCATACTGGGCCTAACACCGTCTGAGCCTGCCTCATGCTGTATAGACATATATTTTGAATGTGTACGCTATCTATACATGTTATCCGGGGATACGGTACCCCTTCTAACCTTTGTGCAATGACGTGCAATCCATACTGGTCCTAACACCGTCTGAGCCTGCCTCATGCTGTATAGACATATATTTTGAATGTGTACGCTATCCATACATGTTATCCGGGGATACGGTACCCCTTCTAACCTTTGTGCAATGACGTGCAATCCATACTGGGCCTAACACCGTCTGAGCCTGCCTCATGCTGTATAGACATATATTTTGAATGTGTACGCTATCCATACATGTTATCCGGGGATACGGTACCCCTTCTAACCTTTGTGCAATGACGTGCAATCCATACTGGGCCTAACACCGTCTGAGCCTGCCTCATGCTGTATAGACATATATTTTGAATGTGTACGCTATCCATACATGTTATCCGGGGATACGGTATCCCTTCTAACCTTTGTGCAATGACGTGCAATCCATACTGGGCCTAACACCGTCTGAGCCTGCCTCATGCTGTATAGACATATATTTTGAATGTGTACGCTATCCATACATGTTATCCGGGGATACGGTACCCCTTCTAACCTTTGTGCAATGACGTGCAATCCATACTGGGCCTAACACCGTCTGAGCCTGCCTCATGCTGTATAGACATATATTTTGAATGTGTACGCTATCCATACATGTTATCCGGGGATACGGTACCCCTTCTAACCTTTGTGCAATGACGTGCAATCCATACTGGGCCTAACACCGTCTGAGCCTGCCTCATGCTGTATAGACATATATTTTGAATGTGTACGCTATCCATACATGTTATCCGGGGATACGGTACCCCTTCTAACCTTTGTGCAATGACGTGCAATCCATACTGGGCCTAACACCGTCTGAGCCTGCCTCATGCTGTATAGACATATATTTTGAATGTGTACGCTATCCATACATGTTATCTGGGGATACGGTACCCCTTCTAACCTTTGTGCAATGACGTGCAATCCATACTGGGCCTAACACCGTCTGAGCCTGCCTCATGCTGTATAGACATATATTTTGAATGTGTACGCTATCCATACATGTTATCCAGGGATACGGTACCCTTTCTAACCTTTGTGCAATCACGTGCAATCCATACTGGGCGTGAGAACGGCTGGCGAGCTGTTAAGCAAGCTACAGCACCTGTCCAGACAAGTACAGGGATTCCCTAGCGAGGAGACTTATTTGATTGTTTTCAATGTTGGGACAGCAATTTTTGGGGAGCACTATACTCTGGAGAATGATAGATGGGGCCCACCATACACTGGAACATTCCAAAGGTGGACATCAGACACTGGAGCAGCATTTACAGGGCCCATTATACACTAGAGCATTAGAAATGGGGCCCATTATGTTTGGAGCATTATTTGGGCCCATAAGACAGTGGAGCTTCATCCATGGGGACCAACATATACTGTAGCATTATGTGGAGCTCATCATATACTGTTTCAAACATTATATGGGACCAATGATTTTGTATGGAGAAATAGATGGGCCTCGTCATGAGATGTAAAAAGTGAGGTATTTTTCATTGTACTATACCGCTATTTCTCTGCCGTATCGGAGCATGATGAGTTGTGGTATGTGTTAAAGGGGCGCTCTTTCGCCCAGGGCACATGAAAACCTGCAGCCAGCCCTCCCCCCCCACAAATTTAGCCAAATAACCCCCATTTTTCAGTGCGTAACTTGTATTATGAAGTTAATTAAGGTTGACAAGCTTACGTAAGAAGAATTGATGCTTTTGGCATTCAAATGGGCACTGTAGGTGTGTTTCCTGTCCTCCTCTCACTGCCGACTTTTATTCCCCATTGACTTACATTGGGTTTCGTGTTTCGGGACGACCCCGACTTTTCCCTATAATTGGACGATCTTGCTCGACCCGACTTTTGGAAAAGTCGGGTTTCACGAAACGAAACGCGACCCTAAAAAAGCAAAAGTCGCTCAACTCTAGTCTTCACCCTTCGAGCAAGCGGCTTTAGAAGCAGAGGTCGAACCTGTGTCTAAAAAACATTCTGATAGAGGTTCCAGAATCTGAGAGAGGAAGAGGATTCTACTCTCCCTTATTCCTAATCCAAAAGCCGGATAAAACATTCAGAACGATTATTAATTTACGTTTCCTTAATGAATTTTTGGTTAAACGCACCTTTAAAATGGAATCCATTAGTTCTACAATAAAGATGCTGTTTGAAGGGTGTTTTATGGCGGTAGTGGACTTGAAAGACGCATACTATCATGTGCCCATCCACGCAGATTTCCAGCAGTTCCTGAGAGTGGCGGTATCAATAGACGGTATAATCCGTCATTATCAATATAGAGCCCTTCCCTTTGGTCTCTCAGCAGCGCCCCGGGTATTTACAAAAATAGTGGCCGAGGTTATGGCTCATTTACGGGAAGTTGACATCTTAGTTATCCCATACTTGGATGATTTTTTGATTGTGGGAAATTCAGTGGACCATTGTCTATCTCAGATTAAAAAAGCTAAGTCCAGATTAGAGAATCTCGGATGGATTATAAATTACGAAAAGTCCCGATTTCAGCCCTTAAAGGTCCAGAAGTTTCTAGGCTTGCTGTTAAATTCAGAAACCCAGCAGTGTCTGTTACCCGTAGATAAATTACAGCAGATACAGCAGCAGGTTCTTCGGGCAATCGATAGACCCTCCAGGACCCTCATGTATCCCAGCGGTCAAGTGGGCACAATTCCACACTAAGGCCCTTCAGAATGACGTCCTGGTTAATAGCAGAACCTTAGAGGGCTTCTTGCAGGGTCAGGTATTGCTAAGCCCCTCAACTATTACATCTCTTAGGTGATGTCGGAAATTTAGCCTCGGGGGTGCCCTGGGTGGTACAGATAACCCGCGTAATAACCACAGACGCTAGTCCTTGGGGTTGGGGGGCCCATATGGGGGACATAGTGGTACAGGGACAGTGGAACTCCGATGCTGAGATCTCATCTAACCAGAGGGAGCTGCTGGCGATTGAATTGGCCATTAAAAAACTCATTATGTATCTACAGGGCCATCATGTGAGGATACTTTCGGACAACCAGGTAGCGGTAGCCTATGTCAACCACCAAGGTGGAACCCGCTCCAACGCCCTGATGCGGATAACAGGATAAAACTAAAAAGGAAAGCGCGCAATAGGGTCTTATCTGGGTGGAAGATAGAACAAATTCAAAGGGAATCTACTCACCTTTCCCAGAACGAATAAAAGCATGTAAATCAATGTCAGCCTGCTGCACGCCCGAGGTTCACAACCGTGACCGCCAATATAGTTCCTTTTGGATAATTATTTAGGCTTACTGTGCGCTGCTGAGTTCAGGATAAAGTCACCACATGAGAATCTTTTTAAATCTTTATTCCCAACGCGTTTCAAAGTGAAAAGCCACTTCTTCTTCAGGGGATGACATATAGTGGATAGATACAGCCTTCTCTGTTTAAATACATTCATTATTTGAATTTAGGCGCCAAAAACCACATGGGATGAGAGGACAGATGTCAAAGTTCAGGGGTTAATGGAGCGTAAAAACAGTTTATAAAAGTTCTTATTATTTAACAGTAAAATTTCTTAATTTTTCTTTATAGATAATGTATCAAAAAATAAAAGAGAAAGAAAAAGGCTACATGCTGGAAAAAAAGTTAATCTGGGAAATGGATCGAACCCATTGAAAAAATATATATAAATGTCTCGTAGTCCAGAACCTAAGCCACTCGAACAGAGTGGATTTCGTCCAGAAAAGAAGGAAAAACGGGGAAGAGTATTAAAATATGTTTAAAAATGTGATTAAAATTTCTTTTATTAAAAGATGCATAAAAATTGTATAAAAAAAATGTGTATAATAAAATTGCGTTGGATTAATGATTGTTTAAAAAGGATTTTTTTCAATATGGACTTGGGGACATAATTTGGATGGTGGAAGTCAAAATGATTGATTAGTGCATAAGCGGACCTACAAAAGAATCAGAAAAAATTGTACTGATATGAAGGATTTTGAAAACCAGGCTGAAATACTGAGGAATAGGTTTAAAGCTAAGAAATACCCAGAAGGATTGGTTAAAGATGCCTATAATATTAGTAAAAATCTCTCTCAGGATTTATTAATTCATGGAACCAAGAGAACCACAACCGATAGTAAGAAGTTTACAGGTAATTTTATCACACAATTCTGCGCTGAGAACATTAAAATTAGAGAAATTCTAACACGCAATTGGCATGTTCTTTTAAATGATCCAATCCTATGTAATATTGTTCCGAGAAATCCCGGTATTACCTTTCGTAGAGCACCCACTATTAAAAATATAATTGCTCCAAGTCGTCTTAGAATGAAACCATCCTCCCGTCCCTCGAATTCAGTAATAGGGATATACAAATGTGGTAAAAATAATTGCTTATGTTGCGGTATCATTTCCCATAAAGAAAAAACTTTTCAATCCACTTTCACTAAAGAATGTTTTCCCATCAAAAGTTTTTTAAATTGTACTACAGGATTTGTGATATATGTTATAGAATGTGGTTGCAAAAAACAATACGTGGGAAGAACAACTCAGCCCTTACATCGAAGAATTAATTCCCATAGACATAACATTAAAATAGGCTTCATGCAACACGGTTTATCTAGGCATTTTGCTCTGAAACATGGGAAAAACTATAATGGGTTAAAAATTAGCCCTATCGAACATATACCCAGCGATCACCCTGACAGAATGGGACAATTAAACCGTAAGGAGATTTTTTGGATTTATAGACTAAATACGTTGAAGCCCAACGGTCTAAACGAAATCACAGAAGTCTTCCTTTAATTTGCCTTTTTTAAAATATTTTTGTCTTTTAATAATTTCCTGTAGTACATTTGGAGTGAATTTGGTGTGTATTTGTCTTTTTTTCTATTGGAGCGCTTTTACTAATTTATTGATCAGATTTTAATATTTTCCTTTTCCATTCTAAAGAATTTTTCATTGTTTTATATGTGTTTTCCCTTTGGATGAGAACTTGCTTTTGTAGGGTCTGTCTGGACTCCTGTTTGTAGGTCCGCTTCTTTAACCATGCACTAATCAATCATTTTGACTTCCACCATCCAAATTATGTCCCCAAGTCCATATTGAAAAAAATCCTTTTTAAACAATCATTAATCCAACGCAATTTTATTATACACATTTTTTATACAATTTTTATACATCTTTTAATAAAAGAAATTTTAATCACATTTTTAAACATATTTTAATACTCTTCCCCGTTTTTCCTTCTTTTCTGGACGAAATCCACTCTGTTCGAGTGGCTTAGGTTCTGGACTACGAGACATTTATATATATTTTTTCAATGGGTTCGATCCATTTCCCAGATTAACCTTTTTTCCAGCATGTAGCCTTTTTCTCTTTTATTTTTTGATACATTATCTATAAAGAGAAATTAAGAAATTTTACTGTTAAATAATAAGAACTTTTATAAACTGTTTTTACGCTCCATTAACCCCTGAACTTTGACATCTGTCCTCTCATCCCATGTGGTTTTTGGCGCCTAAATTCAAATAATGAATGTATTTAAACAGAGAAGGCTGTATCTATCCACTATATGTCATCCCCTGAAGAAGAAGTGGCTTTTCACTTTGAAACGCGTTGGGAATAAAGAGTTAAAAAGATTCTCATGTGGTGACTTTATCCTGAACTCAGCAGCGCACAGTAAGCCTAAATAATTATCCAAAAGGAACTGATGCGGATAACGGAACGTCTCCTTCAGATAGCAGAGATAAATTTTCTATCTTTAACCGCGCTCCACATCAGCGGAAAAAACAACGTGAAGGCAGACTTTCTAAGCCGCAGGGCCCTAAGGCAGGGAGAATGGGCCTTAAACTCAGACATCTACAATCAGATTGTCCGCAAATGGGGTCGACCGTAGGTGGACCTCTTTGCCACCAAGGAAAACAGGAAGGAAGAAACTTTGTTCCCTAAATCCCAGGGAAAATCCACTGGCAGTGAACGCCCTCCTAATAAAATGGGACTTTTCGCTGGCTTACGCCTTTCTGCCTTTGAACCTTCTACCTCTGGTAGTGAGGAAGATCAGGGAAGACGGGGCAAGAGTCATATTGATTGCCCCCTTCTGGCCCAGAAGGACCTGGTTTGCATGGTTGAGGACCATGTCAGTAGGCGATCCTTGGGTACTGCCGAACCTTCCAGATCTCCTCTACCAGGGGCCAGTCAACCACCCACAAGTAGCGGGACTCCGTTTGACGGCATGGTGTTTGAGAGGACACTATTGAGGGATAGAGGGTTCTCAGAAAATGTAATCAATACACTCCTAAAAAGTAGGAAACAAACCACCACAGGTATATATGCTAGAACCTGGAGGCGATTCCTGTCCACCTGTGAGTTTAATATCAGGGATGGAATACCTGTAAAACAGATCATAGAATTCCTCCAGAGGGGTCTCGAGTTGGGCCTTTCCACTAGCACATTGAAATTGCAAGTTTCAGCTTTAGGGGCCCTATTTGCATGTGACATTGCTGGTAACCATTGGGTAGCGAGATTCATTAAGGCAGTTACCAGATCAAGACCCATACTCAAAGATAGGTGTATGCCTTGGGACTTAAATTTAGTCCTGACAGCCATGACAGAGAAACCGTTTGAACCTCTGGATTCTGCTTCACTAAAGATGATATCACTTAAGACAGCCTTTTTGGTAGCAATAACATCTGCACGTAGAATAGGCGACATACAGGCACTTTCCAGATTACCTCCATACACAGAATTCTTACAGGATAGAGTAATCCTAAGGCCAGACCCGGCACACCTTCCCAAGGTAGCATCTCATTTTCATAGGACACAAGAGATTGTTCTTTAGGATTGGTTGGATTAGGGAGGAAGGAAGGCAGAACTAAGACTTCAGACTCTAGATGTTAAGAGATGCCTACTCAAATATTTAGCAGCCACAGATCCTTGGAGGAAGGAGAACACATTTTTATCCTTCCAAGGTCCCAGGAAAGGGTATAGTGTGTCAAAGCGCACGTTAGCAAGGTGGATTAAGGAGGCTATCTCTCTTGCCTACACAGCAGGTGGCGGTCCGGCTCCACAGAACCTGAGGGCGCATTCCACCCGTGCCATGGCATCATCCTGGGCAGAGAGATCGGGAGTATCAATTGACCAGATATGTAAGGCGGCCACCTGGTCATCTCCTTCTACCTTTTTTAACCACTATCGGTTAGACATGGGTGCCTCCTCAGATCTCACCTTCGGGCTAAGGGTGCTGCAGGCTGTAGTCCCTCCCTAATTTAGTTTACATCTCTGTAATTCTCTCGTGGTGCTGTCATGGGAGTCCGAATAAAGTATTAAGTTACGTACCGGTAACGGTATTTTTCGGAAGCCCATGACAGCACCCTTAGTTCCCTCCCTTGTTCACGTAGAAGGGTGCACCCCTTTAGAGGATTGTTTTTGCGAGTTCACCTTATGTGGGAGATGGTTTAAAGAATTGTGAATAGGATAGGTAGGTTGTATATATTGTGTATATGCGGTGTACTAACCATGGTAGCCTCTCAAGCTCTGTAATCCAACTTATGCGCGGGAGAGGTGCTGCCCTTTTTGTATCTGTAGGTTTCCTGTTCCTGAAGGGCGGATCCCCTCTCTCGTGGTGCTGTCATGGGCTTCCGAAAAATACCGTTACCGGTACGTAACTTAATACTATCAGTACCACGTCAGCCATCCTCCAATCCTGTGGCACCAACCTTGTTACAAGAGAGTCTGAGATGAGATACATCGGTCTGTCAATTACTGAGCTCAATTCCTTCAGTATCCGTGGATGAATGCCATCTGGGCCGGGGGACTTGTTAATATTTAATATGCTCAAACCAGGCGTACTCTTCTTGTGTGAATCATATCAGGTGGTGCCTTGTTGAATGATCCCTGAAAGAGACAGGTCATTGGTGAGCATGGATGAAAAGTGCTTATTTAATATCGCAGCCTTTTCTTTGTCCTCTATAATTACCGTATTTTTCGGACCATAAGACGCACTTTTTTGCCCCAAAATTTTTGGGGAAAGTGGGGGGTGCGTCTTATGGTCGAAATATAGTAACCTCCGGAGGCTGGTGCGGGTGCCGCGGGGCTCTGTAGTGCGGTGGTGGCAGCGGGCTGTGCTCCAGTGCAGGGGACGAGATCTGAACCTGCGCATGCGCCGTCCCCGGACCGGCGGCCATCTTCCCGGCGTCCATGTTCCCGGAGGCCACCGCAACATGGCGGCGGCCAGCAAGGGATGTGCGGGGGCCTCCGGGCTTGGAGGAAATGCCGGCGGAGCCGCCGCCGCCCCTGCATCGGAGCTCAGAGAGCCGCCACCCTCACCCCACAGAGCCCACCTGCTTCAGCCCCAGCACAGCTGCCCCAGCACAGCCCTGCTGCCCCAGCCCAGCACAGCTGCCCCAAGCACAGCTGCTCCAGCACAACCAACCTGCCCCAGCACAGAGCCGCCACCGCACGAACCTGGACCACTGAATGACCCCTGTGACCACTCCTCCACCTGTGCCGGATCCCTTCCCAGGTAAGCTGAATTCGGACTTTAAGACGGACCCCCATTTGACACATTATTTTTTTCCCTATTTTCCTTTTGAAAATTGGGGTGCGTCTTATAGTCCGAAAAATACGGTATCTTGTTATTATTGTCTTTTAAAGGGTCAATACCAACAGTTTTTCTTTTTGGCATTGATGTATATATATATAAATTTGGTGGATTTTATTGTTGCTGGCAATTTGTTTTCAGTAGCTAACGTTGCTGGCTTGATTTATTTCTTATTGAGATCTTTATACTCCTGAAATGCAACTTGTGTATTCTCGGCCTTCAAGATTTTGAATTACCTTTGTTTTTGTGTTACTATTAACTTTGTAGTCTTCTTTATCCATAATGGTTTCTTTTAACTCCTGCACATTTGATTGCCAAAGGGCACGTTTTCTACAAGATTCTAGTAGTATTTACGTAAACTTGCCCCATTTATGTTCGCTATCCCCAGTTACTATGACATTTTTCCAGTCTATACTATTAAACTCTTCCCTTATTTTGCTGAAATCAGCTTTCTTAAAGTTCCAGGTTTTTGCATTTCCCCTTTTGAATGTTCGATTGAAAATTACATTGAAACTTACCATGTTAAGGTCACTGCTTCCCAAACGCTCCCGGACCTGTAGATCTGGAATTGTATCTGGTCTATTTGACAGAACCAGATCCAGCACATTACTTCCCCTAGTTGGTTCATATACCAGCTGAAAGAGGTAATTGTCCTGAACTGTGGATAAGAACTTGTTTTTTAGCACAACCAGAAGATTCTGTCTCATTGAATGTCTGGATAGTTAAAATCCCCGATAATAAGAGCCCTATTATTATTTGCTGTCTTTTTAATTAGTTGTAGCAGTTCATCCTGTACCTGGTCAGCTATATTAGGAGGCTTATGGCAAACTCCAATTAGCTGCTTTCCAATATTGCCATCTCCATATACATTTATTCATACTGACTCTATATTGTTGCAGCCCCCCCAATGTCATTAATGAGCACAGGGTCTAAGTTGGATTTAAAGAGGTTGTCCACTACAATGTGTAGAGGGCAGATCGATAGGGCAGAGCTTCACCACATGTCACAGCCCAGCATCGCATGGGCTTGCTGTGCTCTGTTAATGAAACCAGTGAAGGAGAGCGCCCTCGTGATGCTGGGTTGTAACGTGCAGTGAAGCTCTGCCCACAGACCCGTCACTGAGACTGGGTCCCGCCTTGGTGATGCTGAGACAGCTTCCAGTTCTGGAAGTTGATGTGACATCACCGGACCTCAGAGGCAGCTGGAGCCAGGGGTTACGTGATGGGTATGAGCAGAAAATGATAGCGCCGCTCACAGGCACATTTGGAAACACCTTTTTTGTTTTATCTGTCCATTGTATATGTAGTGTAACCCTCTGTTTGTCACTCAGTCATGGCTGTTATCCAGTTAGGTTACCGTGATGCCCAGCATATTGTAATCTGTGACCGACATAAGTCTCCAATTTATTCATTTTTTATTCATTTTGTTTACAAGACTTCTTGTAATTGCCAGCAGACATTTAATACTATTAGCAAATGTATTACTCCTACTCACCTCTCTACTTTCCTTGCATGTACCAGCCCCCTAAATCCTCACTGTCCCCTACTGTCCCACTCTCTGTCTACTTTATCTATCCCCTTTTTAGCACAACTACCCTTTCACCCCCAGATCCTAGTTTACAAGCTCCTCCATCCGTTGGACCATTTTTTGCCCCAGCATAGCTGAACAGATACAGTCCGTCCCTACCGCAGAGCCTGTAGCTGACAAAGAAGTCAGCCCAGTTCTCCATGAACTCAAACCATTCCTTCCTGCATCAATTTTAAAACGATTTATTTATCTTCCTAAACTCCCATTGTCTTCCTAATGATGCTCAAGGTACTGGCATTGTTTCTAAAAACACCACCTTGGAGGTCCTGGCCTTCAGCTTTTCTCCTAGATCCCTGTAATCATTTTAATGATCATTTTTAAAGGACCTTCCACCTCCCTCTAACCTTGTCATTGGTACCAATGTGTACCATGACCGCTGAGTTTATCCCAGTCCAACCCAGCAATCTGATACGCAATATGCCAAACCCAAGCACCCAGCAGACAACACACTGTTCGGCATTCACTGTCTTGGCGACAGATGAACCTGTCTGTCCACCTAATTATGGGGGCTCCTACCACCAGCATCTGTCTGGCCTTTGCTGCACTCCTATTTCCCTCTTTCCTACAGCAGTTGTTTTCCTGGATGCTAGAAGCAACGTCCTGCTGCAGCGATCCCAGTCCTGGGTTTGCATTCCTAATATCAGCCAAACAGGCATGTTTGCTAGGTTGTGTCAGATCATGACTGGCCTCCCTGGCACTATTCCCCCTACCCCTACATGTAACATTTACCCAGCTACCTACTTCTGGGTCCGGATCTTCCCCACCTCCTCCATATCACTGGCCCCAGCCAGGACAAGCTCAGTGAGCTCTAAACTCCGCTCCAGGTTTCCAATGTTCCTGAGTGTTGCCAGCTGCACATTTAGATCCAATACCTGGGATTCCAAACATGTAACACGAGGACATCGAGTGCAGACATATTCACCCTCAAACAGCTGTTCAAGGCATGCATACATCTCACAAGACGCACACCTGGTGGCATTGTCCATGGAGCACATGTTCAAAGGGGATAAACCGTAAAGATAAAAGCAGAAAAAAAGAGCAAGGAAAACACCAAACTAAGCGCTTATGTTATACTATGATATTGTGTTTAACTATGCACTTATCTGCAGCTCCTGCACCTACAATGCAGCCTCGCTTAGACTGTCTGGAACTTATTGTGCACAAACAAGGAATTACTACAGGAATTATTTTCATATGGGCTAAATCCTCTATATAGCTGTATTATAAGTTTATAGTAAAAACCTGCTGACAGATTACCTATGTAATCAGAGAGCAGCATGATGTAGGTACAGAGAGCCTGATTCCAGCACTGTTTCACCTACTGGGCTGTTTTAGTACAATCGATGTTTTATCAGCAGAAAATAATCACTAGAGGACTACATGGCTTGTGCTTCAACAACACCCCCTATCACTGATTGACAGCTTTGGATTGTGCATTTATATTACATTTTCATCCAAGTACCTGGTGCAAGGTCAAAGACTCAAAGTCTTGTAGACATCAAATTGTAAGCACACCCTCCGGGAATGGTTAAAGGCGTTGTCCAGTTTAATTTTTGGTTTAGACCATTGGCTTCTTGTACATAAAAACAAGATTTCCAGCTGCTGCGCTTCCCGTACCCACTGCCGAACCTGCGCCATCTCTCTCCACTGCAGCCAATCAGTGCGCTCAGCAGTCTCGTGCCATCCACATTGGCATCACTGAGTCCAAAGATTGGCGGCAGCAATCACGAAATGGCGACGTAACATCTCAAGTGCAACCATGAGAATAAAGCCTGAAGGCATCAGTGATGAGCCAGCCCGGCCCTGGAGAAGTAGTAAGTACAATTGAATTTGTTATATTTTTATATAAAAGCCAATGGAATAAAAAAAAATTAAGTGGACAACCACGTGGGAATCTGTCACCAGGTTTCTGCCACGTAATCTGAAGGCAGCATGATGTAGAGGCAGAGGCGCCGATTCCAGCTTTGTGTCACATGCTCGTCCGCACTGTCATTTTGAGCCAGTTTTCTCTGCTGCAGATCAAGCAGAGCTCGGAATGCTGAGCCCTGTATAACCCCGCCCACACCTCTGATTGGCAGCTTTTTGTGTACATTGTATACTGACAGAATGCTGCTTATCAGTGCTGGGGGCGGAGTTGGACTAGAAGGCACAAGGCACCTAGTCCAGTATTGATAATTTCCTGCTGATAAAACGCTGAATTGATTGAAACAATGTCAGCCAAACATCACAGGAATCAGGCTCTCTGTCCCTACACCATGCTGCTCTCGGATTACATAACAAAAAACCTGCTGACTGATTCCCTTTAAGGGAATAAAAGATTGAATCTCCGCAGCGTGCAAGAATATAATAATACAGAAACATATTCTTTATTTCTCCAGCCTTGCTGGTCATCTTAAAACATCATCATGGTAAAATAAAAGAAAATGATCTTCTTAGCTGTCATTCAAGCAAAAAGCACAAAGAGAAAGTGCCGCAAAATCTGGAGCGTAGAACAGAGCACTACTTATATGGCTAAAGAAAAAAATAGTTCTCACGACACATATAGAAGACATGGAGACGCATACAGAGGACATGGCGACACAGTACATCAGCATCCGGTACAGAAGCGTCTATACGTCCTGCGCACGGATGGACGGAAGATTTGTCTTTAGTATATCTAGCGGCCTATAGAGAGGTATTTGTGCTCCATAAGTTCTACAGGATCGAAAAATACAAACAGGACGAAAAGTATCGGAATGTTCTCATCAATAACGAAAATAAAGAACACATCCAACAATCAGAATCAGGCGGGGAACAGGGAACATACAGAAGGGAAGAATAGTCAGGTCAACATAATACACCCTTGTAACATAAATTAAATAATTTAATGTTCATTTCTTACTTAAAATGCAATGAAAATGTCAGTATTAGTGATGGCTAAAGACGCTGGGAAATCGCTCCACGTCCTTTGGTTTCAACCAGCCGCCAACCAAAAAAAAGTATGGAGATACTTTGCCTAAAATGCTTGATAACCACAATATAAGCAAGTCCCTCTGACTACGTCCACAACTAATGATATATTAGGAAAGAATATGATCCAGCCTTACGCATCCCCACGTCATCCCTGTCATCGCGCTCCTGCGCAGGCGTACTTCCCTCTGCCCTGTCGAGGGCAGAGCAAAGTACTGCAGTGCGCATGTGCTGGGAAAGGACAAAGAGCCTTGCCGCATGCGCACTGCAGTACTTTGCTCTACCATCGACAGGGCAGAGGGAAGTACGCCTGCGCAGGAGCGCGATACCGGGGATACTGTGTGGATGACGTAGGGATGCGTAATCCACACGAAGAAAGAAGGAGGACGGCATCGTAAGAACTGAGGCACTGGACCGAGACTGCGATGCGCGTCGGACCAGACTGCCCCATAGACATTATAAAAGATCTTTTTCTTGTCTTGCAGGTCGGATTGGGGGCATAGATACAGAATATTAGAATGCTCTATGTCAGGGCGGAAAGGTACTGGCTTTATCTCACTTGTGACAAACCTGCTGACAGGTTCACTCTTTAAGAGTACAGATAAATTCTTATTATATTTAATGTTATTCATATAATTATTTTGATGAGAAAATTTGCCTTTTTTTAGGGAGAGTTTTGTTGCCATGTAAACTAAATATCTCGTCAAGTAAATTATTCCGATTTTTACACTTAAAAAGTGCAGGGTTCTTTTATTTTATTTTCTAAGGTTTACCTCTAAACCTGTAGAAAAATCACGTGAAATAAAAAAAAAAAAAAATTCCTGGTTCACCGCTGCTCTCGGTTTACTGGTCTCCAGCAGTAACGTGCCATTGCCAGTACGGGTTCAGGGAGACTTTGGCATGGTAGTGACAGAAGTTTGGGAAAGTAAGGAGACGGATTATTTTTATTTTAAACAACCAACTCTTGGAATTTTTCTGCAATTGATACTAATGTGGACAACCTGCGCTAAGGTGGACACAGCTCAATACTTCTTTAAAGACTAGTTCATAAGATGGCTACCAAATATTTTAGCAAAATATCACTCTACGTAAGTGGTTGACTGCTCCAGACTGTGGGAAATCATTGGTCCATCATCTCCTGTTTGCAAACATTTCAACATGTCCACACACACCAACATAAAATGCACAACAAAGCCACCGCCATTTCTTCACCATACAAATACCAACATTAAATGTCCAAAATCTCCAATGAAATGTCCAGACTTTCATTAAATTAGCATTTTTTTCCGGTATGTTGCACAGTATTTCAAGTCAGGTTCTTATACACACGGTATATCTTTGGAAGCAGGGCGTACATAGTCATGACCCCTGGTCATCTGTGGACTGAACATTTTCAGAATTGCACACGCTCATTGAAGGTTCATCCAGTTCGGGAGATGCAGAATAGTCATTTTTTCTGTCCGAATCATTTTCAAGCACAATGTTCTCCAAACTATCATCAACAGTTTCTTGAGTTACATCCAAGCTGGATGGTGATAAAAGCTCCTCATCTAGTTTTCCGGTGGGTTCTGGACTGGACGATGGAGTATCAAAACTATCCAAAGGAGGTGTATCTTCTGCAATATTGTGACCTTCTCCAGAACCTATCATGTGGTTTTCCTCCATCTCAACAGAAGCCAGTTCTTCTGCCAGGTCAATAATTTGCTCCCCCGATTTATCCAATTCCTTTTGCTCTGAGCAAAGAAGAGGTATTAAGGGATGAAGAAACATGTTCTCGTAAGTATCACCAAGTGGATCTTGGGAGTTCTCCAATAACTGATTGGATTTCTTTTTGGTTGGCATACCCACATCAGTAGGACATCGCTCCACGTCAGGCTGTCTGCGTGCTACACACAAACACACACAAAAAATCTATTAAATACAACCCGTCACTGGATCTTAATTTTTTAGTAACTTTTTCTCATAGCCAGTATTTCCATATACAGTAGAGGCTCTCATAGAAGAAGCCACCTTAGACAAAGCATAAGGAATGCAACATGTCCATCAGATCACAGCTCTCTCACTGTAGACAGCTTCTTTTAATAGGTGTTTAAACAGCTTTGCAGTGTCAAAGTAGTAGTAGAACCACATTATGTCATTACCTTCATAGATCAGAGGTTTGTGGCAAGGTACATCAGTAAAAGTCATCATTGGTGACTTTGGTCTCTGCGTAGTTGGCATTGTTGGATCATGTAATGATATTGTGTCCCGGCCACCTACAAAAATAATAGAAATATATTCAGATTAAAAAAAACAAACTATGCCCCCACCGTCCTCACCAAGATGAAAAATAAAATATGTTCTTCACTTAATGAAGAAAAAGGGTGATAATGGAAAATGGGATCATTCTTCATGGTTGCGATGCTCAACCTCAATGTTGTGATCCCAACACGCTCTTAAAATGGGACAACCCCTTTCAGAAACATTTTTCCTATAAGATATATTACTAAATAAACAAACTTGGTTTTACGCAACCTCCTCAAGTCTATTGCAGAGTTTCCACTGATGCTTCCGATGCCTATGATTGTCGGCAGCGCTGACGTCATATCGACAGCCAATCAGTGAGATCAGCAGCTCTGATCGGCTCGTGACGAGTACATAGATGGAGCCACTGAGCTCAGTGATTGCCTGAAGTGATGTCGACGTGAAACAATAAAAGACGCAGGACTCTGCGGTGGCGACTCAGTGCTGGACCCTGGGAAGGCAAGTAAAGCACAGTTGCTTTGTTTTACTACTATCACAACTTATATGAAAAGCATTTCTAAAACCTCCTTACATCTAAATTGTGTTAAGAAGTTCATACAGGATTAGAAAAACATGGCTTCTTTCTGCCGAAGACTTCTGACAACAGATGTGTGTTCTATGGAACTGAGCTCTAATTCGAGATACAGCATATGGACCACTGTGGTGCTACTTTTAGAAGAAAAAAAAAAAAAAACATGAATTTTGTTGTAAGACCCCTTTAGGCTCAATTTTAATTTTGGGAAAGTGAAATGCCCTAGTGGCTACATTTCCAGCTATGTGTGACATTCATGGAGCAACTACAGCCTTACCTAGCAGTAGCCATGTGTTGTATATATTCTCTCTCCATGACTCTTACCAGCGAGCATTGCAAAAATGAAAAATGTGTGTCATACTGGTTGGATAAGGGGCAAATCTGCACTAATTATGGACAGTGTCTACTAAAGGGCATCACGGGATCTGAGGTTACTAATCATGTATGAAGTCTGTACACACTGCACATAGCGGTCATGTACGAGAACACTCACAAGTACAAGTATGGATAACGCACATGGTGCACGCAGGACCAAGGTACCTTAGAGGGAATCTGTCACCCCTTTTTTGAGATAACATATAATGATCTCATTCAATTGTGTGTCACATAAGGATTCTCTTAGTACTTTTGCTTCCCCCTGACCCCCGCACCTTTCATGCATAAATACCTTTTTTATATCGGTTCAGATGTATGTAAACTGCCGCTGTCCAGTCCGATGGGCGGGGCTTATTCAACTGCTCCCCCTCCCTGTCTTGCTCTACACAAGAAGAAATGTGTTGAGCAAGACAGGGAGGGGGGAGCAGGTGAATAAGCCCCGCCCATCGGACTGGACAGCGGCAGTTTACATACATCTGAACCGATATAAAAAAGGTATTTATGCATGAAAGGTGTGGGGTCAGGGGGAAGCAAAAGTACTAAGAGAATCCTTATGTATCACACAATTGAAGGATATCATTATATGATATCTCAAAAAAGGGGCGACAGATTCCCTTTAAGTTACACACCTCAGCTGCTGCAGAACACTTGGGTGCCGAGAAAAAGGAGTTTCACGTCAGTCAGCCACTGACATGAAGGAGGTTGTTCAGCAGTAACTGAGCTGTGTTACCCTGGCTGCTGTGTAAGATCCGCCATAGAAAACCTTTAGAAGGTAGAGGGCAATATGAATTCAGAAACAATGATAATGGACGTCTTTTTCAGGCGGATTTCACCTGAAAAAGCAATAAACATAATAAACAATGTACAGCAATGTAAATATGACTTGCTGTGCACATGTTCAGTCTTTTCGTATTGCTTTTATCAGCTCCAGGGTTTAGAAACTGTGAAGGGGTTAAAGGGGTTGTCCACTAATCAGACAACCCCTTCTGAATCCTTGTTTTCCCCCAGAAAAATAATAACACCTATACTCACCTCCTGATCCGGCCCCGTTCCAGTGGTGTCTGCACTGGCTTTTCCAGGGTTCATAATGTCACTCCATCCCTGTGGCCAATCGGCGCTGGCTTCACTCTTCTCTCCTTTGGACAATTCAAGACATCTGGACTCTGGAAGAAGTGAAAGTTGCTGATGATCTCTCACTTCCTGCGCATGTCATTACATCTGAAGGAGAGGCAAGTGAAAACAGCGCTGAGTGGCCACAGGGATTGCGTGACATTGTTATGAGACCCTGGAGAGCCACTGCAGATATTGCTGGAACGGCGCCGGAACTGGAGGCGAGTATAGGTGTTATTTTATTGGGAGGAAAAAGATTCAGAAGGGGTTCCGAGTGGCAGGCAACTGCTTTAAAATAAGTAACCTGTTCATTCTTCTGGCGGGTTCCTTTGTGAAACATAAGAAGAGAGGAAGTGTTTTGAGCTAAAAATTGAAAATTTTCTATTGTAAACAAAATTGTAAAAAACCACATGTAAGACAACACACAGATGTACACCAGTACGGTGTGACCAGAAAAGTAATCTATATGTCAGAAATGTTCAGTTATAAACATAAATATTGTTGACAGAAATAAATCAGACAAACATTAAAACCCATTATGATCTACATATATAAAAAGTGGATAGTAAATAAAAAAAGGTACATGAAGAATCTCCACATATTTCATAGTTAGGTAAATATATTAGGTAAATGTAACTATCTAAAAGAAATCAGACCAATTCTAAGATCCACAAAAACCCATCTGTATGTTATGGTGACCTTATACCAGCTCATTATGGGTAAGAGTGACTCTGTCCAACATGTATGGATACGTCTATATGGGATATACAAAGCTCCCCCTTTTCTGATCACTGGGTCTCCTTATACTGGCATTTAATTTTTCTTACAACTTGCAAATAGTGAAGATCCCATCTGTATATATTTATACTGTATGTATATATATATATATATATATATATATATATATACTGTATTATATATATATATATTTTTTTTTTTTTTTTTTTGTGGAGATTCTTCATGTACCGTTTTCTACTTGTTTTCTGTTTTTAAAACAAAGTAGATCATATTGTCGTGGTGATCTCTTAAAATGATATCTAAATGATTACCTGTACCTGACCTAATAAATATGAGCCGAGTGCACGCATAAAAGAGTGACACCGAATACAGAGTCAGATGTTTACTCCTTTCTCAGCAAAGGCTGGCCCACAACTAGACTTCATTCTTAAAACTAGGAATCTTGTAACAGACAGGAAAAGGGCGTCACACAACAGCCAGTGTCAGCCTATGATAGGTCGATGCCAACTCCACTCCATATATGGTGTCTTCAGTATGTCTCCACTTTCACATTCCAAAGATTCTTTCCAGGGTTTTGCTCCAGGACACAGACGCCATGTTGCTACACCTCATCTGAACTGACTTATAAGGTTTAATAATTGATTTCATTAGCCATTCTCTCCTTCACAATATTATGGGTTTTGATTACTGATGGGGGCAAGCACTTGTTACTGGAGTTTGCCTAGGCTGCTCAGGGATGCACAGAGTACCGCGGGTGACATGTTTGAGTCCCTGTTAGACCGCCACAAAACATGCGGGAATTGCTCATATTTGTCAGGCAATCCCAGCATGATTTGTGGCTGTCGAACCCGAATAACGAGCACTTGAGCTCATCACTAGTTTCGATATTTGTCTGATTTACTTGTGTCAGATAAATGTTTATAACTGAATGTTTTTTGACAGAGATTCATATGTTTGTTATGCCTTACTGTGCGCTTTTTTGGTCACTCAGTACTGGTCTACGTCTTTAGGTGTTGACTTTCGTGTGTGTTTTTTTTGCATTCAACGAAAGTTTTCGATTGTTAGCTAAAAACACTTCCTTTCTGATGATTATTTTTGGAGTGGCTAATATGGATTTTTACTAGTTTAGTATTGTATGTTGTTAACGGGAATACCCATCCACAAATTAACTATGTATCCATTAGATGTGGTTCATTTTTTTTTTTAGTTTAGAAGTATAGGAAGAAAAAACCTTGGGCACCGCAAAGAACTACTTTAAGACCGCCAACTTTTTCCCAAAGCGACTTCGCCTAGGAAAACCTTGGCGGCTCTGAGGGCATCTAAAGGACTTTGCAAGTACATACTCCCAGGTAGAAAACCCTGAAAGACAACTCGAGCTGACCAGATTTATTTTCTAACAAGTCACAACCTCAAACATAAAACCGAGAGAAATATGGAAGTGGAATAAACAAGTCAGAGCCCAGACATCAAGTCAATGAAGATTCTCTGATGAACTTCGAAAAGTTCACCTTGAAGTGTTTTACATGAAATTTAAAGCACTTCAAGAGATCAGAAAAAATGAAAAAGAAAGTGACATGCGGAAAAGTTGATAACATGTCCACACAGTCTACAGTATCTGACTCAGAGGTTTGCCATCACACGTGCCATTTTGATGCCAGGAGTGGAACATAAAAGGTAAGAATATTGGAAAGAGATTTCTCCTTTTTTTTAATATACTGCTAGTTTTGATTTTAAAAAACAATATAAATAAATTCCACCAAACTAGTAGAAGTGAAAATGTCCTCATTAAGGTGTTTCCATAAAGTACTGACAAGGAGAAGACGACCTGCACATTCAGATGTTTCAGATGTCGGATATTGTCCATCACTTTGACAATAAAAATCCTTTTTCTATCACTGTTAGAACCATTCCACCTACTACCCAAGATTCTGAGGATTAATAAAGCATTTCTTAAAGCTATTGTGCATTATACATACATATACACATTCGTTGTTGGCCCCTTGAATGTCCTTTAGTGAAAGCTCAATGTTTATAGAGTTTTATAGAGCGTTTGACATCGTAAAGTGAGGCGGCTTAATGATGGATGATGAGGTTACCGAACATTAATGCAACACATTGTGTACTTGAGATTTCTCAATGTGAAGCCCAGAGGAGCAGTCTGCTTGTTCCCAAATGCAGACTTCATCTGTTATGTTCTATCCTACACGTCTATCCTGACTCCTACCGTGATGACACAAGCAATATGTAGGTTTTCGTAAAAGGCAAAAAATGAAATGTATTTACCAAAGACAATGAAAGTTACAATATAACGGACTAATCCCGGGGAAAACAATGAAGCCATATCATGATCTCAATATAAAAGATATGGAAAAGGCCAAGAAATATAGAATCCGTGTTATCGGAGGAGGTTGTTCTCTCCATTGGGGTTACAGAAACAGTCACGCAAGTATGCAGAAATGCAGGTAAGTGGCCAAATTTTCCCAAAAGCCAGGAGTGTCAAGATATTTTATAATTGGTCACAGTGATATGTAACAGAAGCCGTCAGTCATACATGTAGCCCCTGTGAAATTACAACTGGAACATTAAAGGGAGTGTATCACCCATTCTATTTACTTTCTTTTTTTTGCTATTGAAAGATAGGTGATGATAAATATTCATTTTTTCACCTAATCTCTTTTTTCTTGATAGTAGACTGTTTTATTCTATTTTGTGTAAAGGATTATGGTGAAACTAGAGCTTTTTTGGATTTAGAGATATATTTTGCTGCGGTCACATTGACCTTAAGGCCCCCTTACAAATTAAACTAATTTGCTGAAACTACTGTTATCAGCGGACTCGGCCAATGGTCTACTGTGCACGGGGACCTCCCCACGCTCTGATATAAGACTGTCGATCCTTTTGTTCTGGGAAATCTAAGTGTCCGTCAGAGAAGGCCGAGAGCAGCTCTCACGACTGCTCTGTACGGGACGGTCGGGCAAGGTAGCTGACCGCCAAACAATCGGCTTAACCTACAACATTTCGATTTTTTTTCCCCAACACATGGAGAGTGACATGGAAAATTAAAAGAACCAGATTTGAACAATTACTTAAAAAATGTTGTGTATGGAAACATTAAATTATTTACATAAAAAGTTCTTGATTCCCATTACTAAAAATTACAAAAGTGCTAGAGCTCAGATAATATTTACACAGCTTAGATGGGCGTACACATGCATGCTCAGTTTCGCTGAAGGTGCATATGTCATTGACGAGGAGAGGCGAGTAAGCATCTGTTAGAAACTTCAGGTGGTGTGTTATCTTCTGCATTTTCTCCAGAATCTGCCATATAATAGGCACACTCACCCAAATCACAGGTTCACCCATTGATTTAGCGAATGGGTATCAATAGCGCAAGCCCACCTGGTAAGCAGAGCTGCACTGGTAGACCAAAGGTATAGTAACTGGTTAATAAGACCACACATGTATTAGATATGCAGGCAAAATGATATTTATTCTCAAGTAGTACAATGAACTTTCATGCAGAAAAAAAAAATCTATGGAAGTCTGCCAAAATCTGAAGCTCTGGAAAAGTTAGCTCTTAGAATAATTTACGGCACATGTTCTATTTTTCTTAAGAAAAATTAGAAAGTCCCAGATTTCTTCATCAAATAAGCTTCAACATCTGGATTTCCAGATACAAAAAAAATCTCTAATAATAATGAGATTATTTCATCTTCTGTATATGATCATGGTGACACCATCTTTCTTGAATTTTACTGCAACATAAGCTATTGGTTATTGGCCACCTTGGCTCCCCAAAATTTTAGAATAGAATGCGATCGAAAAGTTGGAAGTAACCCAAAAGAACTAAAAAATAAAAAGGTCAACTTGCCTTACAAAAAAAACAAGCAAAAAAAAACAAACCAGAACACAGCTCTATCAACAGAAAAACAAAACAGTTATGCGTCTTGGAACATGGCAACACAAACCAAACTTTTTTTTTTTTACAAATTTTTAAATTTTGCAAATAGTCAAATAAAAAAAAAAAAAAGCAAACAAAAGCTTATATAAATCCATTATTCATGCTGGGCTGCAGACATTTATACTAATTATACTGCATAATAAACACTACTAGAACAACTGAAAAAATATGGTGGAATTTTTTTTTTTTTTTTCACCCCATTTACTATTTTTTGCCTGTTATTCAGTTGTTCTGTACAATATATGTTAAAGTGAATGGTGTCCTGGTTTCATCAAAACTACAACTCATGCTACAAAAAAACAAAGCCTCATCCGGGTATGTGAAAGTTAAAAACAAAACAAAAAAATAGATAAAAAATGGCTCCTAGAAGAAGGGGAAAAAAAGAAACTTGCCTCGATGGGAAAGGATTAACAATTGATTTCAACAAGGGGTTAATTTCCTTTAAAATCTGATATAAATACAATGCGTGCCACGCTCCATACAGCCTGTCTATAGTGGGTACGGAAAGTATTCAGACCCATTTAAATTTTTCACTCTTTGCTTCATTGCAGCCATTTGGTAAATTCAAAAAAAGTTCATTTTTTCTCATTAATGTACACTCTGCACCCCATCTTGACTGGAAGAAACCAGAAATGTAGAAAGTTTTGCAAATTTATTAAAAAAGAAAAACTGAAATATCACAAGGTCATTAGTATTCAGACCCTTTGCTCAGTATTGAGTAGAAGCACCTTTTGAGCTAGTACAGCCATGATTCTTCTTGGGAATGATGCAACAAGTTTTTCACACCTGGATTTGGAGATCCTCTGCCATTGTTCCTTGCAGATCCTCTCCAGTTCTGTCAGGTTGGATGGTGAACATTGGTGGACAGCCATTTTCAGGTCTCTCCAGAGATGCGCAATTGGGTTTAGGACAGGGCTCTGGCTGGGCCAGGCAAGAATGATCACAGAGTTGTTCTTCTGCCACTCCTTTGTTATTTTAGCTGTGTGACCCTATCATTGTCTTGTTGGAAGGTGAATCTTCAGCCAAGTCTGAGGTTCAGAGCACTCTGGAAGAGGTTTTCATCCAGGAGATCTCTGTACTTGGCCGCATTCATGTTTTCTTCAATGGCAACCAGTCGTCCTGTCCCTGCAGCTGAAAAACACCCCCATATCAGGATGCTGCCACCACCATGTTTCACTGTTGGGATTGCATTGGGCAGGTGATGAGCAGTGCCTGGTTTTCTCAACACATACCGCTTAGAATTAACACCAAAAAGGTCTTTCTTCATCTCATCAGACCAGAGAATCTTATTTCTCATAGTCTGTGAGTCCTTCATGTGTTTTTTTTTTTTAGCAAAGTCTATGCGGGCTTTCATATGTCTGACACTGAGGAGAGGCTTCCTTCAGGCCACTCTGCCATAAAGGCTCGACTGGTAGTGGGCTGCAGTAATAGTTGACTTTGTGGAACGTTCTCCCATCTCCCTACTGCATCTGTGGAGCTCAGCCACAGTGATCTTGGGGTTCTTCTTTACCTCGTTCACCAAGGCTCTTCTCCCAGGATTGCTCAGTTTGGCTGGACGGCCAGGTCTAGGAAGACTTGTGGTGGTCCCAAACTTCTTCCATTTAAGGATTATGGAGGCCACTGTGCTCTTAGGAACCTTGAGTACTGCAGACATTCTTTTGTAACCTTGGCCAGATCTTTGCCTTGCCACAATTCTGAAAAATTTAAAGGGGTCTGAATACTTTCCATACCCACTGTATCACAAGAGGTCACCAGGGCGGATTGTGTGTGACGGCAGACGGACATGGTAACATGTATGGGTGATCTTGTGGTACGATTTTGGGAAAAGGCCCACTGTGATTGGTGGATCCTGTGTTACCAGCTGTATATAGAGGTGCTACCTGTCATTGTCATCCTGCCTCTGATGATAAAGAAACTGCAGAAAACTGTTCGTGTTACAACATGAAGTAGAAGTCTAAAATAGCCCAGTATGAAAATTGCAAGATTACTCATTTTGGTTTTGAATAAAGATCATGTTATAAAAACAAATGTTTGTAACACACAACAAAACAGATTTAAAGAATAGG
This sequence comes from Dendrobates tinctorius, assembly GCF_039654945.1. NCBI lineage: Eukaryota > Metazoa > Chordata > Amphibia > Anura > Dendrobatidae > Dendrobates > Dendrobates tinctorius. The sequence goes on from NW_027361707.1 coordinate 50,789,700, forward strand.
TGATATTCTGAAGTCACGTGGGGTTTTCCAGTCTTGAGGTTCAAGTCTGCAGTCACTCCAAGTGGCTGCAGACTTGCGCGCATCCTACAATACCCAGTGTGTACTGTCAGGATTCTCTGGTATGGCGCTGGGAGCAATTTGGAAGGAAAGGAAGGAAGAAAGGGGAAGGGAAAGGGAAGAAGGAAGGAAGAAAGGATGGATGGAAGGAAGGAAGGACGGACGGACGGAAGGAAGGAAAGAAAGAAAATAGAAAGAACGAAACAAAGAAAGAGGGAGAGAAGGGGAGAGAGAGGGGGAATAGTGAGAGGCAGAGGAAGAGAGAGAGACAGAGAAAGAACAAGAGAGAAGGAGAGAAAGAAATAAAGATAGAAAGAAAAAAAAAGAAAGAAATAGGGAGAGAAGCAGAATGAGAAAGAAGATGGAGGGAGAGAGAGAAAGGAGAAAGAATAGAAAAAAGAGAAGGAGAGAAAAATATAAAGAAAGTAAGTCAAGAGAACGAGGACACAAAGAGAGAAAAGATAGAGTAAATGTGGAGAGAGACAGAGAAAAAAGAGAAAAAAACTGAGAAAAGGAGAAAGACAGAGAAAGAAAATAAGAGAAAGAAAATAAGAAAGAAAGAAAATAAGAAAGAAAGAAAGAAAGAAAGAAAGAAAGAAAGAAAGAAAGAAAGAAAGAAAGAAAGAAAGAAACACCATTGAGGCCATGATCCCTAATCAGGTGTGTAACAATAGGTTTTCTAAACTACACAGCCTCTTTAATAACAGCAGCCTTCAACAAGATACGAAAACACAATCTGTATGAAATATATAGAAAACACAGAACCTACGCCCAAATCCCACAGACACATTGTAGCTGAGGCCTTAATGAAGCAGAAAAGGGAGGAAAAGAAAGAGTGATAAGTAACAGTACTGCACATGCATCATCATCACAGTGCTCACATCTCGGAGATCTCACATGAAGGCTGTGACGAGAGGACGCCATGTCAGCAGAGTAAAGACTCCGTGTAGAAGGTGTAAATACACGTTCTGTTCACATGTTACAGATTTACTGCAGGAATTTCTGTCACTGTTCCATTCATGTGAATGAAAATGCTGCAGAAACTGCTACAAAGAATGTAGAGACCTTGCCCTCTTCTCACTAATCGTTTTTTTTTTGGCGTCTCATCTGGCTTCTAAACCATCATTCCCCTTTATAACATTAAAGAGGTTTTCTAGCTTCAGAAAACCCATGTTCCTCATCCTATTCTCATCCTCCCCAGGTCCACCGCTGCTCCCTGGTATCTGCTATCATCTGCAGCGCTGACATAACAACGGAAGTGCTGCAGATAATTAATGAGCTCAGCGGATCTGCTGTAGCTGCTGTGCTGTCAACGTGACATCAGTACTGCTGGCAGTAAAAGAAAGGCGGCAGCAGCATAGACTCAGAGCTGGACCCGAGGAGGGTGAGCAAGGCAGGTTTTGTTTATTTTTTTTCAAACAAACTGCAACTCAGGAAAAAGGGGTTTTCAGAGATGGAAAAGCCTTTAACCTTTATGTTGGGGCTACACACGGTGACATGTGCGGTTCAGCAGCAATTCGCAGACAAGCTGCACACCATGTCTATGATTTGCGGCTGTATAGCAATTTTAGATTTGTGATTTTGCTTTAAAGAACCAATTATATTGCAGAAAAAAGGAGATTTTTGTGTACTCACCGTAAAATCTCTTTCTCTTAGCCTTTAATTGGGGGACACAGAACCTTGGGTGTTATGCTGCTGTCCACTAGGAGGCGACACTATGCATAATCTGAAAAAGATTAACTTTGGCTCCTCCTCTGCAGTATACACCCCTGGACGGCGTCAGCCTTCTCCAGTTTTGTGCCAAAGCATAAGGAGGAACGTAACCAAATAACATAACCATGCCTGTAAGATGGCTACTATGTACGAGCTCAAAGAACAATATGAGAACTCAACAGGAAACAACGGCCCGTAAGGGCAACAGGGTGGGAGCTGTGTCCCCCAATTAAAGGCTAAGAGAAAGAGATTTTACGGTGAGTACACAAAAATCTCCTTTACTCTGTCGCCTAATTGGGGGACACAGAACCTTGGGACGTCCCAAAGCAGTCCCTGGGTGGGAAGCAGTGGACGAATATTGTGCTGACAGTCCCCTAGACTTGTGGTACTGCCGCCTGCAGAACCAGTCTACCCAGGCTCGCATCCGCTGAGGACTGGGTATCAACACTGTAGTGTTTCGTAAACGTGTGTAGGCTAGTCCAAGTGGCCGCCTTGCACACTTGTTGTGCCGAAGCCTGATGCCGAATGGCCCAGGAGGCCCCTACTGCCCATGTAGAGTGTGCCGTGATACCGGCCGGAAGAGGGGAACTGTTAAGTCGGTAGGCCTCATGTATGGTGGACCTGATCCACCTGGCAAGGGTAGCCTTGGAAGCCGGCCACCCCTTGCGACTACCTTCCGGAAGAATGAAGAGGGAATCAGATTTCCGGAAAGGTGCAGTCCTGGACACGTAAATTCGCAATGCTCTGACGAGGTCAAGCGTATGCAGAGCCTTCTCCACTCTATGAACCGGAACCGGGCAAAGGGAAGGCAGTGAAATCTCTTCATTAAGGTGAAAGTTGGACACAACCTTCGGAAGGAAGGATGGTACCGTGCGGAGAACCACCTTGTCCTGGTGAAAGGCTAGGAAAGGCCGTCTGCAGGAAAGTGCTGACAATTCCGACACTCTGCGTAACGAGGTGATCGCCACTAGAAAAACCACTTTCTGAGACAGAATGGAGAGTGGAACTCCTCTAAGAGGTTCGAAGGGTGGAGCTTGCAATGCTGTCAGGACCAGATTGAGGTCCCACGTATCCAGCGGACGTTTGTAGGGAGGAACCAATCGGGAAACTCCCTGGATGAAAGTCCTTACTTGCGGTTTAATAGCAATGCGCTTTTGAAAAAGGACTGAAAGCGCCGACACCTGACTCTTAAGCGAACTTAAGGATAGCTTGGCATCTAGGCCCGATTGAAGAAAACCTAATACCTTCGGGAGGGAATAAGGGAGTGGGACTTGTCCATGAGATTCGCACCAAGAAAAGAAAGCTCTCCAGGTACGATAATAGAGCTTGGCGGAGGCAGGCTTCCTTGCCCTGATCATAGTTGTAATGACTGCCGGTGAAAAACCTGCCTGGGTTAGAATCCAGGTTTCAAGGGCCATGCCGTCAAATTGAGAGCCCCTGAATTATGGTGGAAGAACAGACCTTGAGACAGAAGGTCGTGGCGGTCGGGTAGACGCCAGGGGGCGTCTGCCGTAAGTTGGACGATGTCGGCATACCAAGTACGTCTGGGCCAGTCTGGCGCGATGAGGATGGTCGGAACTCCCTCTTGCTTGATCTTCCTCACGACCCTGGCGATTAGGGGGAGGAGTGGAAAAATGTACAGGAGTCGGAACTGGGACCAGTCCTGGACCAGGGCATCTGCTCCGAGCGACCGCGGGTCGTGTGTCCTGGCCATGAAATTGGGAACCTTGGTATTGAGATGGGATGCCATTAGGTCCACATCCGGGGTTCCCCAGCGTTGACAGATCTGGTAAAAAATCTCGGGATGGAGATATCACTCCCCCGAGTCCATTCCTTACCTGCTGAGGAAGTCGGCTTCCCAGTTTTCTACACCCGGAATGTGTACCGTAGAAAGTACCGACCTTGTGTCTTCCGCCCAGCGGAGGATATGAGCCACTTCTCTCATCGCTTGGGCGCTGCGGGTCCCGCCTTGGTGGTTCACGTATGCCACAGCCGTGGCATTGTCCGACTGTATCCGTATGTGCGAGGCTGCAAGCAAGTGATGAAAGGCTCTCAGTGCCAAGAGAATGGCCCTGATTTCCAGAACATTGATGGGCAATGTCACTTCCCTCGGTGACCACTTGCCCTGTGCCCTGTGATGTAGGTGCACCGCCCCCCAGCCTGACAGCCTTGCATCGGTAGTCAGGATCTTCCATTGTCCTGAGAGGAATGGCTTCCCTCGTGTAAGCGAGGTTGGTTTGAGCCACCAATGCAGGGACCTCCTGGTTGATGACGTCAACCTGAACTCCCTGTCGAGGGAGAAGGGGTTCCTGTCCCAAGATCTGAGTATGGCTAGTTGAAGGACCCTGAGGTGAAACTGGGCAAATGGCACTGCCTCTATTGCTGCTGCCATCCGGCCGAGGACTCTCATGGCAAACCGGAGAGATCGAGGAGGACTGCGAAGGAGTGTGCGAACTCCCAGACGGATGGCCAATGTCTTGTCCTTGGGAAGGAGCACCAGGCCCCTGGCGGTGTCGAATACCATTCCCAGGAATGTTAGAGTCCGAGTTGGGATGGTCGACGATTTCTGTAGGTTGACTAGCCATCCCAGGCGACTCAGAGTGTCTAGAGTGATTGAGACACTGACCTCGCAGTCTTTGAAAGTGGGAGACTTGACGAGGAGGTCGTCCAGGTACGGGACGACTAGGATGCCTCTTGAGTGCAGGACGTCCATGGTGGCCGCCATGACTTTGGTGAACGTTCTTGGAGCCGTGGCGAGTCCGAACGGAAGGGCGACAAACTGGTAGTGGTTTTGGTTGACCGCGAACCTGAGAAACCTTTGGTGGGCGGGAGCAATTGGTATGTGGAGATACGTATCCTGTATGTCTATGGAGGCGAGGTATTCTCCCTGCTCCATGGATGCAATGATGGACCGGAGGGACTCCATGCGGAAATGACGGACCCGTACGTAATTGTTGAGCTGTTTTAGGTCCAGTATGGGTCGGACGCCGCCTCCTTTCTTGGGGACTACGAACAAATTTGAGTAGAATCCTCGGAATCTCTCGTTCGCGGGAACCGGCACCACAACTCCTGATTGAAGGAGAGAGGAAACCGCTTGGTGGAAAACACGAGCCTTTTCTGGTGGTGTTGGAGGAACAGAAAGGAAGAACCGGTTCAGTGGAACGGAAGTGAACTCTATCTTGTATCCGGAAGACACTATTTCCCTGACCCACCTGTCTTCTGTAATAGGCAGCCAGACTTGCTGAAAGAGTAAAAGTCGGCCGCCTACTGGTGGGGTGTCTTCCGGAGGTCTCGAGTCATGATGAAGTGAAGTTCTGAGGTTTTCCTCCCTTGGGTTTCGCTTGGCCTGCTTTCGACTGCCAAGCCCTGTCCGGTCGCTGCTGCGTCCGTGGGTTGTCTCTGCGTGGAGAACGGTTGCGGTTTTGCACTGGGCGCGAAACAGACCAGCCTGAGGAATTCCGAAAGGATCGGAATCGCGTCTGGTTTCTTCGTTTATACGTGCGTTTCGGTTTTAGTTGAGGGAGAGAGGTACTCTTACCCCCAGTGGCATTGGCTATCATGGTGTCCAACTTTTCGCCGAAAAGTCTTCCAGTAAAATACGGAAGTCGCGTGAGGGACTTCTTTGAGGCCGCATCCGCTTTCCATTCTCGCAGCCAGAGGATGCGTCGGATCGTGATGGCGTTAGATGCTATTCCCGCTACACCTCTGGCGGAATCCAGGGCTGCATGAATCATGTAGTCTGCTACCACTGCCATCTGGACCGCTTGGTCCGAGAGTTCAGGATTTGAAGCCTGAAGACCCTCCTGTAGTTTTTTGGCCCAAGCCAGGATGGCCTTGGATGCCCAAACTGAAGCAAATGCAGGGCCCAGAGAGGCGCCTGCCGCTTCGAAAATAGAACGAGCCATGCGTTCTACTTGCCGGTCTGCTGCGTCCCTGAGGGTTGAGCTATCCGGCAGAGAGAGTAAAGTCTGCGCTGCTAGCCTAGAAACCGGAGGGTCCACTTCAGGTGGATCTGTCCATTGTTTGGTGTCTTTCTGTGGGAAGGGGTACTTCGCTTCCAAATATTTGCGATTATCGAATTTTTTGTCAGGCTGCGCAAACCGTTTGGTAAGTATTTTCTCAAACTCATCGTGATTAGGGAAGACCTTAGGTGGTTTTTGAACACTTTCGAAGCAAATCCTATGTTCTGGGACTTCCGGGGGCGACTCTGGAATTTTTTGCACCCGATGAATGGCAGAAATTATGTCCTCAACTAGCGCTGTATTGCTAGGGGGAGAAGGTACCACGGACCTGACCGTTTCATTATCTGAGTCGGAGTCACAAATGCCCTCCGAATCCTGTGCCTCGCTAAGGTGATCCCTGGAGGGCGACCTGGGGCGGGGGTCTTCTGTGGTGGGGGATCCCTGTGGTAAATTGCACTGTCTGTCTGTGGCAGGGGACTGCCCAGGAGACCTGGAATGACGCTGTCTCTCCCTAGAGGGGGACGACCTTGTGCTATAGTGCGACTTAGGTGATCGAGACCTGTGGGTCCGCTTATGTCTGTGAGAGTCGGAAGCAGCATGTTCCTGAGACAAGCTGTCCGTTTGCTGTGTACCGTCCATAGCCGGGGCCCGACTCTGCAGAGCTTGCAGTAATGTAGCAGTTAGGTTGTCTATGGACTGTGACATAGACTGAGACATCTGAGTTGCCCATTCCGGCATGGCCTGTGACACTGAAGCGTCAGTAGGGACTCCCCCTGGGGTTCTGACCCAGAATTCTGGATGCAGTCCCGGCAGTGCGGATACGTGCTGCCACTAGGGAGCGTGGCTTTGCAGGCTGTACAGAATGCATAGAAACATTCCTACCTGGTTCTCTTCCTTGAGCCCGGCACAGTGCACAGAGGCTGGCTATAAGGGATCGTACAGGGGTGGCTACGCAGAGGGAACCCACAGAAAGCCTTATAGGAAGTATAGATTCACAGCTGAGTAATGAGAACCCAGCTGTGAGCTTACCCCACCGGTGTGCCCCTAGGTCCAGCGCCGACAGATCCAAGTTCTGTGCCCCCCGGAGACCGCTGTGATGCTCCTCTCCTGGATCTCATCCAGAAAAAATGGCCACCGGGACTCTGAGGAGAGGGAGGAGGGGGCGGAGAGCTGAAAAGGGCGCGCTGGGCTGTGTAAAAACGCGCCCTTTCTGCCTCAATCCGCCCCTTCTATGACACTCCAGCGTGTCATTTTGGTCATCCGGGGGGCGGGCTGGGGGGCGGGGAAAAGGCGGCGGCTTCAGCTAGGCCGAAGCCGCGGCCTAAATTAGAAGCCTGATGCCCAGGAGGGCTCCAGAGCGGCGCGGTAGTCCGGGGGGGGGCGGATTTGTACCAGACCCCCCCAGAATGGTCGACTGGATAGCGGTGGGGGTAGCAGGGGCAGCGGTTTTTGTATGGGGTGCCCCTGAAGCGCTATGGAGCCGCTGCTGTTGCAGAGACAGGGACGCAGAAAAACCCTGTCTCTGCTGTGCCATCCAGTCCGCACCCTCCCCCCGGCCCCAACAGGATCTCTCAGCCGGCCTGGGGTCCCTGGAAGCTGCGGAATGCTGCCTGATCTCCGACCCTACCTGAGGCGTCTCAACCTAATACCCCCTGCGGGGGATTAGGGAGGGTGCGTCTGTCACCGTCAGGGGGTCTTCATCCTCGCCTCAACCTCAACCCAGACCCCTTAAAGGGGTTGGGGAAGGAGGGGGGTCTCGACCTCGAACCAGGACCCGAGGGACTGGGGAGGGAGCGACATGGGGAAAAACCACCTCGACCTCAACCGGGTACCCCTAATAGGGGACCGAGGAGGGAGCCATGCCGGGAGTCTCGCTGGAGACCCACTTTTCTTCATCTGTATTTCCGTGAAAAAAAGGAAAAAAACGGAAGAAAAAAGGTGTGCCTCCTTGCGACACTAAGCAAAAACTGGAGAAGGCTGACGCCGTCCAGGGGTGTATACTGCAGAGGATGAGCCAAAGTTAATCTTTTTCAGATTATGCATAGTGTCGCCTCCTAGTGGACAGCAGCATAACACCCAAGGTTCTGTGTCCCCCAATTAGGCGACAGAGTAATCACATTTTAGTCACAGTTGCATGTGTTACGCTTTTAAGTAGCGTGTGATTTGCGACCAGAGACAGAAAATACAACACATTTATAAACATTTGAAATTCACGTGATGTGACACCATAGAAAATCATTAGATGTGATCTCAGCGTCATCTGACGAGTGCAGCCGTTTAGCCATAGCCTTCTTATGCACATGTACAAACACTGTCAACAGGCCTGCTTACTGATGGTTCCCACAGAGCAACACTTTTTAGTTGCAGATTTTACATCCATTAATCACAAGGTCCCATCTCACCTGCACAATCAGACTGATGCCCCGATAATTATAATTACTGGGATGTCTGCGTTTTGACAGGATGAGATATTTGCTATATACAGTGATGCTAGAACGTTTGAGAACCCTTCAGAATTTTCCCAATTAATCTATAAAGTTGACCTAAAACTACATTGGATTTTCACACAAGTACATAAAAGTAGATACAGAAAACCAAATAAAACAAATGAGTTGAAAGTATTAGTCTTTGTCATTTTTAAATGGTGAAAATTATTCAATATTACGTCTGTACTTGAACCTTTAGGACTAGCAGATCATTTGAAGGTGAAATTAAGGGTCTGGTGTTTTAAATCAATGGGATGACAATTAGGTGTGAGTGGGCGACCCGTTTTACTTAAAAGATGAGGGATCTCCAAGTTTGAGGAAGTCTATCATGGCATGAACAAAGGAGATTTCTGATGCTGCTGGGGTGTCCGGCCGTGCAGCTGCGGGTGTCTCCGTTGCTACGGGTGCCCGGCGGTGCTAAGGGGGGGGGGGAATTGTCCGGTGTCTCCGCGGCTGCGGGGGCTCTGCCGACATTTTGGGAAAGGCTAGAGCCCACACAGTTCCATGGTTTACTGTGCGGTGGACTCCGGGAAACATGCGCAGGTGGAGATCTCGGCACCAAGATATCGGGAGATGAAATCTCAGCGCTGAGCTCTCATCTACCGAGATCTCTATCTGCGCATGCTCCGCCCCTGGCGGCCATTTTCCTGGAGTCCACTACACAGGAAACCATGGAACTGCGGGGGGCTCTGGCATTTCATAAAATGTCGGCAGAGCCCCCGCAGCACCGGAGACACCCGCAGCAGCACCGCCAGACAGGCCCGCAGCGCCGGACACTTCCGTAGCACCGTCGGGCACCTGGAGCACTGATGGACACCCCCTCATCTCAGCCTGCAGCAACGCTACCGGTAAGGTATATACGCTTTATAAGATGCACCCCCATTTCTCCCCCAAATTTGAGGGAAAAAAGTGAATCTTATAATCCGAAAAATACGGTAGTTCTACATTCTACAAAAGAATGGAACACAGAAGAATAAAGTTTTGGACTGGCCAAGTGAAAGACCTGACCTCAATCTTGTAGAAATGTGGAAGAATCTGGTGTGAGCAGTTCATGAGAGAAAACCCACCAACATAACAGAGTTGAAGCTGTTTTGTAGGAAGTAATGGGCTAAAATTCCTCCGAGCCGATGTGCCGGACTAATGAACAATTACCGGAAACATTTAGATGCAGTTATTGCTGCACAAGGGCAGCACAGCAGATATTGAGAGCAAAGGTTCACATACTTTTGCCACTCACAGATATGATATTGGATAATTGTCACGATCCATTTTTGGTTTTGTGGCAGCTCTGGTTCCACTATGTTTTAAATGCAGTTTTTTTCCTTTCAGGCCAGTGGGGGTTAATGTCAGTTCCCTTGCTGGCAGCTTGCTGTAACCGCAGACTTGCTAGGTCAGCTGATGTGCGTGGTGACTACTTCTATCATCCTTTGATGCATCAGCTGACTGTTGTTGATACAGTTAGTCTATGGGGACGAGCCGTGCAGTTGCAGTTCTCTGGTGTCCGCTACTTCTGGAGTTTGGAGTCATGTTTCTATGTCCTCTGCGATGTGGAGCTTGGCAGAGGAGTCTGGAAGCCAAGTGTGGTGCTTTTACTTTGCCTGTCTTGTGTTTGTCAGCACCCCCTGTATTGTACAATCTGCAGTGGTGATGCTAGCGCCCTTGCCAGCCAGTGCACTAACATGGACAGTGCAAGGTGACAGCGAGGGACGAGGTTCGTGACGTCGGCGGAGGGAAGGACCTGCTTAGGGCATTAGTGGAGTGCAGGGACAGGCTCAGGTGGTGTCCTGTCCATCATTCCATATCGGTAGGGCCTTCCTCTCCCCATTTCCATCCCGTTGTGTGTGTCGTGCCGTCCGCTGACCGACCCCACTGGTGGGATTGTGACAATAATTTTCCTCATTTAAAAAATGACAAAGTCTAACATTTTTTCACTTAACTGTTTGATTTAAAATCTGTTGTAGACTTAGGTCAAAAATATGGAAAATTCGGAAGGATTCAAAAACTTTTAAGCAGTGAAAATAATCACCTAATCATTTTAACCCTTTACACAGAGATTATTGCTATGGTCACACGTGCCAGCTGGATGTGGACGCTTAGCCTGAAACCGCCCCTATACAGAGAAAACACCATAGAAGAAAGGAAAATCTGACCAGGAAAAGAACTGACCAGGAAGACTCCATAATCCCGACACCTCCAACGTCCGGAGCTTCTTCTCCAACTCTGCCACCCTGTTACCGAGAATCCTGGAGAAATGTGGAAAATGAGTCACAAATCGACATTAGATTTTACATCCCACACGACATAATAGCTAAGAGGCGGCCAACCTTACAAGGTCACGGGCACAGAATTGCATACTATTCACCAAATTTGAACGACTGCTTTTACTGTTGAAATCAGTGGAGCGGTGGCAGTGCTTGGACATGGCAGTCTCCACTGACGTCTATAGGAATTATAGGGACAGCTATGGCGATGGTCCCAGAGGTCCTACCTTTCATGCACTAAATGCACTGTATGGTAATCCTCCTTACATGTAAATTGAAGGGACCACTGTGTAATATCTCCTCTACAATTTGGATCTGCCTTTTTTATTCCCATTAATGGTCAAGGCAGGAATATATATGTGTCTAGGTGCTAATCACAGATTTAGCGGTCCTTCATTACCCATCAAAAATAAAAGTCCAATAATGTAGAGTTGTATTTGTGCTGCGGGGGTCTCTCACTGGGGAAGGGGGCTTAACCTCCTTTTTGGGACCACCTTTCCAGATTTTTCTTTTTTTTTTTTTATATCTGATTATTGATTCATTTGGCCCAAAAGAGAGAAAAGTTATTCTGAGACATGCAGAGTACAATCATTTGAAGGGAAATGCTCAGAATGACCGAGCCTTGAGCTTTCCCGATGAAACATCTCGGATGTTCTTTTTTCTTTCCAATAAGGACGTAGCGGGGACAGTACACAGGGGGCCGTCGGGGGCAGCGCACGTACTTGTTAGTTTGTCTTTGGTGCTGAATAACCATGTTTTTCTCGTGAATGGTTTCTAGCAGAGCCGTGGCCAGAGACTTGAGATCAGAGATGGACTGTGGAGTTGCAGGCAGACTGCATCCGTGATCCTCTGACAACAGCTCCTGAACTGCACAAAACAAAGGAACAGACGGCAACGGATGAAGATCCCAGTCCTTAAATCTATCCGGCGAGTCAGTGTCAGCAAAGTAAGACAGAAAAGCCTTTTCTGGAAATATGTCACTAATGCAGCCCACCGAGCAAATCCAAGGGGTCTTCCTACTTAGAAAGTGACGGTGCATCATTGGGATACCCTATTATTACAATGACTGGCGGGATACTCATCTCTGAGGCCGCTAAGGATCTGGAGAGGTAAGCTTTCCCTTCCCAGCGGCACCGCCTCATTCACATTAATTAGACCAACTACAAATCCCAAAAGGGCAGCGAGACTCGGGCACCAATGGAAACTTACAAGACCATGCAGCCCATATCCACCAGATCACTGTGGGGTCCCAAAGGATGAATCCTCATAGATCATATGGTGGCATATCGTAGCAATAGGAATATCCGTCTAAGTAATAGCATACTAAATCGTCTGCCACTTGCCATAAACATGTAATTTTTTCTTACTTGGTGTAAATGCCGCTTTTGTCCTGAATCCGGAGCCGTTTTTCTTTTGTTCCTGCGCCTCTTCATTCCGGAGCTATGGCCAGTTTTTCCCCTGTATATAAATCTACTCTTTACAGCCAAGTGGGGGTGGCTATCAACATCCCTGTGGGAGTCTTCTTGAGAATCACGCCCAATTGGCTAAAGAGACTAGATTTATCTACAGGGAAAAGGGGGCCATATCTCAGGAAAGGAAAGGCGTAGAAAAAAAGGAAAGTAGCGTCAAAATCAGGAGAACAGCGGCATTTACATCAAGGAAAAAAATGACACATTAAAGGCAAGCGAGTTTATGGCAAGCAGTTTTCCACAAAAAGAGCATAGTTGTCAAGCTTGGCACTTTTCTGCAGAGTCGGGCTTAAGATAGACGCTGTCTTATCCAATGTACCTTGTTTGGCAGAGAGCACCCCCGTCAGGGCGCTGCTGGTAGATTTGCTGCTAGATCTAGAATTCTTCCTCTTCTCCAGCGCATTCTGAAACACAAGCGGAGGATCAAGTGATGCAGAGAGGACGTATTGGGAAATAATTGCTCTGCGCACATTGGCTGTGAATATTAGTCATAGTATGAGTATTTCCAGTATGACGGAAGAGCTTCATTTATCCAAAGTGTCAGAAAAGCAAGGCTCACAATTCATTCTTCCAATGTAGCTAAGCAAATGACAGGGGTTATCTCACAAGCTTTTATTACCTACTAGCTGAAGAGCCCGGCGTTGCCTGTGCACAGTAACCATCTGTGGTTAGTTATACCAAATTATAATGATTATATTGCACATAAAAACCGTGCATCTAATCCTCTCTTGTGCGATACTGACTGCTGAGCTGTGTATCTAATCCTATCCTGTGTGATACTGACTGCTGAGCTGTGTATCTAATCCTCTCCTGTGTGATACTGGCTGCTGAGCTGTGTATCTAATCCTATGCTGCGTGATACTGACTGCTGAGCTGTGTATCTAATCCTCTCCTGTGTGATACTGACTGCTGAGCTGTGTATCTAATCCTCTCCTGTGTGATACTGACTGCTGAGCTGTGTATCTAATCCTATCCTCTGTGATGCTGACTGCTGAGCCGTGTATCTAATCCTCTCCTGTGTGATACTGTCTGCTGAGCTGCGTATCTAATCCTCTCCTGTGTGATACTGTCTGCTGAGCTGCGTATCTAATCCTATCCTGTGTGATACTGACTGCTGAGCTGTGTATCTAATCCTATCCTCTGTGATACTGACTGCTGAGCTGTGTATCTAATCCTCTCCTGTGTGATACTGACTGCTGAGCCGTGTATCTAATCCTATCCTGTGTGATACTGACTGCTGAGCTGTGTATCTAATCCTATCCTGTGTGATACTGACTGCTGAGCTGTGTATCTAATCCTATGCTGTGTGATACTGACTGCTGAGCCGTGTATCTAATCCTATCCTGTGTGATACTGTCGGCTGAGCCATGTATCTAATACTATTCTGTGTGATATTGTGTGCTGAGCTGCGTATCTAATCTTATCCTGTGTGATACTGACTGCTGAGCTGTGTGTCTAATCCTATCATGTGTGATACTGACTGCTGAGCCGTGTATCTAATCCTATCCTGTGTGATACTGGGCTCCCCCTGCAGTCTGTGTCAGAGGGTGGTCTGTGTCGGCACGGTAATAAATTGTGTTATTTCCAGCTTTACAGAAGGACGATGACACCATAGAAATGATAAGAATAATAGGCCTCAGTTTCCACAACTGTCTACAAAGAAAACTGTTGCTGATAGCAACCAATCACAGCTCATTTTTCATCTTTTAAATGGCTCTGGGACAGCGTGGCGAGTTTTGAGTGGCGACTTTCGTGTTTCGACTTTTATGTGGCGAGGTTGGTGTATGTGTGGTGAAATGTGTGCTGAGGGTGGTATATGTGTTAAAGCACGTGGTAGTGTGTGGCGCATTTTGTGTGTGTGTTCATATCCTCGTGTGTGGTGAGTATCCCATGTCAGGGCCCCACCTTAGCAACTGTATGGTATATACTCTTTGGCGCCATCGCTCTCATTCTTTAAGTCCCCCTTGTTCACATCAGGCAGCTGTCAATTTGCCTCCAACACTTTTCCTTTCACTTTTTCTCCATTATGTAGATAGGGGCAAAATTGTTTGGTGAATTGGAATGCGCGGGGTTAAAATTTCGCCTCACAACATAGCCTATGACGCTCTCGGGGACCATACGTGTGACTGTGCAAAATTTTGTGGCTGTAGCTGCGACGGTGCGGATGCCAATCCCGGACACACATACATACACACACACCCACATTGAGCTTTATATATTAGATCTCTGAAACAGGCGATTCATGCACGACCTTTGAGACCCCACCAATCACGAAAGTTGGGGTCCCAAAGTAGGAATGGAGTGGTAGTGTGCGTGTGTGACCACTGCTCCATTTCCATTATTGGCTCTATGCGCGTGGCAGTGACGGGACCAGAGGCCGCACATGCTCACTACTGCTCCAATCACATGGGACCTCTGCTGGTTGAGAATGGTGGGGTCCCAGCAGTCTGACCACCATAGATCATACATAGATCACCTTTCCAGCAGACACATGTTGCTTGTAGTGGACAAATGTTGCTAGAGGATAACCCCTTTAAGGTTGCCCATCTTTGGGGACAATATTTGGGGTTGTCCAGCCTTGGGGAACAAGTCTGCGGTAGCTGTATATGACCGCAGCCTTGTGAACCTCACATTACATGCACTGCGAGGATTGTCAGGTGCTGGGAGCAGGCAGGTATGTGACCGCAGGTATAAGATATGCACATTCCTGGCAACATTTGGATTAAACACGTCTGGCCTCCACACTTGCATTGAGCGAGGCTGCGCACGTCTAGTTGGCATGTGATCGCATGTACACAAATCACATACTTGAGGTCATGCACCCTCCTCTCCCAGTACCGGAAAGTGATTTGTACCATAACACCAGACAACCACTTTAAATGCTAAAAAAAGGACCCCTTCCCTTTAAAGTATGAGGGGTCCTTACATCTAGAAGACTGCCCTCTGAACCATCGTAATCCTTTCTCCCACCACTAGGAGCAGAGCTCTTTACAGCAATTTATAATGGAGCTACATGGGGGCTGTATACATAATGCACAGAGCTCCCTCTAGTGGCAGATCCAGACACACACAACATTAGCATTTCACTAGTTAAATATAGCAAAGCAGGTAATGTGGAGCTCTGACTGATAAATTTAAGGGAAAAAAAAAGATTCTGGACCATTTTTTTTTTAGATTAAATATTATAGGATCACTACTACTTGACCATCAAAATATTACAGGGATGCTAGTATGAAACCTGAAGCCTATGTAAAATGTGAACAGCAGGAGAATGTGTCAACCGAAAATGACCTATTACCGGATTTAAAGAGCGATTCATCTTCATTTGATATCACTGCCTATAAAAAATTAAAAGCTTGCAATTTTCACAATGGCCACAAGACCTAATCTTAAATTCCTACTTCCTGTGGGGCACAGGCACATTAGCAGCAATAGCAGGACCCAGTCCCGTCTGAACTGTATTGAAGTATTTAATGAGCATGTTCTCATGAAGACAAAGGACATTGTGCAGTGAGTGAGAGGAGGGGAGCTGTGATATCACATATTGTGATTGGTGGATCTTGTGTTATTTACTGTATGTAGAGGTGATACCTGCCACTGTAATCCTGTCTGTGATGATAATGAGACTTCTGAAAAGCTTTCTGTATAGAATGGGAAGCGTGAGTGACATTATTTATTATGATAGGTAGATCCTGTGTTACTTACTGTATACAGAGGCTGTACCTGCCATTGCAATCCTGTCTGTGAAGATAATAAGTCTTCTGATAAGCTTTCTGTATAGAATGGGAAGCGTGAGTGACATTACTTATTATGATAGGTAGATCCTGTGTTACTACCTGCCACTATAATCCTGTCTGTGATGATGAGACTTCTGAAAAGCCTTCTGTTCAGAACAGGGAGTCTAATATAAGGGTTAGAGGCTAGTGTGAAAAATTGCAAGATTTTGGACTTAAAAATAAGATAGATATATGGAAAATTGAAGGAAAAAAAATCAAATAAATAAGTGTACGACAAAAGTAACTTTCTCATGATACATGCCCTTTAAGAAAGCCAACTAAGGGAGTATAACCAGGGACACGAAAACACCCCTCTAACAATCCTACATTTGCCCCTGGAGGCCCAGTATGTATGGTGTGTAATGGTAATTACTGTAGTGATATAACCGGGGTGAGATATTGGGACATGTTCACACCTATAATGAAGGAAGCTGTTACACGGACAGAAGATGACACTTTTGCCTCTAAATGAAATCGGTGTGGTGCCAAGCTCAGGATGTTCTGTAACGTCATCCTCGTCCGAAAATATAAAAAAAAGGATTTTGGCTGATATGGGATAATGCATTATTTCTGTTTTTCCTAAAAGTTATACTCATTTTGATGGTGGTATGGTATCAGAGCTATATTCCCCTCCCACTGGAGCTCAGAGGCCAGGTGGTAATATAGGGGTAACCTGCGGTAGAAAATATAAATGAACATTTTTTTTTACTATTTTAAACATTCAATCATTGTACAAAAAGAAGTTAAAGACTGACTTACTCCACATGTAAGTGCCAAAATATAGTAAAAATATTGAGAGACAATAGAGTGGAAGCTTTTTGGAACCTCTAGAACGCTGATCCTCTAATCCCTGGCGTCCGACCACCAGGAAGAGCGCAGGTGTTGGCGATGTGCCGGCTCTTTCCATTCATTGCTGTAGTGAGCAGATACTCTCCCATAGCAATGAATGAGAGATCCGAAGCATGTGCTCCCACCTCTCCACTCACAGGGGGTCAGATGACAGATAAAACAGGGGGGAGGGGGATCAGGGACCCTTCACTCTAGAGGTGGCTGCTGGTCCCAGTTGTGGGACCAGCATCTATCAGACATTTACAGCATATACTGTAGAATATGCCATAAATGTTTTTTATGGGTTAAACAGAAAGAAAATAAAGAGAAAAAAAAAATTAATAAAAAATCCCTGAATGGTCAAAAAATTAAATTTCTAAAATGGAAAAAAAAATGCTATAAAAGTGAAAAAAAGAATAAAATAAATCCTGATTAAATGAGTTGTCCCCTTTTAGCTAACATTTGTTCATATATACTGTAAAAACAAACAATCCGTGCTGTACCCGCCGCCATCCCCTTGTCCACAGTTGAGTCTCCGCCACTGTCTGTGGCGCCGATGAAATGGCAGCCAATCAGTGAGCTCAGAGGCTCTGCCCATCTAGACAGAATACCCGCTCAGAGCCGCTAACTGACTGGCTCACGTGGCATCAGCGCCACAGCCAATGCAGAGACTGAACGGTGGACCTGGAAACGGTGAGCACAGCACAATTTGATTTATTTTATACCAAATTGCATCCGACCAAGATTTCCTAAAAAGGAGCACCCCCTTTACAACAAAATTGAAAAAACAAACTGTTATACCCATCCGTTTACAGTGCGCAATTGGCATTACCACACGACACCATTCGTGTTTTCTCTGGAGAAGTCGCGCCTCCAGGTTTATCCATCCGGGAGTCTGCGCTCCTGATTCTGGGACACGAACTTACACAGGAGCAAGAAATCCAAACAAGATCCGGCTTTCTTTACCTTGTACTTGACAATGTTGCTTTTCTGCAGATTAACTTCTTCTTGCAGTTGCTTCAATCTCTCTTGCAAATACCTGCAGGAAAATAAGGAAGAGTCTCAGTGAAGAGGTCTGGGGTGAGAGAAGAGGCGCACAACGATGATGGAAGCACTGTCGAGGAGAGACGGAGAATGAACCAGCAGGGAGGCCTCTGTAAACTGCGGATAATGAACAGGAGAGGAATAAAGGGGTATTCCCAGCTACAAGATCCTATCCCAATATGTAGCAGGTGTAGTAACAGCAAATACCTCCAATTAGAAATGTGGTATAGTTCTTCAGATTCGCCATGTTGCATACCCCATGTGCAGGGCATTGCTGTAGCTTAGGTATCCATGGTTACAACCACCAAGAGCTGCCTAACTAACTGTCAAACTGTCCCTATTAGTGATGGGTGAACCTGAGGATGTTCAAGTCCGACGGGTTCGGCTGAGCAGCTAAAGAATGTTTGGGTACCAGACCAGATGAGTGGGAAAACCGAAAATCTATTGTTTGCCACGCTGTCATCTGCAAAATGAAAGTTCTCATGCAGCGGTGCTGTAAGTGATTTCACCGGGGTTCAGCTACGAACTCCGGTGAACTATCTCATGGCGGGAACTCAGCTCTAGACACTGACAGGAGCAATTATCTTGACAATGGCTTCAACGGATGAGCCGCACGATGCATATAACTGTGCTTTTTTATGTCAAATAAAGGGACTTTATTCTGGCTGTAACTTTATTACAATATGACTTACAGGGCTAGTAATGGAGAGGCGTCTTATAGATGCGTCTCCATTACTAGCCATTGGGCTTTATGTCACCCGACAATAGAAAGGGGACATCAACCACACAAATATTACAAAACTCTCCACCCTAAGGCCTGTTTCACACTTCCGTTTTTGCCCATCAGTCAAAATCTGCCGTTTAAAAAAAACAAAAAAAAAAAAACGGATCCGCTTTTTTTTGGCGGATCCGTTTTTTTCCCCATTGAGATGCATTACCAGCGGATCTTGATGGATGGCCATCCGTTGGATCCTTTTTTTGCGGATCCGCCAAATTTTTTGCGTCCACCGACATGCCCGTACGGACCATGCAACTTTTTTTTGCTGCAGGATCCGCATTTTAGAGTGCGCATGCCCGGAGGAATGAAGTCTGACGGAAATATAACCCTGAAATCATTTCTCTCTCTCCTCCCCCCCGGGCTACGGTTCCTTTAAAATTCTTGATTCATCGGATCCGTCAAAAAAACGGTCCGGTGGCATCCGTTCACATCAGTTTAGCAACGGATCCGCTTTCCGCCATTTTGGCGGATTTTGACTGACACAAAAAACTGAAGTGTGAAACAGGCCTAACAGGGCAAAAGGGAAGAGCGAGGCTAAGCGCCAGATGGTGCCCTGTGATGGTGGCAAGTGGGGTAATATTTGTGGGAGTGATGTCATCTTTGTATTATCAGGTGACATTAAGCCCAGGGGTTAAGTAATGGAGAGGCTTCTATAAGACACCCCCATTACTAACCCCCATAGTCATATTGTAATAGAGACACAGCCAGACACTGTGCTTTTTCATTTTTATTATAAATAAAAGTGATTGTGTCTTTCTTTGAAATAAAGGAATTTATTCATGCTGTGTCTTTTTTACAATCTAACTATGGTGTTGGTACTTGGAGAGGCACCTTATAGATGCCTCGCCATTACCATCCTGTGGGCTTGAGGCAGTGGCGTAGCGTGGGGGGGGCGGGGGGGCGGTCCGCCCCAGGCGGCACGTGTGTGGGGGCGGCGCGGCAGCAGAAGCAATTCCTCTCCTCTGTGGGAGAAGCGCGGAGCCTGGACTCACTGACTGTACATTTCGGCCTGCGGGGCTGTGCAGTGAGGGGGTAATGTAATGCAGCCTCTTCCCACCCTTCCTCCATCCTTCTCCTCCGCCTATCGGGAGTCTCTGTACCCCTGCTACCTAGCAGCTTCTCCCTCCTCTCCGCCTGGACCCTCAGTGAGCAGCGCTGCGCTGGGCAGAGGCAGTGCTGACGTCAGCCCCGCTGCACTGGAGGACTGTCATGGTGGGATGGTCGCGACTGCCAGGAATGTGATGCACACAAGGAGCCATGTTAGGAAGAGCCAAGCAGTGAGCTGGTGAGTGCGGGGCTGGGGTAAGGTGGTCTGCGGCTGCCCCCGGCGGCCCTGTGTGCAGGCAGCTGTCATCCTCATCACAGGCTGCGCTGGGTGTGTGTCTGCCTCCATTGTGTGCAGTTATGTGCCACCAACACCGCTGCCTGTGTCTCACCATGTGCAGCAGCGAAAGGATCTGTGCATGCAGCCACACTGTGTGTGTGTGTATGTACACTTATGTGTGTGTGTGTATGTACACCTGTGTGTGTGTGTGTATGTACACCTGTGTGTGTGTGTGTATGTACACCTGTGTGTGTGTGTATGTACACCTGTGTGTGTGTGTGTGTATGTACACCTGTGTGTGTGTATGTACACTTATGTGTGTATGTACACCTATGTGTGTGTGTGTGTGTGTGTGTGTATGTACACCTGTGTGTGTGTATGTCTGTGTGTGTATGTATACACCTGTGTGTGTGTATCCACCTGTGTGTGTATCCACCTGTGTGTGTATCCACCTGTGTGTGTGTCTGTGTGTGTGTGTACACCTGTGTGTGTGTATCCACCTATGTGTGTGTACACCTGTATTTGTGTATGCCTGTGTGTGTGTGTGTGTCTGTGTGTGTGTACGCCTGTGTGTGTGTCTGTGTATATACACCTATGTGTGTGTGTATGCCTGTGTTTGTGTATGCCTGTGTGTGTGTGTGTGTGTATACACCTGTGTGTGTGTATGCCTGTGTTTGTGTGTGTGTGTGTATACACCTGTGTGTGTGTGTGTGTGTGTACGCCCGTGTGTGTGTATCCACCTATGTGTGTGTATGTACACCTATGTGTGTGTGTGTACACCTGTTTGTGTGTATCCACCTATGTGTGTGTGTGTACACCTATGTGTGTGTGTGTACACCTGTTTGTGTGTATCCACCTATGTGTGTGTGTATGTACACCTATGTGTGTGTATCCACCTATGTGTGTGTACGCCTGTGTGTGTATCCACCTATGTGTGTGTACACCTGTGTTTGTGTATGCCTGTGTGTGTGTCTGTGTGTGTGTATACACCTGTGTGTGTGTGTGTCTGTGTGTGTGTATATACACCTATGTGTGTGTGTGTACGCCTGTGTGTGTGTCTGTGTGTGTGTGTGTGTGTATACACCTGTGTGTGTGTACGCCTGTGTATATACACATATGTGTGTGTGTATGCCTGTGTTTGTGTATGCCTGTGTGTGTGTATACACCTGTGTGTGTATATACACCTATGAGTGTGTGTATGCCTGTGTGTGTGTATGCCTGTGTGTGTGTGTCTGTGTGTGTGTGTATACACGTGTGTGTGTGTATACACCTGTGTGTGTGTGTGTGTATATACACCTATGTGTGTGTGTATGCCTGTGTGTGTGTATACACCTGTGTGTGTACACTCTGCGCATGTGTCAGCACAGCAGCAGCTCTGCTTTCCTAGGTTTTCTGTCCCGTCCTGGCACCGTAGCAGCTGCAGAGGCTCCGCCCTATTGATGCTCCCGGGAGGAGGAAAGAATATGGCGGTGCTGCTGCCCCGGCTGGGAGCGAGAGGAAAAGGGTAGGACAGTACTGCACGGGGTGAGGTGGGATACTGGGGAGCATGGTATGGGGGCGATTTGTGGGAGAGGCTGCTGGGTGCACCGCGGCCATTACCGGAGAATGCACCACCAACATCTGTACGGGAGAAGCCACAGACAGCTGTCACATGCCACATAGACATCACACCACAGGTGTCCTAATACAATAATCATCCCCCATATAAGTGTTCTCGTACATCCCCCCATATATACGTGTCCTCGTACATCCCCCTATACGTGTCCTCGTACATCCCCCCCATATATACGTGTCCTCGTACATCCCCCATATCCATATATACGTGTCCTCGTACATCTCCCCCTATACGTGTCCTCGTACATCCCCCCATATACGTGTCCTCGTACATCTCCTCCCCATATATTTTCTGTTTTTTTCTGTCACATTATTAAAAATTATTATTAAAAAAAGCCATTAGGTCTTCATCCAGCATCATCAAGCTAATACATACATATATATATAGAGAGAGAACTGCAAGAAGATGAAAGTCTAGAAATGTAGAAATAATAACAGCAGAGTTAGTAGCAGACTAAAAATTAGATCTTTGAGTGTAGTGTGGGCTCTCCTGATGCTTCCGGATTATCATCGACCAAAGGGGCGGCAAATTTTTCGACCGCCCCGGGCGCCACAAACAGTTGCTACGCCACTGGCTTGAGGTTAGCGGCCATAAAACAGCTGACATCAACCCCACAAATTACCCGCATGCCACCGCACCAGGTCAAATGGGAAGACGGAGGAAAAAAAGGCAGAGTATACAACCCAATTGTTAAAAAATATATTTTCCTTATTAATACAATGCAAAATATACAAATATATATGATAAGAGTCTGTGAATACCACAATATGTAAATATATGAAGTTGGATCCTCAAAAGAAAAATATTCCCCCTGACGAAGGCAAACACCGAAACGCGCGTCGGGGTGAACGCATCCTTGAGACAGCAGTCACTGATTTCAGCAGATACTTAACCCTTTCTTTACATGGTATTATGTGAATCCTCGCATGATGAGCATTGATCTATTTCACCCCATTGATAGAGACATTATAGTATAACATTGGCACTTCGTTATAATATCATCCTGTACGTTGTCACACTTTATCAGCCATGCTCGTTGCAGTGTTAAGGGGGATAATATTCGCACATGCACTTTATCATTTGTATTCTTTTGATTACTTTTTATCCAGTCTTTTTTCATCATCCCTGCTTCATGTTTTTCTTTTGAGGATCCAACTTCACATATTTACATATTGTGGTATTCAAACCAGCAGACTCTCATCATCATCAATTTTCAACTTTTTTTGTGCTGCTATGATTCACTCAATTTTTGATATGACAATTTTACCTGCCCCCGTGTATTGCATCCTCTTCTTGTTCCCTGTGTATTTATTTCCACCCTTACCCATATTTTTATATTTTGCATTGAATTAATAAAGAAAATATGTTTTTTAACAATCGCGTTGTAAACTCTGCCTTTTTTCCTCCATCTTCTATGTTATTGCCGATATGCCCTTGAATATTTCCATGTCACACATTTAATGGCACATATGGTAATATCCAGGGCTGTGGAGTCGGTGCTCATTTTGGTGTAGTCGGAATAAAATGGACCGACTCCTAAAATATATAATAAATTGGGTACAGTAGTTCAATGCAGAATGTGCTGAATATTTGTTCATAGGAATTTGGGAAAGTTATGACCCGACCTATAAATGGCTGTTCTATTCCTGATCTAAGGCTACATTCACACACAGCGTTTTTGCTGCGTTTTTTGAGGATACGTTTTTCAGCTGCAAAAGCAGATCAGCTTTTTAAAAAACCGCATCACCTGAAAGGTTTTTGAGCTCATAGATAATGTTTTCAATAGCAAAAGCAGATTAGAAAACCCCCACACAAACTGACATGGTCATTCAGCCCAAAAACGGATCCTCACAAAACGATGTGTCTGAATGTCATATCTTGAAACCCACTGACTTTGCTGGGATGCCCAGAGTCACTGCATTTTACTGCAAAAAACAGATCCGCAAAAACGCCGTGTGAATCATGGCCATAGCCAGCGAGGGGCAGGGGGGGCAGCTGCCCCCCTAGAAGCAGGGGCACGCACCTATCAAAACTCACTTGTATGTTGCAGTGCTCCCATCCTGCACCAGCTCCAGACTGCAGGGGGCAATCTCCCCTCCTCTGTCCTGTCTTCTGCCATCTTCACCAGAGAGAGGAGGGGGAGGGGTGCCTGCCCCGCACAGGATCAGATTCCTGGGCCCCGAGCTGGAGAAAGTGAGAAAGTTGTGCACACACTGCAGCTGGCAATAAGCGATAGCCTGCAAGCGGGACATGCTGGAAATCTGATTGGAAAAGTGAGGAAATTGGTTATTGCCTGGGAAAGGGGCAATTGTCGATCAAGCCACTCGGTGGGGCAGCACCTGTTTAATGATTGAGCGATTGCTTGAACTAAAACCGTTTCTTATAGATATGGCGAACCCTCAGGTAACCCTAAATGAAGGTCAATGGACACAGGTGGCTGAATTGAAGGAATTGAAAAATCACCCATTTACCGTAACTAAAAAATTACAAGCTGAGGATTTAACTCCTGGCATTTTCATAAGGGAGTTGAAGAACTTGCTATTTTGCCTGTCCCAAAGAGGAGGTTTAATCGCAGAAGGCATTTCTGCTTCAATGAAACGGAGAGAGACACAGCTATTGGAAAATAAAATTTTTCTGGCAGCTGTTTATGTGGACTCAAGTCATCGTATATTGCTTGATGATCAACAGCTTACTAAAGGAAAAGAAGCTCTGACTGCGGTAGCAGTTAGGATGAGTAGCCTACAGGAGGACTGCCAGATGCAAGAGGACTTGGGTCCTGCCAGTGCTACTGCTGCCATATCTTCATCCTCATCAGATGAGGCGTTTGACTTTGACAAGTATTTGGATGACATGGAGCAGGCAAAGCGTTGCCGCAAGGAAAAAGATTTCACTCCGTCTCCTATAGCAAGCAGATTGACCATATTTCAGCAAAATGTTTCACTTGCTCTTAAAGAAATAAAAAATTCAACCGTTCATCAGTACTGACTGTGCATGAGGCAATTCCTTTATACCCGGAAATTGTTGGGGATGTTGCCCATGTGGTTACGGCTTTGCCTCCAACCCAAGTTTGTGTAGAGAGGTTGTTCTCTGGCCTTAAAATTATTAGGTCAGATTTGAGGTTTCTTAGAACAAATTCATGGACTGCACAAATGTTATTTAGTATGTTTTTGTTGAAAACTGTTTTTTGCCACTTACATAGTTTATTACATAGTGAGATATATATATATATATGTAATCGATATTACATAGTGTATTACATATTTACAATTTATTACAGTTTTTTGTGTTCTAAAGTTGTATTCCAATAAATATATATCATGTTCAATCTAAAATGTCTTGATTATTGTATCATAAAAATGATTAAATGTCTGATGTTCACATTGTACCACAAGAAATTTTTCACTTAAATATAAGCAATGTATGTGGGAGTCGGAGTCGGTGTAAGGGAAATTGAGGAGTCGGAGTCGCAGGTTTGGCTTACCGACTCCACAGCCCGGTATTATCCCATATTATACATTAAGAGACATATATTTCATTGCCATTTTATTTTATGGTGTGTATTGTTTTTTGAGTTTGTAACCAGGTCAAGTGGGTAGAGGTGGGCAAAGTGCAAGAATTGGTGCATCAAATAGATGCACCTTTTCTGGGGCGGCTGTAGGCTGCTGTTTTTAGGCTGTTGGGGGCAATATCCATGGCTCCTTACCAGCCCCCAGCTGTCTGTTTTAGCTAGGCTGATTGTAAAAAATGGGGAAACTCCACTCTGTTTTTTAAATTTAAATATTTTTTAAAAATGGCATGGAACCCCTCTATTCTAGACACATGACAGCGTGGTAAACAATCGATGTTCGTGGTGTTGAACCCAAACAGAAACACAGACTACCTGGAGAAGTCCGTGTTCGGGGTCTGTGCCAAAATACTAGATGTTCGGGTTCGCCCATAACTACTGTAGTCACTATATCAGTGGCCGTAAACTTGGATACCTAAGCTACTGCAATGCCCTGACTGTGGGATGAACGGCATAGCGAATCATATATATATATTACATACACTGTATATAAACATATACACAGCTCTGGCTAAAATTAAGAGACCACTGCACAGTTTTATAAAAATCAGCTTTTCTACATGTCTGACAGCCAATCCATTCCAGTGTCAGCTGAAATCCAACCAGAGTACACCTCATTCTACTTAATGTGCTTCTGATTAGGTGATCACCTGAACCAAGTCTTATTTAACCAAGGAAAGTATAAGAAACCGTGAACTCTTCCTGAGTTAGAACATTAGCATTGTTGTTTCTAAATGATTATGAACTTGTTTTCTTAGCATTACTTGAGGTCTGAAAGCACTGTTGTTGTTTTATTTAATTTTGACCATTACATATATATATATATATATATATATATATATACACACACACACACATACTGTGTGTATATATATATATATATATATATATATATATATATATATATATATTATTATTAACGTTACACCAACTACATATTGGGACAATCTTTCCCCAGCCCAGCCTGTTTAACAAGACAAACCAACCCTGCTTCACCCACCCTTCCAGGGTCCAGGTTCTGGTACTGTCTGCAGTGCTGATGTCACACCCACAAGGCTACAGCCAATCACCGAGCTTAGCTCTGCCCGATGTAATGGCACAAGCCACTATTTCAGTTATTGGCTGCAGAGCTGCTGAAGTGACATCAGTGCTGCAGACAATAACAGTTACTGGGAGCAGCAGAGGACACTTGGTGTTTGACCTGGGGAGGGTGAGTAAAGTACAATTTGGTCTTGTAAAGAGAATCTGTCAGCATGTTTTTGCTATATATCTTAAACATTATAAACACAGAAACCTAGGAACGAGTCTGAGAAGCATAACTGTCCTGATGAAACCTTCCCTCTTATAAAAAGAATGCTTTTTTCTCCTGATGTAAAGCGTATAGATGTATGGGAACACGGTGTGAAGCTCTACGTCTGCTTTCTACAGTCCAATGTTTGCATCTGAAGCTACTTTTTCATTAACTAAATGTTCTTTAGTAGATGTCGTTTAGGGATTGTATTACTCGGAGTCCCTGAAGGTTCATTTAATACCATTACATCAGCTCACCATTACCCAGTGTTCCCATCGCCCAACTGTTGTAGAGCATTCTGAAAGAACACAAAGTTATAATGATTCGAAAGGAGGAGATAAAGCAAACATATCCACTGATTATTTAGATATTTCTGTTGCATTCCAGAAGTGGAAGGAACAAAGAAAAGATGCAAGTGGAAAATACTTTAAAGGGGTTGTGTGAGGTTTCTCATTTGTGCCCAACCTGACATGGTAAAGCCCAGGCATCTCGTAGTTCAGGCTGGTGAGGCTCCAAAAGAAAACTGTGAGAAGCCAGGTAGTATCTAAAGGTACTGTCACACTTAGCGATGTACCAGCGATCCCGACCAGCGATATGACGCGGTCAGGATCGCTGGTACATCGCTAAGTGGTCGCTAGTGAGCTGCCACACAGGCAGATCTCACCAGCGACATCGCTGGGGACGGGGGTCACTACTTACCTGTCAGACACGGCGATCCTGCGTCCTCCCGCCCGGCTCCACGCGTCGCTCGTCTTCACAGCAGGAAGCGCCGCAGGAAGCTGACGACGAGAAACAGTCCAGGACGTTCTCGCTCGATCAGCGATAACCAGCGGGGGAGCGGGTTGTAGGTATCAGACACAGGGATATCGCTAGCAATATCGCTATAACGTCACTAGTTATAGCGATATTGCTAGCGATATCTCGAAGGGTATGTGCACACGCTGCGGATTCTGCTGCGTTTCCGCAGCGTTTTTGGCTCTGCAGAAACGCAGCAGATTCTGCTGCGTTGTACAGTACCTTTATTTCCTATGGAAATCAAAAAAGCTGTGCACATGCTGCGTTTTTTTCCATGCGGTTTTGCTGCGGTTTACAATCCGCAGCATGTCAATTGTTTGGTGCAGAAACGCTGCGGTTTTACACCTCATCCATTATGAGGTGTAAAACCGCAGGGCAAAACCGCAGAAAAAACGCAGATAATCCGCAGATAAACCGCAGAAAAACCGCAGCACTTTGTCCTGCGGATTTCCTGCGGTTTTCTCTACAAAATCCGCAGAGACTAAAAACTACGTGTGCACATACCCTTAGTGTGACTGGCCCTTTAGAGATAGTCCCCAACAGCCCTATTCTCATAGAGTGTGAGCAGAATGTTATAGTGTGAGCAAAGTGTGAGCAGAGCGTGAGTAAAGTGTGACCACAGTGTAATCATAGTGTGAGCAGAGTGTAATCAAAGTGTGAGCAGTGTAATCATAATGTAATCAGAGTGTAATCATAGTGTGAGCAGAGTGTAATCATAGTGTGAGCAGAGTGTAATCATAGTGTGAGCAGAGTGTAATCATAGTGTGAGCAGAGTGTAATCATAGTGTGAGCAGAGTGTAATCATAGTGTGAGCAGAGTGTAATCATAGTGTGAGCAGAGTGTAATCATAGTGTGAGCAGAGTGTAATCATAGTGTGAGCAGAGTGTAATCATAGTGTGAGCAGAGTGTAATCATAGTGTGAGCAGAGTGTAATCATAGTGTGAGCAGAGTGTAATCATAGTGTGAGCAGAGTGTAATCATAGTGTGAGCAGAGTGTAATCATAGTGTGAGCAGAGTGTAATCATAGTGTGAGCAGAGTGTAATCATAGTGTGAGCAGAGTGTAATTATAGTGTGAGCAGTGTAATCATAGTGTGAGCAGAGTGTAATCATAGTGTGAGCAGAGTGTAATCATAGTGTGACCACAGTGTAATCATAGTGTGAGCAGAGTGTAATCAAAGTGTGAGCAGTGTAATCATAATGTAATCAGAGTGTGAGCAGAGTGTAATCAGAGTGTGAGCAGAGTGTAATCATAGTGTGAGCAGAGTGTAATCATAGTGTGAGCAGAGTGTAATCATAGTGTGAGCAGTGTAATCATAATGTAATCAGAGTGTGAGCAGAGTGTGAGCAGAGTGTAATCATAGTGTGAGCAGAGTGTAATCATAGTGTGAGCAGAGTGTAATCATAGTGTGAGCAGAGTGTAATCATAGTGTGAGCAGAGTGTAATCATAGTGTGAGCAGAGTGTAATCATAGTGTGAGCAGAGTGTAATCATAGTGTGAGCAGTGTAATCATAGTGTGAGCAGAGTGTAATCATAGTGTGAGCAGAGTGTAATCATAGTGTGAGCAGTGTGTAATCATAGTGTGAGCAGTGTAATCATAGTGTGAGAAGTGTGTAATCATAGTGTGAGCAGTGTAATCATAGTGTAATCATAGTGTGAGCAGAGTGTAAT
This sequence comes from Dendrobates tinctorius, assembly GCF_039654945.1. Taxonomy (NCBI): domain Eukaryota; kingdom Metazoa; phylum Chordata; class Amphibia; order Anura; family Dendrobatidae; genus Dendrobates; species Dendrobates tinctorius. Next base: position 50,818,334 of record NW_027361707.1, read on the forward strand.
CATAGTGTGAGCAGTGTGTAATCATAGTGTGAGCAGAGTGTAATCATAGTGTGAGCAGAGTGCAATCAGTGTGAGCAGAGTGTAATAGTGTGAGCAGAGTGTAATCCTAGCATGAGCAGAGTGTAATCATAGCATGAGCAGAGTGTACTCATAGTGTGAGCAGAGTGTACTCATAGTGTGAGCAGAGTGTACTCATAGTGTGAGCAGAGTGTGAGCAGAGCTTAATCATAGTGTGAGCAGAGTGTAATCATAGTGTGAGCTGAGTGTGAGCAAAGTGTGAGCAGTGTGTAATCATAGTGTGAGCAAAGTGTGAGCAGAGTGTAATCAGTGTGAGAAGAGTGTAATAGTGTGAGCAGAGTGTAATAGTGTGAGCAGAGTGTAATAGTGTGAGCAGAGTGTAATAGTGTGAGCAGAGTGTACTCATAGTGTGAGCAGAGTGTACTCAGTGTGAGCAGAGTGTGAGCAGAGTGTAATCATAGTGTAAGCAGAGTGTAAGCAGAGTGTAATCATAGTGTGAGCAGAGTGTAATCATAGTGTGAGCAGAGTGTAATCATAGTGTGAGCAGAGTGTAATCAAAGTGTGAGCAGTGTAATCATAATGTAATCAGAGTGTGAGCAGAGTGTAAGCAGAGTGTGAGCAGAGTGTAATCATAGTGTGAGCAGAGTGTAATCATAGTGTGAGCAGTGTAATCATAGTGTAATCATAGTGTGAGCAGAGTGTGAGCAGAGTGTAATCATAGTGTGAGCAGAGTGTAATCATAGTGTGAGCAGTGTAATCATAGTGTAATCATAGTGTGAGCAGTGTGTAATCATATTGTAATCATAGTGTGAGCAGAGTGTAATCATAGTGTGAGCCGAGTGTGAGCAAAGTGTGAGCAGTGTGTAATCATAGTGTGAGCAGTGTGTAATCATAGTGTAATCATAGTGTGAGCAGAGTGTAATCATAGTGTGAGCAAAGTGTGAGCAAAGTGTGAGCAGAGTGTAATCAGTGTGAGCAGAGTGTACTCATAGTGTGAGCAGAGTGTACTCATAGTGTGAGCAGAGTGTACTCATAGTGTGAGCAGAGTGTACTCATAGTGTGAGCAGAGTGTAATCATAGTGTAAGCAGAGTGTAATCATAGTGTGAGCAATGTAATCATAGTGTGAGCAGTGTAATCATAGTGTAATCATAGTGTGAGAAGAGTGTAATCATAGTGTGAGCAATGTAATCATAGTGTAATCATAGTGTGAGTAGTGTAATCATAGTGTGAGCAGAGTGTAATCATAGTGTGAGCAGAGTGTAATCATAGTGTGAGCAGTGTGAGCAAAGTGTGAGCAGAGTGTAATCAGTGTGAGCAGAGTGTAATCAGTGTGAGCAGAGTGTACTCATAGTGTGAGCAAAGTGTGAGCAGAGTGTAATCATAGTGTAATCATAGTGTAAGCAGAGTGTAAGCAGAGTGTAATCATAGTGTGAGCAGACTGTAATCATAGTGTGAGCAGTGTAATCATAGTGTAATCATAGTGTGAGCAGTGTAATCATAGTGTAAGCAGAGTGTAATCATAGTGTGAGCAGAGTGTAATCAAAGTGTGAGCAGAGTGTGAGCAGAGTGTGAGCAGAGTGTGAGCAGAGTGTGAGCAGAGTGTGAGCAGAGTGTAAGCAGAGTGTAATCATAGTGTGAGCAGTGTAATCATAGTGTGAGCAAAGTGTGAGCAGAGTGTAATCAGTGTGAGCAGAGTGTAATCAGTGTGAGCAGAGTGTACTCATAGCGTGAGCAGAGTGTGAGCAGAGTGTGAGCAAAGTGTGAGCAGAGTGTAATCATAGAGTAAGCAGAGTGTACTCATAGCGTGAGCAGAGTGTGAGCAGAGTGTAATCAGAGTGTGAGCAGAGTGTAATCATAGTGTGAGCAGAGTGTAATCATAGTGTGAGCAGAGTGTGAGCAAAGTGTGAGCAGAGTGTACTCAGTGTGAGCAGAGTGTACTCATAGTGTGAGCAGAGTGTACTCATAGTGTGAGCAGAGTGTACTCATAGTGTGAGCAGAGTGTACTCATAGTGTGAGCAGAGTGTACTCATAGTGTGAGCAGAGTGTACTCATAGTGTGAGCAGAGTGTACTCATAGTGTAATCATAGTGTGAGCAATGTGAGCAGAGTGTACTCACAGCGTGAGCAGAGTGTACTCACAGCGTGAGCAGAGTGTACTCACAGCGTGAGCAGAGTGTACTCACAGCGTGAGCAGAGTGTACTCACAGCGTGAGCAGAGTGTACTCACAGCGTGAGCAGAGTGTACTCACAGCGTGAGCAGAGTGTACTCACAGCGTGAGCAGAGTGTACTCACAGCGTGAGCAGAGTGTACTCACAGCGTGAGCAGAGTGTACTCACAGCGTGAGCAGAGTGTACTCACAGCGTGAGCAGAGTGTACTCATAGCGTGAGCAGAGTGTACTCATAGCGTGAGCAGAGTGTACTCATAGCGTGAGCAGAGTGTACTCATAGCGTGAGCAGAGTGTACTCATAGCGTGAGCAGAGTGTACTCATAGCGTGAGCAGAGTGTACTCATAGCGTGAGCAGAGTGTACTCATAGCGTGAGCAGAGTGTACTCATAGCGTGAGCAGAGTGTACTCATAGTGTGAGCAGAGTGTACTCATAGTGTGAGCAGAGTGTACTCATAGTGTACTCAGTGTGAGCAGAGTGTACTCAGTGTGAGCAGAGTGTACTCAGTGTGAGCAGAGTGTACTCAGTGTGAGCAGAGTGTACTCAGTGTGAGCAGAGTGTACTCAGTGTGAGCAGAGTGTACTCAGTGTGAGCAGAGTGTACTCATAGTGTGAGCAATGTAATCATAGTGTGAGCAGAGTGTACTCAGTGTGAGTCGAGTGTGAGCAGAGTGTAATCATAGTGTGAGCAATGTAATCATAGTGTGAGCAGAGTGTACTCAGTGTGAGCAAAGTGTGAGCAGAGTGTAATCATAGTGTAATCATAGTGTAAGCAGAGTGTAATCATAGTGTGAGCAGAGTGTAATCATAGTGTGAGCAGAGTGTAATCATAGTGTGAGCAGAGTGTAATCAAAGTGTGAGCAGAGTGTAAGCAGAGTGTGAGCAGAGTGTGAGCAGAGTGTGAGCAGAGTGTAATCATAGTGTGAGCAAAGTGTGAGCAGAGTGTAATCAGTGTGAGCAGAGTGTAATCAGTGTGAGCAGTGTGTAATCACAGTGTAATCATAGAATGAGCAGAGTGTAATCATAGAGTGAGCAGAGTGTACTCATAGTGTGAGCAGAGTGTACTCAGAGTGTGAGCAGAGTGTGAGCAGAGTGTGAGCAGAGTGTGAGCAAAGTGTGAGCAAAGTGTGAGCAGAGTTTAATTATAGTGTGAGCAGAGTGTAATCATAGAATGAGCAGAGTGTAATCATAGAGTGAGCAGAGTGTACTCATAGTGTGAGCAGAGTTTACTCATAGTGTGAGCAGAGTGTGAGCAGAGTGTGAGCAGAGTGTGAGCAGAGTGTGAGCAAAGTGTGAGCAAAGTGTGAGCAGAGTTTAATCATAGTGTGAGCAGAGTGTAATCATAGTGTGAGCAGAGTGTAATCATAGTGTGAGCAGAGTGTAATCATAGTGTGAGCAGAGTGTAATCATAGTGAGAGCAGAGTGTAATCATAGTGTAATCATAGTGTGAGCAGAGTGTAATCATAGTGTGAGCAGAGTGTAATCATAGTGTGAGCAGAGTGTAATCATAGTGTGAGCAGAGTGTGAGCAAAGTGTGAGCAGAGTGTGAGCAGAGTGTAATCATAGTGTGAGCAGAGTGTGAGCAAAGTGTGAGCAGAGTGTGAGCAGAGTGTGAGCAGAGTGTAATCATAGTGAGAGCAGTGTAATCATAGTGTAATCACAGTGTGAGCAGAGTGTAATCACAGTGTGAGCAGAGTTTAATCACAGTGTGAGCAGAGTTTAATCATAGTGTGAGCAGAGTGTAATCAAAGTGTGAGCATAGTGTGAGTAGTGTAATCAGTGTGAGCAGAGTGTAATCATAGTGTGAGCAGTGTGTGAGTAGTGTAATCATAGTGTGAGCAGAGTGTAATCATAGTGTGAGTAGAGTGTGAGCAAAGTGTGAGCAGAGTGTAATCATAGTGAGAGCAGTGTAATCATAGTGTGAGTAGAGTGTGAGCAAAGTGTGAGCAGAGTGTAATCATAGTGTGAGCAGAGTGTAATCATAGTGTGAGCAGAGTGTACTCATAGTGTGAGCAGAGTGTACTCATAGTGTGAGCAGAGTGTACTCATAGTGTGAGCAGAGTTTACTCATAGTGTGAGCAGAGTTTACTCATAGTGTGAGCAGAGTTTACTCATAGTGTGAGCAGAGTTTACTCATAGTGTGAGCAGAGTGTAATCATAGTGTGAGCAGTGTAATCATAGTGTGACCAGACTGTAATCATAGTGTGAGCAGAGTGTAATCATAGTGTAAGCAGTGTAATCAGAGTGTGAGCAGAGTGTGAGCAGAGTGTGAGCAGAGTGTGAGCAGAGTGTAATCATAGTGTGAGCAGAGTGTAATCATAGTGTGAGCAGAGTGTAATCATAGTGTGAGCAGAGTGTAATCATAGTGTGAGCAGAGTGTAATCACAGTGTGAGCAGAGTGTAATCACAGTGTGAGCAGAGTGTAATCATAGTGTGAGCATAGTGTGAGTAGTGTAATCATAGTGTGAGCAGAGTGTAATCATAGTGTGAGCAGTGTAATCATAGTGTGAGCAGAGTGTAATCATAGTGTGAGCAGAGTGTAATCATAGTGTGACCACAGTGTAATCAAAGTGTGAGCAGTGTAATCATAATGTAATCAGAGTGTGAGCAGAGTGTAATAAGAGTGTGAGCAGAGTGTAATCATAGTGTGAGCAGAGTGTAATCATAGTGTGAGCAGAGTGTAATCATAGTGTGAGCAGAGTGTAATCATAGTGTGAGCAGTGTAATCATAATGTAATCAGAGTGTGAGCAGAGTGTGAGCAGAGTGTAATCATAGTGTGAGCAGAGTGTAATCATAGTGTGAGCAGAGTGTAATCATAGTGTGAGCAGAGTGTAATCATAGTGTGAGCAGAGTGTAATCATAGTGTGAGCAGAGTGTAATCATAGTGTGAGCAGTGTAATCATAGTGTGAGCAGAGTGTAATCATAGTGTGAGCAGAGTGTAATCATAGTGTGAGCAGTGTAATCATAGTGTGAGAAGTGTGTAATCATAGTGTGAGCAGTGTAATCATAGTGTAATCATAGTGTGAGCAGAGTGTAATCATAGTGTGAGCAGTGTGTAATCATAGTGTGAGCAGAGTGTAATCATAGTGTGAGCAGAGTGCAATCAGTGTGAGCAGAGTGTAATAGTGTGAGCAGAGTGTAATCCTAGCATGAGCAGAGTGTAATCATAGCATGAGCAGAGTGTACTCATAGTGTGAGCAGAGTGTACTCATAGTGTGAGCAGAGTGTGAGCAGAGTTTAATCATAGTGTGAGCAGAGTGTAATCATAGTGTGAGCTGAGTGTGAGCAAAGTGTGAGCAGTGTGTAATCATAGTGTGAGCAAAGTGTGAGCAGAGTGTAATCAGTGTGAGAAGAGTGTAATAGTGTGAGCAGAGTGTACTCATAGTGTGAGCAGAGTGTACTCAGTGTGAGCAGAGTGTAATCATAGTGTAAGCAGAGTGTAAGCAGAGTGTAATCATAGTGTGAGCAGAGTGTAATCATAGTGTGAGCAGAGTGTAATCAAAGTGTGAGCAGTGTAATCATAATGTAATCAGAGTGTGAGCAGAGTGTAAGCAGAGTGTGAGCAGAGTGTAATCATAGTGTGAGCAGAGTGTAATCATAGTGTGAGCAGTGTAATCATAGTGTAATCATAGTGTGAGCAGAGTGTGAGCAGAGTGTAATCATAGTGTGAGCAGAGTGTAATCATAGTGTGAGCAGTGTAATCATAGTGTAATCATAGTGTGAGCAGTGTGTAATCATATTGTAATCATAGTGTGAGCCGAGTGTAATCATAGTGTGAGCCGAGTGTAATCATAGTGTGAGCCGAGTGTGAGCAAAGTGTGAGCAGTGTGTAATCATAGTGTGAGCAGTGTGTAATCATAGTGTAATCATAGTGTGAGCAGAGTGTAATCATAGTGTGAGCAGAGTGTGAGCAAAGTGTGAGCAGAGTGTACTCAGTGTGAGCAGAGTGTACTCAGTGTGAGCAGAGTGTACTCATAGTGTGAGCAGAGTGTACTCATAGTGTGAGCAGAGTGTACTCATAGTGTGAGCAGAGTGTACTCATAGTGTGAGCAGAGTGTACTCATAGTGTGAGCAGAGTGTACTCATAGTGTGAGCAGAGTGTAATCATAGTGTAATCATAGTGTGAGCAATGTGAGCAGAGTGTACTCACAGCGTGAGCAGAGTGTACTCACAGCGTGAGCAGAGTGTACTCACAGCGTGAGCAGAGTGTACTCACAGCGTGAGCAGAGTGTACTCACAGCGTGAGCAGAGTGTACTCACAGCGTGAGCAGAGTGTACTCACAGCGTGAGCAGAGTGTACTCACAGCGTGAGCAGAGTGTACTCACAGCGTGAGCAGAGTGTACTCACAGCGTGAGCAGAGTGTACTCACAGCGTGAGCAGAGTGTACTCACAGCGTGAGCAGAGTGTACTCACAGCGTGAGCAGAGTGTACTCACAGCGTGAGCAGAGTGTACTCATAGCGTGAGCAGAGTGTACTCATAGCGTGAGCAGAGTGTACTCATAGCGTGAGCAGAGTGTACTCATAGCGTGAGCAGAGTGTACTCATAGCGTGAGCAGAGTGTACTCATAGCGTGAGCAGAGTGTACTCATAGCGTGAGCAGAGTGTACTCATAGCGTGAGCAGAGTGTACTCATAGTGTACTCAGTGTGAGCAGAGTGTACTCAGTGTGAGCAGAGTGTACTCAGTGTGAGCAGAGTGTACTCAGTGTGAGCAGAGTGTACTCAGTGTGAGCAGAGTGTACTCAGTGTGAGCAGAGTGTACTCAGTGTGAGCAGAGTGTACTCAGTGTGAGCAGAGTGTACTCAGTGTGAGCAGAGTGTACTCAGTGTGAGCAGAGTGTACTCATAGTGTGAGCAGAGTGTACTCATAGTGTGAGCAGAGTGTACTCATAGTGTGAGCAGAGTGTACTCATAGTGTGAGCAGAGTGTACTCATAGTGTGAGCAGAGTGTACTCATAGTGTGAGCAGAGTGTGAGCCGAGTGTGAGCAGAGTGTAATCATAGTGTGAGCAATGTAATCATAGTGTGAGCAGAGTGTACTCAGTGTGAGTCGAGTGTGAGCAGAGTGTAATCATAGTGTGAGCAATGTAATCAGTGTGAGCAGAGTGTACTCAGTGTGAGCAAAGTGTGAGCAGAGTGTAATCATAGTGTAATCATAGTGTAAGCAGAGTGTAATCATAGTGTGAGCAGAGTGTAATCATAGTGTGAGCAGAGTGTAATCATAGTGTGAGCAGAGTGTAATCATAGTGTGAGCAGAGTGTAATCAAAGTGTGAGCAGAGTGTAAGCAGAGTGTGAGCAGAGTGTGAGCAGAGTGTGAGCAGAGTGTGAGCAGAGTGTAATCATAGTGTGAGCAAAGTGTGAGCAGAGTGTAATCAGTGTGAGCAGAGTGTAATCAGTGTGAGCAGTGTGTAATCACAGTGTAATCATAGAATGAGCAGAGTGTAATCATAGAGTGAGCAGAGTGTACTCATAGTGTGAGCAGAGTTTACTCAGAGTGTGAGCAGAGTGTGAGCAGAGTGTGAGCAGAGTGTGAGCAGAGTGTGAGCAGAGTGTGAGCAGAGTGTGAGCAAAGTGTGAGCAAAGTGTGAGCAAAGTGTGAGCAGAGTTTAATTATAGTGTGAGCAGAGTGTAATCATAGTGTGAGCAGAGTGTAATCATAGTGTGAGCAGAGTGTAATCATAGTGAGAGCAGAGTGTAATCATAGTGAGAGCAGAGTGTAATCATAGTGTAATCATAGTGTGAGCAGAGTGTAATCATAGTCTGCGCAGAGTGTAATCATAGTGTGAGCAGAGTGTAATCATAGTGTGAGCAGAGTGTGAGCAAAGTGTGAGCAGAGTGTGAGCAGAGTGTAATCATAGTGTGAGCAGAGTGTGAGCAAAGTGTGAGCAGAGTGTGAGCAGAGTGTGAGCAGAGTGTAATCATAGTGAGAGCAGTGTAATCATAGTGTAATCACAGTGTGAGCAGAGTGTAATCACAGTGTGAGCAGAGTTTAATCACAGTGTGAGCAGAGTTTAATCATAGTGTGAGCAGAGTGTAATCAAAGTGTGAGCATAGTGTGAGTAGTGTAATCAGTGTGAGCAGAGTGTAATCATAGTGTGAGCAGTGTGTGAGTAGTGTAATCATAGTGTGAGCAGAGTGTAATCATAGTGTGAGTAGAGTGTGAGCAAAGTGTGAGCAGAGTGTAATCATAGTGAGAGCAGTGTAATCATAGTGTGAGTAGAGTGTGAGCAAAGTGTGAGCAGAGTGTAATCATAGTGTGAGCAGAGTGTAATCATAGTGTGAGCAGAGTGTAATCATAGTGTGAGCAAAGTGTGAGCAGAGTGTACTCATAGTGTGAGCAGAGTGTACTCATAGTGTGAGCAGAGTGTACTCATAGTGTGAGCAGAGTGTACTCATAGTGTGAGCAGAGTGTACTCATAGTGTGAGCAGAGTGTACTCATAGTGTGAGCAGAGTGTACTCATAGTGTGAGCAGAGTGTACTCATAGTGTGAGCAGAGTGTACTCATAGTGTGAGCAGAGTGTACTCATAGTGTGAGCAGAGTGTACTCATAGTGTGAGCAGAGTGTACTCATAGTGTGAGCAGAGTGTACTCATAGTGTGAGCAGAGTGTACTCATAGTGTGAGCAGAGTGTACTCATAGTGTGAGCAGAGTGTACTCATAGTGTGAGCAGAGTGTACTCATAGTGTGAGCAGAGTGTACTCATAGTGTGAGCAGAGTGTACTCATAGTGTGAGCAGAGTGTGAGCAAAGTGTGAGCAGAGTGTAATCATAGAGTGAGTAGAGTGTAATCATAGTGTGAGCAGAGTTTACTCATAGTGTGAGCAGAGTTTACTCATAGTGTGAGCAGAGTAATCATAGCGTGAGCAGAGTTTACTCATAGTGTGAGCAGAGTTTTCTCATAGTGTGAGCAGAGTGTACTCATAGTGTGAGCAGAGTGTGAACAAAGTGTGAGCAGAGTGTAATCATAGTGTGAGCAGAGTGTGAGCAGTGTAATCATAGTGTCAGCAGAGTGTAATCATAGTGTGACCAGACTGTAATCATAGTGTGAGCAGAGTGTAATCATAGTGTAATCACAGTGTGAGCAGAGTGTAATCAAAGTGTGAGCAGTGTAATCAGAATGTGAGCAGAGTATAATCAGAGTGTGAGCAGAGTGTGAGCAGAGTGTAATCATAGTGTGAGCAGAGTGTAATCACAGTGTGAGCAGAGTTTAATCATAGTGTGAGCAGAGTGTAATCAAAGTGTGAGCATAGTGTAATCAAAGTGTGAGCATAGTGTGAGTAGTGTAATCATAGTGTGAGCAGAGTGTAATCATAGTGTGAGCAGTGTGTGAGTAGTGTAATCATAGTGTGAGCAGAGTGTAATCATAGTGTGAGCAGAGTGTAATCATAGTGTGAGCAGAGTGTAATCATAGTGTGAGCAGAGTGTAATCATAGCGTGAGCAGAGTGTAATCATAGCGTGAGCAGAGTGTGAGCAGAGTGTAATCATAGTGTGAGCAGAGTGTAATCATAGTGTAATCACAGTGTGAGCAGAGTGTAATCATAGTGTGAGCAGAGTTTACTCATAGTGTGAGCAGAGTTTACTCATAGTGTGAGCAGAGTTTACTCATAGTGTGAGCAGAGTTTACTCATAGTGTGAGCAGAGTTTACTCATAGTGTGAGCAGAGTGTAATCATAGTGTGAGCAGTGTAATCATAGTGTGACCAGACTGTAATCATAGTGTGAGCAGAGTGTAATCATAGTGTAAGCAGTGTAATCAGAGTGTGAGCAGAGTGTGAGCAGAGTGTGAGCAGAGTGTGAGCAGAGTGTAATCATAGTGTGAGCAGAGTGTAATCATAGTGTGAGCAGAGTGTAATCATAGTGTGAGCAGAGTGTAATCATAGTGTGAGCAGAGTGTAATCACAGTGTGAGCAGAGTGTAATCACAGTGTGAGCAGAGTGTAATCATAGTGTGAGCATAGTGTGAGTAGTGTAATCATAGTGTGAGCAGAGTGTAATCATAGTGTGAGCAGAGTGTAATCATAGTGTGAGCAGTGTGTGAGTAGTGTAATCATAGTGTGAGCAGAGTGTAATCATAGTGTGAGCAGATTGTAATCATAGTGTGAGCAGAGTGTAATCATAGTGTGAGCAGAGTGTAATCATAGTGTGAGCAGAGTGTGAGTAGTGTAATCATAGTGTGAGCAGTGTAATCATAGTGTGAGCAGAGTGTAATCACAGTGTGAGCAGAGTGTAATCATAGTGTAATCACAGTGTGAGCAGAGTGTAATCATAGTGTGAGCAGAGTGTAATCATAGTGTAATCACAGTGTGAGCAGAGTGTAATCATAGTGTGAGCAGAGTGTAATCATAGTGTGAGCAGAGTGTAATCATAGTGTGAGCAGTGTAATAATAGTGTAATCAGAGTGTGGGCAGAGTGTAATCAGAGTGTGAGCAGAGTGTAATTATAATGTGATCAGAGTGGGAGCAGAGTGTAATCATAGTGTAATCACAGTGTGAGCAGAGTGTAATCATAGTGTGAGCAGAGTGTAATCATAGTGTAATCACAGTGTGAGCAGAGTGTAATCATAGTGTGAGCAGAGTTTACTCATAGTGTGAGCAGAGTTTACTCATAGTGTGAGCAGAGTTTACTCATAGTGTGAGCAGAGTTTACTCATAGTGTGAGCAGAGTTTACTCATAGTGTGAGCAGAGTTTACTCATAGTGTGAGCAGAGTGTACTCATAGTGTGAGCAGAGTGTACTCATAGTGTGAGCAGAGTGTGAACAAAGTGTGAGCAGAGTGTAATCATAGTGTGAGCAGAGTGTGAGCAGTGTAATCATAGTGTGAGCAGAGTGTAATCTAGTGTCAGCAGAGTGTAATCATAGTGTGACCAGACTGTAATCATAGTGTGAGCAGAGTGTAATCATAGTGTAGGCAGTGTAATCAGAATGTGAGCAGAGTGTGAGCAGAGTGTGAGCAGAGTGTAATCATAGTGTGAGCAGTGTAATCATAGTGTGAGCAGAGTGTAATCATAGTGTGAGCAGAGTGTAATCACAGTGTGAGCAGAGTTTAATCATAGTGTGAGCATAGTGTAATCAAAGTGTGAGCATAGTGTGAGTAGTGTAATCATAGTGTGAGCAGAGTGTAATCATAGTGTGAGCAGAGTGTAATCATAGTGTGAGCAGAGTGTAATCATAGTGTGAGCAGAGTGTAATCATAGTGTGAGCAGAGTGTAATCATAGTGTGAGCAGAGTGTAATCATAGTGTGAGCAGAGTGTGAGTAGTGTAATCATAGTGTGAGCAGAGTGTAATCATAGTGTGAGCAGAGTGTAATCATAGTGTGAGCAGAGTGTAATCATAGTGTGAGCAGAGTGTGAGTAGTGTAATCATAGTGTGAGCAGTGTAATCATAGTGTGAGCAGAGTGTAATCACAGTGTGAGCAGAGTGTAATCATAGTGTAATCACAGTGTGAGCAGAGTGTAATCATAGTGTGAGCAGAGTGTAATCAGAGTGTGAGCAGAGTGTAATCATAGTGTGAGCAGAGTGTAATCATAGTGTGAGCAGTGTAATAATAGTGTAATCAGAGTGTGGGCAGAGTGTAATCAGAGTGTGAGCAGAGTGTAATTATAATGTGATCAGAGTGGGAGCAGAGTGTGGTACGCCGAATGTGAGACGAGTACGAGATGATTTTCTCAGATGAGTAGAAGATGAGGGAAAAAAATTCTCCATTTCCATGGCCGAGTGTGATGCGATTTACAGGTGCAAATCGGACATGCTGCAATTTTTTTTTTTTTTTTTTTTTAACCTCAGACAGGCCTGTTTCTCCCCCAAGTTACATTATAATGGGGAAATGATCTGTCATGGTAATTTCTAATGTCTCATCATAAGCTGCCACCAGAAATGTTTGGCAGTGGCTTAGTCCCCTCTCCCCATTAAAAACAGATGCATGCTCACTCAATGAGTGTCCATCTGTAATGGAGAGCCAGGAGAGAGTGCTATTGATCGCTATTGAAGGAGTATGGGCATCTTCATATCCAAAATCTTTCTCTATAGCAAAAATTATTCCACATCTCAGCTCTACATAACTACAGAACTACATTCACATACATACAATATAAATCTTTGCCACCAGCAAAGGGGGGGATCTTGTCAACTACTCCCATGATCCTCAAAATCAAGGCGCTGCAGCTCCTCGGCCCAGTGACACATCCATGTATTGAAATGAGGGTTGTAGTTCTGCAAATTTCTGTGCGGAGGCTGTGCGTACAGGTCCCGCACGTGCGCATTCAAATTGTCTCCCGCGCGTGCGCAGTATGCTTTGCCCAATTGCGGGCAAAGCCGAAAAGCACTAGAGTTTTTTTCGACTTTGCCCGCAGTTTCACAACTAGTTGGGAATGTATACCTCACACTCTATTACGTGATATTTTTAGTTGATAGGCCAAAAAAACTGGTGACAGATTCCTTTTAATATTATAGATGGGAAAAACCTTTTATTGCAGTAAACTAAAAGCAAAAATATGGATATGTAAGAAAAACATGGATTTTTGTGACAAACTCACCGTAAAATCCTTTTCTCCGAGACTCTCATTGGGGGACACAGATACTGTGGGTGTATGCTTCTGCCGCTTGGAGGCTGACACTAAGTGAAAAAAAGAGGTTAGCTCCTCCTCCGCAGTATACACCCTCGCCCCTATTGCGGGCGGAAATCAGTTTGGTGCCAAAGCAGTAGGAGGACAACAAATCAGCCTTAATACAGGTACAACATGTCAAAAAACACCACCCTTATCTCAAACTAGTAAATGTACTTAAAATTTTAACAAAACAAGAGCCAACTGGCTATTAGGGTGGGTGCCGTGTCCCCCTAATGAGCGTCTCAGAGAAAAGGATTTTACAGTGAGTACTCACAAAAATCCATGTTTCTCCTTCGCCTCATTGGGGGACACAGATACTGTGGACGTCCTAAAGCAGTCCCTGGGTGGGAGATTGACTTTGAAGGTGCGCCACCGCTGCTTGGAGAATCCTTCTACCCAGGCTCGCATCCGCCAAAGCCTGAGTCTGACTATTACAATGTCTGGCAAATGTGTGCAGGCTGGGCCAAGTTGCTGCTTTGCAAGCCTGTTTTATCGAAGCCTGATGCCGAAGCGCCCAAGAGGCGCCCACTGCCCAAATAGAGTGCGCTCTGATCCCTGCTGGAATCGGCGTGCCTCTAATGCGGTTGGACTCCTAAAAAGTCAAACAAAAAACCATCTGGCTATGGTCGATTTTAAGGCAGCGAGTCCCTTTCTGCTCCCTTTGGGGAGCACGAACAGAGTGTTCGTCTGACGAATGGGAGCCGTCCTCGACCTGTACCCCCGGAGGGCTCTTACTAGGCCTAACGTGTGACGAGTCTCTTCCACACGTGCACCGGTGCTGGACAAAATGAAGGCAAAACAACAGCCTCATTGATGTGAAAAGTCCAGTTCTGAATAAGGTGATGGATCAGAAGCCAGGGTTGATTTTTAGGAGGGCTCCCACCATTAAGAATATTTTAGCCCCCAGTGTTATCTCCTCAAGGGATATTTCACTAAACAGTAGTATACTACATGAGAAAAAAGGCGCTTTTCAATGCAACAGGAAAGGCTGTCAGTGTTGTAGATCTGTAATTGATTCTACTGATAGATTTCACTCCTTTAGTTATCCGAGTGGGGAATTTAGGATCAGATATAGGATGACAAGTATGACCAGTTTTGTCATCTATCTTATTCAATGCAAATGTGGGAAGCAATATTTAGGTCGGACATCTCATCCATTACACAAGAGGATTAATTCCCATAGATTTAACATTCGGAAGGGATATATGAAACATGGTTTGTCCCGTCATTGCGCAGTGTTCCATCAGGGTTCTGTGTCTCTGACGGTGGTTCCCATAGATCATGTATCCGAACATACCCCGAATAGAATACAAAATTTAAAAAGAAAGGAAACTTATTGGATATATAAATTAAATACACTCCAACCGATGGGTTTAAATGAAATTAGTGACCTTTTTTAGACATATTCTGGTGAAATAATAAAATGAGTGGGGTATTTGTTACATATGAGGATCTAAAGGGGTATGTGGATTTGGTGTGGTCCAGTGGGCTAAGACACGAGAACTACATTTTTGGGTTGTTCTGAAGTGGTGGGCTCGAGTTCATTTTTTTGCATTTTATCATATATTTTTTGTTATTTTGGTGTATAAAATTTCCATGATATTGATACAAATGTTATTGGATTTTAATCACAATATTTAAGCATTTTTTTTATTTATATACTGTACATGGTTTTATATGACATATGGGCGTTTCCACAGGAAATGATGTCAAAGAAAGGTGTATTGAAACAGTTTGTGATTGTATTTATATCCTGAATTTGTGATTGTTTTTTATGCCCTGATGAAGTGGCTGGTTTTGCCACGAAACGCGTAGGCTTATTAAAGAAGTTTTTTATTATATTGACTGCCGAAGGTGCGTTTTTTTTCTGGTCAGCGCGGTTTATTCAGCCCGGCTCTTTTATCCACTTTGGATTTGTTTCATTTACTACCAGCGGGATACCAGCGACGACCGGACCTTTATGAGTGACTAGATTATGGCCCGATGCTATCGCATCGGGAGGATGCGATAGCATCACACCTCTTGCCATGTTAACCCTCAACACACACACTCCTCAACACACTCCTCTCACCTTTCACCATCTCCACTCACTCTTTCACTCCACATACGACCCCTTCTTTCACTCCGTCTCTCATACTCACGCCGTCATCGCCGCTGCTCCACGATCCCCGACATCATCTTCCGCCGGCGCCATCCTGGATCCAGACGTTGTCCACGCCGGCGACATGTTCTTGCGGTGACGCCATCTTGAGTATCGTGAAATCCCGCGATAGTCAAGATGGTGTCGCCGGAAGAACATGTCGCCGGCGTGGACGACGTTGGGATCCAAAATGGCGTCGGCGAAATCTCGCGAGTTTTCGCCGACGCCATTTTGGATCCCGACGTCGTCCTCGCCGGCGACATGTTCTTGCGGCGACGCCATCTTGACTATCGCGGGATTTCGCCGATCCAAAATGGCGTCGCCGCAAGAACATGTCGCCGGCGTGGAGGACGTCTGGATCCAGGATGGCGCCGGCGGAAAAAGATGTCGGGGATCGTGGATCAGCGGCGATGACGGCGTGAGTATGAGAGACGGAGTGAGAGAAAGGGTCGTATGTGGAGTGAAAGAGTGAGTGGAGATGGTGAAAGGTGAGTGGAGTGTGTGTGTTGAGGGTTAACATGGAAAGAGGTGTGCGGTGACGTCACCGGTTACAACTGGACGGAAGTTGTTACAACCGGAAGTTGCTTAGGGCATTTATTATTATAGATTCCCAGTTTGTTGTGACTCACACAACTTCAGCAGGTGAGTCTAACTGATTGGGCTTGCTTGCTATTGTGGTTCTTCAAGACGATACACCCTATGTGCGCTTTCCATCTTTGTTTTTTCCTGATGTGAAAAGAGGACACGACCTTCGGCAGAAAAGGAGGGGTTGGTCTAAGCACCCCTTATCCTTATGGAAAGTGAGGAATGGAGGTCGCCCGGATAGTGCCGTCAGCTCTGAAAACCCACCTGGCAAAAGTAATGGCCACTAGGAACGCCACCTTCCAGGAAAGGAACCTCAAAGAAGCCTTCTGAAGCGGTCCCAAAAAGGAGCTTCCTGCAGAACCCTAAGGACCAGGTCAAGGTCCCAGGCATCCATAGGTGCCTTATAGGGAGGTACCAAGTGGGAGAGACCCTGGATGAAAGTCTTTACCTGTAACCTGGTAGCCATTCCGCACTGGACCAGGACGGATAAAGCCGATATTTGTCTCCTGAGGGAACTTGGGCCAGGCCCAAGTCTAGGCCCGACTGGAGAAAAATCAAGATCTTGGGGATCGAGAATCTCAGCGGAGAAACACCGCGTCCTCGACGCCAAGCGAAGAACACCCTCCAGGTGTGGTGGAAAATTCGTGCTGAGGTCGACTTCCGGGCGCTAACTATTGTAGCGACCACCTTGCTCCCAAACCCTGCCTGGGATAGAATCCAAGATTAATTGGCCATGCCGTCAAACACAGGGCCACTGAGCTCGAGTGGCAAATCGGCCCTTGAGAAAGTAGCTCTGGGCGTTCTGGCAGTCGCCAAGGAACGTCGGCGAGCAGGTGCATTAGATCTGCGTACCACGCTCAATAGGACCAGTCTGGGGCCAGCCGGATCACCGGAACCCCTTCCCTCTTGCTCCTTTTGATGACTCTCGGCAGTAGCGACAGCGGCAGAAATAGATATGGGCGGTGACACTGGTTCCAACACGTCCACTGATTGCCTGCAGATCCCTGGCCCGAGCGACGCATGTGGGCACCTTGGCATTTACTCTGGAAGCCAACAGATCCACATATGGTGTTCCCCGCAGCTAAAAAATCTGCTGGAAGACTTCGAGATGTAGAGATCACTCTCCCCCTGAGAAAGTCTGCCGCCCAATTTTCCACGCCCGGGATGAGAGCTGCAGAGATCACCGAGTGGTTTGTTTGACCCACTGAAGAACGTGCCCCAACCCGCGCATGGTTGCTCTGCTGCGGGTGCACCCTTGACGATCTATATAGACCACCGCCATGGCTTTGTCCGATTGACTTCGGACAAGGCGGCCTGCAGAAAGTGATGAAACTGTTGCAGAGCCAGCCAAATTGCCCGTATCTCCACTAGCTTGGTCGGGAGGAGAGCTTCCTGCGGGGGCCACCGCCCCTGGGTCGTGTGGTGGCGAAAACCCTGCTCCCCCAGTGGAGGAGACTGGCTTTGGTTGCCATCACGAACCAATGGTCTGGGCAAAAAGGGCTTCCCCTGGGACAGAGAGGGACTGGTTATCCACCATTCGAGCGACTCCCTGACTTGACAGGATCGCCGGCCCCGCTAACGGACGTGAACTGAATTCTTGTCCAGGCTGACAAGAGGGCGCGCTGCAGGGGGCGAAGAAGGAACTGGCGAACGGTAACGCTTCCATTGCGCCACCATTTCTCTTAGAATCCTCATCCCGAACCAGCTGGAATGAGGGACTGGATGGCGAAGTGTCCAGACTCCCTCCGAAGAGTAAATGCCTCTTCCTGAGGAGAATTACCAGCCCTCGGCAAGTGGCGAGGATCCTTCCTATGAAGAAAAAACCTCTGAGCTGGCACAAGAGATGACTACCTCACGCTGACCAACCACCCTAAGCGGCCAAGAGTATCCAGCGTGATGTTGACATTTTCCTTGCATGCCCGTACTGAAGGGCCCTTAACTAAAAGGTCGTCCAAGTAAGGCAACCATGACTATGCCTCAAGAATGTAGCATGCCCATGACGACTGTCTTAACCTTTGTGAACACTCTGAGAACCTTGGCTAGCCCGAAGGGTAGTGCCATGAACTGAAAAATGTCGACCATTGATGTCGAAGCGCATAAACCTCTAATCAGCAGGAAAAATGGGCTCGCCACCTGATAAATGCACTCCTGCTCAGCCTAGAATGGCCGGTGGCAATGTGCAGATATGCGTTCTGGATATCTATTGAGGCCAAGTATTCTCCCCGCTCCATGGCCGATATGACTGACAGGAGAGACTCCATCCGAAAATGTCTGATGCTGACGAACCTGTTCAGAAGCCTCAGGTCCAAGACAGGTCTGACAGACCCGTTCCCTTTTTGTGAACCGCAAACAGCTTGGAATCGCAACCCTGAGCTCTTTCGTGTTCTGGCATGGAAATAATGACTCCGTTGCGCAGGAGCGATTCAATGGCCCCTAATAGAGCCCTTGCCTAGGTATCCACGCTGGGAAAACGAGAAAAAGGAAAAACCGTCTTGGAGGGCATCTGACAAATTCTATTTTGAAAACCTGAGGCCACCAACTCCTTTACCCACGTGTCGCGTGCAACACTGAACCAGACGTGGCGGAATCAGAGTAGACGGCCGCCCACCTTGCTGGTGTCATCTGGCAAACGCCTTGAGTCATTTAGCTGACTATCTTTGGGATCTGGATCCCCTTGATCTGGGCTGCTGAGTTCGCCTTCTCCCCAGTGGGTTGGATCTATACGAGATCTGCCGCTCCCTATCCTGGTCGGGGCGGCCTGAAGTGGCGGAATTGGCCGCTGTGGTCCACCTGGGGTTGCGAAAAGATCGAAAACGTGCCTGAAAAGGGTGCGAAAAAGGCGGTTTGACCCCTTGTTGAGGGAGAAAAAACGCTCTTTCCTCCTGTGGAGTCAAAGATAAGCTTATCCAATCTCTCTCCAATAAACGGCCGCACTGATCATAAGGCAGAGAAGTCAAGAACTTCTTGAAAGCAGAATCGGCCCGCCATCCATAGAGCTCTTCTGATAGAAATTGCGTTAGCGGCAGCAAGTGCCGAGTAATTAGCCGCATGCAACGACGTATTGATTACATAGTCCCAGGTCCATCGCCATCTGCCTAGCGATCTCAGATATCTCAGCAGGTAGCTCTGCTTCTGCGCGACCCTGTTTAACGATTCTGACCATGAATTCATGGTCTTGACTGACCAAGTCGCTGCGAACGAGGGAGAGAGCGCTGATCCTGACACCTCACTTACTGAGCAAGAAGCTCTTTATGAGGCAATCCGTGGAAACCTTAATAGAGGAACCACTAGAAACAAAACAACAGGGTTTTAGTGGCTAGACGCGACACCGGTGGAACCACCATCGGAGATTTCATCCATTTCTTACGGATGTCCGGCAAATAGATACTTTACTTCGAGTGCCTTTTGACCCAAGAAACCCCCGTCTGGTCGTCCCCTGAGTCGCTGCACTATGTCCTCAAACTCAGGATAAGAGGAACCAATTCCGTGCGGCCGCTTCACTCATTAAAACGCCACCTTATGGCCTAAAAGCCGTGGTGGAACCATCCTCAATTCTCAAGGTTTGACCGACGGCTTCTATGAGCCTGTCTATTATTTCACATGACCCCGGAGCATCCAGGTCAAGGTGTCTGTCTGAGTCGACCTGAGGTCTGCTACCAATCAACCCTGGTGACGGGGAGCGAGAAGCAGAAATTACGGATGCCACAGCACTGGATGGACCGGGTGACACCACAAGGATTCCTTCCACCGGGTCTGCCTGGAGTAAGAGCGGCCCCTGCAGGCCGAAGGCTCTAGTGAGGTGGAGGTCCCCTCTAAGGCCGACCAGCCACTGTCCCTGCCCCTATCAGGGGCTTGACGGAACTCGATTGCCCTCGTACTGTGACAGTGATAGGGCCCACTCCGGGGGGCTTGCACATTGGTCGCATCGCAGGGGAGGGCTCCTGGGCGCGATCGGGCTCGCAGGCTTCTCATAATTTTTGGCTCTGGCATGTGGCAAAAAATTAACCCCTCCAGAAATGCATGCGGCATAAGGGAACGCGATTACCTTTCCCAATCATATTGCAGCCAGGCCTAATTCATATGAGGGTTGAAGGGAAGGGAGGAGGGGAAAAAAACGCCACCTTTAATCGTAGCGAGCCTCCAAGATCGGAGTCACACTTACCCAGTCCTGTGACCCACGTGCTCCTGTCGCTGCCTCTGCGCTGCGCTCCTGTCCTCCGGGTAGGGCGGGCCATTCCTCTCCCGGTCGCGGCCTACCTGCCATGAAGCCGGGGGCTCAATTTGTTCGGAGTCGGCCCCAGGCAGGGGGCGGCGCTGGGAATGACGTCACGCCAGAGGCGGGACTTCCGCCCGCGGCCTAGTCACGGCCGAAGCCGCGGACTAAATTTTGCCTGCACGCCCGCCGCGGGAGGGGAGAAGGGGGGTGTGTGGGGTGGGCCGGCGGCCTACAGGCCGAAGGCTCCAGTCCCTGCCGCCGAAACCCGGCGCCCACGCCTGGCAGAAGGAGGGAGGAGAGAGGAGAGGGAAGGAGGATTGCTCTACACTTCCTAAGATGCCTGGAGCTTCCCGGAACGCTGCCGCAGGCCCTCCCCAGCCCTTCATACCTGACTCCGGCTCTAACCTGCTGCCAGGTAGAGGGGATGGGATGGGATAAGTTTCTGGACGATGCAGGCACCCTAACTCCATCTAACCCCTTCAGGGGGTGAGGAGAGGAACCGTCCGCCGCCTTGCAGCACCGCCGTCTAGCGTTGGTGGAGCAGTGGGGGCCGCACAGACTAGTCTTGTGCCTCTGTGCAAGCCCATGGTTTCAATACCTAGGGGTGGACAGGGCTAAGTCCGGCATCGTGTCCCACGTCGCAGAAGAGGATACGTGGAGGGACACTCGCACGTGCTCGCCCGTTGATGGTTTGGGGAAATCGGACCCTTTCAATAGGATCCGTTGCCCCTGTCTCTTCTTCATAAAATAACAAACAAAAATAGACGTCTGGGGAAAAAAACCCAGATATGTCCCTCGGTGCGGGAAAGGATACGTGGAGATGATACTCAACACGTGCTCGCCCGTTGTTGGTTTGGGGAGATCAGACCCTTTCAATAGGATCCGTCGCCCCTGTCTTATCTTCATGGAAAAAAAGAAAAAGAAGAAAAAAAAAAAAGATGTCTGGAGAAAACCAGACACGTGTGCCTCCAAAGACACTAAGCAAAAAACTGATTTCCGCCCGCAATAGGGGCGAGGGTGTATACTGTGGAGGAGGAGCTAACTTTTTTTTTCCACTTAGTGTCAGCCTCCAAGCGGAAGAAGCATACACCCACAGTATGTGTCCCCCAATGAGACGAAGCAGAATAAAAATATTCAGACACTTAATATAGAACTAGATAATGATGTGATTCCAAAATAGGAAGTAATCAAAGAAAACAGAAAAGTAATATGTGGCTTAACAGCCCATTGCCTGCGACAACACTAACACCCACTAAACATATGCCGAACTTAATTGAGCATATGTTCAGGCATATGATTGTAGCCTGGAGATTTTCGCTTTTTGTTGCCGCCTTAACACTGTCATAAACCCGTCTGTCTGTCGCTCAGTCATTTACTTTTTACGGCCCACGATCACTATTGAAGACCCACCTGTTCTCCATACAGAGGGCATCAATGTCTATGATCCTCTTCTCATGGCCGCCTAGCACATGGTTAAGCTCTTGATTCAACCTCTCAGACTTGTCTTGGTAGGATGATCGCTCCTGCTTCACGTCCTCGAGTTCATCCAGCGCCGCTCTGAGGTCGTGCTCCAGGTTTTCCATCTGGAAGAAAACGTATCATCTGATTATCATTTGCCAACGCTAACAATAAAGATCCCGGTGAAAAACGGGTTGATAACCTGTCAATCACTGTTATTTCGTATGTACGCTCCTCGTAAGCCTCAATTACAACAAAGCAGTCTTAGCTGTCAAGGTTTTGAAAAGGATTGAGCCTTTCGCGAAAAGGACACGGCCTTTACTGTGAGACTACAATACGACCTGAGTCATCATTTCTCTTATGTTTGCCCTTTAGAATCTGGGGAAATGAGAAATGCCTATAAATGAAACAAGAAATTTCTCACTTAAAGGGAATCTGTCAGCAGGTTTTTGCTGCCTTGTCTGAGAGCTGCATGATGTAGGAAAAGACAAGCTGAATACAACGATGTATCACTTAGATAAATGGGTGCAGCCATTCTGACACAATCAGAGTTTTTAGATTTAGCAATACAGCAGAGCTGAGGAAGCTAACCCCGCCCACACCAGGCTCTGTATGTACAATGACCATGGCTGAGGAGCCTATCACAGGAAAGGGCGTGTCACACTAGCAATAAGCTACTGGTGCTAAAGCAATCACTGAAAGAAACCAAAACCACTGAGCTTTATAAGAGAGGCATTACTGAAATCTGTGATTTAAGACCTATTTAAGGAATATTGCAGTTCTGATATATAATATATATGACATATACACACACACACACTTGTGGACTATAAGACACACTGGATTATAGGCCACACCTCAAATTTTGGGGTAACAATGTTTTAAATGAAATGATGGTATGTTTTATAGTCTCGTCGTCCAAGATCTTAATCTGAGCCAAAGACAGTCATTTTACTGAAGCCCAGCGCAGGGAAATCATTGGGAAAGGGGACTCCTCTCCCCAGCACTGACATCTTATGAGAGCCCAGAGTCCGCAGCATCACCCCACTCCTGCCACCGGCCTCCTGAAGCAGTGACCCTCAGGGCTGCTGAAGGGCCCCATAGCTGCTGAAGACCCTCAGGGCTGCTGAAGGGCCCCGTGCCCCATGGCTGCTGAAGGGCCCTGTGGCTGCTATCTTCATCTGTAGCTTAGCTGTAATAGTGAAGTACTGCAGTATATAGAACAAAGCGATAAAATTAACGTAGGCTCAAAATTTTATGATTTTAGGAATTGCCACTACTTAAAGAGAACTCTGCAGCAAGATGTGCAGATTACATCCACGTCTTTGCAGGGGAATTGGTGATGTGTATGAGAACAACAAAGTTCCAGTCACTACTAAGATGTACTAAAATTTTCGAGGGCATAAAGATAAAAAGTGAAAATGTCTTACTATGCAAACATTATCCTTTTACTTATTTTTTATTATATTTTTTTACAGGAAAATCCCTTTGTAAAAGCTTTACAAGGCGGTCACTGAAAAAACCAACGGCCTCCTGTGGTCCGCGGTCCTCCAGCGCCATTCTGGGATAGGTTTCCAGATTTATTCAATAGAGTAGGGGACAACACCGATATAAAGGCGAGAACCCCAAAATGCTAAGATTTTTGATCCACTTTTTTCCCACCTGACTTTTGGAATAGTAAAATCTACAGAACTTTACGTATAACAAAATAACTTCACCCTGATGAATACCGTCATGCTGGAGGCCAAAAGAACATTCATAAGGCTTCTGTCTGGTGACTGGAGGAGAGTTATGGATCCATTCAACGCATGCGCCAGAGGTTTTCACCGTTCATATAGCAAACCTACACTGTGGTGCAAAAAGACACACATATCTGTCCAAAATCCATGAATACCTGCTCTCTAGCTTTCTCCAGCTGCAGCACAAGGTCCTCTCGCTCGTGCGGTGCAAAATGGCGAACTCCAACCTCATCATCTCCGAGTCTTTGCTTGGCAATGGTCAATCTTAACAGCTGGAGACAGACAGAAACACAAGGGTAAAGCAACAATACTAGAGTATTATATTTGTAATTTAGATGTTGAGACCCAGACTCCAGTGATGTATCACTTACTGGGCTGCGTGCTGCAATTTTGATAAAATCCCTGTTGCATCTGCTACAGATCTAGCAGTGCTCTAAATGATGAGCTGTGTATAGCTCCACCCACACCACTGATTGGCAGCTTCTTGTGTACACTGTGTATAGGCAGAAAACTGCCAATCTTGTGGTGGGGGTGAACAACATGGCAGCAAGTATACTAGTCCTCTAGTGATAATCTCCTGCTGATGAAACAGCGATCAAAACTACAGCAAACAGCCCAGTAAGTGACACATCGCTGGAATCAGGGCCTCTATTCCTACATTATGCTCCTTCAGTTAGATGGCAAAAAAACAGGTGAAAGATTCACTTTAAAGGGAATCTGTCACCCCTTTTTTGAGATATCATATAATGATATCATTCAATTGTGTGTCACATAAGGATTCTCTTAGTACTTTTGCTTCCTCCTGACCCCGCACCTTTCATGCATAAATACCTTTTTAATATCGGTTCAGATGTATGTAAACTGCCACGGTCCAGTCCGATGGGCGGGGCTTACTCAACTGCTCCCCCACCTCCCTGTCTTGCTCTACACAAGAAGAAATGCATAGAGCAAGACAGGGAGGGGGGAGCAGGTGAATAAGCCCCGCCCAGCAGACCGGACAGCGGCAGTTTACATACATCTGAACCGATATAAAAAAGGTATTTATGCATGAAAGGTGCGGGGTCAGGGGGAAGCAAAAGTACTAAGAGAATCCTTATGTGACACACAATTGAATGATATCATTATATGATATCTCAAAAAAGGGGTGACAGATTCCCTAGCACGTCCAGCATTTATTTCTCTGACTCGCTCTAAATATTTATGTAATGTACTACAAGTGTATTAAAATACCTAACTGAACATTGTTTTCTCCAGTTTCCAGCACCGCTCCGCTCCTCTTCTGGATCACAAGACCTGAAACCAGACTAGCCAGTTGATACAAGGGTTTCTGAGTGGAGGAAGTGTCACCTTCTCAATGTTGGAGACTCATTCTCAATCTCATGGACATATATTGGGAAAGCCGCTACTGCTCCACACATTAGCCGCTGTGTGAGACGGTAAAACTGCAGTACAATCACTTGTTCCTGAAGAGGACCAGAGCAGCGCTGGAAACTGAAGAATGGCTTCCATAAAGTGTAGCGCCACCTATGGGGCGACTGCACGAAATACGAGCAGCTAATCTGACAACGACTGTAGCAATGTACATACGAGAGACAAGTTCATATGTGCCCACGCCGCCTCCTGTCATGTCGCCTCCGCACCAATGACTGCTTGTTGAAGCAGTCAGTCCTGGAGATCGGAAGTGCGTGCTAATGCTGGACCCAAGCCCATCACACATTAATGGCATACATTTTCATGTTAGCCTTCTAAAACATAAAACATGAATAAAGCTTTCATCCAGAGTGAGATCTGGGGTTATAATCATGATGTAGCCAGCCCCAGTGCTCAATCAGAGCTACAAGAAGTGTGTCCTCCAAGGATAAGCAATCTTGAAAGGAAAGAGTTAATACATGCTAATGGGGTCACTATAAACTTGTGCTCCCAGAGTGCACAGCTTAGAGACAGTAGTTACAAGGGGCCCCATTATGTGTAGAGTGGTCCCAAAGGGGTAACTGGCAGGATCGGAGTTTTCTCCTTCCATTTATGGGAGGATCATGGCTGTTGCCGCTGAGCTTGTGGGCACTGCTCTCCTCTTAAGGGGGCTTTACACATAGCGATATCCCTAGCAATATCGCTAAAGCATCACCGATTTTGTGACGCAGCTAGCGATATCGCTACCTTGTGATACTTACGTCCGACCGGCTCCCCCGCTGACTATCGCTGACCGCGCAAGATCGGCCTGGTCCATTTCTCGTCGTCAGCTTCCTGCTGGCGCCGACGAGCGAGCCATGGACGCAGGCGGAAAACGTCACCCTCGCCGCGTCTGAAAGGTGAGTACGACCGCTGCTGCATCGCTAGTGAAATCTGCCTGTGTGGCAGCTCACTAGTGACCATTTAGCAATGCACCAGCGATCCTGACCGGGTCATATCGTGGTCGGGATCGCTGGTGCATCGCTAAATGTGACGGGGGCTTTAGGCACCAAGTCCCCAAAGAAAAATTAAACTCATTTCCTGTACCAGTGCTGTTCCAGTGATGCTGCAGAGATTGCGTGACATAACAATGTCACATCACCCACCGGGAACAGCCGCGCTGACATCGCTGGATGGGCACGACTGAAGTGGGGGGGGGGAGCACATTGTTTTTATCCTCTATGGGGCCTTGAATTGATTAAGAAGAGGCCGTCTAGTAGTTGACAGCTACACTAGAATGTACGGTATGTGGAGTGTGTTTTCAGTCTTGGCACGCAGTAGCGCTCAGTTGAGCTCTCTCGCACCCCTGTTTTGGTGCTCGGTGAGCTAACTACTCTTGGACCCTCAAAGTTCGCTAATTATGCAAATTGTCTCTTCAGAGAGGAAGAGGACTAGAACTCTAGTGCCACCTATTGGAAGTAGCAATCCTAAAAGTCATGTAACAAGGCTCGTTGAAGGGTCGACATTGACTTTTAGGATTGCTACTTCCAATAGGTGGCACTAGAGTTCTAGTTTTCCTCCTCTCTGAAGAGTCAATTTGCATAATTAGCATATTTCCCAGAGAAGCATTGCGGCTTTAAGTCTCCTCATCTCGACATGCTTAGCATGTCATTCTCGGCAAGGAGAAATGATACTTCTTGGATACCCCCAAAGTTCAAAACTTCTCACATGTTTCTGTGACACATCAAATGTTTTCCAAAAGTACAGTCTACTGCCTGTTACTTCTCACTGGTCCAGCTGATGGTCTACGTGAAAAAGCATGTGTGGTGACAGATATCCTATAAATACACTGTAGTGTTATCGGACAATGACTCCTCCGATGAAATCTCATCATTGTGTGCTAATAGCCATTCAGTGGATAAAACAAAGCCCAGCTTTGTAGAAAGAGGCTTAGCTCTTTACAGACAGCCTCAGATATCACGTAGACCCACCACACAAAGCCGTACCCCACGGACAACACATGACAATCCATCACCTTGTTGTC
This sequence comes from Dendrobates tinctorius, assembly GCF_039654945.1. Lineage (NCBI taxonomy): Eukaryota > Metazoa > Chordata > Amphibia > Anura > Dendrobatidae > Dendrobates > Dendrobates tinctorius. Next base: position 50,844,692 of record NW_027361707.1, read on the forward strand.
CCCCTGGACTTCTCCCAGTCGCTGCTGCAGTTCTTTCATCTCCACTTCCAGCTTTTTGCTTCTTTCCCGAGCTTCCCCCAACAGCTGTGCCAGGTTTGCCTGCAAAAGTTTATTGTTAGCCCCCATGTGCCAAAACAGAGAATCCATGATTTCCACAAATAAAGAAAAAAAAAAAAACGCATTATAAGGAAGCAGCTATTGTGTGACAGCCAACATGGCGGTCATCCTAAATCCCACAGATTACCTACTGTTCACCGTGATACATGGTTAGGAGGAAGGATATGAAGCCGCCTCTGTTTCCTCTCTGCTCTTTATGGGACCATGCAGGGTTATTACTCTTCCCTAAATTTTTTTTTTAACAGAGGAAAACCATCCTAAAACAAAGATGATATATTTTATAGTACCTGCTTTCTTTTCTCAGGGGGAAGCGATGGGTCTCCATCCTGTAAGCAGATAAAAATTTTAAAAGAATTAAAATATAGGAAAACATACATCACAATCACATCACTGATTTCTTAAAGGGAATCTGTCAGTAGGATCGTCCCTCCTAAGCCGTCTATATGGGCGTGTAGGTAATAGGAAGCTGAATACAATGATACCTTGATATCTGCCATCCGATGTTTTATTCCAGAGAAATCAACGTTTTTCTTAATATGTAAATGAGGCGCAGTCTCTCAGGGAGATCTATGTCCGGCCCATAGAGCTTAACAGCTCATTTACATATTAAGAAAAATATAGATTTCTCTGGAATAAAAGATCAGATTGCAGATATCAAGGTATTGTTTTATGCAACTTTCTATTACCTACATCTATGGCTTTTCACGGTGACAGGTTCACTTTAATCTCTGAAAATTGGGGGTAATAAATTAGCTTCTTTTAGATTTGACAAGATGATACTCGATTCTTAAGTCAGAAGCTGTTCCTCACAACACATCTGGTAAGGTCGAGCCTGCATGCTTTCCCAATTTGGAGAGGGGAATAATTCACTGCCAGATTTATGGCTTCACTTCTGAAAAAAAAAAAAGGTTGGACAAGTTGAACATGCCTCATTCTTATTTTTTTTCCCCACATAACATCGACTGTCAGAGTGAATCGGCACTCCTCCATATCCACAGATGGTGGGATGGTGCTGACAAAAGGTGACAAGTTTGGACGAGTTTCCTCTGATGTGTATGGCCACTTTTAAAGGGAACAAAGTCCACCTGTAAAAGCTGTAAGCCTAAAATACCACCACAAGGAGTGGTACAATGCCTGACACAAGGAAAGCGTCAGCAACAAAAACACATCAATGCAATGAAAAAAAGCAGTTCTGCAGCAGGTGGGAGCGTCCACTGGATATGGAGCTCCGCTCCACATGAAGATGTACGGTACATCATGCTGCCGGTGGGGGTGGCCGGTGTTGGACCTCCACCAAACTCATTTTCATAACCTATCCCAAGGCTAGCTCATGAATATCGGAGCAATGACCAAACCCCTTTCTCGCCAGGAGATACATTATGTTGGTATATGCGCTTCATCAAATGCCATAGCATTCTCATAACTGTGCCACAGTGACAGTGCCCACGTCATGACAGCATCCAAAGTGGTCCATATCAATTGGTAGCCACAACTCAACAGAAGACATACACTACATATAGTGGGGGCTTCAGATTCTCATTGAGAGGCCTCAAAAGTGAGTATTAAAAACAGAATATGTCTCCTGCCTAAAGAGTTCCCCACTCAAAAAAGATCTAGAAAGAGAATCATTATGCAGAAAATCAGGAAGCTGTCCGTGTAGGCAGCGATACGCGTTGGACTGGTGCAGGCAGGGTGTCTGGTGCTCTCCATATGGTAACTATGATCCTTTACTGATTGTTTAGCATGTTGTGGACACTCATGGATATGATCTAGGTCAGATTAGGCTGGTATGGATATATATGGGTGCTAAATATGTGGCAATCCTATTGGGCCAAAATTTCTTGTATTCTTTTACTAGCACATCCATGTGTTTGAATTTGGTATAATACATACAGTACAGACCAAAAGTTTGGACACACCTTCTCATTCAAAGAGTTCTCTTTATTTTCATGACTATGAAAATTGTAGATTCACTCTGAAGGCATCAAAACTATGAATTAACACACGTGGAATTATATAATTAACAAAAAAGTGTGAAACAACTGAAAATATGTCTTATATTCTAGGTTCTTCAAAGTAGCCACCTTTTGCTTTGATTACTGCTTTGCACACTCTTGGCATTCTCTTGATGAGCTTCAAGAGGTAGTCACCGGAAATGGTCTTCCAACAGTCTTGAAGGAGTTCCCAGAGATGCTTAGCACTTGTTGGACCTTTTGCCTTCACTCTGCGGTCCAGCTCACCCCAAACCATCTACAATGAAGGGAGCTGAGAGCACAGTGAAGGGAGCTGAGAGCGCAGTGAAGGGAGCTCAGAGCGCAGTGAAGGGAGCTCAGAGCGCAGTGAAGGGAGCTCAGAGCGCAGTGAAGGGAGCTCAGAGCGCAGTGAAGGGAGCTCAGAGCGCAGTGAAGGGAGCTCAGAGCACAGTGAAGGGAGCTCAATGCACAGTGAAGGGAGCTCAGAGCACAGTGAAGGGAGCTCAATGCACAGTGAAGGGAGCTCAATGCACAGTGAAGGGAGCTCAATGCACAGTGAAGGGAGCTCAATGCACAGTGAAGGAAGCTCAATGCACAGTGAAGAAAGCTCAATGCACAGTGAAGGAAGCTCAATGCACAGTGAAGGAAGCTCAATGCACAGTGAAGGAAGCTCAGCGCACAGTGACGGGAGCTCAGCGCACAGTGACGGGAGCTCAGCGCGCAGTGACGGGAGCTCAGCGCGCAGTGAAGGGAGCTCAGCGCGCAGTGAAGGGAGCTCAGCGCGCAGTGAAGGGAGCTCGGCGCGCAGTGAAGAGAGCTCGGCGCGCAGTGAAGGGAGCCCGGCGCTCAGTGAAGGGAGCTCAGGGCACAGTGAAGGGAGCCCAGGGCACAGTGAAGGGAGCTCAGGGCACAGTGAAGGGAGCTCAGGGCACAGTGAAGGGAGCTCAGGGCACAGTGAAGGGAGCTCAGCGAACAGTGAAGGGAGCTCAGCGAACAGTGAAGGGAGCTCAGCGAACAGTGAAGGGAGCTCAGCGAACAGTGAAGGGAGCTCAGCGAACAGTGAAGGGAGCTCAGCGAACAGTGAAGGGAGCTCAGCGAACAGTGAAGGGAGCTCAGCGAACAGTGAAGGGAGCTCAGAGCACAGTGAAGGGAGCTCAGAGCACAGTGAAGGGAGCTCAGAGCACAGTGAAGGGAGCTCAGAGCACAGTGAAGGGAGCTCAGAGCACAGTGAAGGGAGCTCAGAGCACAGTGAAGGGAGCTCAGAGCACAGTGAAGGGAGCTCAGAGCACAGTGAAGGGAGCTCAGAGCACAGTGAAGGGAGCTCAGAGCACAGTGAAGGGAGCTCAGAGCACAGTGAAGGGAGCTCAGAGCACAGTGAAGGGAGCTCAGAGCACAGTGAAGGGAGCTCAGAGCACAGTGAAGGGAGCTCAGAGCACAGTGAAGGGAGCTCAGAGCACAGTGAAGGGAGCTCAGAGCACAGTGAAGGGAGCTCAGAGCACAGTGAAGGGAGCTCAGAGCACAGTGAAGGGAGCTCAGAGCACAGTGAAGGGAGCTCAGAGCACAGTGAAGGGAGCTCAGAGCACAGTGAAGGGAGCTCAGAGCACAGTGAAGGGAGCTCAGAGCACAGTGAAGGGAGCTCAGAGCACAGTGAAGGGAGCTCAGAGCACAGTGAAGGGAGCTCAGAGCACAGTGAAGGGAGCTCAGAGCACAGTGAAGGGAGCTCAGAGCACAGTGAAGGGAGCTCAGAGCACAGTGAAGGGAGCTCAATGCACAGTGAAGGGAGCTCAATGCACAGTGAAGGGAGCTCAATGCACAGTGAAGGAAGCTCAGAGCGCAGTGAAGGGAGCTCAGAGCGCAGTGAAGGGAGCTCAGAGCACAGTGAAGGGAGCTCAGAGCACAGTGAAGGGAGCCAAGCGCACAGTGAAGCGCACAGTGAAGGGAGCTCAGAGCACAGTGAAGGGAGCCCAACGCACAGTGAGGGCGCTCTCAAGAATATTACCGACGGCCTGCTCTGTAGCATGTGTTTACAGTGTGCATGAGTGAGGGGTGACTAACTGCTCCCTGCACCACCCCAAGGACTGGAAGAGAGCATGAGCAGAGTGTGCAACGTAAATAAACACTGAAGATATATTACACAGAACATAAGGTTGGACATAAAAACTTGAGTTATTACCTCAACACTCGTGTGCTGTGGAATATATCTTCAGCGTTTATTTAGGGTGCACACTCTGGCTGGCAGAATTTGTGGACATGTGACCCTGATGACCTCACCACAGGTCCTTCTGAACATCTATATTGTTGCCTGCTTATGATTGGTCAGTGTCATAAAGAAGGCAGAAGTACACGCCCCCAGTGAAATCTATCTAATAACAACCACTTGGACTTAAAGGGGTATTCTCATCTCAAAGGTCCTATCCCAATAAGTAGTAGGGGTAATAATAATAATATTGGCAAATACTTCCAATTAGAAATGTAGTATAGCTCTTCTGCTACTTCTCTTACCCCAAGTGCATGGTTTTGCAGTAGCTTAGGTTTCCATGGTTATGACCACTCATTAGTTTGGTAGTGGTTGTAACCTTGGATACTGAACTATACTACTAATTGGAGGTATTTAGTAATATTATTATTATTATTATTATTATTATTATTCCTATTACATATTCTGATAGGATCTTGGAATAGCCCTTTTAACTAAAGTTAACTTATAAGATGCCAAATATTTAATTGCTGATAACTCTGCAACGGAGAGACAAAATAAAAAAAAAAAAAGTAAATAAAACAACTTTTTATTCCACTTTGCAGCCATGATTACATTAAGGGTCCAGTTCAACATGAAAAATTTGGTGAAAGGTCCTACTTTATGGCCCCTCCAACTTTTTATTGCCCATGTTGTACACCTGGGAAAGACGGTCATGATCCATCTACTTCCATGCTGAGGATAGGCACCCTTACTTACTACACTGCTTCTGTTACAAGTGATTACGGAGTTTTTTGGTATTGATCAATAATTCTTGGAATGCAATCAAGTCTCAAATGTGTTGCCAGATGCCGCCATCCCCCACACAAAAACATACTTCTCTAATGCTCGCTTTCCTCTACGGCTCTTGACCCAGCTCTCTGCCATTTTTTATTGTTACGCTTTCCTTGTGCAGAACAATTACTCCCTTCTCAAACCCTAAATGCACAAATTTTATTCTGGGGATTGAACTTGAAAATCAGAATGCTATTGTGTTCTCCTGTGTGTTATACAAGAGTGACTGTGAAGGAGTGGGTAGTAACACAGCTGCTAATGACATGACGTCAACCCTAACAATAGGCTCCTTCCAGCCGGCATCCTGGAGACATTGGCACTGAGGCTTTATATTGGATTATTGGACGTCAAGCATCACAAGTATTGCCTTACTGACCAACTAACCTTTGCCGGGGAGGACAATGTCATAAGCTCTTATCTCTGCTAACTAAAAACTTTGAAGTAGAAAACTCTCAGTCTTCCTACTCTGTGCCTCTCAAAAAATCTGCATCCGTTACAGAAGTATACAATTTTATCATTACTTTACAGAATTTGAAACTATTTAGAATGTATTAAACCAAATGATTATTGTTCTTTTTAACATGAATTAACGGTTAACTGCAGCTTGCATATGTAAAGGGGGCATTTACCGTATGTACATTTTATTCTAAGTACATTTTTTTCAAAGTGCCTTGCAGTTAAACATGGCAGTTAGAAAGGGCAGGAAACAGGTAAGACATTTAAAGAAACCTATTCCCAGTACATTTGGATTGCAACCAATATGCACCATATGTATTTGTATAATTTATATCCTGGCTGCTGCATTCACACACGTCCACCGTCCTTGCATTAACTCTTTACACTCCATCTTTATCAGCCCCTCTGTCCTTTCCTCTCCTATGTATAGCACTCACACTCTTTTCACATTACTAAATTACACAGATCCATTCAGTCCCACCATCCAACACAAGAGACGCTCTCACAAATCACTTAACGATCTGCTCTCTCTTTCTATCCTCCTTCTCCTAGTCACAGAAGATATCTCTCCCAACCCTGGCAGCTCATGCTATAGCACGTCGAACCCCTCAACTGCTTCACTCAGAAACCCCTCAAATATCATTAATATTCCCTGCATGCCTTCTGTCTCTTAATTGTTCCCTTTGGAATTCTCGCTCAGTGTGTGATAAAATCTCCTTCATCCATGACTTCTTCCTTTTTGATTCTCTTAACCTTCTGGCTCTTACTGAAGCCTGGATCCAGCAGTCAGACACCGCCGCTGCTGCTCTTTCATATGGTGGACTACACTTCTCTCATACCCCAAATTCGGACAACAGCGCAGGTAGAGGCAATGGTCTGCTCCTATCACCCAAATGTACCTTTCATGTTACCCCCCAAGAACCCTCACTTATCTTCCCTTCTTTTGAGGTCCATGCTGTCAGACTCTAAATCCACTTCTCCATGCTAGCGGTGGTTGTGGATCGTCCTCCGAGTCTCTCCCGTCAGTTCCTGGATCACTTTGCCACCTGGCTTCCACATTTTCTATGCTCTGACATTCCCACCCACATCATGGAAGAATTTAACATCCCCATTGCTTTTCCCCTCTCCCCATCTTTTATTCACCTCTTATCTCTAACCTCCTTCTTTGGCCTTTCGCAGCTTACTAACTCTCCTATGCATGAAGACAGAAACTCCCTCAACTTGGTCTTCTCCCAGCTTTGCTCAATGTATGATTTTACTAACTCCCCTCTCCCGCTCTCTGGCTACAACTTTCTTTCATTCTCTGTCAAGAACTGCCATCCCACTCAGGACACCCCCACTTTCCACACTTTTGTAGAAATATATGTGCCATTAACACCCAGAAACTTATGATGAATTTGCAGTCATCATTGGTCCCAATCTCCTCCCTCTCATGTCCTGATGAAGCTGCACCTTCTATATATAGAACAACTTATCACAGACGTCAACATCCCTGGCTCACGCTGCAAACACGTTTCCTACAATGGTGCTCCAGGTGCGCCAAACGCCAGTGGAGAAAATAAAATCTGCCTGAAGATTTCATCCATTATAAGTTTATGCTTAAAACATACATCACTGGCTTTCACCTCTCCAAACAAACCTATTTCAACACCCTCATCACCTCACTATCCAATAATCCTAAATGTCTCTGACACTTTTCATTCCCGACTCAACCAAAGAGTGCAGGCCCCAACCACGGATCTGTATGCTGACGATCTGGCCAATTATTTCAAAGAAAAAAAATTGACCATATCCAACAGGAAAATTTCTCCTAATGCCCTCATACCATGCACTGTCCCCCCTCCCCCACTGCATCTAGCTCACTCTCTGACTTTGATCCAGTCACAGAAGTAATAAAGTGATCAGGCCCCTTGCTTCTTCTCGCCCTACTACTTGCACCAGTGACATCTCCTCCAGTTCATATCCCCTGCTGTCACCACTCACCTAACAAAAATATTCAACCTCTTTCTCTCTTCCGGTATCATTCCCTTCTTTGAGCATGCCATCATACATCCATTATTTAATAAAACATCCCTCAACCAAAACTGTACCGCTAACTATAGACCTGTCTCTAATCTTCCCTTCATCTCTAAACTCCTGGAACGCCTGGTCCACTCCCGTCTTATCCACTATCTCTTTGATAACTCTCTTCTCAAAGCTCTTCAATCCGGTTTCTGCTCTTTACACTCTACTGAAACTGCCCTCATTAAAGTCTCTAATGATCTACTAAGAGCTAAATCTAATGGTCATTACTCCATACTAATTCTCCTGGATCTTTCTGCAGCATTCGACACTGTGGATCATCAGCTTCTCCTCATTATGTTCCACTCCATCGGCCTCAAGGACACCGATCTCGCCTGGTTCTCCTCCTATCTCTCTGACCGCTCCTTTACTGTATCTTTTGCTGGCTCCTCCTCCTCTCATTTTCCCCTTACTGATGGGGTTCCTCAAGGATCAGTCCTAGGCCCCCTCCTCTTCTCCTTGTATCCTGCCCCTATTGGACAAACAGTCAGTAGATTTGGTTTCCAGTACCATCTCTATGCTGATGACACCCAATTATACACCTCTAGTCCTGACATCACACCTGCATTATTACAAAACACCAGTGATTGTCTTACTGCTGTTTCCAACATCATGTCCTCCCTCCCTCTATCTGAAACTGAACCTGTCAAAAACAGAACTCCTTGTGTTTCCTCCCTCTAATAACTTACCTATGCCCAACATTGCCATTTCAGTTTGTGGCACTGTCACACCGTCTCTGCATACTCACCCGGTCCTCGCTCCCACGGCGGTCCCTTCTGACAGGCTCGCGGCCGACGGGGTCTCTGCATGAAATGCGCATGCACCATAGGCCGCGCCTCCCTCCTGTTACTTGTGCTCCGGCAATTCCCTGACCCGGAAGCACCTACGGACCAATGGCAGACCTGACAGGGCCATATCTGGCCGCTCCCCCCTGAGGGAGGCGCCTGATCGTTGTGTTTGCTAGCACACTGGGCCCTGTTTCCTCATGTGCTCTCTGCAGTCTCGCAGTCCTGCCTTCCGTGGTCCCTGCAGTAGCCCCGGTCCAGTGCTCCATGGGTCCAGCTATCTACACTCCAGTCCTGCCTCCGGTGTTCCTGCTCCACCTTGCTATCCTCACTCCAGTCCTTCAGTCCTACTCCAGTCCTGCCTCCGGTGTTCCTGCTCCATCCTGCTATCCACACTCCAGTCCTTCAGTCCTACGCCAGTCCTGCCTCCGGTGTTCCTGCTCCACCCTGCTATCAACACTTCAGTCCTACTCCAGTCCTGCCTCTGGTGTTCCTGCTCCATTCAGCTATCCACACGCCAGTCCTTCAGTCCTACTCCAGTCCTGCCTCCGGTGTTCCTGCTCCATCCTGCTATCCACACTCCAGTCCTACAGTCCTACTCCAGTCCTGCCTCCCGTGTTCCTGCTCCATCCTGTTGTCTATGCTCCAGTCCTGCAGTCCTACTCCGGTCTAGTCTCCAGTGATCCCGCTCTGTTGTCTACGCTTCAGTCCCGCACTCCTACTCCAGTCCGTCCTGAGCCGCCCCTCTCGGTACCGGCTATCGTGGTACCCGAACCCCTGGGCCTGCTCTTAACAATCCCTGTATAGGGGTCGGCTCCACCTGGCAGCTCGCCCGAGGCCCCTCGGTGCCACGGTCCAGAGGGTCCACTCCTGGAGATTTGTCTCCTGACCAGCCATGGTAACAGGCTCTATCATTACTCCCCAGCAACATGCCCGCTGTGTTGGGGTCATACTTGATTCAGAGCTTTGACTCACCCCCCCATATCTGACCACTGGCTCGCTCTTGTTATCTGCATTTCAAAAACATTTCTAGAATTTGACCTTTTCTTACTTTCGAGTCTGCAAAAACTCTTTCTGTTTCTCTTATTCATACTCATCTGAACTATTGTAACGCTCTACTAATCGGTCTCCCTCTTACCCAACTCTCCCCCCTCCAATCTGTCTTGAATGCTGCAGCCAGGATCATATTCCTCACCAAACGTTACACCAATGCCTCTACCTTGCGCCAGTCATTGAACTGGTTACCCATCCACTCCAGAATTCAATATAAACTTATCACTCTTACCCACAAAGCACTCCAAGGTTCAGAACCACCCTACATCTCCTCCATCGTCTCAGTCTACCACCCTACCCATGCCCTCCGTTCTGCTAATGACCTGAGGTTAACATCCTCAATAATCAGAACTTACCACTCCCTTCTCCAAGACTTCTCCCATGCTGTGCCTATTTTTTGGAATGCACTACCCAGTATAATTCGATTAATCCCCAATACCCCCAGTTTTAAAGCATGCACTAAAAGCGCATTTCTCCAGACTGTGGGCGGCATGGTGGCTCAGTGGTCCTGGGTTCGAATCCCACCAAGGACAACATCTGCAAGGAGTTTGTATGTTCTCCCCGTGTTTGCGTGGGTTTCCTCCGGGCACTCCGGTTTCCTCCCACATTCTAAAGACATACTAATAGGGAATTTAGATTGTGAGCCCCATCGGGGACAGTGATGATAATGTGTGCAAACTGTAAAGCGCTGCGGAATATGTTAGCGCTATATAAAAATAAAGATCATTATTATTAGACTGGCCTTACCGCCTCAAAAATCTATCCCTATGTTGCCCATTCAAAATTTTTACTATAACCAGGTTCCTCGTATTATGTTCTCATACTCTTTATGCATTTAATAGCCCTCTGGTTCGGTACTTTTACACATTCTGGTTGGTAACCGGTTCATGCAGCATTACATGAAAACCCGATTACTTACATTATGGCTGGTCCGAACAATAAAAGCAATTGTTACCATCCACCTTTCGTGTCTCCCCTGTTCCTCATAGATTGTAAGCTTGCGAGCAGGGCCCTCATTCCTCTTGGTATCTGTTGATTTATGTGATTATTATTATGCTGTATTGTCTTTTATCTGTACAAGTCCCCTCTAATATGTCAAGTGCTGCGGAAAATGTCGGCGCTATAGAAATAAAATTATTATTACCGTATTATTATTATGTAAGGTTACACTGCAAGCTGCTCAATACTGTTCACTCTCAATTGCACTGTAGTCTGACTCCCTATCAGCCCAGTCTCACGGCTATCTCTTGCCTTTCTTGAACTCTCACAAAAACTGAAATTGAACTTGATTTGATGAGATTATAGCTTATACAAGGAAAGACAGGGCCTGGAGTCTGGGCTAATATGGAGCTAGATGAAAGTTGAATTGAGATGTAGCAGAATCAAGCAACTTGAAGTGTAATGTAACACATGCAAGCTGCAGAAGAAAAATTGTAAAGATTTTGCAAAAATCAAATCCAATTGCAGAAATGTGTAATATTTATTTATTTTCCTTACTAATTTAATGCCAATGTACGGTATTCCACAGCACTTTAAAGATATCATCTATGCCCCCATCAGGGCTCACAAACTAAACTCCATATCAGTATGTGACTGGAGTGTGGGAGGAAACCAGAAATTCTATGCAGATACTGTCCTTGATGGGATTTAAACCGAACCCAAGCAACAGTTCTAACGACTATGCCACCATGTTGCCCACATAATACAAAAATGTACTTAAAAAAAACAGGAGTGTCCAAACATAGAAGGTGGACAATGTTAATCTGGGCAACACAATTATTAAATTGTTACTGCATTCAGCTAAAGTATCTAAGTCACTAAGCAGAATGATAACTAGGATTCTTAAAGAGACTGCTCCGGCGTGCTCGAAAAATAAATTTGAGTCGAGTTCCCGCAGCTGCATGTCTCGTGTCTTTTCGACAGCAGAAACACATGCGTGGATTGAACCCTGCATGTGTTGCAGCTGTTGAACAGCCGCGAAACATGCAGCCAAGGGACTCAAACAAATTAGGCTGGGTTCACATTACGTTTAACCAGCGCGTTCAACGCATAGCGTTATGCTATACCTGCTAGCACAGATGATTCATCTGTGCTAGCGGTGACGGAGCCTCAGACACTGCAGCCCGCCTCCAAGTCTCTGTCACTGAATGACGGCACATCGCGAACGCATGCCGCTTTACGGCATGCGTCGCGATGCACCTGACAATGGAGGGCAATGGCAGCGTTAACGGGCCACGGTGTAACGCTGCCCGTCTAACGGACTGCCACAATGCAATATGAACCCGGCCTTATCCAAACACGCCGAAGACACTCGGTTATCACCCGAGCATGTTCGGAAAACACCTATCCAAGCATGTTCGCTCATCACTATTGCTGATAAATGCAAATGCTATTTCAGCAAACATACAGGTTGTCTGAAACACTAATTTTCATCCTAAAATGCCTATCAATTTTATGCCATAATTTAATCTATTTTCTAATATACTATGAGTAAAAAGTCTCTCCCATTACCTCACTGTTCTATTCAACTGCTTATTTTTTTTTACTACTTTCTTTTTGATGACGCTTTATTTGAGAATCCCAGTGCACGCTAAGCGACATCAGGGGACAGAGGCTGTGGTCACTGCCGCAACCACTGCCCCCTCTCTGAAATGAAGTATCATCAGTGATATCCATTTCAGGGGGTGGTCTAGACCCTGCCATATTAAGCATGCATCAGTTGTCAATTCTGACAGATGCTAAATAGATTCTTATCACTGTGCAATATGCACAGTGACAATGCGCTCTCTTGCTGGCTCTGATCCAAAGTAATGAGCCAGAAGGAGAGAACACTGTCAATGCACATTGTAATATTACTAGGCATGCAGAGACAGTACTGCCCCCGCAAGTGACGCTGGGTATTCTTCTTACGTGCATTGACAGTGCGCTCTCCTGCTGACTCGTTACTTCTGATCACAGCTGGTGAGAGAGTACACTGTCACCCCACATAATGCACAGTGACAAGAATCTACAGACCATCCGTTGGAATTGACAACCGACGCGTGCTCAGTAGAGCAGGGACTAACCCAGCCACTAAAATGGAGGTCACTGATATAAAAAAAGAAGTACGGTAGTAAAAAAAAAAAAAAATAAAAAATAAAGAAAAGAAAAGTGGTTAGAGAGTTTAGTAAGGGAATGGTAGGGACATTTTAATTAAAATATATTAGAAAATATATTGAATTATGGTATTAAATAGATAGGCATTTAGGATGAAATTACATTTAGGCTGTGTGCACACGCTGCAGATTCTGCTGCGGATCCGCAGCGGTTTTGGTCCTGCGGATCCGCACCGGTTTTTGCTGCGAAGTACAGTACCATTATAATCAATGGAAAACAAAAACCGCAATGCACACGGTGCGGAATTTTCTGAGCGGATTTGCTGCGGTATCAAAACCGCAGCATGTCACTTCTTTGTGCGGAATCCGCAGCGGTTTTACACCTACTCCATTGTCCAGGTGTCAAACCGCAGGGGAAAACCGCAGGCTAATCCACAGATCTTTTGACCTGCGGATTTACCTGGAGATTTTGCAAAATCCACGTGGAAAATTCCACCGCAGAATCCGCAGCGTGTGCACACACCCTAATGTATCAGATCACCCCATTATGGAGTGCAGGCCATTTTAGGTAAGTTTTAAACAGTGATTTACCACTGAGGAGAAGCAAGATAGACACCGAAGATGCCACTCCTGCCCTTACAAATCAAAATGCTGTTTTTTGTACATCTTGGAGTTATACAATAATATATTTTCAAAAATTTAGTTTTTTACTTCTTTTTAAACTTTGTCATTCTCCCAAATGTCCTTTGGGGATAGTAATGAGAGTAGATGTACATAGATTTAATGTTATTGTCCACACTTACCACAGGCAACTTCCCCGAACTACTCAGGACGAGAGGGGTCGAATAGTAGACATAATACCAAAAAAAGAAAGGAACCTCTCTCTTGTATCTACTGCATAGAACCTAGTAAGCACACCCATGTTCCCCCATGGAAGTGCCCTAAATTGGCAGCAATCCCATATTCTGGCCAATTATATTTGCTTATATTAAAAGGCTCCCATTTTTTTCAGGGTTTATTGTCTTGTTAGATGTGTGGCAATCATGATGTTTTCTCTCTGATGATTTAGGTGCTTGTAGTTTATAATTATTCTAGACTTTCAAGTAAATCAGCATTCAATTCACAGGCTTCACAGAGAGCTTACAATTTTACACCAAAATCTACTTGACTAGATAGTGCTGCAGTATAAAGCACAGGGAAAAGAGAGAGAATGAGGTTGAGCGAGATTCTAATGAGTCAGAAGACACATTTAGACTACCTGAGACTACCAACATACATTGCCACTGCGCTGGAGTCAGCAATTTCAGTTGCGCCTTCATTGAGCGGAGCCTAAATTCCCTTATTAAATTACTCATAAGTCTATGAGAAGTTATGAATCTCTGTAATGTACTCCATATTTTGATCTTGGTTCCTTTTCTCCCAGTATCAATTATTTACACATTTTTCCCCTGTCTGAGCATGGAGGAATGGATCAGAGACGCTCACACTGGAGTACGGATATTTGCTAAACCTGCAGCTCAAAACAGCTGCTCTAAGTGCATGAACAAGGTAGCTGTAACAGCCCTCTCAGGGTGGAGTTTGAGAGAAAAAGCTAGACAAGAATTGGAGTACAGATACAGAGATTCAGAACTTTGCACACTGTCAGGATTCTCCGATGCTGGGAACGAGATTGGGCAGTCAAGAGACTGCAAGTAGATTTGCATAGAAGAGGTCACATGCCAACTAGACATGCTCGGCCTCGCACATAGTCATCGGCAATAGTTGGATTGTAGCTGGGAGTATGCAAGTCGCATACATGTGGTCAAATGACAGCTCGCTCTTGCTGCAGACACCAGATTATCCCAACAGTGTGCGGTGTGCGCACTTTGAGGACTCAAAGTCTGCAGTCACATAGCGTGACTGCGGACTTTCATCACAAGTCTGTACAACTCCACTAACGATGAATCCAAACTTACAATGACGATGTTGTCGCCTCTGCTTACCACAATGTAAATGTTCATCACGTTCTGCACACCACAAAGTACACTTACTTGGCAAGTATGGGACAAGCAATGCTATACCACATGAAAAATGTGCAAGTGGTAAAATCTTACAATGAAAAGTGTAAAAAAATAAAACATAAAAAAAATGTAATAATGTCTATCTCCCTGACCCATTCTGCCAGAAAAATTAGTAAAAAATAAAGTTTTAAGAAATGGTCCTATAAATAAAAAATATACATTGTCCGGCAAAAATTAACCTCATGTGGCTTAGCTGATGTCAAAATCTGAACAGTATGGCTGTTGTAATGTGATATGAAAAATACAACAAAAGTAGAGTGCTGAGTATTATTATTCTTATCCCTAACACCCCCATGTTCCCAGTGATATAGGACCACATACAGACATATAATAAAGCTGGCACATACAATTAGCTCCCGATACTTTCTCTTCAGCGCCTGGTGCCGCTCTCGCAGCTGGTTCGCCATCAGCTTGTACTGGTCCCTTTCTTGCTGACATGTGTCCAGCTCTTTGGAGAGGATGAGTAACGCTTCTTTTTTGCTTTCAAGCTTCCTCTTGCACACAAGGAACTGGTGAAAAGAAGAGAAAGCAAGTTATAGAAAGACGTACTAGAGACCCGGACCGGGGAACATAAATCCTTCCAGGGCCACGCAGTCACCTCGCCCACTATCGCCCGACACCTACTTGTCATCGCTTACTGCAGCACGAACCACTGATGATCCATTAGAAAGTAAGATACTACACACGTCATCACGTGATCACAAGAAAAGTGTCTTAATTACAACAATTCTTTTTTTTTTTAGGATTTGCAGTTGCTCACTTAGTCTGTGTTCAGACAGAGTTTTTGGAGCAGATGTGTTCTAAAAACTTCATTAAGGGTATGTTCACACGGACTTTTTCTACTTGGACTTATGTAAAATCATGCGTTTGTTTCTGCTGTTTTAAGAACGTTTTTGTGTGTGGTTTTTAATGTGTTTCAAATTATAGTATGGTATTAACATGTATGGCGTGGTTATTAGTGATCAAGGCGTTATATGAGTGTCTTTGGATTTTAAGCAGGTTTCAACTGTGGAATTCACACCAAATATCACATTAAAAAAAAAAAATTCAAATGTGAACATAGCCTAAAAATCACTTCAAAAAACGGGAACAATTCTTCCCATTCATTTAGTTCTTAAACCGTTTTTTGGGTGTGTTCACAAGTCGTGTTTTTGCTTTTTTCAGCGACAAAAAACCCTGTATTTTCCAGTACAAGCAAAGTGAATGAGACTTCAAAAAACTCAAGAACACGCTTCAAGGTTTTTTTTTGACCTGCCGGGCATTTTTTTTTTTCAATCTGAAGCATTCATAAACCATAACTACCATTAGTAAATGGCAGAAAAAAAAGGCAAAAAGCATGATAATAAAATTTCTTCAAAATTTCTTATTTACTCAATACATAAAATAAACAAGGGAATATGCACAAAATGCCATGATAATACGCAGACCAGAAACCATATCAGAAAATATGACAGGAAAACACAGTAAAACTCATGTAATCAAAAACTTATTGTTTGATAGATAGCAAACGTTATAATAAAATGCTTGATGTAATAGACAGGCTATGTGCAAAATTCACAACGAAAAAAGTGCTACATGCAAGGAGGTGCCAATAATTGTCTGCTGCATATCACATGCTGGCCACCCTACTGAAAAAAGCACAGCCTTTTATTAAATGCACAAAATCCACTGTTGAGAAAATGGTGCCTAGGTCCACTCAGAATGAGCATTCACTTATTTCACATAAATTCCAGTCCAAAATGCATTAAAATGAATGGGATGCTCCTTTTAAGTGTTTTTGAGGCGGTTTGACCCCGAAAAACGCATCAAAAACGCTTAAAAAAAAACGCAACGTGGGCACACAGCCTAAAAATTCACATAAAAACACGAATATGCGATACATTTTTCCTGGCAATACTTTTGGTTTTGATGCAGGAAATAAACTCTGCAAAAATGCAACGTGTGAACAAACCCTTACACTGTTCATATGTTCAGTTTTCTTTCCACTTTTTTTTCCTGTTCAAATTTTGAAAAAACACTCGATGGAGGGAAAAAAAAAAAAAAAGAATTGCCTATCGCTTCTATGAGGTGATTTCTTCTTGAAATCTGTCCAAATCCGAGATGAACAGATCACAAATGGCCGTAACTATATACTTCAGGAAAAAACACTACGATAACCGCTTAAAAAAATTTTTTCAGGGAACAAAAAGAAAAAAAAAAATCAACACCTTTCCCCCCACCCTCAACTCTCAAAAAGAGAGTTTTCTAAATCATTTTTTTTTTTTCGGAAAAACTTGGTTTTTGAATACTTCAGGAAACAATTTTGTCTCTGCGGGAAAAAAAACCTGTATATTCACCATAGAAATCCCCTGGCGCTATGGTGGAATCGCTTGTCTGGTTAATGACTCTGTATCCTGGACCCTAAGACCACGTTCACACATTCAGTATTTGGTCAGTTTTTTACCTCAGTATTTGTAAGCCAAAACCAGGAGTGGGTGATAAATACAGAAGTGGTGACGGGTTTCTATTATAGTTTTCCTCTGATTGTAAGCCAAAACCAGGGCCATACAAGACCGATTTAATTAAATAACTAAAATGAATAACAGACACAACAATAGTGGATGAAAAATGGCCGTGAGTTTGTTTTGGGTTAAATAAATAAATAAAATATTAACCAATCCATTCATAAATAAATCCATATTAAATACCCAAAATAATTACACAGAAGAAACAATCCGCCCCTTAGCGGGCGATTTTCCCACAAATAAGCCTCACGACATTCGATTCGAACAGTAGGGGAGGGAGGGGAATCTTCTTTTCTTTATCGCCTTATTGGGGGACACAGAATACCATGGGTGTATGCTGCTGCTGCTAGGAGGCTGACACTATGCAAAAACAGAAAATTAGCTCCTCCCCGGCAGTATACAACCTCCGACAGGCACCAAGCACCTCAGTTTGTGCTTAGTGTCTGTAGGAGGCGGACCGGGATCTCCCCAGATCTGTAGTTATTAATCCAATTTTTCCTTTCAGGGTTTAGTTTGAACTTTTTAATCCTTTCTTCTTTTATCTTTTAGGTTTTTCCGTTGGGAAACAGGGTATACTTATCACCCTGATTTCCTATATCATGCGGCTGAGCGAGCAGTGTGGTGTCATCCACATCGCAACTCTCAGTACCGCAGGCAGGACTTTTCCCTATCACCTTCCGGTGATAAGGGTTGTGGACAGGTGGCTGGTCCTTGCCGAATCCCCCTCCTCACCCCTCTCTCGGGACAGGGCTGAGAGGAAGACGGCGATCGCAGGTGGTTCAAGCCGTCTTCTGCAGGATGCGGGTACAGAGGACTCCCTTCCCCCCAGCGGCCTGCCGTTTCCCCGTGGGCCCCTGTGGTCATCCTCTTCAGGGACATCAGGTAAGTGCCTGTACGTTCCCTCCGGCCCCCGCATAAGCTCCAGTGCATGGGAGAAGTTGGACCTTGGGATTACAGGTCCACCGTTTTTGAATCTCCCGCCCTTTCTGCCTGCCGCGCGCTCACACAATGGAATGCGGACACTATCCCTTCCCCTCTTCTAGTCAGGGAGACGCTGCGGATCCCTTCACTCACCGCAGCAGCGTCGCAAGCAGGGGACCGCTTCATATTGCTTCCTGAGCGCGATATGTGGGGGTAGGCAAGGGGTTGCGGCGCCGTCACTTTCACTTTCCCCTCAGCCAGGGGAATTCTCTGCTCCCTCCTCCCTTCCTGAGCACGCTTTTTCAGCGCGCCTTTTCTAGCCCATCACAGGGCTTCTTTCTCTTTGAGATGCCAGCCTCCCCTCTCTGTCATGCCCTCTCCGTCGCTGGTAGCCAATCACGGCGCAGCCGCTAAGCTCCGCCCCCATCTTCCAGCACAAGGATTTCCTGGTTTTTCACTCCTTCCTGCGCTGCTTGGGGGACACTTCGGCGTTTCTTCTGCTGCTCACAGAATCTCGGTAGGCTCGGCTCTGGGACAGGGATTAGCTCTCCTCGGCAGTTATTCCCTAATTTCTGCGGCCATTCAGTGCAGTTCACTTATGCCCAACCCTTCAGGGGATCTCTGCTTCAGGCCCACCGCTACCTATTACGCCTGTGCGCGCTGTAAAAAGAAGTGGGCATCGGGTCAGTCATCCCCATTCTGCCCCCCCTGCAGTCCTTCCAATATGTCAGCATCTCAGGAACGCACAGAATCCCGGGCGGAGGGCGCTCTTCCCTCCTCTCTCCCCCCGGAGTGGGCCGTTACAATGTCACAGTCTGTTTCTGACTTGACAAAAGTATCACAGTCGCTGGTCCAGGTCTTAGAACGATTACCTCAGCTATCCTCAGCCACCTCTGCCCCGACCACCTCTCGGGGTGAGTCGTCCGCACCTGACCGCGACCTTCAGAGAGACAGACAGGGAAGGACTTCTCGGAAGCGGGCTCTGTCCACTTCGTCTTCGAGCTCGCAGGGCCCTTCCGCTCCCAGGCCTCCTTCTCCTTCCTCGGAGGACAGCCTTCAGTCAGGTGATGATTCTCATTCGGAAGCTAGCTCAGAGGGGAACAGCGTTTCTAAAACGCGGGACATGGTCGATAGTCTTCTTGCAGCTATCTTCCAAACACTAAAGCTTAAACAGGATGAGGCTCCAGCTCAGGAAAGCTCGGTTCTCCTTAGACGAGCCAGACCTCCGTCTCGAACCTTTCCCAATCACAACGATTTCGATACTACCTTATCCAAACACTGGGAGCGCCCTGAGCAACGTTTCTCAGGCCGCAAGTACTTGGACGTTCTGTACCCATTTGACGCAGAACTGCTCTCTAAGTGGTCCAAGGCTCCAGAGGTAGATCCTCCAGTATCCCGGATAGCCTCTAAAACGGTGCTCTCGCTGCCCGACGGGGCATCGCTCAAAGATCCTACTGACAGGCAGATGGAATCTCTGGCTAAGTCTATCTTTGAGGCATCTGGCGCCTCTCTCTGCCCTATTTTCGCATCCGCCTGGGTGGCGAAGGTCATTTCCGCTTGGGCAAAAATTCTTCGCAGAGGCATCTTAGCGTCAGCTCCTCAAGACGAGTTGGCAGATCTTGCAGATCAGATTAACCAGGTGGGAAAATACCTTTTGGCCGCCTCCTTGGACGCGGCCGGCTGCGTAGCAAGGGCTAACAGCAACATAGTAGCTGTACGCCGAGTCCTTTGGCTAAAGTCATGGAATGCGGACACCACTTCGAAAAAGTCGCTTACCAATCTGCCATTCCATGGCTCTAGGCTCTTTGGAGCAAAGCTGGATCAGATAATTTCCGATGCCACTGGAGGTAAAAGTACTTTGCTTCCCCAGTCTCGAACAAAACGTCACTTCAAGAGAAGGTTTTAGATTTTCGTCTAAGTGACGTGTCACCCCCACCTGGAATTTCTTCCAGGGTGGGCGGCAGACTTTGCTTTTTCGCGGATGCTTGGCTGTCCGTTGTAGACGACGCTTGGGTCAGAGAACTCGTCGCATCCGGTTACAAAATCGAATTTGCTTCACTCCCGAACAGACGGTTTTTCCGGTCTCGGCCTCCGCGACAGCGGGCCCAGGTTCCGGGTTTTCTGCAGGCCATTTCCTCCCTCCTTTCCGCCGGAGTCATTGTTCCCGTTCCCTCAGACGAACGGTTTTCCGGGTTCTACTCCAATCTCTTTGTAGTCCCGAAGAAAGACGGCTCTCTTCGTCCTATTCTGGACCTCAAATTGCTCAATCACCACGTGAAGATTCTTCATTTCAGGATGGAGTCTCTTCGGTCGGTGATTGCTTCCATGGAGCCCGGGGAATTTCTCTGCTCAGTGGACATTCGGGATGCCTATCTGCACATTCCAATATGTGTGCAACATCAGAAGTATCTTCGATTTGCGTTTCAGGGAGACCATTTTCAGTTCACAGCTCTTCCTTTCGGCCTGGCTTCAGCGCCCCGGGTTTTCACGAAGGTGATGGCGACCGTCATGGCCATCCTTCGCTCCAGAGGGATCCTCATCATCCCTTATCTGGACGATCTTTTGATCAAGGGTTCGTCTCGCCAGGACTGTCTCCGGAGCCTTCAGATAACCCTGGACACTCTCAGCCGCCTAGGTTGGTTGGTCAACAAGGAGAAGTCCATTCTGATCCCCAACCAGCGTCTGACCTTTCTAGGTATGGAATTCGACACGGAGCTAGCCCGTGTTTTTCTTCCAAAGGAAAAATTTACAACTCTGTCCAAGGGCATCAGAACTCTCAAGAGGCCTGCTCCCATTCCCATTCGGTTCTGCATGAAGGTCCTGGGGAAGATGGTGGCCTCCATGGAAGCAGTGCCCTTTGCGCAGTTTCACCTTCGCCCCCTCCAGCTGTCTCTGCTTTCAGCCTGGGACAAGACCACGATGTCCTTGGATCGTCCTATTCGGCTTCCTCTCAGAGTGAGGCAGTCTCTCGCTTGGTGGCTACGGCCAGCGTCAGTTCTCCAAGGGAGGTCCTTTCTTCCGCCTCAGTGGCAAATCATCACCACCGATGCGAGCCTCCTAGAATGGGGAGCCGTGTTCCATCAGAAAGCGGCCCAAGGCCGCTGGAAGCCACAGGAGTCTCTCCTTCCAATCAATCTTTTGGAGATCAGGGCAATTTTCCTGGCCCTTCTTCATTGGCAGCCCCTCCTCTCCGGCAAGCCGGTCCGTATTCAGTCGGACAACGCCACGGCCGTGGCGTACATAAACCATCAGGGGAGCACGCGCAGCAAACAAGTAATGTCAGAAGTGGCCAAGATATTACGCTGGGCAGAACGTTACGTTCCGACAATCTCCGCCGTCCATATTCCAGGGGTGGAAAATTGGGCAGCCGACTTTGAGTCGCCAGGGCCTAGCGTCCGGCGAATGGTCCCTGCACCCCGCGGTTTTCTCTCAGATATGCGACCGTTGGGGCACCCCGGATGTCGATCTCATGGCATCTCGGATGAACCACAAGGTGCCGCAGTTCGTAGCCAGGTCCAGGGACCCTCTAGCCGTCGCATGCGACGCACTGGTGACTCCGTGGTCCCAGTTTCAACTTACGTATCTGTTCCCGCCTCTGGCATTGATCCCTCGGGTGGTCAAAAAGATAAAATCGGAAGGCGTACCAGTGATTCTAGTCGCTCCAGATTGGCCAAGATGGCCTTGGTACGCGGAACTGGTCAACATGCTCGCGGACGTTCCCTGGAGGCTTCCGGACCGTCCAGACCTTCTCTCGCAAGGCCCCCTTTACCACGAGAATTCTCAGTCTCTGAGTTTGACGGCATGGCCGTTGAGACCGCAATTCTGAAGGAATCAGGTCTGTCCAGTCAGGTTATTCAAACTATGATCAGAGCCAGGAAACCAGCCTCTTCCCGCATTTACTATAGGTACTGGAAGGCTTTTTTCCGTTGGTGCGATGATAAAAGAGTCTTCCCAATGTCCTTTTCTATCCCATCTATCCTTGGGTTTCTTCAGTCTGGGTTAGACGCGGGTCTGTCCCTCAGTACGCTCAAGGGCCAAGTTTCCGCTCTCTCTATCCTCTTCCAAAGAGAGCTAGCTTCTCTACCACAGGTCAAAACCTTTCTGCAAGGGGTTTCCCACGTGGCTCCTCCTCATCATTCGCCAATAGATCCGTGGGATCTCAACCTCGTTCTTGGCGCTCTCCAGAAGGCGCCGTTCGAGCCTCTCCAGGACATCCCTTTGTCCCTTCTCTCTTGGAAGGTCACCTTTTTGATCGCCATTTCATCCATCAGAAGAGTTTCTGAATTGGCGGCCTTGTCATGTCGTTCCCCTTACCTCATTCTCCATCAGGACAAAGCCGTCCTCAGGCCCGTTCCTTCTTTTCTTCCAAAGGTGGTTTCCGCTTTCCATATCAATGAGGATATCGTCCTTCCTTCTTTTTGTCCGGCTCCATCTCATCCTCTTGAGAAGTCTCTCCACAAACTGGACGTAGTTAGAGCCCTGCGTGTCTATCTTGCCAGGACCTCTTCCTTTCGTCTGTCCGATTCCTTGCTGATCATCTCTGAAGGTCGCCAGAAGGGCCTTCCGGCTTCCAAATCCACGATCGCTCGCTGGATTCGTTCTACCATTCTGGAAGCGTATCGTCTTCAGGAAAAGCGGCCCCCTCCGGGAGTAAGAGCTCATTCCACCCGGGCTGTGGCGGCTTCGTGGGCTGCTCGTCACCAGGCCTCGGCCATGCAAATTTGCAAGGCTGCAACCTGGTCATCTTTGCACACCTTCACGAGGTTCTACAGGGTTCATACCCAGGCTTCGTCTGATGCTGTGGTTGGTAGGAAGGTTCTGCAGGCGGCGGTGGCGCACCGGCCGACCTGAGCCTTTCGATTACTTTCGTTCCTTTTTGCTGTTCCCACCCTTGGGACTGCTTTGGGACGTCCCATGGTATTCTGTGTCCCCCAATAAGGCGATAAAGAAAGATGGATTTTTGGTTCTTACCGTAAAATCTCTTTCTTGGAGCCTTCATTGGGGGACACAGCACCCTCCCTGTTTAAGTTGTACCGTGTTGGGTCTTAGAGTCCCTTGTTGGGTTGGTACATACAGTGGGGAAAAAAAGTATTTAGTCAGTCAGCAATAGTGCAAGTTCCACCACTTAAAAAGATGAGAGGCGTCTGTAATTTACATCATAGGTAGACCTCAACTATGGGAGACAAACTGAGAAAAAAAAAATCCAGAAAATCACATTGTCTGTTTTTTTTTTCATTTTATTTGCATATTATGGTGGAAAATAAGTATTTGGTCAGAAACAAAATTTCATCTCAATACTTTGTGATATATCCTTTGTTGGCAATGACAGAGGTCATACGTTTTCTGTAAGTCTTCACAAGGTTGCCACACACTGTTGTTGGTATGTTGGCCCATTCCTCCATGCAGATCTCCTCTAGAGCAGTGATGTTTTTGGCTTTTCGCTTGGCAACACGGACTTTCAACTCCCTCCAAAGGTTTTCTATAGGGTTGAGATCTGGAGACTGGCTAGGCCACTCCAGGACCTTGAAATGCTTCTTACGAAGCCACTCCTTCGTTGCCCTGGCGGTGTGCTTTGGATCATTGTCATGTTGAAAGACCCAGCCACGTTTCATCTTCAATGCCCTTGCTGATGGAAGGAGGTTTGCACTCAAAATCTCACGATACATGGCCCCATTCATTCTTTCATGTACCCGGATCAGTCGTCCTGGCCCCTTTGCAGAGAAACAGCCCCAAAGCATGATGTTTCCACCACCATGCTTTACAGTAGGTATGGTGTTTGATGGATGCAACTCAGTATTCTTTTTCCTCCAAACACGACAAGTTGTGTTTCTACCAAACAGTTCCAGTTTGGTTTCATCAGACCATAGGACATTCTCCCAAAACTCCTCTGGATCATCCAAATGCTCTCTAGCAAACTTCAGACGGGCCCAGACATGTACAGGCTTAAGCAGTGGGACACGTCTGGCACTGCAGGATCTGAGTCCATGGTGGCGTAGTGTGTTACTTATGGTAGGCCTTGTTACATTGGTCCCAGCTCTCTGCAGTTTATTCACTAGGTCCCCCCGCGTGGTTCTGGGATTTTTGCTCACCGTTCTTGTGATCATTCTGACCCCACGGGGTGGGATTTTGCGTGGAGCACCAGATCGAGGGAGATTATCAGTGGTCTTGTATGTCTTCCATTTTCTAATTATTGCTCCCACAGTTGATTTCTTCACTCCAAGCTGGTTGGCTATTGCAGATTCAGTCTTCCCAGCCTGGTGCAGGGCTACAATTTTGTTTCTGGTGTCCTTTGACAGCTCTTTGGTCTTCACCATAGTGGAGTTTGGAGTCAGACTGTTTGAGGGTGTGCACAGGTGTCTTTTTATACTGATAACAAGTTTAAACAGGTGCCATTACTACAGGTAATGAGTGGAGGAAAGAGGAGACTCTTAAAGAAGAAGTTACAGGTCTGTGAGAGCCAGAAATCTTGATTGTTGTTTCTGACCAAATACTTATTTTCCACCATAATATGCAAATAAAATGAAAAAAAAACAGACAATGTGATTTTCTGGGTTTTTTTTTCTCAGTTTGTCTCCCATAGTTGAGGTCTACCTATGATGTAAATTACAGACGCCTCTCATCTTTTTAAGTGGTGGAACTTGCACTATTGCTGACTGACTAAATACTTTTTTTCCCCACTGTATGTTTCGAGTTTTTCTCGTTGCTTCTCCTACTGCTTTTTCACCAACTGAGGTGCTTGGTGCCTGTCGGAGGGTGTATACTGCCGGGGAGGAGCTAATTTTCTGTTTTTGCATAGTGTCAGCCTCCTAGCAGCAGCAGCATACACCCCATGGTATTCTGTGTCCCCCAATGAAGGCTCAAAGAAAGAGATTTTACGGTAAGAATCAAAAATCCATCTTTTCTTCAGAGAAATGCTGTGTGAGGAAAAAACTGCCAAACAGGCATTTATATATTATCACCACAGTTGTCAAAGCAAAATCAACCAATGAAAATACACCTGAAATCTGAATCCACCAATCAGGGCCCGTAAAAACGGCGCCAAGAATTTCTCTCAGAAACCTTGCATAAAATCCGATTACCACAACAAAATTATAACTTTATGAGGAGAAAATCTGACTTAAAATAAATAATTTTAATACTCCATCTACGGCCTGTATGGCCATGGGACCCCCCCTTTATATTTTATTCTTTATTACGGGGGGGGGGGGGGACTGACAAGAGTGGAACAAATACTGAGGTAAAATACTGACCCTGAACGCCGTCTAACACTGAAACGTCGACACACAAGGCTGCAGCAGAGGGCACATGCTGACATAAAACTCCATCGCGTAATACCAGGATACAGAGAACGGCAGGGAAACGGGCAACATCGCCACCGAAACACCAGAGGAGAGCTGTAATCACAACAAAAACACAAGCCGAGGATTTAATTGCAAACTTCTTCCTCCCCATATAATTCAATTCCACAACAAATCTGCGATCAATTAAAATCCACAGCGGATTTTCACTGTGCAAATCCGCCATAAAAATCGAACAGAAATTCTGTCCCATATGCTCAGACTCTGTTCATACTAGTTCTGTGGCTTCCACTAAATCAGAACCGGACGTGTCAGGCCCACATCGACTAATGGAGTGGTCTGCAGTTATGGCAGAAAATGAAATAGGAAAATGAACGTGTGAAGCAGACCTATCAAATGCCACAGGAGGAAATTAAAAAGACATTATATATATATATATATATATATATATATATATATATATATATATATATATATACATAATGTAATATAAAAAACTTCCTTCTCACCCCCTATAGGGGTGGTCTTTGTTGTCCTTGCTCACTCTTGGGGCCTCTACCAGAGGCCCCGAGAAAAAAAAAAAAGGACAATAAAGACCACCGTAGCATGTACACCTACGAGGTTTGTGGAATTATAGCTAAATCTTTATTATGACACAGAGAGCCACAAATACATTAACCCCTTCCCGACATGCACTGTACATATACTGCTTTGCGGGAGTGGTGTTCCCGATAACCACAATATAGATCACGAAAATGGAGTTCCTATAAAATAGGAAACACTCAAGGGATACTGATAAAAGAGTATTTTTATTGAAAAAATTAATTAAAAAACAAATAAAAAGAAATGGTACTGAAAATACAAAAATCAAGGACATAATACCATGGAGTACCCACAGTGCAAAAAAAGCTGTACAACACAGCATGCTCACAGGCAAATAGTAAAATGAGAAAAATCCGCTAAAACAATAGCACAATATATGTTTAGCACCCACAAGGCAAAGATAGAGCCAACACTGCCAATATGGGGTTATGTAAACAAATACCCTATCCTAAATAAAGTGCTTAAGTGCTCATAATGTAAACTATAAAAATAGCTATTAAGCTTATCATAATAATGTGCCTGTAGAAGGGATGAACTAGTCACTATATAAAGTGCATAGCGGTATCACCATTATTTAAACATATTAGAAAGGCTGAAAGCCATTACCAGTGTAGTGCACATGGAAGTCCTGGCGTCCCTGCTGCCCCGACGCGCGTTTCGCTATCCTTCTTTGGGAGGCGTGTCAGGGCAGGGGGCACGTCAGATATAAATACAACTAAGACGTGTGGTGATAGGACAGTGAACAATGGGTGGATCAAGACAGCCAATAGGCATATGTGTCTGAAGTGAAAGAACATAAGCGGCCGCAGCCGGATATGACGTAAAGAGCCAATGCAATGTGCAATGAAATGAAACGGCGCATGCGCTGGTAAATAGAAAGTGAGACAACGACCTAATCCAAATGTGACTTGAGGAACTAATGCAGTGTACAATAAGATAAAACGGAGCGTGCGCCGACACAACATGACATAGAAGGCTGAATCAGTGTGCTGTGGAGAGTAACGGCGCATGCGTCAGCCGACTCGACCCGTGTTGCCAATGGAGTGTGAATACTGCGGTCACGTGGGTCCCGATAGGACGTCACTAAATGACGTAACCTACAGGCCTCACTCACGACCGCAGATAGCACCCCAAACAGGTCAGCAGCCACCAAATGCGCTCAACTCCACCAGCCAGTGAAACCAACAGAAGTGCCATATTATAACAATATACATAAAAACACTGAGGTAATAACCAATATTAATGCCCCTATACACTTCCTAATATAATAAGGGAAAATATCCCTATTATGATGACATTTACAAAAAACAAACAACAAATATGCATATTAATACAATTACACATAATATATCCAGTTGAGGAATATAAAATTCTCCTTTTGATCCAAAAGCTCTCCATTGTGGCATATAATTCCATAGAAGATGCCTCAAGATCTAATGCTTCCAAAAAAGTCCAAATGAGAAATCATATAATGGTGTAATCAAGGACATCAGTTTAGACATAATACAGGACCAAAATCCTCAATGACGATATATATGGAAAATTCTCCTTTTGGTCCACAACTCTCCATTGTGGCATATAATTCCATGGAAGATGCCTCAAGATCTGGTGCTTCCATAAGAATCCAAATGAGAAGTCATATAATGGTATAATCAAA
Organism: Dendrobates tinctorius; assembly: GCF_039654945.1. Lineage (NCBI taxonomy): Eukaryota > Metazoa > Chordata > Amphibia > Anura > Dendrobatidae > Dendrobates > Dendrobates tinctorius. The sequence continues at coordinate 50,872,306 of NW_027361707.1, forward strand.
GATATCAGCTTTAGACATCATAATACAGGGCCAAAATCCTCAATGATGATGTATATGGACTAAAAAAAAAAAAAAAAAAAAACAAATTAAAACAATTCCTATCAAATAAAATGCAAATATGTCAAGAGACTATTCACAAATGACCCCCTACCCTTATTACTGTAATGCTCAATTTAATACACTCAATATTCTGTAGATATATTACTATATTAATAAAAAAAAATAGGGCTGGTGTATTAACCCCCAAAAGAAACCTACAGATATAACAAAAGATTTATAGGAAAGCTCCAATACCAAAGTTTTCATTAAGGCCCTGTGGTACAAGGGTGCCCAGTCCAGTCTATAGATCCACTGGCATTCTTTCTTGGCTAGCCTCTTGTTAATGTCACCTCCTCTGATACCTAAATCCAGGGCTGCCACTAGGAATTTCGGGGCCCGATGCTGGCAAAATTTCCGGGGCCCCCTTGAGACTCCGCCCAGGCTCCAGGCCCGTGTCTCCAATCCTGCGCCCTGTCTCCATATTTGCCTGTGTCTCCAATCCTGCCCCGTCTCCATATTTGCCCGTGTGTCTCCAATCCTGCACCCTGTCTCCATATTTGCCCGTGTGTCTCCAATCCTGCCCCGTCTCCATATTTGCCTGTCTCCCCAATCCTGCACCCTGTCTCCATATTTGCCGGTGTGTCTCCAATCCTGCCCCCGTCTCCATATTTGCCTGTGTGTCTCCAATCCTGCCACGTCTCCATATTTGCCCATCTCCAATCCTGCGCCCTGTCTCCATATTTGCCCCCTTGTGCCTCAAATCCTGCCCCGTCTCCATATTTGCCCATGTGTCTCCAATCCTGCCCCCTGTCTCCATATTTGCCGCTGTGTGTCTCCAATCCTGCCCCCGTGTCTCCATTCTGCCAGAGATACATACTGCCCCTTTCAAAAATAAAAACTTTCTTACCTGACCTCGCTCCTGCGCTGAAGATGGAGCTGCTACTGCGTGAGCTGAAAGGACCTGTGCTGACGTCATCGTCATGTGATCAGGGGGCGGAGCTGATCAATGCTGAAGGCCTGTGATAATGATGACGTCACCACAGGTCCTTCAGCACTTCTCTATCTTTCGATGTCGGGCGCTGTGGCGGCCCTGCTGATATGTGCGCTGCAGGCCCGGCCGCAGCGCACACTTGGGGCCCGACCGCAGCACACACTTGGGGCCCGCCCGGCGCCCCTATGACGCACAGCACTTGGGGCCCAATGACTGGCAGCACAGGAGCAGGGCCCCTGATATGCAGGCGCCCTTCTGTACTGCTGTTCACGGGGCCCCATACAGCAGTAAGGGCTGTCATGCCCTGATGGCGGCCCTGCCTAAATTAACCACTTCTATCCCTCTAACCACAAGTAAATGTGGATTGCTGTGGTGGAACTTCCTAAAATGACGGGGTAGTGTTTTTAACAAAGTAATATCCTGTACAGTTTTAGCTTTCTCGATGTCAAGACAGTGTTCACGTACCCTGATTTTAAGTTCCCTACTTGTCAGGCCTATACAAATCTTTTTACAAGGGCATTCAGCAAAATATATTACTCCTTTACTAGAGCAGGTGATATGAGCTCTAATTTCAAAACTCCTGGTGTTATCGTGGTTGTAAAAGGTATGGCATTTTTTCATATTGGCACAGCCCTTGCACAGATCACATGGAAAAAAAACATTTTTACCATAAAGTTTTTGTTTATCCCTACCCTTTTGGGTTTATACGTGCTATGAGTAAGGATATCACGAAGATTATGAGCACGTCTTGCTACCATAGAACGTTGTGTGGGGGCAAGATGTTTTTCAAAATATGGTCTGTGAACAAAATTTGCCAATGTTTCTGGATAATACCCTTCACATCGTACCAATTATTTGAGAAATTCGTAATAAATCTTACCTGATTGTCTTCCAAAGTTTTAGGACTGATAGATTTTTATGCAGTAACCCACTGCGACCAACTCGCTTCTTCATGCGTCGTCTTCTCACCTCAAGTCCACCATTAATGGCATACCAATCGGCCAATTTTTGCTGGTCAGAAGGATCTGTTCAGATGATTACCAGTTTGAGATTCAATCCAGGGAACTAAAAGAACGTTTCCAAGAGAGGGGCTATAGCCGCAGGAACATAAATAGAGGCTATATCCGAGCCAAAAATGTATCTCGGGACCAATTACTGCATAAAAATCTATCAATTGGCTGCCGCACTTCATGTCCTCAGAACTACCAACCCTTATCCTGGGAGACTTCAACATCCCCATTAACAGCCCCACTTCCACATCTGCATCCCAGCTTCTATCACTAACCACTTCTCTAGGCTTCTCTCAGCTCTCAACCTCTGAAACACACAAAGACGGTAACACCCTGGACCTGGCTTTCGCCCGGCTCTGCTCAATCTCCTACCTAGATAACTCACCGCTTCCCCTCTCTGACCACAACATTCTCTCCTTTACACTCACAAATCCTCGCTCACCCCAGCACCCTCCTACCTACCATTCAGTCAGAAATCTACAAGCCATTAACCCTCATACACTTTCAGACTCCCTACACTCATCATTGTCCCCAATCTCTTCTTTGTCCTGTCCTGATCTGGCTGTACATCACTTCAATGACACTCTTAGAAGCACCCTTGACCAAGTAGCTCCCCTCACCCTCAGAACCTCCAAACACAGAGTGAAACAGCCCTGGCTCACATCGCAAACCCGATTTCTCCAGCGATGCTCTAGGTGTGCTGAACGCTTATGGAGGAAAACACACACACCAGAAGACTTCATACACTTCAAATTTATGTTAAGGACATATAACTCTGCCCTTCACCTCGCCAAACAGACCTACTTCACCACCCTGATCTCCTCACTATCCAACAACCCCAAGAAACTTTTTGACACCTTTCACTCCCTCCTCAGGCCAAAAGCACAAGCCCCTATCACAGACATTTGCGCTGATGACCTGGCCTCCCACTTTATAGAGAAAATAGACAATATCCGTCAGGAAATCCGCTCCCAATCACCAAGTTCAGTGACTCCCATCCCTCCCTGCATTTCCCCTGGCTCACTCTCCACATTTGCTCCCATCACAGAAGAAGAAGTCTCCAGGCTCCTCTCCTCTTCTCGTCCGACTACATGCACAACCGACCCCATTCCCTCACATCTCCTCCAGTCTCTCTGCCCAGTCGTCACAACTCACCTAACTACAATCTTTAATCTCTCCCTCTCCTCTGGCATTTTCCCCTCCTCCTTCAAACACTCTATCATTACTCCATTACTAAAGAAACCCACCCTTGACCCATCCTGCACAAACAACTACAGACCAGTCTCCAATCTCCCCTTCATCTCTAAACTCTTGGAGCGCCTGATATACTCACGCCTTACCCGTTACCTCTCCACTCACTCCCTCCTAGACCCTTCACAGTCCGGTTTCCGCCCCCTACATTCGACAGAAACTGCACTCATCAAAGTGACCAATGACCTTCTGACAGCAAAACGTAATGGTGACCATTCTCTGCTCATTCTTCTCGACCTTTCTGCAGCTTTCGACACTGTTGACCATCCTCTCCTACTCTCTAGGCTCCAGTCACTAGGCATTAAGGACACTGCTCTTTCCTGGTTCTCCTCCTATCTTTCCGACCGCTCCTTCAGTGTTCTGTTTTCTGGCTCCACTTCATCTCCTCTTCCTCTCACTGTTGGGGTACCTCAGGGCTCAGTCCTTGGCCCCCTTCTCTTCTCTCTCTATACAGCCCCAATTGGACTGACCATCAGCAGATTTGGCTTTCAGTACCATCTTTATGCTGATGACACACAACTGTACACATCATCCCCTGACCTTACCTCCGCTGTACTACAGAACGCCACTGACTGTCTGTCTGCAGTCTCCAACATCATGTCTGCTCTCTATCTGAAACTCAACCTCTCCAAAACTGAACTTCTTCTGCTCCCACCATCTACTAACCTCCCTAAATCTGACATTTCCCTCTCTGTGGGTGGCACCATAATAACACCCCGACAGCAGGTGCGCTGTCTGGGTGTTATGTTCGACTCCGATCTCTCCTTCACCTCCCATATACAATCTCTTGCCCACTCATGCCGCTTACACCTAAAGAACATCTCTAGAATCCGCCCTTTTCTCACCATGGAAACAACAAAAACTCTCACTGTCGCCCTGATCCACTCCCGCCTAGACTACTGTAATGCTCTATTAATTGGCCTCCCTCTCACTCGACTCTCCCCTCTCCAGTCTATCCTTAATGCAGCAGCCAGGGTTGTCCATCTGGCTAATCGTTTCTCAGACGCGTCCGCTCTTCGCCAGTCGTTACACTGGCTGCCAATTCATTACAGGGTACAATTCAAAGTACTTGTTCTCACCCACAAAGCTCTCCACAGTGCGGCACCCCCTTACATCTCCTCCCTCATTTCTGTCTATCGGCCTAACCGACCGCTGCGCTCTGCAAATGACTTTCGACTAACCTCTGCCCTAATCCGTACCTCCCACTCCCGACTCCAAGACTTCTCCCGTGCTGCGCCAATCCTCTGGAATGCTCTACCCCAAAATATTAGGACCATCCACAATTTGCATAGTTTTAGGCGCTCGCTCAAAACACATTTGTTCAGAGCGGCCTATCACATTCAGTAATCAAAGTCATGTTTGTGTGTGTGTAGCCCATTCACTATCTCCATCTAACCCCCACCCCCTGAAGATGGCTGGACCGTCATTGTAAATACAATTGTAAATTGTAAATTGTAAATACATTGTAAATACAAACCTGTGCTTTGTATCCCCCCCACCTCATTGTAGATTGTAAGCTCCACGAGCAGGGTCGTCTTATTTCGCTTTAATTATTGTATTGTTAACGTTGTTACTTATGACTGTTGTGTTTGAAACTGTTCAACTGTAAAGCGCTGCGGAATATGTTGGCGCTATATAAATAAAGATTATTATTATTATTATTATCATCAATGGAGAGCTTTTGGATCCAAAGGAGAATTTTATATTCCTCAGCTGGATATATTATGTGTAATTGTATTAATATGCATATTTGTTATTTGTTTTTTGTAACTGTCATCATAATAGGGATATTTTCCCTTCTTATTATATTAGGAATGTATAGGGGCATTAATATTGGTTATTACCTCAGTGTTTTTATGTATATTGTTATAATATGGCACTTCTGTTGGTTTCACTGGCTGGTGGAGTTGAGCGCATTTGGTGGCTGCTGACCTGTTTGGGGTGCTATCTGCGGTCGTGAGTGAGGCCTGTAGGTTACGTCATATAGTGACGTCCTATCGGGACCCACGTGACCGCAGTATTCACTCTCCATTGGCAACACGGGTCGAGTCAGTGCCTTACTCTCCACAGCACACTGATTCAGCCTTCTATGTCATGTTGTGCCGGCGCACGCGCCATTTTATCTTATTGTACACTGCATTAGTTCCTCAAGTCACATTTGGATTAGGTCGTTGTCTCACTTTCTATTTACCAGCGCATGCGCCGTTTCATTTCATTGCACATTGCATTGGCTCTTTACGCCATATCCGGCTGCGGCCGCTTATGTTCTTTCACATCAGACACATATGCCTATTGTATTTATGACGTGCCCCCTGCCCTGACATGCCTCCCGAAGGATAGCGAAACGCGCGTCGGGGCAGCAGGGACGCCAGGACTTCCACGTGCACTACACTGGTAATGGCTTTCAGCCTTACTAATATGTTTAAATAATGGCGATACCGCTATGCACTTTATATAGTGACTAGTTCATCCCTTCTACAGGCACATTATTATGATAAGCTTAATAGCTATTTTTATAGTTTACATTATGAGCACTTAAGCACTTTATTTAGGATAGGGTATTTGTTACATAACCCCATATTGGCAGTGTTGGCTCTATCTTTGCCTTTTATGTGCTAAACATACACTCACTGGCCACTTTATTAGGTACACCATGCTAGTAAGGGGTTGGACCCCCTTTTGCCTTCAGAACTGCCTCAATTCTTCGTGGCAGAGATTCAACAAGGTGCTGGAAGCATTCCTCAGAGATTTTGGACCATATTGACACGATGGCATCACACAGTTGGCGCAGATTTGTCGGCTGCACATCCCTGATGCGAATCTCCCGTTCCACCACATCCCAAAGATGCTCTATTGGATTGAGATCTGGTGACTGAGGAGGCCATTTGAGTACAGTAAACTCATTGTCATGTTCAAGAAACCAATCTGAGATGATTCGAGCTTTATGACATGGCGCATTATCCTGCTGAAAGTAGCCATCAGATGTTGGGTACATTGTGGTCATAAAGGGATGGACATGGTCAGCAACAATACTCAGGTAGGCTGTGGCGTTGCAACGATGCTCAATTGGTACCAAGGGGCCCAAAGAGTGCCCAGAAAAAATTCCCCACACCATGACACCACCACCACCAGCCTGAACCGTTGATACAAGGCAGGATGGATCCATGCTTTCATGTTGTTTACGCCAAATTCTGACCCTACCATCCGAATGTCGCAGCAGAAATTGAGACTCATCAGACCAGGCAACGTTTTTCCAATCTTCTACTGTCCAATTTCAATGAGCTTGTGCAAATTTTAGCCTCAGTTTCCTGTTCTTAGCTGAGAGGAGTGGTACCCAGTGTGGTCTTCTGCTGCTGTAGCCCATCTGCCTCAAAGTTCGACGCACTGTGCGTTCAGAGATGCTCTTCTGCCTACCTTGGTTGTAACGGGTGGCAATTTGAGTCACTGTTGCCTTTCTATCAGCTCGAACCAGTCTGCCCATTCTCCTCTGACCTCTGGCATCAACATGGCATTTCCGGCCACAGAACTGCCGCTCACTGGATTTTTTTTCTTTTTCGGACCATTCTCTGTAAACCCTAGAGATGGTTGTGCGTGAAAATCCCAGTAGATCAGCAGTTTCTGAAATTCTCAGACCAGCCCTTCTGGCACCAACAATCATGCCACGTTCAAAGGCACTCAAATCACCTTTCTTCCCCATACTGATGCTCGGTTTGAACTGCAGGAGATTGTCTTGACCATGTCTACATGCCTAAATGCACTGAGTTGCCGCCATGTGATTGGCTGATTAGAAATTAAGTCTTAACACACAGTTGGACAGGTGTACCTAATAAAGTGGCCAGTGAGTGTATATTGTGCTATTGTTTTAGCGGATTTTTCTCATTTTACTATTTGCTTGTGAGCGTGCTGTGTTGTACAGCTTTTTTGCACTGTGGGTACTCCATGGTATTATGTCCTTGATTTTTGTATTTTCAGTACCATTTCTTTTTATTTATTTTTTAATTAATTTTTTCAATAAAGATACTCTTATCAGTATCCCTTGAGTGTTGCCTATTTTATAGGAACTCCATTTTTGTGATTAATATTGTATTTTGAATAGATATACCCCATGGAATTAGGTGTTTAAAATATAAAGGACAACATATGTGATAAAATAACAACAATATAGGTATGGGGCAGCAATCACGCGCGGGTGTTAGCTCTGTGTGAGAGCGGACACCCTGCAGCAACGCCCAAGAACGCAGGCGTTTAAGCCCTCTGCTGCTGCTGTCAATAGTGACATCGAGGAGATCGCACGCAGGGGGTTCCATCAGAACAACAAGATGTGATCACATTGCTCTGATGGTCTTCCTGGAGATTCCGATCCCATAGATGGCAGCGGGATCCTTCAGGGTCCAGCAGGGAAGGTGGCTTATGAGCGCCGTCTGAGAGCAGGCGCTGACATGCCTCTTTCAAAATTAACATTTTGAAAATTACAAAATTTTCGCCAAATTTCTGTTTTTTTTCACAAATAAACACGTCATATCAAAGAAATTTTAGCACTAACATGAAGTACAATAAGTCACACACAAAAAAAAAAAAACTATCTCAGAATTAGTGGGATCCATGGAAGCGTTCCAGAATTATGACCTCATAAATTGACAGTGGTCAGAATTGAAAAAAAATTGGCCTGGTCAGGAAGGTGAAAACAGGCTTAGGGGTGAAGGGGTTAAAAACAAAAGAAACACAAATGTGGGGAAACGTCCGGCTCCTCAGTACAGTACAAAAGTATTGCATGTATGATTGCAGCGCCCCCTCCAGCAATGTCATAGAAACTGTCACTCCTCTCGAGAAAAAGTATCACATGTATGAAGGATCAGATAACGATTGAACAACATGACAAAGTAAGTGAATAAATAGTAGTTATTACAGCAGACCAAACACTGAAAACCCATGTGAACAGTGCCCAGGGCGTGGATTATCCTGATATAATGCCGCCATATACAGAACTGATACATAAGAACTCTGTATATTATAGCAGACAGATGATGTGAATTCCAACGATGGGCACAAAAAGTCAAATATATATTTCTACCACAATGTAGAAGCTGATGAGAGACGATTATTTCTGAACCTTCTCCAAGTAGCAATCTACATCATAGCCATTGAGCTCATCAACCTAGAATACATGCAGTACATGGATGCATTTCCTCTAGGTCAGGCCCGTGGGACGCATGCAGCCTGCCAAGGAGTTTATTACTGCGACCCACAGACACCGCTCCCTTCTTGCTATAGTCAAATGTATTTGAGTCTTTCAGATGTGAATACATTTGAGCACTGTGGCGCCAGGACCGGGGCAGAGGAGCACCCCAACGTGCAGCAGATTGACGACATCAGCACGCTTCCAACGTCAGACTGCTACTGGTGACGCAGGCTTATTTTGGAGAGGTGCAGTGTGTGTGGAGGACATTATGGAGAGGGGTGTGTGTGGGGGGGACATTACGGAGATGGGCTGTGTGGGAGGGATATTATGGAGAGGGGCTGTGTGGGGGATTTTATAGAGAAGGGAAATGTATTGAGGGATATTATACAGAGGGATAGTGTGGGGGATATTATGGAGAAGGGCAGTGTGTGGAGATATTGTACAGATAGGCAGTGTGGGAGGATATTATAGATAGGGGCAATGTGTTGGGGATATTATACAGAGAGGCAGTATGGGAGGTATATTATACAGAGGAGCAGTGGCTGGTAACAACATCTCCAGATATCTTTTTACCATTGTTAAGGACACTCTAAGAATTGTAGGTTCAAGCAATACAATTATATATGGGGCTGCCCTGACATTACATCTGTGCACTAAGCTTGGTGCTGTATACATGTATAACTAACATTACTGATTGTGGTTTTGCCGCCACATTCATGTACTTGCAGTGGTTCTGATGCTGCATTCATGTACTTGCAGTGGTTCTGAAGCTGCATTCATGTACTGACGGTGATTCTAACTCTGCATTCATGTAATGACGGTGGCCCTGGCACTGCATTCATATACAGATGGTGGTTCTGATGTGGCATTCATGTACTGATGGTGGTTCTTGCTCCGCATTCATATGTTGATGGTTATTCTGATCTTGCACTCAAGTGGCAATCCATAATGTACCAAATTTTGCTTTATAAGACGCACCGGATTATAAGACGCAACCCATATTTTGAGGAGAAAAATAGGAAAAAAACTTTAATAAAATGGTGGTGCGTCTTATAATCCATGCGTCTTATTGCTTACCGGGGACGGTGGCTGCGGTGAAGCAGGGTCGCAGGTTCGCCGCTGGAGGAGGCAAGAGTGGAGCGTTGCTGCAGGCCGCAGAATGGGATGAGTGGGTGTTCGGATGTGCGGTGCGCTGCTGCGGGTGATCAGTCCTGCAGGTATTCGGTGCTGCGGGGGCTCTGCTGACATCTTGTGAAAGTCCAGAGCCCCCGCAGTTACGGTACATGGTTTCCTATGTGGTGAACTGGACTCCGGGAAAATGGCTGCTGGCCAGGGGGCAGCACAAGCGCAGATAGAGATCTCGGGAGATGAGATCTCACCACTTTATAGGACGGACCCCCATTTTTCCACCCAATCTTGGGGTGAAAAAGTGCATCATATAATCCAAAAAATATGGTATTTCATTGCTTTGTTAAAACTTAAAAATCTTAAAAAATTAAAGATTTGAGATTATGAGTTGGATTTGGCAAGTTCTGCTCCAAAAACTCCAGATCAAGCAGAAACTTTCCAAATCCTCATCAAATAATCAAAACTTGGTTCTGGTGATGTATTAATGTACTGATAGTGGTTCTGGTGATGTATCGATGTAAGTACTCCTTTGAAATTTAAATTTCTCAAGGCCACTGGGATTGATTCAGTACGGCAATGTGGCCCTTGCCCTAGGTCATTCCAATGATGCCCCACCACCATCTATAAACATATAAACCATCAATAATATATAGATATGAAATTATATAACCAGTTGATGGGAACACTGGGCAACCTGGACATATTCTACATACATCAGGTTCTGTTCACATTTTGCTTTTGTTAACATGTGGACTTAACACTTTTCAGTACTACAGAAAAGCAAGAGTAAACTTGATAGCCTAAGCTTGTCAGAGCTAAAAAAAAAAAAAAAAAAAGCTATTCCGATGTAAATCTACTAAACACATCTAAACAGAACAAATGATACAAACCAGTACAACATTAGTCTATCCGTATGTTACAGCACGTGGGATATAGGTACCGGTATGTTACAATTTCCAATACATGTGTACATGGGTATGTATATAGCTCAGCATAAATGAGTACATCCCCTCTGAAAAGTAAGGTTCAATATCTCACTGAATACAACTACAATTTCTAAAATTTTGACAAGACTGAGTTCTATAGAACGTTTTTTAACCTATAACATGAAAATAAGGTTAATATAACTTTCATTACAAAAACTTCAATTTTACTAAAATTAGTTAGACTCTACATCTGTATGACCTCTATGATTTTTAGGGGCAGCACCAAGTCTTCTAGACATGGAATGTACAAGTTTGCGACATACTGCAAACATTTATCTTTTTTTCCTTTTTCAATAACAACCTCTTTTAGAGCCTGGATGCTGGATGGAGAGTGATCACAATTTGTCTCTTCAGAATTCCACATAGGTGTTCGGTTAGATTCAAATGAGGAGACAACTGACCACTGAATCACTTTCAACCTTTTGTTCTTCAGAAATGAAACAGTGTCCTTAGATGTGTGTTTTGGATCATTGTACTGTTGAAAAAGTGAAGGTCTACCAAAGGCAAGGAGAGATGGTGATAGCTTCTCTTTCAATATAGAGCAGTACATCTGTTAATCCATGATATCAGGAAGAACATGTAGCTCCTCAACACCAGCATCCCCACATAAGGACACTGCCACCACACTTCACTGTAGGCACCATACATTATATTTTTGACTCCTCAGCTTTGCGCACCTTACAGTTTTGAAGCCATTAGTTCCAAAAACATTTAACTTGGTCTCATCAGTCTAGAAGTAAGAGTTCCAGCAGTCTTCATATTATTCAGCATGGGCCCTGGCAAATTGTAGGAAAGCTTTTTGGTGCATTGGCTTTAAGAGGGGCTTCTTTTGTGGATGACACCCATGCATGCCATTCCTCTGCACTGTTCACCACAATATGTCACGTGAAACACTCCCCCTGGTTTGGCCTTCTACTTCGTAAGTTATTTCAACCATTCTCATCATTAGATGCTCCTGTTTAGGTTTAACTTCCCTGGTTGGCCTGGATGTCTCTGTGGGATGGTTGCAGTTCCATCTTTGTTACATTTTTATATCTCTTATGCTACTTTATTGTGACTGATACGGACAGCATGAAATGGGAAGGGGTTTTCTTTGTTAAGTAATGCACTTTTGAAGTCAACAGTCAGACTTACCTGTGGTTGAATTCTTGTTAATTAGAATTTTGTAAAACTTTAGCTTTGTTCCTAAGTTTTTCATTGGGATATACTTATTTTAAGTTAGTAGCAGCAAGGATGGACATTTGCCAAAACATAACTTTTAATGCATACCTAGTAAAATTAGAGTATGCACACAAACACAAGTGATGCTCAACATATAATAACAAATGTGCTCAATAAACCAATGTACAGTAATAAAATGGAACAGTCTTACCCTTCAGATGTCCTGGATTTGACAGCTCGTCAAAGTCCAAGAGAGAAATAAAGGGGGTAAGGGGGCGGTTCTTTTACCTGAGAAATGACCCTGTCATGGCCCGCACAAGTCTCCCGTCCTAACAATGACAGTATAGTTGGGGGCCTGCACTCACTAGTGTTGTCTTGTTTCCCTCCCAATGTGTTTCGTCAACCAATACAGGTGGACTAATCAGGGAAGCATCAAAAGTCTTTTTGGGAGTTAATGTAAGGTTCGGGACTGCGGAGCCTAAAGAAAGGTGGTGATTGGACTTAAAGGGAATCTGTCACCGGAAGCTGGCGGCCTATGGAAATGGCCTGTGTCTGGTCCAATGGGCGGTGTTTCTTCTTCTTTCTCCACCCCATTCGTGGCCCCCGTCCACTTACTTTGCCGGTATTAGAGAATTTCAACTCCATAGTCCACGCGTGCACAAAGCAATCTTGCTTCGCGCACGCGCAGTATGCTTTGCCCAACTGCGGGCAAAGCCGAAAATCATTACTGTGCATGCGTCGGTACACTCTGTCCCAGAAGTATTTCGCTGTGTTCCAGGACATAGTGTACCTGTAGGGAAGGTGACCTGACGGACATGTTAGAATAGAGAAAGATAGGTTTGCACAGTTTAGACAGGTGTCAGTTACTACAGTGGGGAAACAGCTGAGAAAGTGTAGTGGACGTGCAGTACCTTGGGTTGACCATTAGAGGGCAGGGAGGAGTGTGAACAAAGGACTTGACATCAGCTTAGGGCTTAGGAAACCGTTGGTCATGGGGGGCGGAGTTACAGGGAACCAGGAATTATATAAATGCTGAGGTAAGGTTCCAGAAAGTTCCAGTCCCCAGGGGGAGCTCAAGTGACAGAGGACTACGACAGTCTGTGCACTCTGAGGAAAACCAAACCAGGGGGACTTAGTAGAGAGAACGTCAAGGGAGTGGTCCTGACAGGAAAGTACCGCAGAATAGATGTGGCATCGAGGTAAAGCATACCGTACTGAAAGAGACTACTGTTCAGTGAGAGTACTGTTGGTTACAGGCCTAAGGCGGCCACAGTGACGGATCTGACAGGAGTGTCAACGAGTGAAGAGGGGATGGTGTACGCATACACGTCCCCAGTGCAAAGTACGGTGTGCGGGAAGCGGCTCTGGAAACGGAGGGCCGACAAGCAAAGTAAAGTGAATTGCTGTGAAGTGCGCTGTACTGCGGAGGCCGTCAAGTGGGCGGCCAGAGAATAAAGCTTGGACCTGTTGTACCCGACATTTGCCTCCATCGTGTCTCTGTTACATCTCTGCGCGGTATAAAGAGGGACCGCCCCCCAGTCCGGCCAACGACTCTACATACCGGCGCATGTGCAGTAATGATTTTCGGCTTTGCCCGCAGTTGGGCAAAGCATACTGTGCGTGTGCGAAGCAAGATTGGTTTGCGCAAGCGCAAACTATGGAGTTGAACTTCTCTAAGACCGGAAAAGATCATGGACAGGGGCCACGGATGGGGTGGAGAAAGAAGAAGAAACACCGCCCATCGGACAGGACACAGGCCATTTACATAGGCCACCAGCTTCCGGTGAAAGATTCCCTTTAAGGTGATGCAGAGTAGCCCAGATCAGGGGATACCCTCCCCTGTGGGCAGAGTACTGCCTACTTCAAAGGGTAAATATTAAAGGGCAGTATATGTCATTACAGTATATGTGGGTACACTACAGAGTATCTATGTGAGTACGTTACCATATATGTGGATATGTGGGTAGACTAGAGTATCTATATACAGTGGGGAAAAAAAGTATTTAGTCAGCCACCAATTGTGCAAGTTCTCCCACTTAGGAAGATGAGAGAGGCCTGTAATCGACATCATAGGGAGACCACATCAAAATGAGAAAACAAATCCAGAAAATCACCTTGTCTGATTTGGCAAGATTTATTTTGCAAATTATGGAGGAAAATAAGTATTTAGTCAACTAAACATGCAAGATTTCTGGTTCTCACAGACCTGTCTGCTTCTTTAAGAGGCTCCACTGTCCTCCACTCATTACCTGTAGTAATGGCACCTGTTTGAATTTGTTATCAGTATAAAAGACACCTGTCCACAACCTCAAACAGTCACACTCCAAACTCCACTATGGTGACTGAAGACCAAAGAGCTGTCAAAGGACACCAAAAACAAAATTGTAGCCCTACACCAGGCTGGGAAAACCGAATCTGCAATAGGTGGGCAGCTTGGTGTGATGAAATCAACTGTGGGAGCAATAATAAGAAAATAGAAGACATACAAGACCACTGATAATCTACCTCGATCTGGGGCTCCACACAAGATCTCACCCCGTGGGGTCAAAATGATCACAAGAACGGTGAGCAAAAATCCCAGAGCCAAACTGGGGGACCTAGTGAATGGCCTGCATAGAGCTGGAACAACCGTAACAAAGGCAACCATCTGTAACACACTATGCCGCCAGGGACTCAGATCCTGCAGTGCCAGACTGGCCCCCCTGCTTAAGCCAGTACATGTCAGGGTTCATCTGAAGTTTGCTAGAGAGCATTTGGATTATCCAAAAGAGTATTGGGAGAATGTCACATGGTCTGATGAAACCAAAGTAGAACTGCTTGGTAGAATCAAAACTCGTCGTGTTTGGAAGAGACAGAATGCTGAGTTGCATCCAAAGAACTCCATACCTACTGTGAAGCATGGGGGTGGCAACATCATGCTTTAGGGCTGTTTCTCTGCATAGGGACCAGGACGACTGATCCATGTACTGTACATGAAAGAATGAATGGGGCCATGTATCGTGAGATTTTGAGTACAAACCTCCTTCCATCAGCAAGGGCATTGAAGATGAAATGTGGATGGGTCTTTCAGTATGATAATGATCCCAAGCACACCGCCAGGGCAACGAAAGAGTGGCTTCATAAGAAGCATATGAAAGTCCTGGGGTGGCCTACCCAGTCTCCAGATCTCAACCCCATAGAAAACCTTTGAGGTGATATGAAAGTCCGCGTTGCGCAGCGACAGGTCCATAACATCACTGCTCTAGAGGAGATCTGCATGGAGGAATGGGCCAACATACCACCAACAGTGCGTGACAACCTTGTGAAGACTTACAGAAAACGTTTGACCTCTGTCATTGCCAACAAAGGATATATAACAAAATATTGAGATGAACTTTTGTTAAAGACCAAATACTTATTTTCCACCATAATTTGCAAAATAAATCTCACCAAATCAGACAAGGTGATTTTCTGGATGTTTTCTCATTTTGACTCTCATAGTTGTGTCCTACCTATGATGTCAATTACAGGCCTCTCTCATCTTTTTAAGTTGGAGAACTTGCACAATTGGTGGCTGACTAAGTACTTTTTTTCCCCACTGTATGTGAGTACATCACAGTATACGTGGAAGTATACGTGGGTAGGAAATCATCCAATGACTAGTAGCATTTCACAAAATGGAATTTCATTGATAGAATGCAAATATTTGGACATCATATAGCTCCCCACTGTTAAGGTACACATATAGATTTCACCCTTATAAATGACACAGCAGACAATGTGCCACATAAAAAACCCTGTTTACCAAAAACAACCAAAAACAAAACCAATGACACTCCAAGCTACACTGCAACTGTGTAGATGTTATTGTATATGTGGGTACACTACAGAGTATTTATATGTGGGTACATTACAGTATACGCAGGGAGTTACAGTATATGTGGGTACACTACAAAGTATCTGCAAATGTGAGCACATTACAGTATACGCTGCAGTATATGTGGGTACGTTACAGTATACGTGAGTGTTACAGTATATATGGGCACTTTACTACGTTGGTACTTCTTGTTTGTACAACGATGAATCCATCTGGCACATGGCAGCAATGGGATGTGATGGGGGCGGTCAGTCCGTATACTATAACACTGCTGGGATGGGGGCGGTCAGTCCGCATACTATAACACTGCTGGGATGTGATGGGGGCGGTCAGTCCGTATACTATAACACCGCTGGGATGGGATGGGGGCGGTCAGTCCGTATACTATAACACTGCTGGGATGTGATGGGGGCGGTCAGTCCGTATACTATAACACTACTGGGATGGGATGGGGGCGGTCAGTCCGTATACTATAACACTGCTGGGAAGGGATGGAGGCGGTCAGTCCGTATACTATAACACTGCTGGGATTGGGGGCGGTCAGTCCGCATACTATAACACTGCTGGGATGTGATGGGGGCGGTCAGTCCGCATACTATAACACTGCTGGGATGTGATGGGGGCGGTCAGTCCGTATACTATAACACCGCTGGGATGGGATGGGGGCGGTCAGTCCGTATACTATAACACTGCTGGGATGTGATGGGGGCGGTCAGTCCGTATACTATAACACTACTGGGATGGGATGGGGGCGGTCAGTCCGTATACTATAACACTGCTGGGATGGGATGGAGGCGGTCAGTCCGTATACTATAACACTGCTGGGATTGGGGGCGGTCAGTCCGCATACTATAACACTGCTGGGATGTGATGGGGGCGGTCAGTCCGTATACTATAACACCGCTGGGATGGGATGGGGGCGGTCAGTCCGTATACTATAACACCGCTGGGATGGGATGGGGGCGGTCAGTCCGTATACTATAACACTGCTGGGATGGGATGGGGGCGGTCAGTCCGTATACTATAACACCGCTGGGATGGGATGGGGGCGGTCAGTCCGTATACTATAACACTGCTGGGATGGGGGCGGTCAGTCCGTATACTATAACACTGCTGGGATGGAGGCGGTCAGTCCGTATACTATAACACCGCTGGGATGTGATGGAGGCGGTCAGTCCGTATACTATAACACTGCTGGGATGGGATGGAGGCGGTCAGTCCGTACACTATAACACCGCTGGGATGGGATGGGGGCAGTCAGTCCGTATACTATAACACTGCTGGGATGGGATGGGGGCGGTCAGTCCGTATACTATAACACTGCTGGGATGGGGGCGGTCAGTCCGTATACTATAACACTGCTGGGATGGAGGCGGTCAGTCCGCATACTATAACACCGCTGGGATGTGATGGAGGCGGTCAGTCCGTATACTATAACACTGCTGGGATGGGATGGAGGCGGTCAGTCCGTACACTATAACACCGCTGGGATGGGATGGGGGCGGTCAGTCCGTACACTATAACACCGCTGGGATGGGATGGGGGCGGTCAGTCCGTATACTATAACACTGCTGGGATGGGATGGGGGCGGTCAGTCCGTATACTATAACACTGCTGGGATGGGGGCGGTCAGTCCGTATACTATAACACTGCTGGGATGGAGGCGGTCAGTCCGTATACTATAACACCGCTGGGATGTGATGGAGGCGGTCAGTCCGTATACTATAACACTGCTGGGATGGGATGGAGGCGGTCAGTCCGTACACTATAACACTGCTGGGATGGGATGGGGGCGGTCAGTCCGTATACTATAACACTGCTGGGATGGGATGGGGGCGGTCAGTCCGTATACTATAACACTGCTGGGATGTGATGGGGCGGTCAGTCTGTATACTATAACACTGCTGGGATGTGATGGGGGCGGTCAGTCCGTATACTATAACACTGCTGGGATGTGATGGGGGCGGTCAGTCAGTATACTATAACACTGCTGGGATGGGGGCGGTCAGTCCGTACACTATAACATCGCGGGGATGGGGGCGGTCAGTCCGTATACTATAACACCGCTGGGATGTGATGGAGGCGGTCAGTCCGTATACTATAACACCGCTGGGATGGGATGGAGGCGGTCAGTCCGTATACTATAACACCGCTGGGATGGGATGGAGGCGGTCAGTCCGTATACTATAACACTGCTGGGATGGAGGCGGTCAGTCCGTATACTATAACACCGCTGGGATGTGATGGAGGCGGTCAGTCCGTATACTATAACACTGCTGGGATGGGATGGAGGCGGTCAGTCCGTATACTATAACACTGCTGGGATGGGATGGGGGCGGTCAGTCCGTATACTATAACACTGCTGGGATGTGATGGGGCGGTCAGTCTGTATACTATAACACTGCTGGGATGTGATGGGGGCGGTCAGTCCGTATACTATAACACTGCTGGGATGTGATGGGGGCGGTCAGTCAGTATACTATAACACTGCTGGGATGGGGGCGGTCAGTCCGTACACTATAACATCGCGGGGATGGGGGCGGTCAGTCCGTATACTATAACACCGCTGGGATGTGATGGAGGCGGTCAGTCCGTATACTATAACACCGCTGGGATGGGATGGAGGCGGTCAGTCCGTATACTATAACACCGCTGGGATGGGATGGAGGCGGTCAGTCCGTATACTATAACACTGCTGGGATGGGATGGAGGCGGTCAGTCCGTATACTATAACACTGCTGGGATGGGGGCGGTCAGTCCGTATACTATAACACCGCTGGGATGTGACGGGGGCGGTCAGTCCGTATACTATAACACTGCTGGGATGTGATGGGGGCGGTCAGTCCGTATACTATAAGACCGCTGGGATGTGATGGAGGCGGTCAGTCCGTATGCTATAAGACCGCTGGGATGTGATGGAGGCGGTCAGTCAGTATACTATAACACTGCTGGGATGGGATGGAGGCGGTCAGTCCGTATACTATAACACCGCTGGGATGTGATGGAGGCAGTCAGTCCGTATACTATAACACTGCTGGGATGGGATGGGGGCGGTCAGTCCATATACTATAACACTGCTGGGATGTGATGGGGGCGGTCAGTCCGTATACTATAACACTGCTGGGATGGGATGGGGGCGGTCAGTCCGTATAACACCGCTGGGATGTGATGGGGGCGGTCAGTCCGTATACTATAACACCGCTGGGATGGGATGGAGGCGGTCAGTCCGTATACTATAACACTGCTGGGATGGGATGGGGGCGGTCAGTCCATATACTATAACACTGCTGGGATGTGATGGGGGCGGTCAGTCCGTATACTATAACACTGCTGGGATGGGATGGGGGCGGTCAGTCCGTATACTTTAACACTGCTGGGATGGGATGGAGGCGGTCAGTCCGTATACTATAACACTGCTGGGATGGGGGCGGTCAGTCCGTATACTATAACACCGCTGGGATGGGGGCGGTCAGTCCGTATACTATAACACTGCTGGGATGGGATGGGGGCGGTCAGTCCGTATACTATAACACTGCTGGGATGGGATGGGGGCGGTCAGTCCGTATACTTTAACACTGCTGGGATGGGATGGAGGCGGTCAGTCAGTATACTATAACACTGCTGGGATGGGGGCGGTCAGTCCGTATACTATAACACTGCTGGGATGGAGGCGGTCAGTCCGTATACTATAACACTGCTGGGATGGGATGGGGGCGGTCAGTCCGTATACTTTAACACTGCTGGGATGGGATGGAGGCGGTCAGTCCGTATACTATAACACCGCTGGGATGGGGGCGGTCAGTCCGTATACTATAACACCGCTGGGATGGGATGGGGGCGGTCAGTCCGTATACTATAACACTGCTGGGATGGGATGGGGGCGGTCAGTCCGTATACTTTAACACTGCTGGGATGTGATGGGGGCGGTCAGTCAGTATACTATAACACTGCTGGGATGGGGGCGGTCAGTCAGTATACTATAACACTGCTGGGATGGGGGCGGTCAGTCCGTATACTATAACACCGCTGGGATGGGGGCGGTCAGTCCGTATACTATAACACCGCTGGGATGGGATGGGGGCGGTCAGTCCGTATACTATAACACCGCTGGGATGTGGGCGGTCAGTCCGTATACTATAACACCGCTGGGATGGGGGCGGTCAGTCCGTATACTATAACACTGCTGGGATGGGATGGGGGCGGTCAGTCGGTATACTTTAACACTGCTGGGATGTGATGGGGGCGGTCAGTCAGTATACTATAACACTGCTGGGATGGGGGCGGTCAGTCAGTATACTATAACACTGCTGGGATGGGGGCGGTCAGTCCGTATACTATAACACCGCTGGGATGGGGGCGGTCAGTCCGTATACTATAACACCGCTGGGATGGGATGGGGGCGGTCAGTCCGTATACTATAACACCGCTGGGATGGGGGCGGTCAGTCCGTATACTATAACACTGCTGGGATGGGATGGGGGCGGTCAGTCCGTATACTATAACACTGCTGGGATGGGATGGGGGCGGTCAGTCCGTATACTATAACACTGCTGGGATGGGGGCGGTCAGTCCGTATACTATAACACCGCTGGGATGGGGGCGGTCAGTCCGTATACTATAACACCGCTGGGATGGGGGCGGTCAGTCCGTATACTATAACACCGCTGGGATGGGATGGGGGCGGTCAGTCCGTATACTATAACACTGCTGGGATGGGATGGGGGCGGTCAGTCCGTATACTATAACACTGCTGGGATGGGATGGGGGCGGTCAGTCCGTATACTATAACACTGCTGGGATGGGATGGGGGCGGTCAGTCCGTATACTATAACACTGCTGGGATGGGATGGGGGCGGTCAGTCCGTATACTATAACACTGCTGGGATGGGGGCGGTCAGTCCGTATACTATAACACTGCTGGGATGGGGGCGGTCAGTCCGTATACTATAACACCGCTGGGATGGGGGCGGTCAGTCCGTATACTATAACACCGCTGGGATGGGATGGGGGCGGTCAGTCCGTATACTATAACACCGCTGGGATGGGGGCGGTCAGTCCGTATACTTTAACACTGCTGGGATGGGATGGGGGCGGTCAGTCCGTATACTATAACACTGCTGGGATGGGATGGGGGCGGTCAGTCAGTATACTATAACACCGCTGGGATGGGGGCGGTCAGTCCGTATACTATAACACCGCTGGGATGGGGGCGGTCAGTCCGTATACTATAACACCGCTGGGATGGGGGCGGTCAGTCCGTATACTATAACACCGCTGGGATGGGGGCGGTCAGTCCGTATACTATAACACCGCTGGGATGGGGGCGGTCAGTCCGTATACTATAACACCGCTGGGATGGGGGCGGTCAGTCCGTATACTATAACACCGCTGGGATGGGGGCGGTCAGTCCGTATACTATAACACCGCTGGGATGGGATGGGGGCGGTCAGTCCGTATACTATAACACCGCTGGGATGGGGGCGGTCAGTCCGTATACTATAACACCGCTGGGATGGAGGCGGTCAGTCCGTATACTATAACACCGCTGGGATGGGGGCGGTCAGTCCGTATACTATAACACCGCTGGGATGGGGGCGGTCAGTCCGTATACTATAACACCGCTGGGATGGGGGCGGTCAGTCCGTATACTATAACACCGCTGGGATGGGGGCGGTCAGTCCGTATACTATAACACTGCTGGGATGGGGGCGGTCAGTCCGTATACTATAACACTGCTGGGATGGGGGCGGTCAGTCCGTATACTATAACACCGCTGGGATGGGGGCGGTCAGTCCGTATACTATAACACCGCTGGGATGGGGGCGGTCAGTCCGTATACTATAACACCGCTGGGATGGGGGCGGTCAGTCCGTATACTATAACACCGCTGGGATGGAGGCGGTCAGTCCGTATACTATAACACCGCTGGGATGGGGGCGGTCAGTCCGTATACTATAACACCGCTGGGATGGGGGCGGTCAGTCCGTATACTATAACACCGCTGGGATGGGGGCGGTCAGTCCGTATACTATAACACCGCTGGGATGGGGGCGGTCAGTCCGTACACTATAACACCGCTGGGATGGAGGCGGTCAGTCCGTATACTATAACACCGCTGGGATGGGGGCGGTCAGTCCGTATACTATAACACCGCTGGGATGGGGGCGGTCAGTCCGTATACTATAACACTGCTGGGATGGGATGGGGGCGGTCAGTCCGTATACTATAACACCGCTGGGATGGGGGCGGTCAGTCCGTATACTATAACACTGCTGGGATGGGGGCGGTCAGTCCGTATATTACACGCCGGGTGCAGATCTGGAGGTCACGGCTTGTACCCGGTGCGGGGCCTGGGGGTGATAACAGGCTTTGGCTCCCCGCATGTATAGTCCTGCACCGGTCATGATGGACGTCACCCATAGTCTGCACGGAGGGAGCGGCACATCCTCACCTCCCAGTCCCGGCCATCATCCGTGTCTCCCCCTCCTCCGCTCCTCATCATGCTACCGCTCCGGCTCCCTGCAGCCCCCCCAAGAATTACAGCCCCATTTCCAGAGAGAACGCATGCGCAGTGCACACCTGCAGACGCTCCTGGTCAGGGTTGGACTGCGGGCAACCAATCAGAGAGAGAAGCTGGGGCTATTCCCAGTCAGGGAGGATTCCCTCATTACACGTGACGTCACCAGCACAGGGAGCCGGCTCCTGTTTTCCTGCGCAGCCACTTACTATTATATTAATAATATATTCTCATATTATATACAGACAGCAATAATTATATATTATACACAGAAATCAATAATAATATACTAAATACAGACATCAATAATAATATATTATATACAGACATCAATAATAATATATAGATATCAATAATATATTATATATACAGACATGAATAATAATATAGTCTGATAGTACAT
This sequence comes from Dendrobates tinctorius, assembly GCF_039654945.1. NCBI lineage: Eukaryota > Metazoa > Chordata > Amphibia > Anura > Dendrobatidae > Dendrobates > Dendrobates tinctorius. Next base: position 50,894,827 of record NW_027361707.1, read on the forward strand.
GATATATATATAAATAGTCATATATTGTCATAGTACATAATGCAGACATGTATTATCATAATATAATGTACAAATATAATATTAATGTATTAAATGATATTAATGGTAAATAACATATCCTACTTTAGATATACAGACATTATAAATAGCCCAGTGTAATGTAGCACTGTCCACCATACTGCCATCCATTGCTGCTATAATAATACACCCAGGGCCGGCTCCAGGTTTTGTGGGCCCTGGGCGAAAGTGTCTCAGTGGGCCCCTTTAACACGTACCACAATTCATGATGCACAGATACGGCAAAGAAATATAGGTTTAGTACAATACCAAAGATATCACTTACTTCTTACATTGCATGAGTGATATCTACTGTAAATTCTACAATAGCTCAGAAACCAGCAAATCATCGCAGAGCACAGTGCGTGCCCTAGTGGGGATTCAAAAGTTTTCATTTAAGACCGGACAGCATAGAACTCCATAAAGTATTCTGGGTATCACATAGTCTTCCATACAGTTTATTTGGCACCACATATTGCTTCATACAGAATAATTGGCCTCATATAATGCTCCATACAGACTAATGAGCCCCACATATTGCTTTATACAGAATAACGAGCCTCATATAATGCTCCATACAGACTAATGAGCCCCACATATTGCTTCATACAGAATAATGGGCCTCATATAATGCTCCATACAGACTAATGAGCCCCACATATTACTTCATACAGAATAACGAGCCTCATATAATGCTCCATACAAACTAATGAGCCCCACATATTGCTTCATACAGAATAACGAGCCTCATATAATGCTCCATACAGTCTAATGAGCCCCACATATTGCTTCATACAGAATAATGGGCCTCATATAATGCTCCATACAGACTAATGAGCCCCACATATTGCTTCATACAGAATAACGAGCCTCATATAATGCTCCATACAGACTAATGAGCCCCACAAATTGCTTCATACAGAATAACGAGCCTCATATAATGCTCCATACAGACTAAAGAGCCCCACATATTGCTTCATACAGAATAACGAGCCTCATATAATGCTCCATACAGACTAATGAGCCCCACATATTGCTTCATACAGAATAATGGGCCTCATATAATGCTCCATACAGACTAATGAGCCCCACATATTGCTTCATACAGAATAATGAGCCTCATATAATGCTCCATACAGACTAATGAGCCCCACATATTGCTTCATACAGAATAATGGGCCTCATATAATGCTCCATACAGACTAATGAGCCCCACATATTACTTCATACAGAATAACGAGCCTCATATAATGCTCCATACAAACTAATGAGCCCCACATATTGCTTCATACAGAATAACGAGCCTCATATAATGCTCCATACAGTCTAATGAGCCCCACATATTGCTTCATACAGAATAATGGGCCTCATATAATGCTCCATACAGACTAATGAGCCCCACATATTGCTTCATACAGAATAACGAGCCTCATATAATGCTCCATACAGACTAATGAGCCCCACAAATTGCTTCATACAGAATAACGAGCCTCATATAATGCTCCATACAGACTAAAGAGCCCCACATATTGCTTCATACAGAATAACGAGCCTCATATAATGCTCCATACAGACTAATGAGCCCCACATATTGCTTCATACAGAATAATGGGCCTCATATAATGCTCCATACAGACTAATGAGCCCCACATATTGCTTCATACAGAATAATGAGCCTCATATAATGCTCCATACAGACTAATGAGCCCCACATATTGCTTCATACAGAATAATGGGCCTCATATAATGCTCCATACAGACTAATGAGCCCGACATATTGCTTCATACAGAATAATGGGCCTCATATAATGCTCCATACTGACTAATGAGCCCCATATATTGCTTCATACAGTATAATGAGCCCCATATATTGCTTCATACAGAAAAAGGGTCCTCATATAATGCTCCTTACATAATAATGGGCATCATATAATGGTCTATACAGAATAATGGGCCCCATACAATGCTCCATACAGAACTCCATACAGAAAATGGGCCTCATATAATGCTCCATACTGGATAATGTGCCCCATATAATGCTCCAAACAGGATAATGGGCCCCATATAATGCTCCATACTGGATAATGGGCCCCATATAATGCTCCATACAGGATAATGGGCCCCATATATTGCTCCATGGGGAGGGCGGAGAGCAGAGGGCAGAGGGCGGAGAGTGGGGGACTGACCCCGGACTTATAAATTAAAAAAAAACTTGTTCAGGTGCCGAGTGGGCCCCCCATCTCGCCAGGGCCCGGCACTTGCCCAGGTACGCCGGGTGCTGATGCCAGCCCTGAATACACCTATTTATTTTAGGGGTGCCTGTCTCTTATGGTGGGCGCTGTAGGTTCCCGTGCCTCCACCTTTATGACATGTTCACCCATTGATCGGCCAATAAGTCTTTGCTCAGTAGGGCGAAGTCTGTTCTGTAAAATATTAGTTCAACTTCTGGACCAGATGTTGCTGTTTTTGCACAGAATGAATGTATATGAAAAGGTGAAACATTTCCTACATTAGGGGCACATTCATTATTACTGACTGAGACGCCCTAGGGAAATGTCCCCATCTGTCCTGCTCCAGGGTCATTACTATGTGCGGGGAGGATTACAGAATGTCAGATGTGGTTTTCCATCACTTTTCTGAAAGTCACATAAAAATCCTTTGGAAATAAAAGCAGAAATTAATGAAAACCTGAATCAGGTAACTGCTCACCGATCCTTCACCATTACTCTCAATAAAGTCACCTGTCATAAAAAGTCGAGCAGGAGCTTCAAAAATATGGCGCTGAGTGAGAACACAGCCTGATCTGTCTGCTCCTGTATATATCCTGTACTCATTAAGATCAGTAATGATCGAGCAGCTCGGACACTTGGACGGACGCGACTCGAGTAACAAGTATAATGGAAGTCAATGAGAAACTTATTTTTCTTCAAGACTCTACCAGGAGGGCTAGGGAGGCAGGAACATCGCTGAAATGGATGGAAACAGCCCTCAAATTTAATGGGAACAGCATGGAGATGACGCCTGGACACATCTCTGATTCCAAGGTCGCTGCTGGGAACAATGGTGTTGTAAGGGGTGTACAGGGACCGTGTAATACTCCACTCCCTTCCTGTATGTATAACTGTATGTATATGTGCTATTAATATATATTTGTAACATAGCTAAAGCGTAGTACAGGAGTCAGTCACTAGATGGGGTACATGACACCTTAGTGTAATAGACAGTGTATATATTTAACTATAGGAGGAGTTTACTTGGAGTAAGGCAGGAACAGTTTACTGGTGAGTCCAGAAGGGGCTAGAGAGCCCATACAGCTTGGGTCGGCTTAAAGCCCGAGCTACCCAGTAGCTCCACAACATTTTAAGCTTAGGACCCAGCCATCCAGGGCACAGTGGACAGAGGTGCAACAGTGAGACAGCAGTGGGGAGCTGAAGTGGAGAAAAGGTCCAGAACAGTGCGGGGACACAGGTCGCTCATCATGTGGCAGATCATCCCATGGGCTAATGCCCTCAGATCCGGGGCAAAACAGCTGAGGGAACCCCCAAGAGCTGAGAGTCTGAACAGAGAGGACAGTGCATTACCGCAAGAGGCGGTACGACCTGGGCATGTACTGGGGGACCAAGGAAGGATTGCAGGGAAAGTGGAGAATGGAAGCTGTCTGGAACCCTATGCAAATGCTGTTACTGACAAGGATGTGCTGTGCAAAGAGGAAAGTAAAGTTCTACGTTTTCAGTTTGATATGGACTCTGTCTCTTATTGTGCAACAACGCTAGCAGTGGATCTTCAGCCAGCCCGATGGGACGGTGCAGAAGGTGAAGCAGAAGGTATGCTGCAGAGGAGACAGCATTTTCATGTGACGGGAGGCCAGGGCATGCTAAAGCAAATATTCTCAGCCACGACTGCAGCCCTGGCTCACCTTCATTGTGTCAGAGTATTACTCCACTTTTACAGTGCCTTGCGAAAGTATTCGGCCCCCTGAAACCTTTCAACCTTTTCCCACATATCATGCTTCAAATATAAACATACCAAATGTAAATTTTTGGTGAAGAATCAACAACAAGTGAGACACAATTGTGAAGTTGAACGAAATTTATTGGTTATTTTAAATTTTTGTGGAAATTCAAAAAATGAAAAGTGGGGTGTGCAATATTATTCGTCCCCTTTACTTTCAGTGCAGCAAACTCACTCCAGACGTTCATTGTGGATCTCTGAATGAGCCAATGTTGTCCTAAATGACTAATGATGGTAAATATAATCCACATGTATGTAATCATGTCTCCGTATAAATGCACCTGCTCTGTGATAGTATCAGGATTCTGTTTGAAGCACAGAGAGCATCATGAAGACCAAGGAACACAACAGGCAGGTCCGTGATACTGTTGTGGAGAAGTTTAAAGCCGGATTTGGATAGAAAATGATTTCCAAAACTCTAAACATCCCAAGGAGCACTGTGCAAGCGATCATATTAAAATGGAAGGAGTATCATACCACTGCAAATCTACCAAGACCAGGCCGTCCCTCTAAACTTTTATCTCAAACTAGGAGAAGACTGATCAGAGATGCAGCCAAGAGGCCTATGATCACTCTGGATGAACTGCAGAGATCTACAGCAGAGATGGGACAGTCTGTCCATAGGACAACAATCAGTCGTACACTGCACAAATCTGGCCTTTATGGAAGAGTGGCAAGAAGAAAGCCATTTCTCAAAGATATGCATAAAAAGTGTTGTTTAAAGTTTGCAACAAGCCACCTGGGAGACACACCAAACGTGGAAGAAGGTGCTCTGGTCAGATGAAACCAAAATCGAACTTTTTGGAAACAAAGCCAAATGATATATTTGGCGTCAAGGCAACACAGCTCATTACCCTGAACACACCATCCCCACTGTGAAACATGATGGTGGCAGCATCATGGTTTGGGCCTGCTTTTCTTCAGCAGGGACAGGGAAGATGGTTAAAATTGATGGGAAGATGGATGGAGCCAAATACAGGACGATTCTTGAAGAAAACCTGTTGGAGTCTGCAAAAGAACTGAGACTGGGACAGCGATTGTCTTCCAACAAGACAATGATCCCAAACATAAAGCAAAATCTACGATGGAATGGTTCACAAATAAACGTATCCAGGTGCTAGAATGGCCAAGTCAAAGTCCAGACCTGAATCCAATCGAGAATCTGAGGAAAGAGCTGAAAACTGCTGTTCACAAACGATCTCCATCAAACCTCACTGAGCTCGAGCTGTTTGCCAAGGAAGAATGTGCAAAAAATTCAGTCTCTCGATGTACAGAACTGATAGAGACATACCCCAAGCGAGTTGCACCTGTAATCGCAGCAAAAGGTGGCGCAACAAAGTAATACGTTAAAGGGGCCGAATAATATTGCACGCCCCACTTTTCAGTTTTTGAATTTCCACAAAAATTTAAAATAACCAATAAATTTCGCTCAATTTCACAACTGTGTCCCACTTGTTGATTCTTCACCAAAAATTTACATTTGGTATCTTTATGTTTGAAGCATGCCCCCCGAGGAAGCCCACGCGAAACACGTGTCGGGGCTGCTGCAGGACACACATGCTGGCAGTCAAACTATGCGTAAGACATGCATGTCTCTAGTCTTGTTCTCTCATTGGAATTGAGTCGGTTATAATGATTTTTCAGGAGTTATGGAGATCACTATGAAATCCCTTTTCCTTTGCACTTTACATGCACTAAGCACTTTTTTGGATTATACTAATTTTGTGTAAAATAATTCTTTACTGAGGCCTGCTAGTCTTATCCATGCTGTTATAACAGTGATATTTTTGGTCCTTGCACACATGAGCTTTTGTACTACGCTTTGTCTTTCTCTGAGTCTGTATACTATACTGTATGTAATTTATGTAAATTATTTGGGTAATAAACTCTTTGTGATATTTTTAGTGCATTTTGGACTTTTTTACTCCATTGTTCATCTGTAGGATTTATCCTGGAATAAATGTAGCGGAGGGCTTGAGAAAACATTTTTTGCCCATTTTTAAGGAGTGAGAAGGGTGAACAACTAGTAATCAGTGTTGGCCAAAATGCATATAACACAAGGGACACAGGAAAGGCAGACTCCCAATGGGCAAAACTTCCCTGTCCCCACTAGGAGGATGATTCTCCATCTCCTTCTCTTTTTCAGCCTATCCACACTGAAGAGATGGGATGAAGCTGGAGTGGGTAGTACCCTGTGTAGCACAGGCAACCATCTCCTCTTCACTCACCTCCTCTTCCTCAGCCTCCTCCTCTTCATTATCACCCAATCCATACTGAGAAGATGAGATGAAGCTGGGCTAGGCAGTATTACCCTGTGTACTTTCTTTCTCCATCTTCATCTGGTCCACAAGTGAAGCTTTCTCTTTAATTGTGAGCAGTGAGCGTTTGAGTAGATACAAACACAGAATGGATATGCTGATTATGGCATCATCACCATTCACTATCTTTGTTCATTCCTCAAAGTTTTATAGAACCTCACAGATGTAAGTCATCCATGCCCACTCGTCAGTTCTTATGTGCGGAGGCAGACCGGAATACTGAAGGGCATGTAGTAGATGGTATCCAACTACTGCCCTCTGCTGCTCACAAAGCCTTGTTGACATATGTATTGTGGAGTTCCAGCACATGGTAACATCACACACGAGATGGTGAGCTGGCACTTGCAAGCGCTGCTGCAGCAATGCCACAGCGGCGGCAGCTGTAGCTAACTTGTGGAAATGGGTGCACACACGCCATTGCAGGATGAGACAGAGAGGGCGAGTGAGTAAGTAGAGATGGAGAGTCATGGATCTCATCTAGAGAGAGACAGATGGTGGTATGGAGCAGCACTTTTTGAGGGACAAGGAAGATCAGAGAGTAAGCGGCAGCGGATGCGACAGTCGGAGGACATGCGGACAGGTGGAATGATGAAATCAAAGGACCCACCAGAGGGTTCCAAGGTAGCAGCCAGACCTCAAGGCTGAAAAGGCCGTCTCGGTCTGGCCAAAACCCTGCAGCAGAGTGGAACGTCTGAAGTGCCTGATGGCGACATGGCCGGTAAGTACCTCACAGCCCCCCAAAGAAAGTACTGATCCAGAAGGCCGCGTGGCCACATGCGGCTGCTGCCCTTCAAGCAAGGACCACCACGCATAGGCCTCAAGAACAGGTTGCCCAGAAGGTGGCACCAGGGAATCGGACGGAAGCAATGCCCAAATCGCACGCTCCCTAGAGAGAGAGTCAGGAGAGGGAGTAGGGAGTCCTCATCCAGTGACTCATCAGGCACCACTTTCATCATCTTCCAAAGCCTGGGAGCGGACACTTTTCTTGAGCTGTGAGTAGAACGAAACCCTAGTTTAAGTGTAGCTGCTTTAAAGTTAAAATGTCAGCCATAACTGCTAGTAGCAAAAATTTAGGCCTGTTCTACTTCCCTAAGGACAGGAAACCTTGAATACACCGGAAACATCCGTAATTGGCCAGCACAGCTACAGTTATGTTTTCCCCCATTCCTGTTCTTTTGCACACATTGCGCACCCCACTGCTGGATTGCAGGACTGTGAACCCTTAAAGGTCCAAGTCCTTGTGACTTTAGGGACTATGTACAACTGCACTATGTCCCACTGTCCCCATGAACATTGCCTAAAACTACCATTGAACTTTTCCCCAGGCACTGATGGACAGCATACTTTACTTTTAAAGTGACTTGGATCACAAAAAGGGGGAAAATGGTACGGATGACCAGAAGATCGAGCTGGGTCATTGCTCCTGGACTATCAGAGCTGTTGTAACTTGGCCAATGGGCCCATGTGTTCTAAAAACTTCGGACACTCTGTGTCGGGGTCCCCGGAGCAGTGGGACTATGGTCATGCGAATCTGTGTTTAAAAGGAAATTGGACATTCTGTGTCGGGTCCGCGGTGCAGTGGGACCGGGTCATGTGGACCCGTGTGACTAAACAGACGACTCGATGCATGTCTGCCATGTTAAAGAGGAAAAGGACTATGCCCGTGGATGATTAGGAGATTGATATTTGTGTGGGCCAAAAGCTTGGTTTAATAAAGAACTTGAACTTTGTTGTTAGAGAGTCCCCTATTGAATGTGCAGCTGTTCCTGGATCCAGGATCGTAGTGACAGTGGAGGCCTGTGGCCAAAACGTGAGTGAACTGTACTGCACTTACAGCACTAGGACAATGTTTATTTGTGTGGTGCCAGGTTGTGGGAGAACAAAAGCCCCTCTCCCATGACTACAGCACTGAACACCTTAAAACTATTTAGTGGTTTGGCCTGAGGGTGGGTCGCTAAGTATTTTCTCTTGCGTTTGAAGGCCTGGAGTAGGGACAGCTGAACGCTGCGCTGAGAAAAGGATTAGAATGTGGTTGCTGATAGTGCTTGTAAATTTGCAATGACAGGTACAGAGCAGGAGGCATCTGCGCCTGCATCCTGGACAGGGGATTGGCAATCACTTAGCACAGGGTAACAGGCAGTGGTGTCACCCGCAGAGACTGATTGTGAACCCAAGAGTTCGGCCCACGTAGTCACGTGCCTTGATGATGTGCCTGAGCATGTTGGTGATGGTTGGGTTGGTATTGGTCAGGCCCCTGCTGATCTTGGTATGGCTTAGGTTGCAAATGGCCATTCTTTCATCATCTGCACTTTCTTTAAAAAAGTGCCAGACTGGGGGAACACCTAATCCGTGGCCTGGGTCCTCTGGTGAACATTTGCCCGCCTTCTCCCTCTGGCCACCCCACTGCCTCTTCCTGTCTGTTGCGATGCTCCCCCTCGGTGCTGCTGTTCTCGCACTGCATGGCACCTTCCCAGGTGGAGTCAATGACTTCATCTTCCACCACCTCGTCTTCCACTTCCACAGTGGTCCTCCTGACTTCTTGACTTAACAACATCACTTGTTGGTAACGGTGTCTCATCATCATCTATCTCTTGAGACACTAATTCTCATTCCCCACATTCTTCTGACCATGGCTGCTGAAATATTTGCGCATCCCTACACACGATCTTTTCATGTCCCTCTTGAAGCGTTCAGGGCGAGAGGCCAGAATCAATAAATTAAAATGAAAGTGGTCCTCAAAGTGTCCGAATGTGGGATCATTTATCTCTTGGGAGTTGCCATGGTGGGAGACAGCAGGATCAGGATGAGGATTATGTTGTCGAGACTCTTGGCTTGTAAGACTGGGCCATGTGGTGCTGGGAAACATACTGGAAGCATAATCTGACATCCAATCGATCACCTGTTCAAAATGTTCTGGCTTCAAGAGTGGTGTCCCATGCCTCTGCAAAGTGGGACAGGAAGTTAGGTCTCATGGATTAGCTTGTTTGTTGGGCTGCTCTCTGCACTGAGGCTGCTGTAGGGGAAGAATTTGTTACTGTGTGATGAGGGCTGCTTCATGCGGACGGGAAGGGCCTGTAGATATGGAGGGTGGGGTTGTTGCTATAGAGGGCATGTTTGGAGTAGAGTAGGAGGTTACGACTAGTTCTCATTTCAATGCCATAACACCCCCCCTGGACGTTCTGTTCAGAATATCTAGAAAACTGTGCAAACTAGTGACAGAAAGTAAATTACTTATTGTCATAATTCTACAGCCCAGATATGTACTGAGATTATGTGAAAAGCCAGGACAACCCCTTTAAAGGAATGTCCAGAAGGGAACCACCACAAGGAGTGGAGCCTGCGGCTTAATTGGACTCCACACGGGCAACCTCAAGCATGCCAGCCACGGAAAGGATGGACAGATTGCAAGCTTTCTCTATTCTGTGGGTGGTGGTGCATGACCGTTTTTAGTTGTGCTAGCGATTTGTCAGCTTAATTCCGTTAACGAACGAGACACCAGCATGCCCCCGTGGTCCGTGTCCAGCTTACTAGAGGGACACGCGAGGCTCTGGCACGTGAGATCGAGCAATAACAGGTCTGTCATGCCCTTACATGTCCGGGGCTGCACGCGCTACACTGAAAGGACCAGCGTGTGTCGCTTACAGGTGCGGATAACCCGCTGAACCCCGTTAGTGATGGGGATCTGGGATTCCAATTCTTCCCCGTGAACGAGGATTTCCCAGTAAGTGCAGGTCAACCGGAATTCCGGAATTAGGCCTAACCAGCATTCCAGAAAGAATGTGCAAAAATTAAGTGTCCAAACCACAGGTGCTGTAGCTTGCTTAACAGCTGGGCTCCTCTGCTGAGTAGCACGCAGTTCTTACATAAACAGGCAGCATAGCTTGGTTCACGGGTGGGCAACTCTGCTGAGTAGCAGACAGTGCTTACATAAACAGGCGGCATAGCTAGGTTCATGGGTGGGCTCCTCTGCTGAGCAGTAGACACAGGTACTAGGCCAAAAGTATTGACTGGGCTAAATGGAGTTAAAAAATGGTTCTTACTTAAACAGGCGGCACAGCTTGGTTCACGGGTGGGCTCCTCTGCTGAGTAGCAGACACAGTTACTAGGCCCAAACTATTAACTGGGTTAAATGCAGTCAAAAATTGGTTCTTTCATAAACAGGTGTCATAGCTTGGTTCACGGGTGGGTTCCTCTGCTGAGTAGCAGACAGTGCTACAAGACCCAAAAGGATTTTTTGGACAAGATGCGGTAAAAAATTATTAGAAACACACACGGTATAGCTCCTTGACAGGTGTACGACACCGCTGGCTACCAGACACCGCTACTATGCCATGAAACTGTCTATTAACATTGAAAACCATTATTAATGTGAAAATAATGTGAAAATAAAGTTACGCTTTTGGTGAACGAACCGTTCTCGAACGGAACCTCGAGATGGATACAAGTACAGACGGAAAGTCGAGTGATTGCAGAAATTTTGGAATTACTAATCACAGGAAAAACTCCCGGGAGAATTCTCAGAGGCTGACCCTCAATTACTTTGTGTGTGGAGACAGCGAAAACAGTTCTTTGTGAAGAAAGGCTTGCTGTATCGCAGTACCGTGGATCCCATCACCGTTACTCATCTCCATCAAATTGTGATCACAGGGAGAGATGTAGACATTGTCCTCACTGCCTATCATGATCTGTCAGGTAACTTTAGAGTGCAAAAGACAGAAGCCACAGGCGATTCTATTGGATTGGCATGAGAGGACACATTTAAAAATGTGGGCAGGAATGTCACAAGTCTGTGAGTAGGAAAACTGTGAAAGCTGATGATAAACCACCACTGCATCTCATTGTGAGTCGACGTCCATAACAAATGGAAGACATTGATCATCTGAAGATAGAGCCCAGGAGGAAAGGGCATAGCTACGCCTTAACCATCATCTATCAGTTCACCAAATTTGTAGTGGCTGTCCCAGTCAAGGATTTAACAGCCCAGACTACACAGCGGTGGAGCAGGGAGAGGTAAGTATTGCAAGTGCTGGGGCCCTGAGCAAGCAGGGGGGCCCACTCGTGGGCGGCGGTACTGGCACAGGGCCCCTCATAGTACGCCGATGTGTCTGACGGCGGGTGTGCACCCCCACCTTCAGAGACACTTGATTGTACTATGAGGGACCCTGTGCCAGTGCCGTCGCCCAAGAGTGGGCCCACCCACCTGTCCAGGGTAACGGCACTCGCACGGGTGCGTGTGCCAGGTGGTGACCCCGGCCCTGGGGGGGGAGGCAGCCCAGTTAGGGAGGTTGGAAAAATGGCATATGCTGATGTTGGACATTCAGCAGCTGCAAATGGAGGAATTGGAGAAGTCCTAGGAAGAGGAGGACAAAAGCGAGCCATTTTTCTGGCAACCTATGTGTCAGCAGGGGAAGGTGGGATAAAATCCTTTGAAACCCATGCATGGTTCATTTTAATGAAGGTTAGATCATCAACATTTTGGGTCGACAGACGGGTCCTTTTTTCTGTCAGGATTGATCCAGCAGCACTGAAGACTCTTTCGGATAGCACACTAGCAGCACAGAAAGCGAGCTCCTGTAAGGCATATTGTGCCAATTCAGGCCAGGTGTCCAGTTTACAGGCCCAATAGTCAAAGGGGAATGACCTGTGAGGGAGAACATCGATATGGGAGGAGAAGTAGTTTGTAACCATAGTTGACAACTGCTGTCTCCTGTCACTTTCAATCGATGCAGTATTACCAGTCGTGTGAGCGGTACTTGAAAAATCAGTCCACAACATGGTCATGAAACCCCTGTCTCCAATGCCACTTCAGATGTCTGCACCACGAACACCTCTTCCATGTTGCCCCCTACTGCTCGTGTGAGAACCATCACCGCTGCTGTGTGCTGGGAATGCCTCAAACAAACGGTTTACCAGAGTTGCTAGTTTGTTAGCCAATATTAGCTCTAGGTTGTCCTGTGGCATGATGTTTTGGAATTTGCCTTTATAGCGTGGATCCAGGATGCTGGCCAACCAGTAGTCATCATTAGTGTTGAGCATTCCGATACTGCAAATATCGGGTATCGGCCGATATTCGCTGTATCGGAGTTCCGATATTTTTACAATATCGAATACCGGAATCGAAAGTTCCCATAATGCAATGAGCCAGTTGTGTTAGCCATGTTAACTAATGGCATGGCTGTTATTGGCTGCTGAAATGATGTCATCATGATGCGCGGTCTGTGCGGGCCTGCCGGGGGTCTGTGCGGGCCTGCCGGGGTCTGTACGGGCCTGCCGGGGGTCTGTGCGGGCATCACTGAGAGGTTACTATAGTTTACTGGTCTCACTTTATGGCAAAAGCTGCGTGGGCACTTTCTCACACAGCAATGCCAAAAGTGAGACTAGGGACTATTTTTTTACAGTGGTGGAGGAATACAGTGCGGAAGGATACCTACCTGTCGTGGTTTATTCAGAATGCTGGGCAGGCGGTGTAGGGGTTAATTTGTAGAGCCTCCTTCTGGGTCTGGGGAGGGTTTTTATAGCTTCAGGTGAGGACCCTCCCCTGTCGCTTATACTCCTAGTTTGAGTGTGCCCGACCCTGCTCCGTTTGTGCTCTCGCCTGTCCTGGTACGATTGTTTGGTGTATGATCTGGTTTGGCCTCGTTTTACATCTCTTGGATTCTGATATTGTACTTGTGTGTCCGTCCCGTGTATGACCCCTGGCTTTGTCCTGACCTCCCTGTGATCGCCCCTCTGGTGCTTCTGCCTCCATCCCGTGTGTGACCCTCTGCTATGCCTGACTATTCTCTGATTCACAATTCTGCACCTCGTTTGCCCGTACTGTGTATGACCTCCGTTTTGCCCGACTCTGAGTTTTCTACCATCTACCATGAATGTAGTATATATGTAGTATGTATGTAGTATGTATATATGTTGCCCTGGAGCACATGGTAGGACCTTGGACCTGGTGAGGCTTAAGTGTTGGGCAGTCTCAGGCCGAGACGGATGTCCTGAATAGCACCCGCTGAGCCCCTGGACCTGGTGAGGCCGGTGTGTGGGGAGACCCTGGGAGGAGGGTCGCTCCCTGAATCTCACCCGGTGCGCCCTGTGTGTTGGACGGTCTCAGGTGGAGACAGGAGCGTCCTGAATAGCGCACAGTCAGGACACGTGAGTTTTTTTTGTGGTGTGTTTTTTTTCTTTTTTCTCGACTCAGCCTGCGGTGGCTCAGTGGGAGTCAAGAAGGTGACAAGCGGCTTGATGTGGCTCAGTGGGGTCACGAAGGTGACAAGCGGCTTCCGGTAGATCGGCGGGTCCATGAAGACGGCGCAGCAGGAGCTGCAGTGACTCCAGCCGCTGTGTGTGTGAACAGCAGCCGGTGGTGCCAGTGATCGGTGACAGCAGGAGCTGTGGTGGTGCCAACAAGGACTTGTCTGGTATCGTGAGAGACATAAACTGTGTGGTGTGAACTGTGGTCTGAGAAGACCGGTATAACAGACATGGGGAGATCCCGAAAGAGGGTGGAGTCCCAAAAGGGGGCGGTGACCCAAATTGGGGTGGTAGCCCAAAAGGGGATGGAGTCCCAAATGGGGGTGGTAACCAAAAAAGAGGTGGAGTCCCAGAAGGGGGCGGTGACCCAAATTGGCATGGTAACCCAAAAAGGGGTAGAGTCCCGGGAGGGGGCGGCAACCCAAAGTGGGGTGGTGGTCCAGAAAGGGGCCAAGTTTGAAGAAGTGACAGCACTGGGTGACTCAGTGGGTATGTCTGGGAAACTGCAGTGTACGTGTATGTCGTTTCCAGAATGTGGGATATACTTTCCGGAGCATGACGGGCCGCAAGTGTGTACAGTGATGCTGCACCGGGAAGGAATCTCGGGACGGTTGGACTCCAAGAGTCAGGTGACTCTGATAGGAACTCCTCTCACTTTCTGTCTGACCGAGAAAATGGCCCAGGTTCGCTGTAAACATGGGGTCACGGTGAACTATATGCTAGACAGAGTGGTGTTTGAGGGGCCTGGAGGCAGTGAGTGCCAAGGTGGCGGAATACCACCAGACTTATTGTATACCTTGGAGGGCGGCCGGGACTTTGTCATGTTGGATGACCTATGGTACGAGGAGGGAGACGTTCCTATAGTTGGGCTAACAGATATTAAGACGGTGACGGTTCCTGACGGGGAGAGGTCAGAGGTGGAAGTGACTGGGAAAAGGGGTATGTCAGCCCAACGGACGGACCTGACATCTCGTGACAAAACTGACGCTGACCTGGTGGGTAAGACGGCGGAAGTAGTCACACGGTTAGTGAGTAACTGGAGGGATGACTTAATCTCTGGGGGTGACTGTGGCTCTGAGAAAGAAAGGGAGCACAGAATAGAAGGGCTAGAGAAAGAAGTCTCTGAGCTCAAAGGCCACATGGTAACGTGGCAAGGACTGAATAAGGCCCTCAGAGAGGAGGTGGATGAATGTGTCAAACAAGAAAGAGGCCTGAGACAAACAGCTGAGCACAGAGTGGATGAGCTGGAGAAGGAAGTCTCTGAGCTCAGGGGTCACCTGTCAGCGTGTCAAACTATGAACAAAGCTATAGTGAAGGATATGGAGGTGCTCAGAGAGGCCCAAGAGAAGCATCAACAGGAGATTCTCAGGAGAGAGGATGAGCGTCGCTACCTGGCAGAGGAGCGAGATAAAGTTCTGCAAGAACTCAGTGGAGTAGTAAAAGGTCTTCTGTGGGAGAAGAAGTGGATGGGCGAAGACGTACAGCGGCCGTCCCCGACTGATAGCAAGGCAGAACTGACAAAGCCCATCTTGGAAAAGGGTCCTGAAGACTGTAAATTTCAGGAAGATGGTGAGCCAAGAGCTGCACAAGACAGTCATCCGGTCATGACAGATATCTTGAGGGAAGTGTCCGTGGGGAACCCAGAGCCAACTGTCCAGGATGAGAGCAAGTCCACGACCTTCAAGGTTGTAATTGATGTACCAGAAGACATGCAAGAAGCCTGTGCTGAGGAAGGTGTGCATGAGGCTTTCAAAGAGGCGGTCAAAGCGTGTAAGGTGCACTGGGCACCTGAGACTCGGCAGTTGGTGATAGTATCAGCTAGGGAAAACACATCAAACCGAGTAGCTGTCCTGAAAGAGATGCATTTGCAGTGTCTACGTGTCAAACAATTGGTTAGGCGGAGTAATATGAAGGCTGCTCGACGCCTAGAGATAGCAAGAGAGGCTATGGATCGGTTGGGTTTGAGGAAAGATGTGGTTCCGGTACCCAAAGCTCTGATTGGGAGAATCATTGGAAGGTCCGGGAAGGTGATGCAGGACCTTGTGAATGTCTCCGGTGTGGTGAGGGTGAGGATCCCTCCTGATGACGAAGACCAGGTGTCTGGTGAAGTGGGAAGGATTCCCATGATGGTGGTTGGCTCCATGGAAAGCCTGAGGAACTTTCAATTGCTCTTGGAGTATAGAGTGGGGTACCTGCAAGAGATTGAACAGTTGAAGCTGGACCGCCAGCGGATTAATAAAGAAGTGCGGAATACCAGGTGGCGGCCGCCTTCATACCAAGATGTAAGGACCCCAGGGGTACCGCCAAGAAGTGACATGGCAGATGGCCGAAGAATGTCAGCGAGTGGCAATTCGACAGACCGTACGAGGTTGAAGGGCTGTAGTTCCTGTGAGACGTTGACTGAGTCAGACTCGTGCCAGACAGCAGGATCGACTAAGACTTATGACCGCACCAACCGAGAGAGACGGTCAATGAGAGAAATATCAGGTGACAAGGGGCACTGTAACAGTGTGGTGACTAAACAGTGTCTGATGATGCAGACAGACCGTGACTGGAGGGTCAAAGACAATGACCGGTATTATGACCGCTGGGGGCGGGGGAGGCCTAATGTAGAGATGAGGCCGTATGACAAATGGAGACAGTTCTCTCGACCTGTGGGGCAAGGTGCAATACGTGCCCGGTCTCGAGACCCTGGTGTGATGTTGTGTGTTCAACCCCACAAGTTTGAACATAGGGGGGAGGTATGTGGTGTAATGACCACTGTGTCCACGAGGGGGCGCTGTGTGGATGTCCCAAGAGTGTGAGTGGTTGAAGAGCCATTATGTATCTCAAGGTGGGTGACCTTGAGATAGAGACATATGTATGTTTATGAATGCTATTGTAAAGTATATATGTCTGTGTGAAGGACCTGTGGTGAGGTCATAGTCATGTGACCCGGTGGGCGTGGCTATGGACCATATAATGTGGCCAGGTTAGGTCACATGGAGTGAATGCTGGGACCTGATTTGTCCAGTTTGGAAGGTCCCGTGAGGAGAAGGATCTCCTCACTAACAGCAGCCTGTGGAGCGGCTGTGTGTGTAATGGCGTCCAGTATCTGAGAGTCCCTGAGGAGTGAGTGGACTTCTGCGGCCTGGAGAAACAGCCATATGGGAACCCTGACGTGGGTGAGATAACCCTGGGGCTAAATAGCCTGTATAATGGACGCTCTCCTGTAATGCTGTGTATATTGCTGCTGGAGGTTTATGAAGGATGAATAAACCTCATAGACTATGATTTGTTGGAAAATCCTGTGCCGGATGTGTTTTTCGATCGCTGCAAGCGAGAACCCCTTACTTACATGACAGCGCTACCTCACAGTATGTATGTTGTATGAATGTAGTATATATGTAATATGTATGTAGTATATATGTAATATGTATGTAGTATGTATGTATGTTGTATGAATGTAGTATATATGTAATATGTATGTAGTATGTATGTATGTTGTATGAATGTAGTATGTATGTATGTTGTATGAATGTTGTATATATGTAGTATGTATGTAGTATGTATGTTTTTTTTTTTTTACATTCAACACATTAGCGGGATGATGGGACTACTACTGTCCCATCATTGGCTAATGTGTCAATCACTGTCATTGTAGCAGGCATAGCCCGATGGGACTTGTAGTCCCATCGGACGATGCCTGCACACACACACAAACCCCGGCAGGCCCGCACAGACTCCCGGCAGCCCGCATAGACCCCCTGCAGGCCCGCACAGACCCCCTGCAGGCCCGCACAGACCCCCGGCATCCCGCACAGACCCCCTGCAGGCCCGTACAGACCCCCGGCAGGCCCACACAGACCCTCGAGAGGCCCGTACAGACCCCACCCAGATACACACACACACACACGCACAGTCTCCGCCCACGCACCGCCCACACTCTTCCCCCCCCTCCCGAACTGGATGTGCAAGTAAAGAAAGGGTTTATTTTCATTCCGATATTTGTGCCCCATTGACTTGCATGGGTTTCCAGTATCGGAATCAGCGATACCCGATATTTTTGGGGTATCGGTCCGATCCAATCCGATCCGATATTTCTCGATATCGGAAGGTATCGCTCAACACTAGTCGTCATCGTTCATCATTTTGGCAATGCGGGGGTCCCTTTTTAGGAACTGCAAGGCATAATCACACATGTGGCCAATGTTCCAGCTGTCAATGATGCACTGTGAGCGCTGGGTGGAGGAGCACTTTCTGGCAAATCCACATCCCTCCAGTCACACACAAACTCTGTACCTGACCTTGCCATGCCAACATCTCTTACCCCCTGAGAAGCATCCTCCTCCCCTAAATAATCACCCCCATCATCCTCCTCCTCCTCTTCTTCCTCCACCTCATCCAGGAGAGTTCCCTGAGCAGACAATGGCTGACTGTCATCAAGGCTTCCAGCTGCGGATGGAGTGCTCGTGCGACTGTGCTCTGTGGACGAGCTTTCGCTTATGGAGGAGGAGGAGGGTCGAACACCTACAGCCAACTGTTTCCTATACCGTGGGCTAGGCAACACTGTCCCACCGCCGCTGTCCCCTGTGGACCCTGCATCCACCACATTAACCCAGTGCGCAGTGATGGACACGTAACGGCCCTGGCCATGCATCTGTTGTGAGGTGCACCTTTACACATACTGACTGTTTTAGTGCGTGGACAATGCGGTCTTCCACATGCCAGTGGAGGGCAGGGATGGCTTTTCGAGAAAAAAGTGCCGACTGGGTAGGTCATAGCATGGTACTGCATAGGCCATGAGCTCGCGGAAAGCTTTGCTTTCAACCAACCGGTAGGGCATCATCTCTAACGAGATTAGTTTGGCAATGTGGGCGTTCAAACACAGTGTACGCGGATGAGAGGATGAGTACTTTCTTGTCCTGCTCAGAATTTCTGGTAGGGTGAGCTGGACTTGAGAGCTGCATATTGTGGAACTAGCGGTGGACATGGCGGACTGAGAGAGGGTTGGTGATGGTGATGATATTGGTGGTCTTGCTGATGGCCTAGATTCAGTCTTTCGTAGCAATAACATTGTGATTCCCTGACTGTTTTGGCCTTGCAGCGACACCTCAACATTTGCTGCTGGTGGTGTGCTAACCGGTGGGCTTACAGTGGGGGAAGCAATGTAGCATTGCTGACTACCTTCATTCGGAGCAGGTGCACATGTGGTACGTGAGGTTTGGTAGTCTGTCCACGCTTGCAAGTGGATGGTGGTTAAATGTCTAAGCATGCAACTGGTATTCAAATTTCTCAGATTTTTCCCTCGGCTAAAGGTCTTTGCGCACTTCTTACAGATAACCTTTGCCTGATCATTAGGATTTTGTTCAAAAAAGTGCCACACTGCACTCTTCCTACTATGGAAGACATTTTGAGGCCTTGCACGCTGTGCTAATTTGACCGTCTGCCCAAGCTGTCCTGCAACTCTTTTGGTTTTTGTAACCCGTTTTTGGACTGCTACGGTCCTGCCAGATAACAGCTGTTGCGATGTCGATGCCTGCTGCGGATCCTCCTCCTCCTCTTCTGCGCTATTGGCAGCGGCACCCTCTTCCCCCAATGGATGCCAATCTGGGTCAACAACTGGGTCATCCATCACCTCCACTTCAATTTCATGTGCACCTTTCTCTGTGTCACCATGTAAGGTGGTATAGTATGCGGGAAGGGGCACCTGAGCTTCATCAGGGTCAGATTCTGGCTCAGTACACTACGAGGACAATGTAGTGCTCTGAGTGAATGTACCAGCAGAAAAATCAGTGCACTCCATGTCAAATTCATCTTGGACTGGGGAATTCACGATTTGACTTGATAACCCAGGCATGGTATGTGAAAAGAGCTCCATGGAGTAATCTGTAGTGTGGCCTGCCGCATCCTTCACTTTTGTTAGGGGTGAAGGACACAAGGAAAGGTGTTGTTCCTGACCAGGAGCCTCCACTGATGACTCAGTGCTTTTATTTTTTGAAGCTTCAGAAGAGGAAGCGATAGAGCTGGAGGCTGTGTCAGCAATGTAAGCCAAAACTTGCTTCTGAAGCTCCGGCTTTAAAAGCGGTTTACCTACTCCCAGAAAAGAGAGCCTTCGAGGCCTTGTGTAGCCAGGCGATGACACAGGCTCAACACCTCCTGCCTTAGGTGCTATTGTGCTTTTGCCACTACCAGAAGATGCACCACCACCACAATCAGTACCAGCTGGCAACCCCCGCCCACGTTCACGGCCTCTTCCACCATATTTACTCATTTTTGGGAAAATGTACCCAAATACCACCAGCTATATGGTACTGTAAAACAAGGTACAAGGTGTATAGTATTGGGGAGAATTTGAATCTCTCTAGAGATTTTAGGAGGCTGAACTATTATCTCAGGCCCACTATAGATTACACCTCAATTTAACAGGCTGAAATTGGCTGGTGTATGACAAAGTACAAGGTGTATATAGTACTGGGGAGAATTGGAAGCTCCCTAGAGATTTTAGGAGGCTGACAATGATGCTCTCAGTCCAAGTATGGCAGCAGGCAGCCTAATAAGCAGGACTGCTGCACTCAAAAGTGTGGAAAAATTAACGCTTGGTAACTGTGCAGAAAAGAGGAAGAAAAGTATTTTTGCTTTTAAAAAAGCAGTTTTCACAGCAGTGTGCAAACAGCAGTGCAGCTATTAGGGAGCCTTATAAGGCAGCCTAATAACCAACAGAGCTGATGCACAAAAATATAGCCTCCCCTGTCACTGTACACAAACTGTTGTGTTGTACAGTGGAAATCGCTACCAGCAGAAGCAGTTTTTTTGTTCTTCTTCCCTGCCTAATGCTCTCCCTACAGAATCATCAGCAGCAGCTCTTGTGGCGCCCCCAGGAGTATGGTTGCCACAATGGCATTGCTTTCCTCCATGGAGGGTGATGTCAGGTTTGGAAGCAATGAAGGGTCTCTCTGGCAGTTAACCATAACATACAACACAGTTCCAACTCCAGGCCAGCAGAGGGAGCTCTGAACCCAGACTGGGGGGAGGAGCTGCTCTCTGAGGGCCAGGAAGGGGAAAATTGGTAGTTAGTGTGAGGAGGGAAAAGAGTGTAGATGTGTGGAGAGAAGCTGGAGGTTGAGCTCAGGATAGAGAGCTCTCTCCCAGTGATAGCGCATGATCTGGAGCCTGGTCTCCACGGTTGCATGGATACTGAAGGTCCTGCAACAGAAACCAGATGAATAGGAAGCTGTAAATGCTCTATTCCCAACTAAGACTCGGAGGCACAACAGCGACGGGTGAGCCAAGAGAAATAGAGGGCTACAGCTGTCTGCCATACGAGATAGATCCAAAAGGGAAGAGGAAGGAGGAACTTCAGTGTAACACAGTACTGCATGTACCTCAAGTAAGGGCTAGAGAGGAGACTACACAACCTGACAGAGAGATTCCTAAGTTGCTCCCAGGCTAATCATCTCTGGTGCCATCTGTAATCTGGACCCTGGACTGCACTTACAAGTAAAGGTAAAGAAACTACATTCCACTGTGTCCTTGCCTTCTTCCTGCAACTTCTTCAGCACTGCTACATCTCTGTGCCAGACACTGCACCCTCTTCCCCAACACCTATCTACACTGCCCTGGGACTACAGCCCTGCCTGTGGAGGGCTACAACATCTTTGCTGCACTACACCATCTGTCCCAGAGGATCTGTCTGCAGCGTCGGCTTAACACCTTCACTGCCGAACACCACAGGTGGCGTCACGAATCACTCATAAACTTTATTTCATCACTCAAACCCCCTTTTACATGGGCGCCCGGGGCCACGGACCGGGTCACCGCTGCTGTGACACCTCCCTCTGAGAGACCGGCCCGGTACCGAGTACCCCACAGCCCTGGGAGGGCGACCCACTCTCCCTAAGCTAAGATCGGCATAAGTTAGCGGTCGGCGTGCATGCCCTTTTATAGCCCCTGTGACGCCACACAAAGCAAGCCAATCACTTGCATGCCCTTCTCAAAGATGGTGGTGACCGCTGCCCATGTCATCGCGTTGCCCACAGTGTGCGTCCTCCATCACTGGCTGAAAAAGGGCGCTGGAAGCATCATTTGAAATGTGACTTTGGCGCTCTGGTCGCCGACCTCACGCTATGGTTGGGTTTCGTTTCATGAAACCCGGCTTTAGCGAAAGTCGGCGACTTATGAATTTGACCGACCCGTTTCGCTCAACTCTAGTTCACAGTTGTAGGCATGTTCTTTACATGAACTGATGCAAAGCCTAAAACTGTGACATTCTTTGTTGTAAGGTAGAAAAATACAAAAAATGTTAATTTTGAATAATGGAAATCACAGGGTTGATAAATATATTAATTATATGCAAATTATGAAAAAATTTAGATATTATTATCAAAATGTATTGACTTATTCAGTATCATGTCTGAGCGCCGCTTGCAGTAATCTCTGCACTTATACACCTTGGTTCCTGTGAATGAGGATATTAATGATTGACTGAAGAATGTTCTGCCACTGAATGCACTTGTACATGAAAATAATCAAGGTTTCCACAACAATCCGCTGCTGGCAGCTTCCTGTGCAATTACACGACCAATTACATCCCAAATGTGCTTGATGGGCCATGGTAGCACAATCCTGCAATTTCCATAATTTCTATAATTCCTTGACTTTATCTTTCTGGTTTTAGAATTTCAATATTGAGGAATATACAGTCATAACCGAAAGTGTTGGCACCCTTGAAATTGTTCCAGCATTATTCAAGGAAGAGGCTAAGGATGGGGAGCATTATACAAGGAAAGGGTGCAGGATGGGGAGCATTATACAAAGGAAGAGGGTCCAGAATGGGGAGCATTATACAAGAAAGAGGGTCCAGAATGGGGAGCATTATACAAGAAAGAGGGTCCAGAATGGGGAGCATTATACAAGAAAGAGGGTCCAGAATGGGGAGCATTATACAAGGAAGAGGGTCCAGAAAGGGGAGCATTATACAAGGAAGGAGGTCCAGAATGGGGAGCATTATACAAGAAAGAGGGTCCAGAATGGGGAGCATTATACAAGGAAGAGGGTCCAGAAAGGGGAGCATTATACAAGGAAGGAGGTCCAGAATGGGGAGCATTATACAAGGAAGAGGGTCCAGGATGGGATGCATTATACAAGGAAGGGGGTCCAGGATAGGGAGCATTATGCCAGGAAGGGGTCCAGGATGGGGAACATTATATAAGGAAGGGGGTCCAGGATGTGAAGCATTATATAAGAAAGGGGGTCCAGGATTGGGAGCATTATGCAAGGAAGGGGGTCCAGGATGGGGAGCATTATGCAAGAAAGGGTTCCAGGATGGAAAACATTATACAAGGGGCCCAGAATGGGATGCATTATAAAAGTAAGAGGCCCATGATCACTGACAGTATACCAAGATGGTGGACATTATATGAGGAAGGGTCTCGGGATGGGGGACATTGTTATAGGTTCGGGGACCATATACCAGTAAGGGGTTTTTGATGTGGGACATTGTTACAGGAAGGAGCCAGGATAGGAGACATTATTACAGTAAGGGGCCTAGGACTGGAGATATTATACTAGGAATTGGCCCAGGATGGGAGATGTTATTACTTGATGGAGCTCACAATGGGGGACATTATACCAGGAACGAGCCCAAGACAGAGAATATTAGAACAGGAAAGGGCACAGGATCAGATACATTATACCAGGAAGGGACCTATGATATAAGACATTATTACAGTACGAGGGCCTTGATGGTGGAGATTATTACAGGAAACAGCCAGGTCGAGAGGCATTATTACATGGGGCGAACACGCATGTCATTATAGGATTTAGAATGCTACAAAGGCCCACACATCTGACCAACATAGAGGTGGGGGTCTAGGTCCAAATTATGCACCGGAGGTCATCTAGATACGCCACTGTCTATTTGTAAAGTAATTGATTAACAGTGCTATACAACATTACTGCTATAGAATTACTTTGAAGATTCACAATGTCTCAGTTCATAAGCCATCGATTGCGACCCCCTTCATCAGGCTCGCCTGATGCCCCGATATCACTGCACATGTCACACACCTGGGATGATCATGGTGCATGAACAATACCAGCCTGAAGAGTTAAAAAACGTGATCCGTGTGAGTCTGACACGTGTAGGTATCACATATATTAGGTGCAGAAAGCCATATGTGAAATAGTATTTTTCAATATTAATTTTCCAGCATTATCTACATATGCCGATGGACTCACCTCGCTGACTAGTCCTTGCCAGTCGCTCTCCGTATGGTTATTATTCATGACTGGCCGCTGCCGTAATATTCTGCAGTGCTGTCAGGCCAATGCACCGTGCAGCCGTCATCCATAAGCTGCGGCTTCCTGAGCCTGATCCACATGTGTCTGCACTGTTTGCTCTACGTCAGCATTAACAAACCCTGCAAGGGAGGGGAGTGCACCAACCATATGTGACAAACCTGTTACTCCACTTGTTATCGGCCTGTGTCCGATATATCTGCATTGCAAGTCTAGAATCCGCCATATTCATGTAAAAAGCTGCAGACTGGGTATGATTCCTACAAGGTCTGACTCTGATCTCCCTGACAGAGAAAACTCACGAAGACTTGAGGGTATCCTCAAATTATTAAAAATTTTATTACCTACATCTGTTTCTTCTGCCAATGTTTTGTGATTACTGCTATGGTATGAAGATCGCTCGTCACTTTTCCAGAAAGAGGAAAATCTGAAAAGATCTGAGAAAGGATGTCTAAAGAAAAGACAAAAGGCAAATGCCTCTGGTTCCCCATATAGCCAGGACACAGCTCGTTATTTAGGACAGCAAAATAAATCGAGACATTTTCTTACTAAGTCAAAATTTTGTTGAAAATAGAGCAAAATTAAAGGAAAGTTATTCCCTGGTGTCTCTGTAAGGGGTGTACCAAGATTACGTAATGCTCTACTCCCCTTTCTCATGTTGGTATTGTAATGTCTGTTATATGTAGCTTATTGTATATATGTATAATGTATGATTAGCTAGGGAAAGTGCAGTATGTAAGTAAGTCCATTAGATGGGGACACATTAGTATACAGGGTTTAGTAAGTAGTTAACATAGTAGGGGCCAACCATGGGTAAGCCAGCAAGTTCCCGGCTTGTTAATCAGTAGGGCCTTGGAGCCCAGACAGGGCGGGTGGACACCATAACGTTAAGCAAGGAGCCCAGCTCATCCAGGGCTTAAGAGTAGTGAAACACCGGAAAAGAGAAGGAATTCAGGACAGCTACGACAGGAAGACCATCAGCTACATACGCCTGAGTGTTTGGGACGAAACGGACCGGGAGCTCCTAAAGCTGGTCAGACTGGTCAGACGCATAGCTGCAGTGCTGGGAAGTATGGTGTGACCCGGAAGCGTTCCTATTGAGGCAAGGGACAGCACAGGGACAGAGAATGTCAAATTATGTAAGGAACTGTGTGCTGTTTCCATATGTGACCTGGACGAGCTGTGTCAAGTGTTGAGTAAAGTTAACTGTTTGAAGTTGGACCTGGACTCTGCTTTGTCTTTGTCAAGTAACCAATTCAAGGACCCTGAGGGCCAGTCAAGTGAGTCAGAGGGACTTTGTGTGTATATGGCAGGTGGCAAGGGTCCGCCTAAGCAGTTATCATTGTGGGTTACGTCTACAGCCCTGGCACCCTTCACATCTCCAATCCAGGCTGAGGTTTTTCTGCAGCACAGAACTCTGTGTGTAAAGCGTCAATGGAAAATGCTGAGATTCTCCGGAAGAAACCACTTGTGAAATTTTTGCACAGATTTTTATTTTCTTGAACTGGTTTTGAAGAGTTTTGTAAGAGTTTTCCTAAAGGGTTTTTGCAGCCTTTTGATTTGACAGTACCTACTCTGGGGTGTATTTCATCAGGATCCTTTTAAAAGAAGGGACTGTCACTTTTTGTCCCCTATCAGGTGTTTTTTTTAAAACCTTTTCAGGAAAAAATGGCAAAAAAGTCCTCTTTTAAAAAAGCAAAGTTAATTTTTCCCCCAAAAATGTGAGTTTTCCCAAGCATGTATGAAACAGCTTTTCAGAAGGATTTTGGGGCTGATCTGCGCTAAAACTTAAGGGCCCGATTCATCAATATTCTGTTGTGAACGGTTTGAAAATTTGCAATGTTTAGCCGCAACTCCGAGTTGCGACTTTTGCCATTTTTATGCTAGTTTTTCCCAGACCAAAATGGTGGAGCTGGGTTGGGTTGGGGGCAAAGCGTGCGCGTGCCATCAAATCTCATCTAACGCACAACGTGCTGTGCCATTCTCTAGGGAGGCGCATACCCCTCGACTCATGCTCCAGATTCATAGAGTCGTGCACCTCTTCATGAATCAGGAACGTCTGACTCCGGCATGCCCCCTCATCAAGACCGGTGTGAACAACTCCAGTCTTGATGAATCGGGCCATCAGTGAGTACATAGTTAAGAGAATTGGATAACGAACCATACTCATTTAGTACACATGGTACCTGAATACTCAGACAGCACATGGCTGCCTGAGTCAGCTCTACAAGGCTTTGTATGATAATGTCACAACTGTTTACCCGATTACCACAATAATTTGGCGTGGACGTCTGCAAAAAGCATCCATCATTAGAAGCAGGAGCCAAAACCAGGCTCCTGAGCCAGGACAGGTGAGTAACACTTATTTTGAGGTGTATTGTACATTGGATGATCATTTGGGGTCTTGAAACAAATATAAAGGATACTGAAAATTTTCGAGGCAATTTGTTTTTTTTTTTTAATTAAATGCATGTACTTGGGCTAAAAATAATTGTTGCAGTTGGGTTTAAATAAAAAATGTTGCATCATTAGGTTTTTAAAGCTGTTCGTTTACCTGCTCATCTCTGGCTTCAGGGTGAGTTAACTAAGAATCTGTCAGTGAGCTTATTCTGACAGCTTGTTTGTAAGTTGTAACTCTTTTATCTGTATTTTTTTGGCAAGCGCCTTAGAAAAATGACAGATAATGATCAGGTAATGACAAATCAGCTGATAGGCGCTCAACAAAACACAGTTAAAAGAGTCCCTAACTCCCTGTCAGAACGAGCTCACTGACGAATTCTCAGATAACTCGTTCTTCGGCTTTAAGCTATAGAAGGCAAATGGAGTAATATTTTTAATGAAAATCAAATGCACTAAACTTCATAAATACATGCAAGACAAGCAGATACATACTGTATATGGGTTTTATCCATGTAGTTTAGATCTTCTCTTCGATATTCTTTTGCAAATAAAACGGCTATGACTCACAGTATAAGCCGTGAGCACAAACGGCTCTGACCCCATTTACCTCTGTAGGAGTTCTGACAATATAACTTCCATAGAAGCGCCCCTTGATTTTTTTTCTCCTTCTGCTTAGTGTGGGGTGAATTGAATAATTATCTTTTTGATATTATTATGGTTATTATAATGTTATGGATAAGAAATGACAAAATTCAGAAACAAAGGAAAAAAAAAACCTTCACCGATGATTCGTCCCCACTTTTGTGTAAGCAATTAATTAATTAACAAGAGTGGCAATATAGATTGAAATGACTTTATTTGCATCAATGCACAAGTCCCTAACAGCATACCATTAAAAACATATTAATGTACCAAAACATATACAGTATGTACATTCTTAAAGGAATTCTATTCATTTTATTCAACTTTTTTTTTTTAATATAAACTACAGTTACTTTACATTAGTGCATGTTTCCATCCTTGAAAACTGTAGACTTCAACTAATTCTTGAAATGGGATGATATTTTTGCATAGTGTATTCAGTTCAGTGCTCGACGCTGTCTGTGAATCACATTAACTATGAAAATCATATCACCTGCTCGTACATAATGTTTTATGCTCTTTTTTTTTGCAAAGTCAATAAAATGCTTGAAGCTGTGCTGCACCTTTAATGAGAATGTTATAGCATAAAGTTTTTAAGAGATTTTGGTAAATGATTCAGAGATAACAGCCTGTAGAAAAACCCATGAAGAGGAAATAAATGCAGGATAGAAGCTGTGCTCCTATAAGAGCTAATGGAGATACTGGATGCACACATCCAGCCTATATTACTAGGAGAGACACTCCCACAAGAGAAAAATTGGAAACTTGAATCTGGCTACAAACTGCATATCAGGGGGCTGAAAATGATTGAAGCAATGTATATTTCTGACTGAAACTTAGTGTAATTGTATCAACTACAGTAAAGGTAACCACAAACTGTAACCTAAAAGTCACTATACGGAACTCCAAAACAGTATGCCCTAATAAACTCATAGAAAATGATACTATACTGCAAAACTAAACAAAATATTGCTGTAGTGTTCACCTAAAAGTGACTCAAAGGACATAAATAATACTAATATAGAGTATCTAAGTAATAATACCAAGCAAAAGTAATAAAGTCATATGAAAACCAAGTAATACAATCATTTAGTACCCTAATACCACTGCTGTAAGTAAGGAAATACATGTGTACATTATGTACGCGCACTAGTACACTTATGGCACAATGCAGGTATTCACGTTTATTGACTTTGGAGCGCAGTATGTGAAATCTCTGCTTGCAGCCCAAATGGGGGTTTCTTCAGAGTCTTCTCAGGGAAAAAAGTGCTTTCAACCACCTTCCTAGACTCTGCCAATCATATCATTGGCAGCATCTGTGAGGGAGGAATGAAAGTTCACGCCCCAAAGACTTTGAAAAAATGTCCAGTTGGATTTCAAAACAGATATTTCACATACTGCGCTCCAAAATCAATGAATGTGAATATCTTTGCAATGGAACGACGCAGTGCAAAACAAAAAAGAGTGGCAGAATCAGGGGAGCTCGGGGATTTTTGCAAGGTATTTCACTCAATTTTTTTGAGCAAGAAAAAAATCTTTAAAACAATTTAAAAGAAACATCAATTCTACAGAAATGATGTAATATATTAATGCAAAAATATATTACTAACACAACCACCAGATATAAAGCTGGAGGAAAAAATGTTGTGTAGTCAAAAAAATTTTTTAAAGATAAAAAAATCTTTATTGATGAAATATAGTTAAAAAATAATATATTAAATGCAAATGCTAATCAAGCTTGCGGAACTCAAAAGAGTGCAAAACACCGGTATGAATCATGCAAATGAGTAATGGCAAAGAAGCACACCTGTAGTTCAGACCAGAAAATCAAAAAAGATTTTTAGCAAAAATTTTTTTTCGATACATGAAATTGATAAATACACATATTAACTTGATTAGCATTTGCTTTTAATATATTATGTTTTAACTATATTTCATCAATAAAGATTTTTTATCTTTACGCAATGTTTTTTCCTCCAGCTTTATTTCTGGTGGTTGTGTTTGTATATATTTCATGAATAGAACAAAAATTAGAACTACAATCATTTGCAGGCCTGGATGCCCCTACCATGTGAACTAGGAAAACCATGTTCCTCATTCCTGCCGTTTAGGGTACAGTTAGTGAAAACAAAGCATTTTTGGACTCTGCACTATTACTTAGAGAGACCTGTTCTGTATAAATATTTGCACTTACAATATTTCTTGTCTATTAGACTATACAGAGATTACTCAGACCCTCCATCACAGCCCCGCACATTTTGCATATCTTTTTGGTTACCTTGGTAAATTTATGCAGCCTTCCTTTCTAGTCTTATATTCTCTACGTATTCACTGTAATATTTGGCTCTCACCAAGGTACCCTTTATGTAAAGGGTCAGACACTGACTCATAGCAGGGGTGCACCTAACTTTTCCTGGTCTGAGTGTCACATTGTCATTCAAAGACTGTAAGAAATCTTAAAGGGCTATTACCATGTGAGACATTTATGACATGCCAAAAGTGTTTATGTAAAGAGATGAACACATTGTCCTGTTCCCCCTTGAAGTCATCAGTGCTTTGTATAATGTAAAGTGTAGCGTGTATAATGTCATGCATCATGGTGGTGGTGATGCATAGTGTGGATTGTGATGTGGTGTATTGTAATGTTTTGCACTGTACTGTTAGGAAACTGAGTTCTGCCCAGCAACAGACAGTGAGTAGGGTAAGACATAGCTAAGTGTTGGGACTAGCCCATAGAAGGAGGGGCTACATAGCAGGATCAGGGGGGATGTGACATCATCGTGTGCCTGCTGAGTCAGAAGCAGACATGGAGGGATGGAAGAGAGAGCATCAGCCGATGCTCTCTCCTCCATCACTGCTTTCATCTGTATCGACATCTATGATGCCGATAAGTTGAATGCGCAGTGCGAGGGGGATGGCACCTGGCCCCTCTTACGGGCCCCACAGCGGCTGCATGTTGTACCGCTATTAGCGGCACGCCACTGGCTTGGGGTTCCTGGAGGAGCGGGGGCTCTAGGCAGCTGCCTGGTCTGCCTGCCACTAATGCCAGCCCTGCATATTCGCAAACCCTATCCTCTACGAGGAAATTTAGACTCGGAACAGTTGGAAGAGGAAATTACTGACGGGACTGTACTGTGGTGTTAAGCTGGGTGGTGGTGAAGGAAATGAGACCAGTTGAAGCAGGAATGTGTGAGGCCGAGGAAGTAATAAGATTGTGCATTGAGATGCTCTATATTAATGAAGAAACGTTTAACAAGTTGTGTACCTGCTTTCCTGTGCATATAGTATGGTAACACAAAATTGCATTCTGGACCACATGTGGCCCCTGGGCCACAGGATGTGCATCTGACTCATAAGGTGTCAATCACCAATAGGTGGCACCAGAGTCAACTTTGTTCCTCTTCTTACAGTCACCCTTTTATCTAAGGATAATGCATATTGTATAAAACAAGCTTTTAAAGGTGCAGTACATCTGATATGAGAATAATAGTGTAGGAAGTATATACAAGATATGGTTGTTACGGGGTATAGACAACATAACTGTAGAAAGAGTTTATTTTCTTCAGAATAGGCAGGCTACATAGGTTCCCCAGCTGTTAAGACATTACTATCCACAACAAACGGCCTTCCAGCTGTGATCTACACTACCGGCAATATACAAACAGCTTCATTCTATATTTTTTGAAAAAGTATAGTGTTTTGTTTTAGATGTTTAGTACCTGTTAAAAAAAGTGTTGAAAATTATTAAAATTGATAAATGAGTAAAGTCATGCAAATTACCCAAAATATGCACGTGAACATAAGTGAACATAATGCCAAATAGACGCTGATGCTCAGATGCCAGGTTTCCCGGCACATAACATAGGTCCCTGTATTTCTTCAGGAGATATCGAGTCTGTGTCCTTATCTGTGTCCTTACAAGCTCAGGTCAACTATGATGTGTTCAAAAATCTGTGTATTTCCTTTAAAACTGGAGGCAAAAATAAAATCCCGTCGATCAGTTGACACCGCTGTGAAAGAACGGGGTGCTTGTATGTAGATCTCCTTGAACTTCTCAAAAAGCTTATTTTCAGGATCCCACTGGTATATTTGTGAAAACGTATAATCACTGCCAAGAGCTAGGTAATATCTTTCCTTAAAGATAAAGGGTTGCAACGCCATTGCTCCACGGGACGGTAGTGCCTGGATCTCAATAAACTGCTTGTTGCTCCATCTCATGATTTTGGAATCTCCAATAAACCTGGTTAATGAAATGTAGAGTTCATCTTTCATTTTGTAACTTTTGACAGCCAGGACATCCTCCATGTTTGGGATATCACTCAGAGGGGTAAATTTATTGGTGCTTTTGTTCCACTGTAAGATAAGAGGTACTTGAGATCGGCTGGACAATACAAGATGAGGCTTCGCGTCAATTTCGATGAATTCTGCATCAGTGTCGCGGAACCATTCATGGAGGGACTGGTAGGAGTAGAAGCCTTTACCGTTCCACTTGTACACAGTGGTCAGACCTGCCTTTGAGCTGTCAGCAATCACAAAAAAGTTTTCTCCTTCAATCTGGAACAGCTCAATGTCATTTGGCTTAGAAATGCGTGAGACTTCAATGTCTTGAAACTTGGTGAATTTAGCCCAGCTTTCATCATACTTGTATATGTGAGATCCACCAAAGAGTTGGGCCACCACCATGAATACTTGATCATCAATTAGTATGGCTTTGCATCCGACAATGGATTGGCCTGCCAATAAAGAGAACTGGGTTACAAAAAGTTTATATATAAAATAAACCACCTTTATAGTTTTTAACAAAAAGTTTTCAAAATACAATGTAATTGTGAACATTACGAACATTGACTTTGGTCTTATCAGGTTGACTTAAATTTCAGGTTTCTGCCATATTTTTGGCAATCTAATACAAATAGAAGTTAGTTGGATATGTGCTCTTAGGAAAAAGACCAAACCATCCTGTTGAACCACATTCTTTGGTCCCAACAGGCATTTACTTGAGTGGTCAACCAAACTGAATCTACAGAATTGCTGGTATTAATCTCTCAAGGCCATGCGGAAGGTCAACCATCTATTTTTAGCATGTAAACCAGTCAAAAACTATTATAATTTTAGGGGAAAATGACATTTTGGATTAGAATTTATTCACAATTGTTGTAAAATTGAAAATTCTATATCATTCCTGTACCTGTAATGTTGTCATAACTTCGGAAGTTCATTTCAATGTGATCCCACTCCAGGACCATACAGTTTTCCATGCTCGGTTGTGCTATAGCCACAAAGACATCATTCTTGTATTGGAAGGTATCGACAGAAACTGATTCATATGGCAAAATTTGCTGAACGACAAAATCTGTAAATTGACAACATGAAAAAAAAATATTTTTTTTTTCAGGAATTCAGTACTCATCATAAACGCTTATTATTAGTGGGTTAGTGCATTTTTGAAATAGTACATTGATAGGGACAATAAATAATTTCAATTCCAACTATTCATACGGTCTTTCTCTGTTACTCTGGCTTTTTCCAAATAACTGTAAAGCGCTGTGAAATATAATAGCACTATATAAGTAAAATAAATAAATAAACTCAAGACAAACATATGTAATGTACAAATATACAGTATACTATAAATACATCCCCCTATGGACAAGAATCCAGATAAGCACTAATTGGAAAATCCTAAAATCTTGATGGAGCACACTTTTTAACATCTCCGCTAAATAAAATGATCGACCCCCTTGACGAAGGCAGACACAGAAACGCGCGTCAGGGCGGACGCTTCCTTGACACACTTTCCACTCACCCTTCCTCATACAGATACAATTCTTTACATATGGTTTCACTACTCTACTGGTATAGCCTAATGGCAACCTTCAATAACATTATATCTTCCACATTATAGTGACCATGCTTTGTCTCAGGATATATATGTGCATGCACCTTACCTAACTATATATGCTACTCATAGATGCATGTCCTGCTTTTAATAATGCTTGTATTTGATATATTTCTTTGATTAGAAACCGTTTAGATATGTGGGTACTATAATATTGGATTTATACCCAAGCACTTTTTGCATTTTACTATAATCTTATAATCTTATAAACGTGCCCCTGCTATATATACTGTTATCTGCTGTGTCCGACTGTGCAGAACAGCTCCAGTTCATGGTAGTCAGATACCACAGCCCCTGACCAGGGATGGTAGTCATATACCACAGCCCCTGACCAGGTAGGGAAGAATAACACACTTATGATAATAAGTATACAGACAAAATGGAAGGGGCTCGCAGCTGCTACATTCTCAGGTAACACATTTCACTGCCTGTTTTATCACAGGAATCATAGAATCATAGAATCGTAGAGTTGGAAGGGACCTCCTGGGCCATCTGGTCCAACCCCCTGCTCAAAGCAGGATTCGCTAAATCATCCCAGTCAGATGTCTGTCCAGCCTTTGTTTGAAGACTTCCATTGAAGGAGAACTCACCACTTCTCGTGGCAGCCTGTTCCACTCATTGATCACTCTAACTGTCAAAAAGTTTTTTCTAATATCTAATCTGTGTCTCCTCCCATTCAGTTTCATCCCATTGCTTCTTGTCTTTCCTTGTGCAAATGAGAATAAAGTTGATCCTTCTACAATGTGACAGCCCTTTAGATATTTGTAGACAGCAATTAAGTCTCCTCTCAGTCTTCTCTTTTGCAAACTAAACATTCCCAAATCCTGCAACCTTTCCTCATAAGACAGGGTTTGCAGACCGGTCACCATTCTGGTCGCTCTTTTCTGAACTTGCTCCAGTTTGTTGATGTCTTTTTTAAAATGTGGTGCCCAAAACTGGACACAATATTCCAGATGAGGTCTGACCAAAGAGGAGTAGAGGGAAATAATGACTTCACGTAATCTAGACTGTATGCTTCTGTTAATACATCCTAGAACTGCATTTGCCTTTTTTGCTGCTGCATCACACTGTTGACTCATATTCAGTCTGTGATCTATTAGTATACCCAAGTCTTTTTCACATGTGCTGTCACTTAGCTCTATTCCTCCCATTCTATATATGCTTTTTTCATTTTTATTGCCCAGATGTAGTACTTTGCATTTCTCCCTGTTAAAAACCATTCTGTTAGTTGCTGCCCACTTCTCCAGTTTATTTAAATCTTTTTGAATCCTCTCTCTCTCTTCTCTAGTATTAGCTATCCCTCCTAGCTTTGTGTCATCAGCAAATTTAATCAGTTTACCCTCAATTCCTTCATCTAAATCGTTGATAAAGATGTTGAACAATACAGGGCCCAGGACAGAGCCCTGTGGTACCCCACTTGAGACATTCTTCCAACTGGATGTGCAGCCATTTACGACCACTCTTTGGGTCCGATCACTAAGCCAGCTATGAATCCACCTAACAGTTGCCTTGTCCATTCCATACTTAGTCATTTTTTCAATAAGGATTGTATGAGAGACTTTGTCAAATGCTTTGCTGAAGTCAAGATATACTATATCTACAGCATTTCCTTGATCCACCCAATCAGTGATACCGTCATAGAAGGAAATTAAGTTAGTCTGACATGACTTATTAGTTACAAACCCATGCTGACTCTGTTTGATCACTTCATTCTTATCCAGGTATTGACTTACATGTTGTTTAATAATTTGTTCAAAGATCTTTCCTGGTATAGAAGTCAGACTCACCGGCCTATAGTTGCCTGGGTCCACCTTCTTCCCCTTTTTGAAGATAGGAACAACATTTGCTCTTCTCCAGTCTTCTGGCACTTCTCCTGTTCTCCAAGAATTTTCAAAGATTATGGAGAGTGGTTCAGAAATTTCTTCTGCTATCTCCTTCAGTACTCTGGGGTGTAATTCATCTGGACCTGGAGACTTGAATTCATTTAGATTAGCTAAGTGTTTCCTCACTATCTTTCTGTTTATAGATATCCTGGATTCTTCTATTCCCTTAATAGGACAGTGAATAACAGTTGGTGTTACATTTCCTTTCTGAGAGAAAACAGATGCAAAATAGGAATTTAAAAGTTCAGCCTTCTCAACATCCTGTCTTACCATTTCATCATTTTCATCCTGTAAAAATCCTATAGCATCTTTGACTTTTCTTTTACTTTTGACATATCCCCAAAATCCTTTATTATTGCTTTTGACATCTCTTGCAAGCCTCAATTCATTTTCAGCTTTAGCTAATCTGATTTGTGCCCTGCAGATTCTGCAGACAGCATTATATTCTTCTTTAGATATGCCTCCGTCTTTCCATTTTATAAACATTTTTTTCTTCCTTTTTAGCATGTGCTTAAGTTCTGTGTTCACCCATCCTGGTTTCCTTAAATGCTTCCTATTCTTCCCTCTTTTCGGAATTTTTAACAACTGTGCTTTGAGAATTTCATTTTTCAAGATTTCCCATCCTTTCTGGACATTTTTGTCTTTAAGGATATCCAGCCATTGGATCCCTCCAATTATCTTTCTGAATCCCTTAAAATCTGCCTTTCTGAAATCTAACCTTGACGTCTGAGTCTTCACAGGTCTTCCGCCTCTAGTTATCCAAAATTCTAAAATAGCATGGTCGCTACCTCCTAGGGTTCCAGCCACTTTTACCTCCTCAACCATTTCCTCCCTGTTTATAAGGATTAGATCCAAGGTAGCAGTTCCCCTTGTTTTCTCCCCTACCTTTTGGAAGATAAAGTTGTCAGCAAGAGAAGATAAGAATTTCCTTGACCTGTTAGATTTGCCTGAGAGAGATTCCCAACAAATGTCTGGATAGTTGAAATCTCCCATGACAACTATGTCATATTTTTTGGAGAACTTGGCCATTTGATGCATAAAGAGTTCATCCATATCTTCAGCTTGCACAGGCGGCCTGTAGTAAATGCCTACAATGATTATTTACGGTAATAATAATTTATTCTATCATTTGATCTATATTAATAGTCCCCAGCCCACACATCCTTTACATTTTGTTATTTTGATTCATCTTTATTTTGTGAATGTCACGTAGAATTGCTTCCATTGTTCTACTTGTTATTTCTCCCACACCCTCATATTTTTATTGATTGGCTAATAAATTTGTAAATTTTAATTCAGTTATCTTGGACTTTGTCGGTTCTCCTTCTCTTCCTTTGCATATACCCTATGTTCACCGATTAGTCCTTAATTGGTCCAAAATACACATGTGGTGATAGTAGGGAACCTTCTCTTATACTTATATGATTTTGCTATATCTACATACTATCTACATGTCTTCTTCTACATACTATCTATATTATCATCTTCTTTTTTGAGTTTTTTGTAGATAAAATGATTGCACACTATGGATGGGAGAAGGCATTGGTTTTGCAGAAAATAACCACTTAAAATAATGCAAATCTCCATGTAACTAAGAAATGCAAATTATCTCTGGATTTTGCAACCTACATTTATCATTATAATAACCTCATTAAGGTGAGAACATACCAGTTGTTATGCAGTCTGTATCAAAGCTCGTTATTTCATTCAGCTTCTTCCCT
The DNA here is from genome assembly GCF_039654945.1 of Dendrobates tinctorius. Lineage (NCBI taxonomy): Eukaryota > Metazoa > Chordata > Amphibia > Anura > Dendrobatidae > Dendrobates > Dendrobates tinctorius. The sequence continues at coordinate 50,931,278 of NW_027361707.1, forward strand.
TGGTACACAGACGGCCCTGTACAAAGCACATCCGACACAGTGGAGTTTGTCATCTTCAGCCATGAAAATAGCCACTTAGCTTTACAGTCACACTCGAATCTATTGCCTCGTAAGTCTCTACAACACAAAGATATGGACATGAAAATGCTATAATGTCGATGTGACAAGCCCCATACATTTATCTGATCCTTTTTACGACAGCTACAGTACTTTGCTTTGTAATAAATAATACAAATTTATTTTATTTCCAAGGAACATTATTACACCAAATCTAGTGCAAGGTCTGTGTAGATGGACATCCACCTCGCCTCACCATCATTGTATCTCTGTATGTCCTCCATTCATTGAGTGCTGTTGAAGATACTATTTCTGCGCTATGTAGGAGACCAGGGGTGTAGTGATAGAGAAATTTTGCCCTTAAAATGGTTAGGGTGCTTTCACACTGTGTTTCGGTACTCATTCAGTGGCTCCCGTTGGAGCTTATGTCCGAACCCCACGCAAAACAGAGTTCGGCCAACAGGGCCATATACTAGAATGGTGCATAATTTTTGGGCATATACAACTACTGGAGGTGGAATACTCAGACGCAATCTACTATGTCTGGATGGCCACCTCTAGTAGGCGTACACTGCCGAAAAAGGTGCACGTCAAAGCGCACGTTCGCTTTGCCGGCAACATTATAGTCTAAGGCCCAACGCATACACCTGATCCCATATTGCAGGAGGGTTTGGACAAAAGCCACAACGGGGGCCACTGAACGGATGTCTGAACACAATGTAATAGCACCCTTGGCTACAAAGGTATGAAACTCCCCTGATACTGCCTTCCTCTGCTGTTTGGGGATGCTGTGTTCTCAGAGTTCATGGTATTCCTATCAGTTTCTCTTAAACATCCCTAAATTCTCTTTGTTTTAACAGGAAGAAACCTACAGTATTTATGAAACTTTGATACTGATGGCACCACCGCTGATCAGGTGATTGAAAAGGCAGTGCCACTCCTTCCTGGTTTTCCATCTCACAGCTTCATACATTATGCAGTGGCTGCGCCTGGTATTGCAGCTTAGTGGGCATGTGACTGAGCTGATACAGAATGAACGAAATTGTGTCTATTAAACAAAAAAGGGGGAAAGACATAAATAATAGTGGTGTAACTATTGTGGGTGCTAGGGCTGCAGTTGGGCCGCAATTATATTACTATGTGATACAGCTGGTATCTTCAGGGCATGGAGAGAACTCAGCTCCTGAGTTCCCTTCACACATGTAGACCCCTGGGCCGACAAATGGGTATGTCCAATTGTGCTAAAGGATTAGAGGGGTCGTCTAATCGGTTGACAGTTGAGACCAGGTCAGACCGCTAATCTGAACTGGGCTTGCCTCTGCAACTTCAGTGGAGTGTCGGGGAAGTAAAGTTGGCCGAATCCAACAATTTGGTTTGCAAAGTTGCTTGCGTTTACAAAAACTTTGCAAATTTTACCCATTTATGAAGTTGAGACTACCACTTTAACAAAAATATTAAAAAAAACGATGGCTCTTGAAAGCTGAATTAAAGAAAAAAAATTGCTTCCTAAAATAACTGTGGTGTTAAGAAGCTAATGTGCATCAAAGTGCACTTGGACAATTAGGCAGAACTTGGCATTGAGAAACAGAAAATCAATGGTCTACATAGGAAATATTGCCCTACAGATGAATTTTTGCATATACACTAGTCCTTAGTGTATGGATAGCTGGGATGCACCCAGGCCCTAAAATGCCCACCCCTCTGCCACACAGTATTCAGCGGTACCATACATATCATGGGGTAAATTGGAGGGGGGACCTGGTACAGATTTACCATCAGGTTCCTGGAGCTTCATGCTATGATTCTAAACCCCTTACAAAGTGAAGAAGAGCAGAATTGACTGTAAGCAACATTGTCAGCATGCAGGAAGAAGAACATTAAAAGTCCATTAGTAGGAGCACTAGTCCATTACATCTCTAATATATCACAGCATTGAAAAAAGTATTGCCATAGTAAAGACGATGAGATATAAGGGTATGACACGTATTTATATGAAGAGGCAGTCTCTGTGGGTTCATTCCATATTTACAAGGAAGAAAAGATGTTTAGGCTCATGATTTATTAACAAATAGATTTATTATATTAGAAAGCAGTAAATCTATTATAGCAAAGCACACAGAATAAAAATCTGCAACTGGATTGGAAAAATTAAACATATAATAGACAATTGTGTCACCCACCAAACAGAAAATAGGTAAAAAGAGTGCAAAAAAATAACCATAATAATAGTAATAATAATAAAAACTCTACGGCTATGTGCACACATTGTGGATTTTGATGCGGATCCGCAGCGTTTTTTTCCGTGTGGATTTGCATCAAATCCGCAGTGTAGTGCACAGGCAATGTTAGTCTAAGGTAATTGAAGAATCGCTGTGCACATGCCGTGGAAAAATCTGCGCAGATTTGCAGCGTTTTTTTCCCGCAGCATGTCAATTCTTTTTGCGGATCCGCAGCATCGTTTTCCATTCTGGTGTGAGCAGGTTGCGAGATGCAGTAACGGGTCGGAGGCAGCACAAGGGTAAACGTGGGGATTAATTTAACAGGTATAATCCTAGCAGGGAGAAAACAAGGAAAACGGTATAAAGGGACACAGGGTACGGAACCCAGGGGAAACGGGTGTGAAGAATAGGGAAGGAAGTTCAAGATTAGCAAACTTATCAGTCTGACGATTTCAGAATGCTGTTAGTTCAGGATGTGGACATTGGCGCCAAAGCAGTGGCGCGTAAGGGGTCCGGTATGGTCCTGGAAAAGATGGCGTCCTGGATCCTGGCGGCGGTGGTGATTCCACGTGGTCCGGTGTAGTCATGGAAAAGATGACGTCTTGGCTCCTGGCTGCAACAGTGATTCCTTGTGGTCCGGTCGGTGATCAGTGTGTCAGGAAACCACGACTCAGGTACAAAGGGAAACCCCTCACAACAGGTGTTCCAATTCTCCAGTCGGTGTGCGCGCATCCTGTCACTCACGGTCAGCAATGTCAGCAGGAACCAGGTACATCATTGTCGTTGTTTCATGTTGAATTGGATATCGGATGTAATTGTGGTTGCAGAGAGGAATGAAATGTTTATTTGTTGTTTTTTTTTTGTTTTTTTTTAATTTCTCTGCTCCGTTGCTGAGAGGTTAGCAATAAAAATATTGGCACCTAATGAGTTAACATTTGTTAAAGGGAATCTGTCACCTATTTTTTTGTATATAAGCTGCGGCCACCACCATCAGGGGCTTATCTACAACATTCTGTAATGCTGTAGATAAGCCCCCGATGTAACCTGAAAGAAAAGAAAAAGGGGTTATATTATACTCACCCAGGGGCAGTCCGGTCTGATGGGTGTCGCAGGTCCGGGTCAGACGCCTCCCATCTTCTAGCGATGACATCCTCCTCCTTACTTCTGTCGCGCTCCTGCGCAGGCGCACTTTATCTGCCCTACTGAGGGCAGAGCAGTGTACTGCAGTGCGCAGGAGCTGGGACCTCTCTGACCTTTCCCGCCGCCTGCTGTATGATGCCGACCCTTCTGGGAAGCAAGATCATAATGTGAAACACATTTTTTGTCATACACAGTATATAGTCATGGCCAAATGTGCTGGCAACCATGAAATTGTTCCACAAAGTGAAGGATTTCTCCAAGAAAATTATTACACATGTTTTGTTATACACATTTATTTCATTTGTGTGCATTGGAACAGCACAAAAACAGATTAGACACAATATGACAAAACCACAAAAATGAGGATAACACTTTTGGCAATCTCAACTTAATATTTGGATGCACATTCTTTTAGAAGAAATAACTGCACTCAATCGCTTCCTATAACCATCAACAAGCTTCTTACACCTCTCATCTGGAATTTTGGACCACTCTTCTTTTGCAAACTGCTCCAAGTCACTCATACAAGTGCTTCTCACAAAAGTAGAATATCATCAAAATGTTAATTTATTTCCGTTATTCAATACAAAAAGTGAAATTCATATATTATATTGAGTCATTATAAACAGAGTGATCTATTTCAAGTGTTTGTTTCTGTTAATGTTGATGATTATGGCTTACAGACAATGAGTAGCCAAAAGTCATTATCTCAGTAAATTAGAATACTTTATAACAACAGCTTGAAAAATGATTTTAAAATCCGAAATGTTGGCCTACTGAGATGTATGCTCAGTACATGCACTCAATACTTGGTCGGGGCTCCTTTTGCATCAATTACTGCATCAATGCAGCGTGGCATGGAGGCGATCAGCCTGTGGCACTGCTGAGGTGTTGCCTTCAGCTCGTCTGCATTACTGGGTCTGGTGTCTCTCATCTTCCTCTTGACAATACCCCATAGATTTTCTATTGGGTTAAGGTCAGGTGAGTTTGCTGGCCAATCAAGCACAGTGATACTGTTGTTTTACACCAGGTATTGGTACTTTTGGCAGTGTGGACAGGTGCTAAGTCCTGCTGGAGAATGATATTTACATCTCGAAAAAGCTTGTCGGCAGAGGGAAGCATGAAGCGCTCTAAAATTTCCTGGTAGACGGCTGCGCTGACTTTGGTCTTGATAAAACACAGTGGACCTACACCAGCAGATGACAAGTGAGGCCGTACTGGGGACACAGGCCTTAGAAGGGAGGCCATCATGACAAGGTTGAGGGGACCATAGGTGGAAGAGCAAGTCTATAGGGCTGGGTCAGATAGGGTTAATTGTTTTGAGTACGTGCGAGCGAAGGGATAGGGCTATGGGATGGTAGGAGGGATTATGGAAGGAAGAAGGGAGGGGGAGCACTATAAAGGGGATGGTCACATGGCCAGGGCAACCATTTTAGGTGCCCCATAGCAGAGATAACAAGCTCCCACCCACCGGCCCCTTTGTTGTTATACTGGTCAGTTAAGTTGTTAGTATTTAGGGGAAGAAGAGGTAAAAAAAAATAAAAAATCTGTGTTTAACCAAGTTATATGCACTTTCGTCATGGCAGCGTGGTGAGGGGGGGAGGTCCTCGAGGTTGGTGGTGCTAGAAATGGCGGATTGGAGGGGGGGGAATCGCAAAGGTCCTGGACTCCCCCTTCGGTGGATCACATGGAATGTAACGGTATGGTGATACCGACAAGTTAATATGGGAGCCGTGGCCAGTTACGGCAGTTAGGCCGGGTGAGTCTCTTAAGGTCTCTGAGCTGGTGCTTAATGGCTGGAGACAAGATTCGGCCAGGGGTGGCAAGTTTTGTAGGATACTGATCCGAGCCTGATACAGTTTGGCGCCTCGAGGATCGCCCCTCCCCCTATGTTGGTATTTGTTGCTAAAATTGTTATACTTTATATTAATAAAAGGCTGCTGTGGCCATTTTATCCAATACAATGTCTGGTGATTAATTTACGTGGTACGGCGATGTGTTTTTGGGAGGCCGATCAGAGGTCGGGCAATTGTGTTACAAGATGGGTGAGGAGCGAGAACACTGGGATCACAAATAACCACTTGTCATGGCTCCCCAAACCATCAATGATTGTGGAAACTTCCCACTAGACCTCCAGCAGCTTGGATTGTGGCCTCTCCACTCTTCCTCCAGACTCTGGGACCTTGATTTACAAATGAAATGCAAAATTTAATCTGAAAACATGACCACTGGACCACTGAGCAACATTCCAGTTCTTTTTCTCCTTGGCCCAGGTAAGATGCTTCTGGCGTTGTCTATTGATCAAGAGTGGCTGGATACAAGGAATGCGACACTTGTAGCCCATGTCCTGGATATCTCTGCGTGTGGTGGCTCTTGTAACAATGACCCCAGCAGCAGTCCACTCCTTGTGAATCTCCCCCAAATTTATGAATGGCCTTTTCTTAACAATCCTTTAAAGGCTGCAGTTATCCAAGTTGCTTGTGCCCCTTTTTCTACCACACTTTTTCCTTCCACTCTTTCCATTAATATGCTTGGATACAGCACTCTGTGAACAGCCAGCTTCTATAGCAATGACCTTTTGTGGCTTCCCCTCCTTGTGGAGTGTGTCAATGACAGCTTTCTGGACATCTGTCAAGTCAGCAGTCTTCCCCATGATTGAGGATCCTACTGAGACAGACTAAGGGACCTTTACGCTTAGGAAGCCTTTGCAGATGTTTTTTGTTAATTATTCTAATTTACTGAAATAATGACCTTTGGCTTTTTATTGGCTGTAAGCCATAATCATCAACATTAACAGAAATAAACATTAAAATAGATCACTGTTTGTTTTGACTCTATATAATATATGAGTTTCACTTGTTATAATGAAGAACTGAAATAAATTAACCTTTTGATGATATTCCAATTTTGTGAGAAGCACCTGTATTTGAAGGCTGTCTTCTCCCAACAGCAATTTCAATATCTCTCAATAGGTGTTCAATGGGATTTAGAGCGGGAAGCATTGCTGGTCACTTCAGAACTCTCCAGCGCTCTGTTTCCATTCATTTCTGGGTGCTTCTTAAAGTAATGTATGTTTGGAGTCATTGTTCTGCTGGAAGACCCATGACCTAGGACTAGGGATGAGTTTTCCGATATTGAAATATCGGAAATCGTCCCGATATTTGCGATATCGGAATTCCGATTTACGATTACGATATTTTTTTCACATCGGAAATCGGAAATCCCATAATCCTTCAGCCTCTGAGCACTCCGTGGAGCCAATCAGGAGCTGAAGAAATGCTGACAACATTGTGTAACTCCCCTAAACTTGGTAGGAGGCGTCCAAACTTGCTAGCTAGGGGCTGCGCTGCGATTGGCTGGCTGGATGGTGTGATCAGGCAGTATAAAAGGCTGCGCCTGCCATTTTAGCCTCACCCTACTGTGAAAGCAGATAGGGATAGGTTGCTGTTGGCGATATGGAGAGATCTCAGATCTAATAGCGATAGAAATTGTTTTTTAGCGACTGTAGCAGCCCCTGTGTGTTACAGAAGCAGTCTTTTTCCTCACTGACCCCGCTCAGTTTCATTTTTTGTGCTGTGCAGGCTCTCAGTGAGGTGCTTAGTGAGACAGTGCAGAGCACATTCACTGCAGCTGCTGCAGCTCCTCTTGCTGCAGCACTGTGGGGTGTGTGTCTCACGGCCTTTTCACAGACTTTTCTTTTCATCCCTTAAATCCCCTTCCCCTATTTTTTCCTAAAAGTGTAGCTTCACCATCCAGTACATTTTGGTGAACGCTATATAGGGATTTTTCAGTGAGGGGTTCCCCCGAACCTCCCCCCCAATCCCTTACCCCCAGTTATCCTTCAATTTTCCTGGTGCTCGGGTGCGCTTTGCACAGTTTAGTCACCTCCGCTGCGCAGACTGCCTGTGTGCTTTTTTTTGGGGAGTGCAGCTCCCACTAGGTCAGTTTTTGTAGTCACATCAGACTGCAGGACCCCTAGTGCGGCCTGTTCTATCGCACACCCCCAAATTTTTCACCAGTAAATTCACTCTCAGTGCCCCTATAAGTGTTAATTTACCTCACAGCATCTATTGAGGTTAAAGTCAAACACTATATAGGGATTGTACTGTGAGGGCCCAAACAACCTCTGTGGCTGGTGCCACACAGCACCTGGCCCAGTCCCGGAGAATCCTTTTTTTTTGGCGTCACAGCAGTGTCATTTACTGCACTGTGACATCCGACCGTAACGTGTACACCAACACCACAAACACACGTTACTCTTTGTGCAGGCCACACTAGATTCAAATAAAGTGTAGCAGACACACCATCATACAGTGCCATTAGTGTTTCTTATACCTGTTTGCAGTCCTACAGGAATAAGCACATAATCCCTAATAATTACTTTCTTGCCATTCTGAATCCATCGATAGAGATGAAGGAGGCAGGGAGTAAGGGACATCCCCGCGGCGGCCGCAGAAGAGGTGCATCAGCAGCTAAACATGGTGCACATCCAGAGCAAACAGCAGGCCCAAGTCACTCAGCACCTCCTTTCACCTGGTAGCAGTCATTTATGCGCAGCTTGTTAGGAGCGCAGGGCCATAGGCTGATAAGAGAGGATCAAGTAGAAACCGTTGTTGGTTGGATGGCAGTTGAGGCATCCACCTCAATGAGCGTAGCATCCTCCCAGGACCTCTCCACCACATTGGGTCAGGCCACTGAAGAACAGCACCAATCTGCTTCTTTACCGCCCATTAAATTGCCCAGACATTCAGAGGGCCAGGAGCCAACCTTAATCCTCTTCTCAGAATCTGTTGGCTTGGAATCTGTGTGCCATCCAGACAGCATTCCTGCAGCTGAAGAAGAAGTAGCGTGCACAGATGCGCAACCACTGTGTGCGTCTGAGGAAGAAGTGGAGGGTGGGCCAGTGCCCACAGTGACCAGACCCCAGTCAGCAGATGATGATGATCTCAGCTGCCAGTTTCTGCTGACAAAAGTGTATTGGATGACGAGGTCCTTGACCCATCATGGCATGCTGAGGGGCAGCAAGCAAGTGGGGATAGCTCAGAGGAAGAGCTTGCAGTTGTGGCGCAGCGTGGCCATCCACGTGGGAGAGGAAGAGGGAAAAACTGGTTGTCGGCTCCCTCAACTTCAGCACCCGTTAGGAGCAGGGCTCTTTTAAAGAGCACAAGGGGTGCATCCAAGAGTTGTGGTGCATGGGCCTTTTTCGACCAAGTTGCAGATGACGTTACAGTAGTCAGATGCAAGCTTTGTCGACAAACTGTGCAGAGAGGGAAGAACGTCAGCAACCTTAACACCACCAATATGTTGACGCATGTCAGGAAGAGGCACCCTGTGGAGTGGCAGCATCACACCCAAGATGATTCGCCACCTGCAGCTGGTCCCCCACCTTCCACCTCTTCAGTCACAGCGGCCACCTCTTCCTCCAGCTCGCTAACAGCTGCACCCGCTTCCTCGCCTGAATGCCAGGGTGCATCTGCAGGCAGTGTTGTACGGCGGCACACTGTCTGTACTTCGTCAGCATCAGCATCCCAATCGCTAGTATCCTCACACTCCCAATCCAGTGTGCAGCCATCTGTCACACAGATGTGGGAGAAAAGGTGCCCGTACTCGGCAAACCACCCATGAGCATAGGGCATTAATTCTCGCATTGCCAAACTGCTTGCAGTGGAAATGCTACCATTCTGGCTGGTGAGCAAGTCAGCTTTTATCGATATGTTGGGGTTTGCAATCCCACAATACAGCGTTCCCAGCTGCTTCTACTTCAGCAGGCAAGCCGTCCCCGCCCTGCAACAGCATGTGGAGCGTAAAATTAAGCATGCGCTACAAAATGCAGTTAGTAGCAAGGTCCACCTGACCACCGACGCGTGGACCAATCAGCATGGCCAGGGACGCTACATTTCCATCACTGCCCATTGGGTAAATGTAGTTGAGCCTGGAACTGAAGTAGACAGTGCAAGTGCGCGGATCCTGCTAACTCCACGGATTGCAGGCCTCACCTCCGTACAAACTGACTCCTCTTCATACTCCTCGTCAGACTCGCCTGCACCCAGACGTACCACAACAACCGATTTCAGCACTGCATCAGCCAAACATCAACAGGCCGTGTTGAAATTGGTTTATCTGGGTGATGTTAGCCACACCGCAACAGAGCTGTGGAACACGATCAAGGAGCAGAGCGACATGTGGCTTGCCAGGTATGGTGGTGTGTGACAACGGTCAAAACCTGGTCGCGGCTCTGGGCCTAGGTGGTCTGACTCACATTCCATGCCTTGCCCATGTCCTAAACTTGGTGGTTGTCACGATCCAGGTTGGATCTGACTGATTAAATGCACAAAGTAACCTTTTTTTTTTTCCCTTGGCTGTGTGCCAAAGGTGGTTTTGCCCCCAGTGGCCATTAGGGTCATTGCACTCTGGTTACCTTAGTTTGTGCACGTAATTATGTAACAGGTGTGATTGCTCTATAAGAGAGTATCAGGTGTGTTAATCAGGGTGGGTGAAAGTTCGTCGTTTGCAGGCAGGCCTTGGTGGGGAGTGGAGCTGGGGGAGAGTCACGGGCAGCTCAGTGAGAGTCCTGGAGTGTCAGCTATGGTGTCTGCAAGGAGGGCTGGCATGGCTTGGTGGAGTTGCATCTATGGTATCAGCGGGGAGTTCTTGCATGGCTTGGTGGAGTGGCAGCAATGGTGTAGAGCTGCACTCAGGATGCTGGATTCGGTTGCTGGAAAGCTGGACTCAAAATGTTGGACTCTTTGGCAGAAAAGCTGGACTCATTTGCTGGACTGTTTTTGGACAGCTGCACGCAGGTGTGGACTCTGCTTGATCCAAGGCTGCACTATGGTGCTGAGAAGATCCGTTTCTGGACAGTGCACGCAGATGTTGGACTCGGTGGAGTAAAAGAAGCACGCAGGTGGTGGGCTCTGTTGCTGGGAGCGTTAGCAACAGAGCAAAGCTAAGTGGTGTTCCCCTGTTATGTCACTTTTCCTTATGTGTGTTTAGTGCAGTGTTGGGACTAGTTTCCGCACCAACCAATTCCCTAGTGAGGGTTTTAGGTTCCTGATCGGCGCCCGGTGCGGAACCGGCCTAGGGAACGTTAGGAGTGTAGAGACACTGACTCAGGGGAGTGCAGGTGGTTTCCACTTCCCCTTTCCCTATCGCAGGGCCACCATTGTTATTGTTACCCAGGTTTTCCCTATTCCCTTGTCTTACTGTATTAGTTACCGGCCTGCGGGTCACGTCACATAGGACAATTACACGTGCCACATCCTGTTGTATCAGTTACCGGCCTGCTGGCTGTGTCACTCAGGACGGGGCACGTTACATTTTCACCAGCCATACTTTTTGTTTTTCTGGTTATCCTCAGGCCATGTTCAGACCTGTGAGTATTTGCTGCTGGGCCTCACTGAGGTGAGTGAGGACCTGCATGGTGTAGAAGCAGTTTCAGCAGCAATTATCAGGGTCTGGGGCCTCCCGTTTGGCTCAACCAGGAAATCAAATAGCGGCTGGCAATGAAGCCCGTAGAGTCGCTGCTGGGGAGCGGGACTTGCTCTTACAGGCGGACGTACCCAGACAGGTGGGTGGAGTTGGTCCCCATAGTGCTGTCTGGGGTTCCCCGAGGTGAAGGGGTGCGTCCCGGTAGTGAGCAGACTGGTGTGATAGTCCGCGGGGTCTACGCCAAATCTTCCATACCACCGAAGTAGCCGCCCCTCCTGGTCGTTCGGGGGAAGGCGACCAGGGAGTGTATTTTTCCTCCATTTCCCAGGCCCCTCCCTCACTGGTGTGAGCAACAGGTGTGCTGCGGGGGAGTAGGGGCAAATCTCAACCCTCGCCATTAGCCAACCATGGGAGGTGCAGACTTTGTGGTGTAAAGGGTTGGAGGGTGGTGTACCCCTTGGTGGAGTGCGGGGGTGTGAGTGTGGTGACACAGGGGGACGCCTCTGTTGTCGATCCAAGAATGAGTTCACCGAAATATGACAAATGAATGTGTGGCAATAAACGTTCAGGTCCGGACCTGTGTGTGAACGAGCATGTATGGGTGGCCACCAAAAACATCTTGGAAGTGTGTTGCGGAGTCTTACCAGCTCATACCGAACATACACATACATAACTCGTTCCCCAGGTCGACGCTTTGAAGATGAGTGGTGCCTCCAGAACATACTTTGCCATTACCAGCGGTGCGCTTGTCATAAACCTGAGGTGCAGGTAGTTGCAGAGGTGAACTCTGGATCTAGGCATCTCCGCTGTAGGTGGTGCCCTGATGAGGAGTGGTCTCGAGGGTCCAGAGGCCCCTCATTATAGGGAGGGTACTGTCACGATCCAGGTTGGATCTGATGGATTAAATGCACAAAGTAACCTTTTTTTTTCCCTTGGCTGTGTGCCAAAGGTGGTTTTCCCCCCGGTGGCCATTAGGGTCATTGCACTGTGGTGATTTCAGTTGCAGTTTTCCCCCGGTGGCCATTAGGGTCATTGCACTCTGGTTACCTTAGTTTGTGCACGAAATTAAGTAACAGGTGTGATTGCTCTATAAGAGAGTATCAGGTGTGTTAATCACGGTGGGTGAAAGTTTGTCGTTTGCAGGCAGGCCTGGGTGGGGAGTGGCGCTGGGGGAGAGTTGCGGGCAGCTCAGTGAGAGTCCTGGAGTGTCAGCTATGCTATCTGCAAGGAGGGCTGGCATGGCTTGGTAGAGTCGCATCTATGGTGTCAGCAGGGAGTTCTTGCATGGCTTGGTGGAGTGGCAGCTATGGTGTAGAGTTGCACTCAGGATGCTGGATTCGGTTGCTGAAAAGCTGGACTCAAAATGTTGGACTCTTTGGCAGAAAAGCTGGACTCATCTGCTGGACTCTGTTTTTGGACAGCTGCACGCAGGTGTGGACTCTGTTTGCTCCAAGGCTGCACTATGGTGCTGAGAAGATCCGTTTCTGGACAGTGCACCCAGATGTTGGACTCGGTGGAGGAAAAGATGCACGTAGGTGGTGGGCTCTGTTGCTGGGAGCGTTAGCAACAGAGCAAAGCTAAGTGGTGTTCCCCTGTTATGTCACTTTTCCTTATGTGTGTTTAGTGCAGTGGTGGGATTAGTTTCCGCACCGACCAATTCCCTAGTGAGGTTTTAGGTGCAGGGCGAGTCAGGGTTTTTAGGTTCCTGATCGGCGCCCGGTGCGGAACCGGCCTAGGGAACGTTAGGAGTGTAGAGACACTGACTCAGGGGAGTGCAGGAGGTCTCCACTTCCCCGTTCCCTATCGCAGGGCCACCATTGTTATTGTTATCCAGGTTTTCCCTATTCCCTTGTCTTATTGTATTAGTTACCGGCCTGCGTCACATAGGACAATTACACGTGCCGCGTCCTTTTGTATCAGTTACCGGCCTGCTGGCCGTGTCACTCAGGACGGGGCACGTGACAGTGGTGCAGAGTTTCCTTAGGAACTATCCTGACCTTGAAGAGCTGCTGCACAAAGTCAGATACGAGTGCTCTCATTTGCTCTGTTCAAGCATGGCTGCATCGCGCCTTTCAGCCATGCAGCGCAGATTGGGCTTGCCCGAGCACCGCATCATTGTTGACCTCCCCACCAGGTGGAATTCAACTTTGTATATGCTGCGGAGGTTGTGTGAGCAGCAACCTGTAATTATGGAGTTGCAGCTGCATCAGGCGCAAAGTAGGCGACACACATCTCAGCCCTCCCACTTTACAACCACAGAGTGGGCATCCATGAAGGACATATGCACCATTTTGAAGTGCTTCGAGGACTCCACTCTGATGATGAGCACGGATGCTGCCCTACTCAGCCTGACTATTCCCCTTATATGCCTTATACAGTAGAATCATCACTTAAAGGACTAAGGGATGAGGTTTCTCAGGAGGAGGAGGAGTATGATGAGACACTTGCACCAACCAGGCAATCTTCATCGGCCCGGTTGGTATAAAGCTCTGTGGGTGCCTCACAAAGGTCCAGGCAACACACAGCAAGCGAGGAGGATGAGGAGGACTATGAGGATGAGCCAGAGGAGGAAAGTACACAGCGCTCTACTAGTAGTCACCAGATAGACCATGGATGGAGTGATGCAGAGCAGCCAGAGCACATTCCTCCAGCTGGTGACAGCGATGCATGGCCAGTTGGCAGCCTTCAGCACATGAGTGACTTCATGCTGCAGTGTCTGAGAAACGACCCACGCGTGGCTCGTATTCTCCACACAAATGACTACTGGGTGGTCACCCTCTTAGATCCACGTTACCGGGACAGCCTTCAAAGCCTAATTACGCCGTTGAACCGGGCGCTTAAAATGCAGGAGTATCAAGATGCACTGGTTAATTCACTCATGTACTCTTTTCCACCACATAGCAGTGATGCGCGTGCACTAGCAGGCACCTCAGTGCGTCCTGGGGCCAGCGGAATCCGTTCAGAAGCCGGTAGCAGAAGCAGTACATTTGCTACTGACAGGTTCAGTATACCCAACCTGTTCCAACGGTTTCTGAACCTGCAAAGAGTTCGGGCACCATCAGCACAGACAGTGCAACACACTAGGAGGCAACGTTACTGTGACATGGTGGCACAATACCTCACCACCCTTGTTAGTGTGCTTCAGGATGGATCTGCCCCCTTCAAATTTTGGGTCTCCAAGTTGGATACATGGCCCGAGCTTAGCCAGTATGCCTTGGAGGTCCTGGCTTGTCCTGGTGCCAGTGTGATTTCTGAACGCGTCTTTAGTGCAGCTGGCAATGTACTAACAAACCAACGTACCAGACCAGACTATCCGCTGCAAATGTGGACTGGCTTACATTCGTAAAAAAGAACCAGGCCTGGATTTGACTTTTGCTGCCCTGGGCCAGAGTAGACAGGTTACATGCATGGTTGGTAGCAGTATGCATGCTCTGTCATGTGCCTATGTTGCACACAGCGTAATCTGTTATGCCCGTGCTCTGGCCTCTACTACCAACATCTAGCACCTGGTTCTGTGACTGACTCTTTCACCTCATACTGTTTTCCATGGGCTCTAGTATCATAGAATCGTAGAGTTGGAAGGGACCTCCTGGGCCATCTGGTCCAACACCCTGCTCAAAGCAGGATTCGCTAAATCATCCCAGTCAGATGTCTGTCCAGCCTCTGTTTGAAGACTTCCATTGAAGGAGAACTCACCACTTCTCGTGGCAGCCTGTTCCACTCATTGATCACTCTAACTGTCAAAAAGTTTTTTCTAATATCTAATCTGTGTCTCCTCCCATTCAGTTTCATCCCATTGCTTCTAGTCTTTCCTTGTGCAAATGAGAATAAAGTTGATCCTTCTACAATGTGACAGCCCTTTAGATATTTGTAGACAGCTATTAAGTCTCCTCTCAGTCTTCTCTTTTGCAAACTAAACATTCCCAAATCCTGCAACCTTTCCTCATAAGACAGGGTTTGCAGACCGGTCACCATTCTGGTCGCTCTTTTCTGAACTTGCTCCAGTTTGTTGATGTCTTTTTTAAAATGTGGTGCCCAAAACTGGACACAATATTCCAGATGAGGTCTGACCAAAGAGGAGTAGAGGGAAATAATGACTTCACGTGATCTAGACTGTATGCTTCTGTTAATACATCCTAGAATTGCATTTGCCTTTTTTGCTGCTGCATCACACTGTTGACTCATATTCAGTCTGTGATCTATTAGTATACCCAAGTCTTTTTCACATGTGCTGTCACTTAGCCCTATTCCTCCCATTCTATATATGCTTTTTCCATTTTTATTGCCCAGATGTAGTACTTTGCATTTCTCCCTGTTAAAAACCATTCTGTTTGTTGCTGCCCACTTCTCCAGTTTATTTAAATCTTTTTGAATCCTCTCTCTCTCTTCTCTAGTATTAGCTATCCCTCCTAGCTTTGTGTCATCAGCAAATTTAATCAGTTTACCCTCAATGCCTTCATCTAAATCGTTGATAAAGATGTTGAACAATACAGGGCCCAGGACAGAGCCCTGTGGTACCCCACTTGAGACATTCTTCCAACTGGATGTGCAGCCATTTACGACCACTCTTTGGGTCCGATCACTAAGCCAGTTATGAATCCACCTAACAGTTGCCTTGTCCATACCATACTTAATCATTTTTTCAATAAGGATTGTATGAGAGACTTTGTCAAATGCTTTGCTGAAGTCAAGATATACTATATCTACAGCATTTCCTTGATCCACCCAATCAGTGATACCGTCATAGAAGGAAATTAAATTAGTCTGACATGACTTATTAGTTACAAACCCATGCTGACTCTGTTTAATCACTTCATTCTTATCCAGGTATTGACATACATGTTGTTTAATAATTTGTTCAAAGATCTTTCCTGGTATAGAAGTCAGACTCACCGGCCTATAGTTACCTGGGTCCACCTTCTTCCCCTTTTTGAAGATAGGAACAACATTTGCTCTTCTCCAGTCTTCTGGCACTTCTCCTGTTCTCCAAGAATTTTCAAAGATTATAGAGAGGGGTTCAAAAATTTCTTCTGCTATCTCCTTCAGTACTCTGGGGTGTAATTCATCTGGACCTGGAGACTTGAATTCATTTAGGCTAGCTAAGTGTTTCCTCACTATCTTTCTGTTTATAGATATCCTGGATTCTTCTATTCCCTTAATAGGACAGTGAATAACAGTTGGTGTTACATTTCCTTTCTGAGAGAAAACAGATGCAAAATAGGAATTTAAAAGTTCAGCCTTCTCAACATCCTGTCTTACCATTTCATCATTTTCATCCTGTAAAAATCCTATAGCATCTTTGACTTTTCTTTTACTTTTGACATATCCCCAAAATCCTTTATTATTGCTTTTGACATCTCTTGCAAGCCTCAATTCATTTTCAGCTTTAGCTAATCTGATTTGTGCCCTGCAGGTTCTGCAGACAGCATTATATTCTTCTTTAGATATGCCTCCCTCTTTCCATTTTATAAACATTTTTTTCTTCCTTTTTAGCATGTGCTTAAGTTCTGTGTTCATCCATCCTGGTTTCCTTAACTGCTTCCTATTCTTCCCTCTTTTCGGAATTGTTAACAACTGTGCTTTGAGAATTTCATTTTTCACGATTTCCCATCCTTCCTGGGCATTTTTGTCTTTAAGGATATCCAGCCATTGGATCCCTCCAATTCTCTTTCTGAATCCCTTAAAATCTGCCTTTCTGAAATCTAACCTTGACGTCTGAGTCTTCACAGGTCTTCCGCCTCTAGTTATCCAAAATTCTAAAATAGCATGGTCGCTACCTCCTAGGGTCCCAGCCACTTTTACCTCCTCAACCATTTCCTCCCTGTTTATAAGGATTAGATCCAAGGTAGCAGTTCCCCTTGTTTTCTCCCTTACCTTTTGGAAGATAAAGTTGTCAGCAAGAGAGGATAAGAATTTCCTTGACCTGTTAGTTTTGCCTGAGAGAGATTCCCAACAAATGTCTGGATAGTTGAAATCTCCCATGACAACTATGTCATATTTTTTGGAGAACTTGGCCATTTGATGCATAAAGAGTTCATCCATAGCTTCAGCTTGCACAGGCGGCCTGTAGTAAATGCCTACAATGGTGTCCTTTCCATTGTTCTGTCCTTGTATTCTTACCCAAACAGTTTCCACAGAACTCCCAGTCTCTGAAGCTTCAATCTCTGTGCAGATATACGCGTTTCTAACATACAATGCGACACCCCCTCCTCGTTTATCAAGTCTGTTTCTTGCAAATAAGTTGTATCCTTCTAGTCTTGTATTCCAATCATGTGTATTGTCCCACCAAGTTTCAGTGATTGCAATGACATCATATTTCTTTTCCTGTGTTAGTAGTTCCAATTCTCCTTGTTTGTTGCCCATGCTTTGTGCATTAGTATAGAAACATTTTAGTTTGTGATTGGTTTCTCTTTCTCCAATATTTTTATTAATTAGATTCTTTCGTCTTTGTTCTTCCTTTCCACTTCTAATAGCAGAGTTCTCAATAGCATTTGTCAGGTGTATGGCTTTTTCTGGTCTTTTGCTTCCCTTCCCATGTTGTTCTAGTTTAAAGCTCTCCTTACAAGTGTAGCAAGGCGACTTCCAAATACATGCTTTCCAGTCTTCGTAAGGTGCACCCCATCTCTAGCAAGTAGTCCATCGTATAAGTAGTTCACTCCGTGATCCAGAAATCCAAATCGTTGCTGACGGCACCATCGACGTAGCCAGTTGTTCACCTGCAGAATCTTATTCCACCTCCTTGTTCCATGGCCATCCACTGGGAGGATGGAAGAGAAGACCACCTGCGCTCCCAGTTCTTTCGCTTTCTTACCTAAGTCTTCAAAGTCTCTGCAGATGGTTTCCAGGTCGTTTCTTGCGGTGTCATTTGTCCCCACATGTAGTAGCAGGAATGGGTAGTCATCTGTAGGTCTGAAGAGTCCTACAGTACCGCCAGCTAGTGCCCATTTCTGAAGAGTCCTAGTACCGCCAGCTAGTGCCCATTTCCGTGACTGCTGATTTCACAGCATGCCGTGTTTCTGGGCTCTAGTACCTCCAGCTAGTACCCATTTCTCTGACTGCCACTTTCACAGCATGCTGTGTTTCTGGGCTCTAGTATCGCCAGCTAGTGCCCACTTCTGTGACTGCCACTTTCACAGCATGCCATGTTTCTGTGCTCTAGTACCGCCAGCAAGTGCCCATTTCCGTGACTGCTGATTTCACAGCATGCCGTGTTTCTGGGCTCTAGTACCGCCAGCTCGTGCCCATTTCCGTGACTGCCACTTTCACAGCATGCCGTGTTTCTGGGCTCTAGTGCCGCCAGCTAGTGCCCATTGCCGTGACTGCCTCTTTCTCAGCATGCTGTGTTTCTGGGCAACAGTACCGCCAGCTGTACCTCGTTAGACCAAAGTGAAAAAAAAGGATGACAGATGCCAAACACCTATAGGCAGAAGCACAAGAGGCGGGATCCAGCCACACCGGCTGTTTCCTGGCAATGAAGTGCAGACACAGGTGCCTCCCCCGAGGGGTAAACCGAGTTCCAGCATCGCCAACTGGTTCTCGGGAGTGCCCAAGGGCATGGGTACCTCCTGCTCCAAACCGTGTTTCAACAATGCTCGCCGTTACACAGTTGTGTCCGCCGCACTGTTCCACGCCCCCACCGTACATCATTCCGGCTCAGTTTGCTGTTATCCGTGGTGTCAGCAGTGTAGGAGCCCCCTACGTGGACTCCGGGACCTGGTGCTCAAGGCTGGTCTCGACAGTGCGTAGTAAAGAAGACTATCTGGGTGGCGGGGGCAAATGTGGCTCTTGCACCTTCTGCTGAGAAGACATTACTCCGGTAGAAGACCCAAGACAGGAAGTCAGATGGAGATGTCCTGTCTTTTTGCTGTTGAACTTGCGTCTTTGTGGGGGTTTTTTGGGCTTCTCGGCAGTGTTTTTGGCTTATGTCACTACTACATTGTTGTATCTGGGCTACAGTAATGTCAACTGTTGCCCAGTATGGCCACTGGCACTTATACCTTCTGCTGCTTATCTGGGTTCCAGTAACGTCATCTGGTTCTCAGTAGAGTCAATGGCTTAGGTCCCTCCTTTGTGGTATCCGAGTTCCAGTAACGTCTGCTGGTCCTTGGTAGTGCATTCTGGCACAGGTACCTCCTGCTTAGTTAACGGGCTCCAGTAACGTCAGCTGGTGCCCATTAGTTCCATTGGCTCTTATGCTGATTTCTGCTGCCTATACGGGTTCCAGACTCACCAGCTGGCTCTCTCAAGTTCCTGAGCCTAATGTTACTTCTGCGCATTTCCTCTGGGTTTGGGACATTCTGCGACCAGCCAATAGCAGAATAACCATAGACGGAGGTTTAGGAAGCAGTAGGAGCAGATGTACATGAACCAAAAGCAGAATATCAATATGCAGAATTACTGAATAACAGTAATATAATCAGCAGAAGAAGACTAAGCATGGTTTAAAGGGAGTGTATCCGTTCCTCCACGTGGTGCTCCTGGAAACTCCCTGCAAAGCAAGGTGAGCTTAACGCGGACACATGTCAGTCAAAGGGCATATTGAGACCACCACCAGCAGTTTTAATTTAATAATGTAAAATCACTTACCCTAACCCTAACTATCCCTAACCCCTAACCCTTACCACTAACCCTAACCACTAACCCTTACCCTAACCCTACTAACCCTAAACCTAAACCCTAACCCCTAACCATAACCCTACTAATCCTAACCCCTAACCCTACTAACCCTAACCCCTACTAACAATAACCCCTAACCCTAACCCTACTAACCATAAGCATAACCCTAACCCTAACCCTTACCCCAACCCTACTAACCCTAACCATAACCCTAACTAACCCTTACCCCTAACACTAACCCTAACCCCTAACCCTTACCCTACTAACCATAAACCCTAACCCTACCCCAACTAATCCTAACCCAAAGAAAAAATTCCGCTGTTAAGAAGATGGCGACCAGTTTTCCTGCTACAGCTTTTGCTCTGTGCATTTTTCTAGCGATTTTTTTTTTGCTCCTCTGCCTCTGCAAACTCCTTCCCCATTATCCTGAGGTGTTTCCCCTCCATTTTATCCATTATATAGCACTGTAGTGGTCATTTTGTAATTCCAATTTTTTTCTCCCATTGACTTGCATTGATATCGGAAATCGGAAATTCCGATATCCGATATTTTCCTATATCAGACATCGGAATTCCGATACGATATTGGGCAATATCGCTCATCCCTACCTAGGACACAAAAGCAGCTTTCTGACAATAGGCACTGCATTGTGGCACAAAATCCTTTGGTAATCTTCAGATTTCATGATGCCTTGCACACAGTCACAGCACCCAGTGTCAGAGGCAGCAAAACAACATGAAAATATCTTTGAGCCTCCACCATATTTGACTGTAGGCACTGTGTTTTTTTCTTTGAAGGCCTCATTCCATTTTGGTAAACAGTTGACTGATGTGCTTTATCAAAAAGCTCTATCTTGATCTCATCTGTCCACAAGACGCTTTCCCGGAAGGACTTTGGCTTACTCACATACATTTTGGCAAAATGCAGTCTAGCTTTTTATGTCTATGTGTGGGCAGTGGGGTCCTCCTGGGTCTCCTACCATAGCATTTCATTTCATTCAAATGTCGATGGATAGCTTGCGCTGCTAACACCAATGCATCCTGAGCCTGCAGGAGAGCTTGATTTCTTTGGAACTTGATTGGGGCTGCTTATCCACCATCCGGACTATCCTGGGTTGCAACCTTTCATCAATTTTTTTCTACCGTCCCCGCCCAGGGAAATTAGCTAGAGAACCATGGGTGGAAAACGTCTTGATTATATTGCGCACCATAGACAAAAGGAATATTAAGATCTCTGGAGATGAACTTGCAACCATGACATTGTTTATATTGTTCATCAGTTTTGGTTCTCAAGTCCTCTTTCTGTTCTCCATGCTTAGCGTGGCATACATAGACACACAATGCAAAGATTGCACCAATTTCTCCCTTTTTTTATCTGGTTTCAGGTGTAATTTGCCTATTGCCCACACCTGTTACTTGCCACAGGTGAGTTTGAATGAGCATCACATGCTTGAAGCAAAGTTGTTTATCCACAATTTTGGAAAGGTGCCAACAATTTTGTCTGGCCCCTTTAGGGGGGGTTTCTGTCAAATAATGTTCAATTTGCCTATTTTTCTTTTTTTGTGTTATTCTAATACACACAAAGGAAATAAACATGTATATAACAAAACTCATGTAATTGTAATACTTTTCTGGGAGAAATACATCATTTTCTGAAATAATTTCAAGAGTGACAACACTTTTGGCCACGACTGTAAGTGAATGGGTATATATTCAGAATGTAAGTTTTTTGACCGTTGTGTCCATTACTTGTTAACCTGAT
The DNA here is from genome assembly GCF_039654945.1 of Dendrobates tinctorius. Taxonomy (NCBI): domain Eukaryota; kingdom Metazoa; phylum Chordata; class Amphibia; order Anura; family Dendrobatidae; genus Dendrobates; species Dendrobates tinctorius. The sequence goes on from NW_027361707.1 coordinate 50,952,499, forward strand.
ACTATTACTGTACCTATTTTATCTTACTACAGTATATACACTGCTAGGTTGCCAGTGTGCTGGAGATTGTCATCTTATATGTTTTCTGATTACATAAATATTTTTTGTACATACTATTTGTAATCCTGTACTTTTTTTTAGCTAAAAACTCATTTTTTTGTTTTTGTATTCAATTATTTCAGAGCAGCTAATAGTCACAAATAAAATGGGAGAAGTACATGCCCCTAGTGGAAAGTGTCTGATATCACCCATTTGGGCTTAACAAAAGTTAAATTAGTAGGTGCCAAATAGTTTGATTGATAAAAAGGCAGATTTTAAGGGATTCAGAAAGATAATTGGAGGGATCCAATGGCTGGATATCCTTAAAGACAAAAATGTCCAGGAAGGATGGGAAATCTTGAAAAATGAAATTCTCAAAGCACAGTTGTTAACAATTCCGAAAAGAGGGAAAAATAGGAAGCATTTAAGGAAACCAGGATGGGTGAACACAGAACTTAAGCACATGCTAAAAAGAAAGAAAAAAATGTTTATAAAATGGAAAGAGGGAGGCATATCTAAAGAAGAATATAATGCTGTCTGCAGAACCTGCAGGGCACAAATCAGATTAACTAAAGCTGACAATAAATTGAGGCTTGCAAGAGATGTCAAAAGCAATAATAAAGGATTTTGGGGATATGTCAAAAGTAAAAGAAAAGTCAAAGATGCTATAGGATTTTTACAGGATGAAAATGATGAAATGGTAAGACAGGATGTTGAGAAGGCTGAACTTTTAAATTCCTATTTTGCATCTGTTTTCTCTCAGAAAGGAAATTTAACACCAACTGTTATTCACTGTCCTATTAAGGGAATAGAAGAATCCAGGATATCTATAAACAGAAAGATAGTGAGGAAACACTTAGCTAACCTAAATGAATTCAAGTCTCCAGGTCCAGATGAATTACACCCCAGAGTACTGAAGGAGATAGCAGAAGAAATTTTTGAACCCCTCTCCATAATCTTTGAAAATTCTTGGAGAACAGGAGAAGTGCCAGAAGACTGGAGAAGAGCAAATGTTGTTCCTATCTTCAAAAAGGGGAAGAAGGTGAACCCAGGCAACTATAGGCCGGTGAGTCTGACTTCTATACCAGAAAAGATCTTTGAACAAATTATTAAACAACATGTATGTCAATACCTGGATAAGAATGAAGTGATTAAACAGAGTCAGCATGGGTTTGTAACTAATAAGTCATGTCAGACTAACTTAATTTCCTTCTATGACGGTATCACTGATTGGGTGGATCAAGGAAATGCTGTAGATATAGTATATCTTGACTTCAGCAAAGCATTTGACAAAGTCTCTCATACAATCCTTATTGAAAAAATGACTAAGTATGGAATGGACAAGGCAACTGTTAGGTGGATTCATAACTGGCTTAGTGATCGGACCCAAAGAGTGGTCGTAAATGGCTGCACATCCAGTTGGAAGAATGTCTCAAGTGGGGTACCACAGGGCTCTGTCCTGGGCCCTGTATTGTTCAACATCTTTATCAACGATTTAGATGAAGGAATTGAGGGTAAACTGATTAAATTTGCTGATGACACAAAGCTAGGAGGGATAGCTAATACTAGAGAAGAGAGAGAGAGGATTCAAAAAGATTTAAATAAACTGGAGAAGTGGGCAGCAACTAACAGAATGGTTTTTAACAGGGAGAAATGCAAAGTACTACATCTGGGCAATAAAAATGAAAAAAGCATATATAGAATGGGAGGAATAGGGCTAAGTGACAGCACATGTGAAAAAGACTTGGGTATACTAATAGATCACAGACTGAATATGAGTCAACAGTGTGATGCAGCAGCAAAAAAGGCAAATGCAATTCTAGGATGTATTAACAGAAGCATACAGTCTAGATCACGTGAAGTCATTATTTCCCTCTACTCCTCTTTGGTCAGACCTCATCTGGAATATTGTGTCCAGTTTTGGGCACCACATTTTAAAAAAGACATCAACAAACTGGAGCAAGTTCAGAAAAGAGCGACCAGAATGGTGACCGGTCTGCAAACCCTGTCTTATGAGGAAAGGTTGCAGGATTTGGGAATGTTTAGTTTGCAAAAGAGAAGACTGAGAGGAGACTTAATAGCTGTCTACAAATATCTAAAGGGCTGTCACATTGTAGAAGGATCAACTTTATTCTCATTTGCACAAGGAAAGACTAGAAGCAATGGGATGAAACTGAATGGGAGGAGACACAGATTAGATATTAGAAAAAACTTTTTGACAGTTAGAGTGATCAATGAGTGGAACAGGCTGCCACGAGAAGTTGTGAGTTCTCCTTCAATGGAAGTCTTCAAACAGAGGCTGGACAGACATCTGACTGGGATGATTTAGCGAATCCTGCGTTGAGCAGGGGGTTGGACCAGATGGCCCAGGAGGTCCCTTCCAACTCTACGATTCTATGATTCTATGATCTCCGCATCGGAGAGACGAAATAAAAAAAAAAAGAAAACATTTTATTCAGCTTTGCAGCCACTATTACATTGTATGTGAAGTTCAACATGAAAAATTTGGTGAAAGGTCCTCTTTAACGTGTCAAATTCATTTCACTTATGATATTAAAGAGAACCTATTATGTCAGATTACGATATTAACCTACGTACAGTATGTAGGGTTAATCTGCCGGAATATTAGCGTTATGGAGGTGCCTGGCCACTGTACTGAGATTGCAGCACCCAGGAGAAAATTAACTTTATTTCTCCTATGGCAGGCGGCTTTCGGTCATGATGATGTGCCCAGACAAATTACATTCACCGTTCGGAGCACTGGCAGCAGCAGCTATAACCACACCGCGCCACTGACTGATAGCCGACTCTGTACTGATGCACTCTTGAACCTGCCGGCAGTCAGTGCTGGGGCGTGCTTACAGGTACTTCTCTCAGCACTTTGAGTGGTGACGGTAATCACTCTGGGCACACCTCCTCGACTGAAAGCCGGCGGCTCCTATGAGAAATAAAGTTCATTTTCTCCTGAGTGCCGCACTTTAATTCCTGCTACTGGGATCCTCCATAAACTCGTACTGACTGTTGGCTTTCCTGACCAGAGCTTGACATCTGGATAGTAATCCATCATGCTGTCTTGCTCAGGTCAGGAGAGGTGCTGGGCCAGTTCGTGCAGTGCGAAGCAATTCTTGTACGAGTTATACGGCCATCTGACTCTGCCCTAATACTATTAACCTGCAGAATAACCCTATATCTGCAGGTGAATAGCGTTATCTGACCTGACAGGTTCCCTTTAATTATTTTTATCCACTTGTTTCTGCTCATATACTGTACATGCAGTAATTATTAATAGATGAGGGTAAAATACATCTGGGGTACACATGCCATAGAAGCAACCAAGGAATGTTTTCCCCCATTTTGATAACTATATTGAAAATTTATTGGCGCCCTTTAAAAATATATTATGAAAAATACAAGGTACCATACCACTATGTGACTGCAAAAATAAAAAAAGTTTAGCTGGAAATGAGACTTGTCTGGAGCTGACCCCCGCCAGTTTTTTCCAGCACTGCTAGAGAAGATTGGCAGGTCTTTCGCTATGGAAGAAACTTGCCAATGACCTGTAACATAGTAACATAGTAACATACAGTAGTTATTAAGGTTGAAGGAAGACTTTAAGTCCATCTAGTTCAACCCATATCCTATCCTAACTTGCCCTAACATGTTGATCCAGAGGAAGGCAAAAAAAACCCATGTGGCAAACAGTAAGCTTCACATTGGGGAAAAAAATTCCTTCTCAACTCCACATACGGCAATCAGACTAGCTCCCTGGATCAACGCAATATCAAGGAAACTAGTGTATATACCATGTAATATTATACTTTTCAAGACAGGCATCCAGTCCCTTCTTAAATTTTATTAGGGAATCACTCATTACAACATCATATGGCAGAGAGTTCCATAGTCTCACTGCTCTTACAGTAAAGAATCCACGTCTGTGAGTATGCTTAAACCTTCTTTCCTTCAGACGTAGAGGATGCCCCCTTGTCCCCGTCACAGGTCTAAGTAAAAAGATCATTAGATAGGTCTTGGTATTGTCCCCTCATATATATTTATACATTGTAATAAGATCACCCCTAAGCCTTCGATTCTCCAAACTAAATAACCCCAAGTGTAATAACCTGTCTTGGTATTGCAGACCCCCCAGCTCCCTAATAACCTTGGTCGCTCTTCTCTGCACCCGCTCCAGTTCAGCTATGTCTTATACACCGGAGACCAGAACTGTACACAGTATTCTAAGTGTGGTCGCACTAGTGACTTATATAGAGGTAAAATTATGTTCTCCTCATGGGCATCTATGACTCTTTTAATGCATCCCATTATTTTATTTGCCTTTGCAGCAGCTGCCTGACACTGGCCGCTAAATGTGAGTTTGTCATCCACCCATACACCCAGGTCTTTTTCAGTGACAGTTTTGCCCAGTGTTTTACAATTAAGCACATAATTATACATCTTGTTCATTCTACCCAAGTGCATGACCTTACATTTATCCCCATTAAAGTCATTTGCCATTTATCAGCCCAAGCTTCTAGTTTACATAAATCCTCCTGTAATATAAAATTGTCCTCCTCTGTATTGATTACCCTGCAGAGTTTAGTGTCATCTGCAAATATTCAAATTCTACTCTCTATGCTCCCTACAAGGTCATTAATAAATATGTTAAAAAGAAGCGGGCCCAAAACTGACCCCTGTGGTACCCCACTGCTAACCGTGACCCAGTCCGTGTGTGCTCCATTAATAACCACCCTTTGTTTCCTATCCCTGAGCCAGCTCTTAACCCACCTACACATATTTTCCCCTATCCCCATTGTTCTCATTTTATGTATCAACCTTTTGTGCGGCACCGTATCAAAAGCTTTTGAAAAGTCCATGTACACCACGTCCACTGCATTCCCTTGGTCCAGTCCTGAACTTACCTCTTCATAAAAGCTTATCAGATTAGTCTGACAGGAACGGTCCTTTGTAAACCCAAGTTGATATTGGGTCATGAGGTTATTCTTCTCCAGATACTCCAGTATAGTATCTCTTATAAAACCCTCCAGGATTTGACCCACAGTTGAGGTTAAACTTACTGGCCTATAATTTCCAAGTTCAGTTTTTGTCCCCTTTTTGAATATTGACACCACATTTGCTATACGCCAGTCCTGTGGTACAGACCCTGTTATTATGGAATCTTTAAAGATTAAAAGTAATGTTCTATCTATGACTGTGCTTAATTCCAGCAGTACTCAGGGGTGTATCCCATCCGGGCCCGGGGATTTGTCAATCTTAGTGATTTTTAGATGCCGCCGTACTTCCTGCTTGGTTAAGCAGGTGACATTTAATGGAGATTTTTAACCCTGATCATGTTATCTGTCATTGGATTTTCTTGTGTAAATACTGTTGAAATAAAGTCATTTAGCATATTGGCTTTTTCCTCATCCTCATCCACCATTTCACCCAGACTATTTTTAAGGGGGCCAACACTATCATTTTTTAGCTTCTTACTATTTATGTTGTTATGTAGTTAAAGAATATTTTAGGATTATTTTTACTTTCTTTGGCAATGAGTCTCTCTGTCTCAATCTTTGCTGTCTTGATTTGTTTTTTACAGAATTTATTTATTTAATTTTCTGTATCTATTTAATGCCTCATCACTACCTACTTGCTTTAATTCTCTAAATGCTTTCTTTTTGTCACTTATTGCACCCCTTACAGCTCTATTTTGCCATAGTGGTTTCCTCCTATTTCTAGCATGTTTATTCCCATACGGTATATATTGTGCACATTGTGTCCTATTCAGGATGCTAATAAACGTCTCCCATTTTCATTGTGTATTTTTATGTCTCAGGATGTCGTCCCAGTTAATTGCACGAACATCATCTCTCATCTGTTGGAAATTTGCCTTCCTGAAGTTTAGTGTCCTTGTAACCCCTCTACTACACATTTTATTAAAGGATACATGAAAACTTATTAATTTGTGATCACTATTACCCAAGTGACCCTCAACCCTTACGTTTGATATGCGGTCTGTAGCTACACTGGAAAAATGCAACCAGGGGCGGAGGCACATTAGTTTTATTTAATTATATGGTCCCCTACCAGATCTTCTGACCATATTTAAAAATCTACCTGGCTTCAATCATGGAGCCAAGATCTGATTTATACTGCCTGTGGTTTGGGCAGCATTAATCAGCTGATATGTTTTTTTCTTAAAGGCAAAGTGCAACTGTAAGGAGAAGAAGCAAGACATGCTTGTCTCATCCATAACGGGCTCAGAACCATCGGGTCTGTCACCTCAGTTACAGGGGGAGCACTTAGAGTGACAGGATGTTGCCTGTGCTCGAGAAAAGGGGGCGTGGCTAAGCAGACAGAAAATACGCGCAAAGAAATTCAAACTGTGGAGGCGGGAACGCTGAGCGCCCGTCAGTGGTGTGAGGTAATTTCAGCTGTGAGGCGAGGGGGTGGAGCTAAGGGGAGCTGGAGATGAGAGGACGCACTGACAGGAGCTGACCGATGGGGTCCCGCTGACAGACCGCATGTACCACTGTCCCCGCTAACATCACTGTCCCTGCCTACATCAAGGTCCTTGACTAGACTGCGAACTCGGCTGACGACGCTGACACAACTGCCCCGGGCCAATGTACTGTAACTGACTGGGGAAGGCAAGGTCTGTGTGAGGGATACAGGTGCTCAACTGTACAACTCAGCAGACCGAACAGACCACCGTGAACGGTTTCAGGACTGTCTCCCAGGCCCCGATAGTACCAGGATTCTCACCACTGAGGGAAGAATCTGCCCCTCCTTCTGCATTCGTTGGGGCCCAGTGCCCATGCTAGAACCCTGGGCAATCACCGCCAGCGACAGGATAGAAAAGAAGACACTGTCAGGACCACAAGAGGATATTCACAACGCCAGAAAAGCTTCCTCCATTTTCCACAAAACTGTAACAGACCCCGTTGTGGCTCATTCCAAGTGGCCCCAGTCAAAGTGAGGGGCACATCTGTGACTGGAGTGCAAAGTGATAAGTGTATAGTTTACATTTTTTTCACCTATTAGTTAAAACCCCCTAGAAGTGTTCTTTGTATTAGGGAAGAACTTCCCCCTCATTTAAATATCTCCCTGTGAGGAGTATCTTAATGTGAATTAAACCCTTTGTTAACCCTTGGTCTGCCTCTTGTCCGTTACTGCATCCCGCTACCTGCTCACACAACCATTCATGTTTAATACCCCAGATATGTAGGTGAACTGCACTTTACTGTGAATGAAGCAAAAAATGCAGATGAAAGGGGTGGTACACTGCTATATTAAATGGAATCTGTCAGTAGGATCCACTCTCCTAAGGCATCTATATGGGCATGTAGATCATAGAAAGTTGAATAAAATGCTACCTTGATATCTGTGATCTGATGTCTTATTCTAGAGAAATCTACATTTTTCTTAATATGTAAATGAGCTGTTAAGATCTATAGGCCGGACATAGATCTGCATGAAAGACTGCCTCATTTTTACATGAAAGGGGATGTTACCAGTGTGAGATATGTAGATAATTAGAGTGGACTGTCAGTCATTGCATGTCTAACACTGGTAATGTGATCTAACAGCTCATTTACATTTTTAAAACAATGTAGATTTCTCTGGAATAAGGCATCAGATTGCAGATACCAAGGTACCATTTTATTCACCTTGTCCTAGAAAATATTAAGATCCATAACAGTGCTCCAGTGAGGGGACATTCACCCCATCATCTCTCACACAGAATTTGCAGCACTAGAAAGAACTCACAATATACAAACCTCTTTTCATAACAGTACCACATGTTTAACATATTATTATTATTATTATTATTTATTTATATAGCGCCATTAATTCCTTGGTGCTGTACATGAGAAGGAGTTACATACAAAGTTATAGATATCGTTAACAGTAAACAAATTTACAATGACAGACTGGTACAGAGGGGAGGGGACCCTGTCCTTGCGGACGTACATTCTATGGGATAGTGGGGAAGAGACAGAAGGTTGAGGGTGCAGCAGCTCTGGTGGTTTTGAGGCGGCGACTCGGGCGGTGGTGAGGCGGCAGAATGGTTATTGCAGGCTGTAAGCGTTCCTGAAAAGATGGGTTTTCAGGTTCCGTTTGAAGGATCCGAGGGTGGTGGATAATCGGACGTGTTGAGGCATGGAATTCCAGAGGATAGGGGATATTCGGGAGGAGCGAAAAAGTGTGGAGGAGAGTAGGGGGTCTTGGGAGGATCGAAGATTACGTGAGGGAAGATATTGGGAGATTAGTTCAGAGATATAGGGAGGGGTTAGGTTGTGGATGGCTTTGTAGGTCAGTGTTAGTAGTTTGAACTGGATGCGTTGGTGAATTGGGAGCCAGTGGAGGGATTTTGTAACAACCCTGCTGGCATCACTGCATGGCCTCCCATCCCCCGCACACCAACTTACTTTCTGCTTCAAGCCATGCTGTGAATTCTGTCTGTTGCCAGCTCTGTGCCTCTGCTCTCCATGTTTCCTGACTGTGTGTATAGGGGAGCGGCGCCTGAACTCTCTGGTTCTTATGCAGTCAGGGTGCACCTGGCTAATGGGTCCCTGACCAATCACCTAGAGCCCTGGACTATTTAACCCTGCCACACCCACTGGAACATTGCCTGAGCAATGTCTAATCTCAGTTAGTATCTTGCTGCTGAGGAAGCCAGGCCCCGTTCTGTGTATTTCCTCCTTCTCTGGAGGAATACTTCTTGTCTTGCCTTGTACCTTGTCTGCCTGCCAGGAGGCTGAATATCCTGGCCCTTGAGTCTTGGTTCCAGTACCTTGTCTGTACTCTGTCCTACCTTAGTCTCCCTTTCTCCTTGTCCGTGGCTTCCTTCCTTGCTGTATCTTTCCTTGTGTCCTCCCTGTCTGTGCATCTACACCCTTGCAGCTCTGTCTGTGAATCTGTACCCTTGCAGCTCTGTCTGTGAATCTGCACCCTTGCAGCTCTGTCTGTGAATCTGCACCATTGCAGCTCTGTCTGTGAATCTGCACCGTTGCAGCTCTGTCTGTGAATCTGCACCGTTGCAGCTCTGTCTGTGAATCTGCACCGTTGCAGCTCTGTCTGTGAATCTGCACCCTTGCAGCTCTGTCTGTGAATCTGCACCCTTGCAGCTCTGCCTGCACAGCTCCCTAGCCGCTCTGCCTGCACGGCTCCCTAGCCGCTCTGCCTGCACGGCTCCCTAGCCGCTCTGCCTGCATGGCTCCCTAGCCGCTCTGCCTCCACGGCTCTCTAGCCACTCTGCCTGCACGGCTCTCTAGCCGCTAAGCCTGCACGGCTCTCTAGCCACTCTGCCTGCCCGGCTCCCTTGCCGCCCAGCCTACTCCGCACTCCTGCCTATATCCATACCTGCCCCTTCTCATACCACTCCAGTCTGTCCTGTGTCTCCAAGCCGTGCCCGCCTGTCCTGTGTCTCCAAGCCGTGCCCGCCTGTCCTGTGTCTCCAAGCCATGCCCGCCTGTCCTGTGTCTCCAAGCCGTGCCCGCCTGTCCTGTGTCTCCAAGCCGTGCCCGCCTGTCCTGTGTCTCCAAGCCGTGCCAGCCTGTCCTGTGTCTCCAAGCCGTGCCTGCTTGCCCTGTGTCTCAGCCTGCTTGTCACTTGCACCTGTCCAGGTGTCCTGTTCCTGAGTGGGATCAGCAGCCACAGCCAGACACCACCCTGGAGTGGCACCCGGCAGCTACCTGCCGCACAAGCCTGACCTCACCATCAGAGGCTCCAGTGAAGACCGAGGTAGCTGCCGTAGTTATGCCCCTTCCAGGGTAGTCTGGTTTGTGGCACAGTGGGGCCACAACCCCCTGGCTTGCGCCACTCAGCCAAGGCGTGAGCGTGACAGTTTGCTCAGGCCATGGTCCCCGCTGAGTCCCATGTCCTTTCGCTCTCGGAGCAAGATGAACTTTTTTGCCAGTATGGGCAAACAAATAAATTTACCCGGTCTGAAGCCCAATCCTTCACTGCTCCACCCACCATTGTGGTCTCCAATAGACTGTTTGCTCAACTAGAGGCTGGCAAACCTAAAGTTGAACCTCCCTCGGACCCACCAAGATATGATGGGAATCCTAAGCAGTGTCGTGCCTTTATGGAGCAGTGCCTACGCTATTTTCAATGGCATGCTCCTTACTTCACCAGCGATCGGGTAAAGGTAGGATTACTAATGTCCTACCTAACAGGAGATGCGTTGCAGTGGCTTAACCCCCTTTGGGAAGTGGGGGATCCCATCACCTTGAGCTTACCGGCCTTCCTGGTTGCCTTCTGCAAAGCCTTTGACAAGCCCAGTACAATGTCTCCTGAAGAGTCTTCCCCCCAAGCTTCCAGGAACGGACCGGACGGAAGAAACCTGTTGCCAATTCATCTCCTCAGTCTGTAACCGTCCATGACCCATCTGCTCCTCAGCCTGCCAAAGCAGCCCCCCATGAAAGATCCAAGAGGTCTAAGAAAAAGGGGCTGGCTAGGTTGTTGCCAGAGGCCAGTCCTGAGAAGGAACATCCTGATGGTCTCAGCCCTGTGAAGCCAAAGCTCCAGAACCTTGGGCCAGTAGGAGAGGCAGCCCTTGGTGAGAATACCTCCTCTCTACTGAAGTCTGTGACTGTTCCGGTGCCTTGTGGGAGTTTCGGCCGTGCAGATGTATGCAAGCCAGACCGAGTCTGTGCATGGTCCCTGCTCCACCGCTCCAGAATCCATTGAAGGGGGTTGGTGATGGCCGAGCCCTACTTGTGAACAGTCCAGTATTGAGGGGTCAACTACAGCTCCTAATCGGAGCATTATACACTGAGACATTTGTCTTCCACCTGCTGACCAATTTGCCCACCGGTCATTTTGAGCCGGGTACTCTATTGCCCCTTACGGTCCAAAGACCCAGCGTGGTGCTACATTTGGAACTGCCTAGCCAACAGAGGTATCTAGTTCCATTACTGCAAGGTCAGTCTTCTGTATCGTCACCTTCTCCACCTGATCTGCCGGCTATCAAGCCATGGTGTCTCCAAGCCGTGCCCGCCTGTCCTGTGTCTCCAAGCTGTGCCTGCTTGCCCTCTGTCTCAGCCTGCTTGTCACCCGCACCTGTCCAGGTGTCCTGTTCCCGAGTGGGATCAGCAGCCACAGCCAGACACCACCCTGGAGTGGCACCCGGCAGCTACCTGCCGCACAAGCCTGACCTCACCATCAGAGGCTCCAGTGCAGACCGAGGTAGCTGCCGTAGTTATGCCCCTTCCAGGGTAGTCTGGTTTGTGGCACAGTGGGGCCACAACCCCCTGGCTCGCGCCACTCAGCCAAGGGGCGAGCGTGACAGATTTGCAGAGGGGAGAGACAGTGGAGTAGCAAGGAGAGAGGTGGATTAGTCTGGCAGCAGAGTTGAGGACAGACTGGAGTGGTGCAAGAGAGTTAGCAGGGAGGCCACAGAGGAGAGTGTTGCAGTAGTCAAGGCGGGAGATAATGAGGGCATGTACAAGAGTTTTAGTAGATTGAGGGATGAGGAAGGGACGGATTCTGGAAATAGAGTTGAGAGTTACTCCGAGACAGCGGATTTTAGGTGGGAAGACAGTAACATATGGGAAGAGAGTAAATTACATATGGCTGGGAAGTGACAAAGCCACTTAAAACTCATGTTGAAGCCCAGACTCCCTGCAGTGACCAAGTGACTAAAAGAGGATATCTATTGTGGGGAAGCAGCCATAGAGTCTAGGAGTTGTAAGGAAGGGAAGCGAGTATCTAGCACCTTTAGCAGTAAATATTGTTACCTCAGAAGAAACTGGATGTTTGCAACTAGTCGGTTCGGTGCCGATGTGAAATTAGAAATATTGGGGTTTGTATCGACCCGATATTTATGAGATATAGATTTTCGATGTCACAGCGCGGGTACAGATGTGACGTACTCACTCACTTTACCGTGGGTTCACTAGAATCCCTCCAATTAAATAACCAACTGGTGGGATAGTATGAACTGGGTAATGTTTGGTCTCTGGGTAATGGTGAAATACTGATAAACAAATATGATGGTAACATATCCTGCCTGTAATCCCCAGGGTTGGAAATATCCTGGAAATTGGAAATATCATAATTTTCTGAAACTGAAGCCACATCCCATGACCAACCTCCTTATGAGTCATCAAGGGGAGGTGTGTGGGTGTAACTTAAGTACTGATAAAAGGACAAGGCGAATTATGATCTGGATTCCTGCAGAGAGATATATATCAGTGTATACATAATTTCCATTCATTGAACATTTCCAATCAAAGAGCTCTCCTTCGCTAGATAAGCCATCTCTGTGACCAGCTTAGTAAGTTTCTTTTGTTTATCCTCTTATTTTATGTAAATGTGTATGCTGTATTGTTTTGTCCCTTTAGTAAAATTGCCTATTGTTCTGGATTAAATATAACATTTTATAGTTATGTTCCTTTTGTTCTGTAAACCGCACTCCTGAAAGCCATACACTACCAGAAACCAGGCATGAAAAAATGATAGGTGGTGGCAGTGAGTAGTTCTTGGGTTATCATGAAGTTAGCAGTCACCTTACCGGGGTATGTACTGTATATCTTATAAGTTGGAATTGAAGGTGTATATACCATACGCTTGCTGTTAGTTCTGCAATAACCGGCCTATTAGTGGTAACAGCCACATCCTCATCTGTTAATCATCGGCAGATTGTCTAATTGTCCTGACGATTGGGGGCAACTGAGGGCTGTTTATGACAAAAAGGTAACAGTGGGGTGGTTCAGGGTGACCCTCAGGCTGTGATCTTTGACACAACTTTTTATTAGCTACATGCCCATATAGACGTTTTACAAAGGTTGATCCTTCTGACAGATTCCATTTTAATGGGAGAGAGACTTTGAAAAAAATTTGGGAATGGAGGCACACCCTCAATGAATACTGCACCTTTATAGTGGAGAAAAATGGTGAAGCATTGAGACCAGAACACTAGCGGGGTCCTTGCCCAATTTTCTTAGTTCTGTGTAGTACACATGAACATACATTAATGCGTTGAGTAATTTTATACATAAGACTACATCATGTTTCCTATCAAGCACAGTTGAATCAAATCACTGACTTTGTGGGAAGTTACAGTTTATTCAGCTTCTGTGGAAATCAGTGATGCCAGCTGTATAAAGAAAGATGGAAATAACTAGCCATGGCACGGCTTCTTATATCAGATGGGTAAATAGCCACACAAACAAGAATAAACAGTAAAAGACAAGGTTTAATAGACAATCAAGAGGTACCATAAGACACTTACAGTTCAATAAGAGAATCCAAATCACTGAAGATGTCCCTTGGCAGAGTCTTAATCTGGTTATTGGCCAGGGATCTAGAAAAAGGGACAAGTGATTGAGCACGAGTCTCCACCGCCGAAAAGAATGCACAGCGACAAAGTGAACATATCTGAGCAGAATACAAAACAGATCCCCGGACTCACAGATGGGTCAGGTCACGGAGGCCTCGGAATGCTTGTCTGGAAATAGTCTCTATTTTATTTCCTTCAATAAACCTAAGAAGAAAGACAATATTATGGAGCAAGTGTTATATGTATACTTCTTATCAGGAATATCAATCATAGGCCATGTTCACACGTTACATCAGTATTTGTAGGTCAAAATTGGGAGTGGAACACTCAGAGGAGAAGTATAATAGAAACCAGTCACCACTTCTGTATTTATCACCCACTCCTGGTTTTGGCTTACAAATACTGATGTAAAATACTGACCAAATACTGAAAGTGTGAACAAGGCTATACAGTAATATCATACCCCCCCCCCTCCAAACAGTCCCAAAGGCATCATGTAGAAGAGGAGCTTATCTATAACATGGGAATTTCTTTAAGAGAATCTGCCAGGCTCTATGTCCTACCTATGTATCTATAGGGATGACCTGTCCATCAGTAAGAACTGGGCAGGATGAAGTAGACAGAGACCCGATCAGGTGACCAGTCTGCTTATTTTTCACTCTTTCTCTGAAACACTGCAGTGTTTAGCTCTCTGCAGTTATGCAGCCTGCCCATCATTTGGGCAGTTGGAATCACTTGACACTTGTCTTTAAGACAGTTTAACCACCCAATCAAAGAGTAGACAGAGCTGGAAGGATTTTCTTGTAATTCTATACACAATCCATGCAAAAGCAGAATAACTACAGCTTGTGAGAAACAAGGTCTTTTTGGCCCAAAGTGCACCCAAATAGCCTCAGCTGCATTGGTGATACGTGACACAAGGGTGCCAGTGCTACTTCTGACCGGCAAACATGTTTTTGTAGGTTGCACTTCCACCAGCATCCACTTATCTTTTCCTTAGATTTGATTGTTACTTAAAACCTCTTATATCATCAGTTTTTGCAAAAGAGTTTCCTGGTGATCCAGTGATGTGCTTCAATTCAGCTTCCATATGAGTAAATGATCATTGGGTCATTTGTAGTAGCCCATTAAGGCGAACTCTACCCTTAGCATGACTATTTTCGCTGCACCCTTTACTTGTACAATATTTGGCTCTTAAGCTTTCATTTATTTTTTAAGATAAAAATTCCAGGGTGGACACAATGCATGATGGGGCTGTCCAACCAGAATTTTTTATGCAGAAAAATGAAAAACAAAAAACAAATATACACACCATACTGATCACCTACTGGTCCTCTTATGCTCTCTATGCTTTCTCCTCTGACCGGATGAGTATGAGACCGCCGCAGCCAATCACTTTCTGCAGCAGTCACACAAATGTTCCTGCCTAGACTGGGAGATGTTTAATTGCAACAGGGCACCATTATCTCTCATTTATTTTAATGTAACCCATCTCAAGGGATTACACCAAGATTATAAGTTATTATCACCACCAAGGACAACATCAGCAAGGAGTTTGTATGTTCTCCCCGTGTTTGCAGGGGTTTCCTCTGGGTTCTCCGGTTTCCCCCCCACATTCCGAAGACATACTGATAGGGAAATTAGATTGTGAGCCCCATCGGGGACAGTGATGCTAATGTGTGCAAAAACTGTAAAGCGCTGCGGAATATGTTAGCGCTATATAAAAATAAAGATTATTATCATCATTATTATTATTATTATCACCTATCCACCGGGTACAACTTGAAGAATTTAAGGTTTCCGATTTAATAGAAACCTTCATCGCTTATTTCCCCTGAAAACAAATATTCCCTGTCATGTAAGGGATACATAGGTTCGCGTGTCATACGAGGGAGACACAGCCTTGATAACTGCACTGTAAAAAGTCAAGCACTTGGAAATCTGTGCTTTTTTTTCTGCCACATACAGCACAAACATGGGCATTTGTAACCTCTACTAGACCGGTGTAACAGGCCAAATTAACCCCTGTCCAGATTAAACCCAGGTATAGTTTGGCCCAGCCAGAATATGCCCCGGTGAATAAATGGTCCTAGGCCAAACTATACCCCTCCAGGCTACAATTTCCTCCCCCAGAGGATAAACTGTCCCAAGCCAAACTATACCTGGGATGTAAAATAGCCTAGGCCAAATTATACCACTGCAGGCAACAATTTATCCCCGCCGGGGGATAAACTGTCCTAGGCCAAACTATTCCCGGGGGTGTAAAATGGCTTAGGCCAAACTATACCCCTTCACGCTATAATTTACCCCTCTATTGTATGAGCCCTTGTAGATTAGATAGAATTTTTTAGATAGACATTTTTTAACTTAAAACTGACTTCCCCGTAGTGAGAAGGTATTTGTGTTTTTAGTCACAGGATGAAGATTGATCTTAAATTACAATGTGACTGGCAACAGACAACAGTCATTACATCTGAGATTAGGGGCCCTTTACACATAGCGATATCGCTAAAGCATCACCGATTTTGTGACGCTGCAGCGATATCACTAGCGATATCGCTACATGTGATACTCACCTCCGACTGGCTCCCCTGCTGGCTATCGCTGATCGCGCGAGATCGGCCTGGTCCATTTCTTGTCGTCGGTTTCCTGCTGGCGCCGACGAGCGAGCCATAGACGTGGGCGGAAGACGTCACCCTCGCCGCGTCTGACAAGTGAGTACGACCGCTGCTGCATCGCTAGTGAGATCTGCCAGTTTGGGGCATTCACTAATTATTCCAGTAAATTTTACATTCAAAAAGGCGCTCCTTCCCTTCCAAGCAATGCTGTGCACCCAAACAGTAGTATTCCCCCACATATGGCGTATCGGCATGCTCAGGGGAAACTGCATGACAAATTGTATGGAACAATTTATTTTGTTACACTTATGAAAATGCAAAATTTGGAGCTAGAAAAGATTTATCTGTGAAAAATGTGATTTTTTTTTTCACGGCTTAACGTTATAAACTTTCTGTGAAGCACCTGGGGGTTCAAGGTGCTCATTACACATCTAGATAAGTTCCCTCAGGGGGTCTAGTTTCCAAAATGGTGTCATTGTGGGGGATTCCACTGTTTAGGCACATTAGGGGCTCTCCAAATGCAACATGGCAACTGCTATTTATGCGAGCAAGTTTTACATTCAAAAAGTGAAATGGTCCTCCTTCCCTTCCGAGCCCTGCTGTGCACACAAACAGTAGATTTCCCCCCCATATGGAGTATTGGCATGTTCAGGAGAAATTGGACAACAAAATGTATGGTCCATTTTCTCCTGATACCCTTGCGAAAGTTAAAAAAAATTAGGTCTAAAGAAAAATTTTTGTGAAAGAAAAGTAAATGTTTATTTTTTTCTTCCACATTCCAAAAATGCCTGTGAAGCACCTGAAGGGTTAATAAACTTCTTGAATGTGGTTTTGAGTACTTGAGGGATGCAGTTTTTAGAATGGCATCATTTTTGGGTATTTTCTGTCATATAGGCCTCTCAAAGTCACTTCAAATATGAGGTTGTCCCTAGAAAAATGGTTTTGCAAATTTTGTTGTAAAAATGAGAAATCACTGGTCAAAAGTTAACCCTTAAGTTAACCCTTATAGCTTCCTAACAAAAATAAAATGTGTTTCTAAAATTATGCTGCGGCATAGTAGACATATGGGAAATGTTATTTATTAACTATTTTGTGCGATATGCCTCTCTGATTTAAGGGCATAAGAATTTAAATTTTTAAAGTTGTGAAATTTTCTAAATTTTCACCAAATTTCTGTTTTTTTAACAAATAAACACAAGTCATATCAAATAAAATTTTGCCACTATCATGAAGTAAAATATGTCATGAGAAAACAGTCTCAGAATCAGCGGGATCCGTTGAAGCATTTTTGACTTTTTTTTTTTAGACCTCATAAAGTGACAGTGGTCAGAATTGTAAAAATTGGCCTGGTCATGAAGATGAAAACAGGCTTTTGGGTGAAGGGGTTAAGAAGCAGCTGTACTGTTTATGAAGCCTGTACATAAGAGACTTGAATTGTACTGAATGTGCTGTGAGCAAGTGGATCCATCTTGTGCCTGAAGAAGCTGCAGTGCATGGTCACCCTGAGTAACGGTTCCACCAGAGTTCCAAAGAATTCATGAGACCTGTCCCGCCCCTATCTGAACCTAGCGGTGTGCACATAATATTTACATAAACCTTGTTTTAAGATATTTTCACAGATATAAGCTATTTAATTTTTTTATTCTTTTCTATTTTAAAGGGGTTGTCCACCACGCCAACAATCAGCATGTTTGTCCCAGAGCAAGATAGCAACACTTATACCCACCTCCGATACGGCGCTTTTCCAGCAGTGCTGGCACTCGGCACTCGCTGGCTTCACTCTTCCCACCTTTGGACATATCAGACATGAAGAGGAATTGAGCGGTCAGCCACAGCTCTGTTTTCTTCTTGATTTCCGAAACATCCGAAGGTAGGAAAATTGAAGACAGCACTGATTGGTAGCAGGGATCGCATGACGTAAAAATGTCACACAATCCCCGGGAGAGCCAATGCCAACACCGTTGGAACGGCAGCAGAGGTGAGTATGAGTGTTGTTATTTTACTAAGGATAAACATGATAATTGACACGGGGTTGTCCAATAAGTGGACAACCTCTTTAAGTAGTATTTGTGATATTTTTTGGTTTTCCTTCTTTTCTAACTTTGAGGGCATGTCACACTAAGAGGTATCGCTAGCAATATCGCTATAACTAGTGACATTATAGCGATATTGCTAGCGATATCGCTGTGTCTGATACTTACCTACGACCGGCTCCCCCGCTGGTTATCGCTGATCGCGCGAGAACGTTCAGGACTGTTTCTCGTCGTCAGCTTCCTGCGGCGCTTCCGGCTGTGAGGACGAGCGATGCGTGGAGCCGGGCGGGAGGACGCAGGATCACCTGGTGTGACAGGTAAGTAGCGACCCCCGTCCCCAGCGATGTCGCTGGTGAGATCTGCCTGTGTGGCAGCTCACTAGCGACCACCTAGCGATGTACCAGCGATCCTGACCGCGTCATATCGCTGGTCGGGATCGCTGGTACATCGCTAAGTGTGACAGTACCTTTATACTGAAATGTTAATGTCATCAGGGAGGATGGTCTTAGAAGCTAAACCTTAGACGCATTCATCAAGTAAAGGGGTTGTCTTTCATTAAAGAGCTCCTTTAAAGGGTTATTACCAAGATAAAAGTTAGGATAAGGATGATTTACTAATTGCTAGGGGTCATACTGCTGGGACCCTCAGCTATCATGAGAACAGGGCCCTGCAACCCTAAAAATATCTCTGTTGAGCACCATCTTGAATGGAAGGAAGGTGCACATGCTTAAGCAGGCTCTATATAGCACGGTACTATATAGAACCTGGATAGCAGATTCCAGAGCAGTTCTTGGGATCAATGCCAAATTTTGGGTAGCATTTTCATTTTTTGTTAAAGGGTGCCTGTTATTTAGCTTCTGAAAACATTTGCTTTGCATTTGTGGCAAGACACTTTGCATAGCAAAAAATAGAAAAGCAAAATTAAAAGAAAACTGAATTTTTCTCCCTAATGGACAGATAAGAACAGAAAGAAGTACAAGAACGAATTGAATTTTTTTTTCGCTTTTATATTTGCAGCTTCTTTAAAAACCCTTTGAGGACCAAGGAACATACGAGTCCCATAGTATTAAACTGAAACCAATTCTATTGAATAGACTTAAGGTCCTCCAAGGATTAAGGCGGTCATAAATTCACATGAATACTTGTTCATACAATTGCACATGCCAAAAGATGAAGAAGAACAGAATAAAAAATATGACATTAAGTGGAGCACTTACAGGTATTCAAGGTGAAAGAGACCAGCAAAGGCATCGTCTCGAATGACAGTAAATGAGTTAGAATTCAGCAAGCTGAAAATGAAGACAGCAGGTTAGAAGCGAACCAGACTTTATGCTGCTCAGAATTAGTCACGCAGAATTTATTGACTGCTCTTGGGAAGCACTGAGGAGTGCAATATTCTGCCTGTCACTGCTGAGTCAACCTGCGCTGGCTTCAGGAGGACTCGGAACACTAATGCTCTTAGCTAAAAACTTCATCGCCTTGCCCTCCCCATACAGCAGGGCACTCTGCATTTTAAATGTGATCTTAAGAAAACCTTCAGTAGTGTGTTTTGCAAAAACTGGAAATAATGTATTGCTGCGCTCTTATGTATATAATGGCCAGCAGAGGTTGGCACCCTGGTTGTAGACGTGATGGCGCTCCCGCTCAGCATCGGTAGCCCTAAAGAGCCTAGTGCATCACGTCATCCTTCTCATTTGTCATCCGTTTGCAATCCGTTTTCAGCAGTTATTAAACATTTACATACAGGAAAGATGTATATGTGTTACCATCTTTTCAGTTAGCCATTAAAAGGTATCAACTACTGAGGACTCTCAATCCTGAATATTTTTCTAAACATTTACAGGAACATTTAGTTTCCTGTTCTACAGAATTGTAGCACATCAGTAAAAATCAGATGCTATACTGATGATCCGTATGATATCTGATTTTTGTTCCTCGCACCCATCTGATTTTGGAGTTAAATAGCTATATCCTGCAATTTTTTTTCACGCTGACTACAACTGAGAAAAAAATGCAGATCTGCACTGCCTCTCTCACGGGGACAGAGTGGGGTCAGATGATCACAGAGTCTGGTGACACATACACCTGGGGTAATTAGAACAGCGTCACTGTTCTATCAGCAGCTTTGGCTTTCTTTCCTTTGACACTGCAAGGGATAAACTGCTTAGTTGGACTCCTGGAGTTCTCTGGGGTATTATCAGCTGTTCTGAGTTCATTGTGCCTAGTTTGGTGTTGGAGTAGTAGTTTGTCTTTGGAGTAGGCATTCGGAGAGTTGTTATGGAGATTGCTGCGTGGAGTTGGTTTACATCCTCATTTTCTCCTTTTTGGTTTCTCCTACCTTTCCCTCCCCTGTGTTCCACTCTGTTGTTTTGTGAGAGCATTTGTATGATTATAGTTTTCTTTCATCCCTGTCTGTTTTCCCCTGTCTGTCTGGTTAGTGTAATCCTATACACTTCAACCTCACACCATCCTGGGTGGGTGAGGGAACAGATAAGGGCTAAGATAGGAGCATAGCTTTTACACACCCTCTCCAGGTCCAGTGCTCCATTTGTGCCACTGCTCCGGTCTTTGTTGACAAGCTGCAGCTGTTGTGATTACAGTGCAAGTAACCGCTGCAGCCAAGTAACCGGCAGAGCGGTTAAGCCCAGTGATTCACTGCAACAGTTGCAAAGCGGTCATTAGCCTGTTGCCAACAAAGATCAGACTAGAGGTTTGCCTAGCCCTGGGTCCCAGTACTAGTGATCCAGCACTGAAGCACTGGACATGGGGAGGGAGAAAAAAGTGTATTTTATTGTTTTTCAATCAGGCAAGCTAAGGCAAAAAAACATATTGCTGGAAACTCCCTTTGTCCATGCTGCTGCCGTGATCTAATGACTTTATTAATTAGTAAGTTCCCTCTTTTGAACACTTTATTATTTTATCTGTGTATCTCTCATTTTTATCTAGCTGCATGTTTTTATCATAGAGGAAGTAGAGGGCTGCAATAATTTAAGTTTTCTCTTACTTTGTATTAAAAGAAAGTGTGCAGTCTACAAATGAAGTAAATGTCTAAACACAGCATAGAACACTCCTGAAAGGTTTCTTAGTGGATCAATGCAGGCCTGAATCAACATCAATTTATGGTGTTGCTCCTGATCACTTGCTGCACCTTATTTTCCTAAATTACAAGGTATGTAAATTGGGGCGGTCATCTCAGAGAGAACTTGGGGTGACCGCACCACTATTCAGATGGAGTCTGCTCATTGTGTAGAGCATGCAGCATTAATAAAGTCAAATCTTTTATATATAAGCACTGGCATTTGAGTCCTTAAAGGTTATTAAAATAAATTATGGGTAAAAGCAAACAAAAAGGGTAATAATAGCAATAATAATTCTACAAAAAAAGCTCAAATCAGTACATGCAAAGTTATAGTAGTTTTAAAAATGCATGATAAAATAAATCAGGCATACATTTGACAAGCAAAACTCATATTATAGAATAGGTCAGATAGCCTTTTTAACTGTAAGAAAAATTGCATTATTATTTTAATTTTTAGTTATTTTTCCACCAATTCATTTTTACGGCTTTAATACGTACAATTTATTCTACATCATTAAACTTAAAGGGGTTTTCCCGCGAGCAAAAGTTGATTTTAATCAATAGATCTTGGAATAATAATAATTTCCACATTTGGATGTGTTTAAATAAAATGTTCCTGTGCTGGGATAATCTTATAAATGTGCTCCTGCTGTGTACTGTGTAATGGCTGTGTCTGACCGTACAGGGACATGGTCTGATCATACCATAGCTCCTGGGCAGGGTGGGACGCAAAAGAGAGGATACTGACAGGACAGCACGGGATCACAGCTGCTTCTTTCTGTGAGGTAAAACATTTCCCTGCCTGCTTTTTAACAATGTTTTACTTCGAATAAAGAATCATTTGTAAGCCCGATGCTGTAATGTCTGTATACTCTCTTTTGCTTCCTCCCCTGCCCAGGAGCTATGGTATGATCAGACCATGTCCCTGTACGGTCAGACACAGCCATTACACAGTACACAGCAGGAGCACATTTATAAGATATTCTCAGCACAGGAACATTTTATTTAAACACAGCCAATTGTGGAAATTATTATTATTCCAATATGAATTCTTCATTAAAATCAACTTTTGTTTGTGGGAAAACCCCTTTAAGTGTCTTCATAAAGTGCCTTTTCAACAGAATTACATTGAATAAACCTACAGGAAAAAAAGATTCTTCCCCTCACCCAATGACATGGCTTGAAGTTTCTGGTAAGTGTAGCACAGAGAAGAGGAAAAAGCAACAGTACAAATCCAACCAGTGTCTCTTCATAGTCTGGGTCAGTTCATCTCACTCTACCACTCTGAGACATATTTTTATTGTAAGTGGAAGCCCCATTGATAAGCCAGATAGTAACAGGGAGCAATAATACGCTTTACTGGTATTTATATGTATTTCCTAGCCTGAAACTTGGTAGAACAGGAGGAAGAATGAGGTTACAGTACATACCGAGAAACAGAAGTTAAAGGCTATGGAAATCTTTGCATAATCTTCTGAAAAAAATTGTACTGAGTGTACAGAACTTTAGGAAATAAACTCGTTTACAGTTGGCTTAACGGGAACCTCTTATATTGTTTTGAGCCCCTAAATTATATATGGTTAATCTGCAGATATAATATAGCGTTACAATACTGTCTGGCTGCCTTACTAAAAATGTAGCCATCCGGAAAGAATCAAAATTTCCACCGGGGAACTGCAGGCTTTCAGTCATAGCGGCGTGCACGGAGCAGCTAAAGTCTCCGCTCATTATACTATGAGCGTGAACGGAAGCACGAGATGTCACATTGACAGGTCATTGTGCACAGATGAGATGCAAAGTTGGCTGTCAATCAAAGTGTTGGGCCATGCTTACAAACAACGCTCACAGTGTAATGAGCAGTGCTGTGAGCAATGACTAAAGATGCTCTTTGGACGCCACCATGACTGAAAGCCAGTGGCTGCCAGAAGGATATAACCCTATAACAGTAGATAAGTAGCATTTTCCATGATGACAGGTTTACTTTAAGTAAAAATGTACATCATATATCATATATATACGTGTATTTACTCAAGCCTTATGTAATGTAGGGTGTGGACCCAGTGCACCATGGGCTGGGCTTACACTGGAAGGGCGTAGCTAAGTGACTACCAGGTATTCACAAGAGCCTCTAGTGGTGAGGTTAGACATGGCCGCCGGTAGTCACCAGGTACTATTCCAAGGCAGTCTCCAGGTCTGCAGCAGCTGTTCAAAAGGTTAGAGAAATGGGTACAAGGTACAGATGAATAGAAGCAAAGATGTGGTCAGGTAATACGATGTCAGGGCAGGCAGCACAGGTTCAATATACGTAGCCGAGGTCAGGAGTGGAGAGGTCAAGATAAACGAACAGGCACGCCAGGTTAGAACACAGGAGAGACAAAACGAGAAAGCACCTTGCAAGAAACTAGACAGGAACTGAACTAGCACCTAGATCAGACAAGGAGTGTTGGGAGCCACTGTCTAATAAACCCCCTGCTGCTGGGGGATAGGTCAGAGAAACTCACCTCTGCACGATGGGGTTAAATTTCTGAAGAAAGTGGTCACACCTCCCAATAGCCAGGTGGAGATTTACCAGAAGCAGGAGGATACAGTAGTATTGAAAATGATATAAGAGGCAGCTGAGCGAGACACCTCATGACTGAGGAGAGCAGAGCAGTGAACGCAGTGAGTAGGGTGGCGCTTACCACCTGTGCGAGTTATCAGCGTGACACCTTACTGCATCATATAAGTTTTATGCATTAAAACTTATTACTATTTGTTTTTTGTGGCTTCCAAATACACTACAAGCTGATTAGTTCTGTTGGGTTAAATCGATCAAACGTTTCCCTGGACAACTCAGTCTCTAGCCCTTTTCTCTCCTCTTCTGAACTGATATAAGCTCAACTCTGATTTAATTTGAGAGTTAGATGGGTGTTCAGGGTAGGAGATAGAGGGACTAGAGACAGGGAGACATCTAACAGATTTAACAGACAAGGATTAAGCAGTTTGCAGTGCATTGTAATGCATGCAAGCTGCAGAAGACAAATAGTATAACATTTTTATTGAAAGCATTTAAAGCTTATTTTAAATCATTTAAAGTTTATCAGTGATTACAAGAAGAGACAGAAGGATTTGCACAAGCCTACACCCACTGAAGATGTTTGGAATAATCTTTCTGTTGATTTCCTTCAAAAATTGTGTGCAAGCATACCTAGAGGAATTCATGGGCAATTGGCCACACCAAATATTGACTTACATTTCTCTTTTCTTCATTCACTTTGCTTTTTTGTTAATTAATAAAAATAAACTATTAACATTTCTTGTTTTAAGCATTCTCACTTTGCAGAACTTTTTCCACACCTGCCTAAAACTTTTTCCCAGTGCTGTATATAAGCCATAGATTACCGTACATACTTTTTTACTTAAAACATAAAATCTCCTCAATTACAGTAGATATACAACATCATGAACGGCAAAAATCAGTCGTGTCAACCTGGAGAGAGATGGACTGACATGTTCTCCAGTGGATTACTAACAGTATATTCAGAAAAAAAAGTCTTCCCCCGCAATTACTTTATTTCACAGTTTTAAGATCCTCTTTGAAAATGTGCATACTTATGAGAGAATATTATTAGTGGCTAGTTTTATACAATTCACTTTAATAAGATTTCTGTGTAAGGCTTAACGCCTCGAAGTGTACAATATATATAAGAAATAGCTGAGAATATAAAAAAAAAACTGTAATCCGCTCGCCCTCGATTCGTTACAAATCCCAGCTATGTACTTTGCTTGAAGAATGCATTTGGCGCACACGTCCATTTTCCAAGCGTTGATTTAGCTTTGATTAATGAGGTCTAATACAGAGCTTTTCTCCTTTTCTGCAAGGAGGTGTATTAAATGTTAACTGCTGATTTCTGTAAATGCCAAGTCTGAAAAAGCATCTAATTTATATTAACAATGTGAAAAACACCATTAGGAGGGCGGAATTAGGGTTATAAAGGTTCCAAAGAAATAATTACAGCAAAAATACCATTCTTTACAGGAGATATTTATTTTAGGTCTACCGTTTAGGATTAATAATAGATGAACTCTGTAGGTTATTGGGAAATGACTGTGTCCCTCATATATTAGACATTTACAGCCAAGTAATTTACTGCATTTACACTGATACAATCATGGAAAATCGCAGTATATTATATTTTCCACCTGGCGAGAATATAACGTAAAACAAGCTTATACTTCTAAACCTTAAAGGGAGTCTGTCAGCACAGAGTGACCGTTCAAACAAAGCGCAGGCGCTCGGTGTCTTCTTGGTGTGGTCGAACACTCCAATACTCCTTCCCACATACTTGTTTTCCATCTATCTCCACTAGTGATTAGCGAACGTGCTGTGATAAGTTATTATCTGTGAATGCTCGGGTGTTATGAATGGGTCACCGAGGAGGATTGCAGGCCCAGGCTAAGCCACCAGAAAACCAGAGAGGTTGGTAACTAAGCGGATTGCAGACCCCTGATCCTGTCCACACAACTAGCAGTAGCCGTGGAGCGTACCTACGATGATCCTAGACGCCTCGGCACAGCCGGAGTGCTAACCAAGCCTAAAGCATTGAAAGGGGAAATCTAAACTGCTCTGGAGCAGACCCCAAAGGAATAGATAGCCCCCAAACATATATTGTCGGTGAAACAAGATGAAAACACAAACGCAGGCAGGAAAACAGACTGAGCAAATGATGGGGCCCACACTGACTCGACAGGACAGGAAACGAAAGACACTGTCTGCAATCACGCAAAAAACACTGAAGTCGCACGACTTCACCCCACTATATCAGCACTCTGGTATATTCTAAAAGCAAAGCCAAAAGAGACCAATATAACAGGGAACAGAACAAACTGACACAAGCAGTAACATATGGGCGGTGATCCAGCACAGCCCCAGCAGGAAAAAAGCTGACCCGCACAAAGCAGAGATAGACAAAACCAGATCAAATGCAAAAAGATTAGCAAATGAACCAGTTACTGTAGCTGAACATGCAGGAACAGAGCAGGAGACATCAGACCTCAGAAGGCACAGGAAGAAAATCACCAGCAGGGATTGAAGGAAGTCAGCTGTCTTAAATACTCCAGTCAGAAACCTCAGATCTCCAATCGTCGTCATCATTATCAGGTTGCAAGCCTCTGTCAATCTGACCAGCTCCACTACCTTCAGTAACCACCAGAGGGAGCCCAGAAAGAGAATTCACAACACTCGGGGCTAACCGAGTGTCTTCGGCATGCTCAAAAAATATGTTCGAGTCCCCGCGTCTGCATGTCTCACTGCTGTTCGACAGCCACAACATATGTAGGGATTGGCTAACAAACAGGTAATCCATGTACTTATTGCGGCTGTCGAACAGTTGGGAGACAGGCAGCCATGGGGACTTTAACATATTTTTCTCCACCCTTCTTTGGCTCTATAAAGACCGAGCTGTCAATCAAAATGGGGGGGCAGAATTGCAGAGAAAACAGGTGAGAAAGTGAACAGTACTTTTTTTTGCCACACTAATCGTGCACTGAGCTTGTTTTGAACAGTAGTTCTATGCTGAAAGATTCCCTTTAAAATATGCCATTTTTTTAATTACAGTATTTTTTTGGACTGTAAGACGCTCTTTTTCCCAAAAATTTGGATGGGAAATGGGGGTACGTCTTATAGTCTGAATGCAGCTTGCCAGGGTGTTGAGGCAGTGGTAGAGTGGGGTCACAGGAGCCAGGGTCCTTTCCTGAGGAAGGGATCATCCCCCCAGATAACATACCTTATATTCGTACTATAAGACGGACCCCCATCTTATAAAAAAAATCTTTTTTATTCTATTTTCCTCCCCAAAATTTGGACTGTGTCTTATGGTCCAGTGCGTCTTATAGTCCGAAAAAATACGGTAATCAAAATTGGTTCAAAATAATAAGCTGATTCATGAATTCATTTTTATAAGGGTTAAAGCTCAGTTTCTCTATCGCACAGTTCCCAAACCCTTGCTAAGCTGTTTTTGAAACTCTTATGTCTGCATTCACAGCAGCTGGAGATGGGGCCCTGTTCTGGGGATCTGTGAATTAGGACCTGCAACTATCAGAGATTCATAAATGTCTTGAGAATTAAAATTATGTCTACCTGAAACTTTCACTAGAGAGTACATTGTATACAGAGTCATGATTAAATGCATTGGCAGTAGCTGCAGCCTGCAAAAACTGAGTCATTTCAAGGGGTCAGGATATGCAGTAAATGATTGTAGACGTCACATACCTGGGAATCTACATAAAGGATGTGGCTTGTTAAGCATTTCCTCTATGGAAATATCTCATCAGTGAAGAATACCAAGGAGCCCATACACTTTTCTAGCCCAACTATCCCAGGGGCCTTTCTGTAATTTAACAGTTACAAACCAGTACAAGTAAAGGCGGCGTAAGCTGGGAGACGACAGACAAGATGGAGGATCTGATTAAGCATTTGGTGAATGCACAGCAGCAACAAAAGCTGGCACATCAGGAGACAAGTAAGTTGTTTATCCAGCAGATGCAACAGCAGCAGTAACAGCATCAGGACCAGTTCAGACAACAGCAGCAGCAGATTGAGTTGCTTGCTGAGGCATTTCATGTGAGATCGGAAGCCCATTCCACAAGTCCAGGTGACGACACGCATGTCCAGAAGGCGGTAAGATGAGCGATGCAGAAAATGAACCCGGGTGATGATATAGAGGTATTTTTGACTGTTTTTGAAGCTAGAAAGACTGCCACTAGACCAGTGGGTGGAGGTGTTGGCCCCCTGTCTAACTGGCAAGCCCCAGAAGGCTTATTATGACCTGGCCTTACAAGATGCCCAGGAATATCCCAAATTTAAAATTGAGATACTGGCATGCTCAGGGATCACTATGTCTGTCCGAATGCAAAGGGTTCATCACTGGGTGTATTGAGGGGATAAACCTCTATTGCCTACCAAGGCCGGTACAGACATAGGTTGCCCAGGGGGATCCCCGGAATGTGGATGACCTGGTGGGCCTCATAGCAAAGTACCAGGTGGTTGAGATGTCCCTAAGAAAGCCGGGGGGTGGTGGTGCATCTCCATACTAGGGTACTCAGCGGGAGCCCGAGTCCCAAAAAGAGGTAGCAGAGCCACCACTGGGGGATGTTCAAGGCCCCATGGAGCCATTGATTGCTTGCAGAAGATTGCTGGTAAAGACGTGGTCTGCTGGCGGTGTAACAGTCATGTACACATAGCGGCCTGTTGTCCTTTGTCTTCTGAGCAGATGGATTGCAGCCTACGCAGGCGCTGCTCGTATTATGCTTATCACAGTTGCAGTGTGGAACATCAGCCTGGAGATGGGCCACAGTCATGTCCCGTGACCATAAATTGGGTGCTGGTGTCAGGACTATTAGACTCGTGGAGTTTGGTGACCCTGATAAGAGCCACACTCCCCCACCAGTTAATAATAAGGAAACACGTGGGCATCTGCTGCATCCAAGGCAATGCAAAGGACTACCTTGTTGCCATGAGCCCCTCCAAAGAAATGCCACCACACACCATTACAGACCCACTGCCAAACTGGTCATGCTGAAGAATGTTGCAGGCAGCAGATCGCTCTCCACGGCGTCTCCAGACTCTGTCACGTCTGTCACATGTGCTGAGTGTGAACCTGCTTTCATCTGTGAAGAGCACAGGGTGCCAGTGGCAAATTTGCCAATCCTGGTATTCTGTGGCAAATGCCAAGCGTCCTACATGGTGTTGGGCTATAAGCACAACCCCCATCTGTGGACGTCGGGCACTCAGACCATCCTCATGGAGTCGGTTTCTAACCGTTTGTGCAGACACATGCACATTTGTGGCCTGCTGGAGGTCATTTTGCAGGGCTCTGGCAGTGCTCCTCCTGTTCTTCCTTGCACAAAAGCGGAGATAGCGGTCCTGCTGCTAGGTTGTTGCCCTCCTACGGCCCCCTCCATGTCTCCTGGTCTACTGGCCGCTCCATCCACCAACGTCACGTTGCACCACAGACTGTCCAGGAGTTGACAGATGCTTTAGTCCAGATTTGGGAGGAGATCCCTCAGGAGAACATCCGCAACCTCACCAGGAGCATGCCCAGGCGTTGTAGGGAGGTCATACAGGCACATGGAGGCCACACACAATACTGAGCATAATTTTGACTTGCTTCCACTTTAATTTTGCCTTGTATTGATTTTCATTTTGATTTGTTTCCACTTTCATTTTGGGGGTCTCTCCAAATCCAGGCCTCCATTGGTTCAAAAATTTGGTTCCCATTGATGATTTTTGTGTGATTATGCTGACAGCACATGCAGCTTTGTACAGAACAAAGTATTCAATGAGAATATTTCATTTATTTATGTCTGGGATGTGCTTTGAGTGTTCCCTTCACTTTTTTGAGCGGTGTGTATATATATATATATATATATATATATATATATATATATATATTTGTACAGTATATATATACACTGTACTCTGTTGGTCAACCACTTAAAATGGGTTGTTCACTCCTTGGACAACCCCATCTCAATCCTTATGTTGCCCCAAGTACAGTATCAACACTTACACATACCTTCGGTGCCAGCACTGTTCCAGTGGGCTCGTCACTTGCTCTCAGGGCTTGTGTCGCATTGTTGTGTCATGCAATCCTTGTGGCCAATCCCTGCTGGCTTCACTCTCCCTGCCTTCAGATAAATCAAACATCAAGAGGAAGTAAGAGAGCAGCCTTCATGTCTGATTCCTCCAAAGGTAGGAAAAGTGAAGCCAGTGCGAATCAGGGCACTGACACCGGAGGTGAGTATAAGTGTTATTATTTTATTCCGAGCAAACATACTGATTGAGATAGGGTTGTTCGAGTAGTGGATGACTCATTTAACCCCTTCCCAACATGCACCATATCTATACTGCTCTGCGGGAGCTGCATTCCCGCAAAGAGAAGAATATATACAGTGCCGGAAACATGTGGGCTCACGCTGAGAGCAGCTGCGATCAGGTGTAAATGTCAGCTCTATGTGAGAGCTGACACACTGCAGCAATGCCCACAATTGGTGCTAGCACCAATCGCAGACGTTTAACCCCTCTGATGCTGTCAATAGTGACAGCAACATCGGGGAGCATCACAGTGGGAATGAGCTCCCTTTCTGCTTCTTTTGGCACAACACGATGCTATCGTGTTGTGCCGATGGTCTCCATGGTGACCCCCAGGCCACAAGATTGCCGCAGGGTCATTCAGGGTTCTGCAGGGTAGGTGGCCTGAGTACCTGATAAGAGCAGGAGCTGATACGCCTCCACCCTGCCTGTCAGACACTACTCTGATGCCCTGTAGTGCAGAAACATTGAAGAGTATCAGATCAGCAATCTGTCACTATACAGTTATGTCCCATCCTGGGACAATGTAAAAAAGTTAAAAAAAAGTTATTAAAAAGTGTAAAAATATTTTTTAAAAATCCTCAAATAAAAAACCAAAAAAACAGAAAAAAAATGAATTCAATAAATACATTTATTTATGTAAAAAATAAACAAAAAAGTACACATATTTGGTATCACCGCATCCAGAATGACCCGACCTATAAAACTCTTCCACTAGTTAACACCTTCAGTGAACAATGTAAAAAATAAATTAAAAAAGGCAAAAAACTATGCTTTATCATCATACTTCTGAACAATAAGTAAAATAAAATGCGATCAAAAAGACGAATGTAATTAAAAATGGTAGCACTGAAAACATAATCTTGTCCTGCAAAAACAAGCTGCCATAAAGCTCCGTCAGTAGAAAAATAAAAAAGTTATAGTTCTTAGAATAAAGCGATGCAAAAATAATTATTTCTTCTATAAAATAGTTTTTATTGTGTAAAAGCGCCAAAACATTAAAAAAATGGTACACTTGGGGTATCTCTGTGATCGTACTGACCCGAAGAACAAAGCTGCTTTATAAATTTTACCACACACGGAATGGAATTTAAAAAAAAACAATTCCAGAATTGTTGTTTTTTGTTCATTCTATTTCACAAAAATCGGAATAGAAAGCAATCAGAAAATGTTATGTGCCTGAAAATGGTACCAATAAAATTGGCAACTTGTCCCACAAAAAGAAGCTGTCACACGACTGACGGATAAAATATGGAAAAATTATAGCTATCGAAATATGGGGATGCAAAAATGAGTCTTTGCAATAAAAAGCGTCTTTTAGTGTGTGACAGCTGCCAAATATAAAAATCTGATATAAATATAGTATTGCTGAAATCGTACTGACCCGAAGAATAAACTCGTTGAAGCACTTATTCCGCACAAGGAACAGCGTACAAAATAAATAAAACCAATTCTTCTCCTGCTGTTGATTTGTTCATTCTGCCTCCCTAAGATCACAGTAAGGCTCAGCGTACATTTATCCTGCGCTCTACACTAAGCGCTTACACAGTGTTTCTGTGTAAATCTCTGAAACACATGATTCGGATGGAACCCCCAGCAGAAGATTCCTTATAATGAGGCAGATGGAGGCACTGTAGACGCTATAGGACCTGTGATTCAGCAGTGTCCATATATTTAGACCAGCATAAAAATGCTGTCTACTACAGCTTTCTGCAGTTTTTGCCAAATTTCCGATATTTTTTCAAATAAACGTAAGTCTATAGGGGCTTCATTACACTGTATGCAGAACTATGATGACTTCAATATGCTGTATGGAGGACTATGTGGAGTGCACTATACTATATGGAGGGCTATGGGGTGCATTACTGTATACTGTATGAAGGACTATGGGGAGTGCATTATACTATATGGAGGACTATAGGGTGTGTTATACTGTATGGAGGACTATGGGGAGTGCATTGTACTTAATGGAGGATTATTGGTTCATTAAACTATATGGGGAACTATGGGGTTCATTATACTGTATGCAGGATTAAGGGGAGTGCCTAAAGGTCCCATTACATTTAGCGATGCACCAGCGATCCCGACAACGATACGAACCGGTCAGGATCGCTGGTGCATCGCTAAATGGTCGCTAGTGGGCTGCCAAACAGGCAGATCTCACCAGCGATGCAGCAGCGGTCAGCGGTCGTCATTTACCTGTCACATGCAGCGAGGGTGACGTCTTCCGCCCGCATCCATGGAGCCACTTGTCGGCACCAGCAGGAAGCCGACAACGAGAAATGGGCCATCCCATTCTCGTGCGATCAGCGCTATCCAGCAGGGAGTCGAGTCAGAGGTAAATGTCACATGTAGCGAGATCGCTATCGATATCGCTGTTGCGTCACAAAATCGGTGACACTTTAGCGATATCACTAGCAATACCGCTATGTGTGAAGGGGGCTTTATACTGTGGGGGTATCATACTGTGTTTAAATGCGACATTAAGCAGAGCTGAGAAAGCTGATCCCCATCTCATAGCAGGTTCTCTATGTATATTGTCTATTCTATTGTCTATTGACAGTGCGCTGCTAATTACAGTAGGGGGTGTGGTTGGGCTAGGTCTCACGCTGCTTTAGCTTCTGTAGTCCAGGCAATAATAATCAACAGGTCATAAAACCTACATTGTAAGTAAACAACAGCATACAGTCTGATATGTGACACAGCATTGAAGTCCGTGTTTCAACCCCTGCCTCATGTTGTCCTCAGATTACATACCAAAAAGCTGATGACAGATTCCCTTTAAAGGAGTAGTCTCCCAAAGAAGGTTGCAGCTAAATGTATAGCAAATCTGCCCCTGTCGACACTCAGGCTTGGTTACAATATCTCCACAAGTAAAAGAAACATATGGTTAGTACCAAATATTAGCTGCTGATGTACCTTCTAATATATAAAATATTTGCATATTTATATATATATGCATATTTTTATGATTTGCCCAGAATCTTAGAATTTTCAATATTAATTTTTAAAACATTATATAATCATATTTATTTTTAATATATCAGCTAATCTTAGTAACCAGAATGGTTTCATGCTGTGCTCCCTTACGGACATCTTAGAGAACTGCAGTTAGATATTTTATCCTTTTGCAATGTAAAAATCAGTGGATATCTTCTGCGTATACGTACAAAGCAGCACAAGAACTCTTACAGGGAGCCTGCTACATCTTCTAGATGTTCGGTAAATGGAAAAACACATCCGAGCAATGAGTGACTCTGCGAGCAGAGATGTGTTCAGAATGGCAATGATACCCTGTACCAACAGCAATGAATGGGGCTACAGTAGAGGTTTTGTTACGGAGGGCAGTACTCACAGCAGCTGTAGGGAGGGCAGATGGGAAAACATTCTGTCCTTGATCTCAGAAAACGTCCCATTGACCAAACTCCTACAAGAATTAAGAGAAACAAAAGTAAAAAAAGATTGACTATAGCATGTAATAGTGTATAAAGAGACTATAAACCTCGGTACCGCTAATATATACCAGTTATATTAGCCGTTATTCACTAACATAAAGAAAAAAGCAAATAGTAAAGTGTGATGCACCTAGGCATCTAGAAATCATTGTAATTACCGGGCGCGTACACACCATGCAGGACTTTCTCTTAGGGCTTATGCACATGAACGTATTTTCGGTCTGAGTGCGATCTGACAAAACAACGGATTGCATTTCGACTAATGTTATTTTATGGTGCCGAGGAAAATATCGCAGCATGCATGAGTTGGATAAAACATTTGGATCGCCCTCAGCCATGCAAGTCAATTAGTCCATGGAAAACATCAGACTTCACTCCGATGACATCTGAGCGCGGTCCGATTTTTACGGCCAGACATGATGAAGAGGATGGAGACATTTTTTCTCATCTTTTCCTCATCCTCATCCAGAGAATCAGAGCAGAGTCTGATCAGAGTGTGATTAGCATAAAAGGCCCGATTCTTTTGGATGAGAGAATATACAGTGGATATGGAAAGTATTCAGACCCCTTTAAATTTTTCACTCTTTGTTTCATTGCAGCCATTTGGTAAATGCAAAAAAGTTAATTTTTTTTCTCATTAATGTACACTCTGCACCCCATCTTGACTGAAAAAAAAACAGAAATGTAGAAATTTTTGCAAATTTATTAAAAAAGAAAAACTAAAATATCACATGGTCATAAGTATTCAGAAACTTTGCTCAGACACTCATATTTAAGTCACATGCTGTCCATTTCCTTGTGATCCTCCTTGAGATGGTTGTACTCCTTCATTGGAGTCCAACTGCTTTAATTAAACTGATAGGACTTGATTTGTAAAGGCACACACCTGTCTATATAAGACCTCACAGCTCACAGTGCATGTCAGATCAAAGGAGGATCATGAGGTCAAAGGAAGTGGCCAAAGGAGCTCAGAGACAGAATTGTGGCAATGCACACATCTGACCAAGGTTACAAAAGAATTTCTGCAGTACTCCAGGTACCTAAGAGCACAGTGGCCTCCATAATCCTTGAATTGAAGAAGTTTGGGATCACCAGAAGTCTTCCTAGACCTGGCCGTCCAGCCAAACTGAGCAATCATGGAAGAAGAGCCTTGGTGAGAGAGCTAAAGAAGAACCCCGAGATCACTGTGGCTGAGCTCCACAGATGCAGTAGGGAGATGGGAGAAGGTTCCACAAAGTCAACTATCACAGCAGCCCACCACCTGTCGGGTCTTTATGGCAAAGTGGCCTGACGGAAGCCTCTCCTCAGGTCAAGACATATGAAAGCCCGCATAGAGTTTGCTAAAAAACACATGAAGGACTCCCAGACTATGAGAAATAAGTTTCTCTGGTCTGATGAGATGAAGATAGAACTTTTTGGTGATAATTCTAAGCGGCATGTCTGGTGGAAACCAGGCACTGTTCATCACCTGCCCAAGGCAATCCCAACAGTGAAACATGGTGGTGGCAGCATCATGCTATGGGGGTGTTTTTCAGCTGCAAGGACAGGACGAGTGGTTGCAATGGAAGGAAACATGAATGCGGCCAAGTACAGAGATATCCTGGATGAAAACCTCTTCCAGAGTGCTCTGGACCTCAGACTTGGCCAAAGGTTCACCGTCCAACAAGACAATTACCCTAAGCACACAGCTAAAATAACAAAGGAGTGGCTTCAGAACAACTCTGTGACCATTCTTGACTGACCCAGCCAGAGCCCTGACCTAAACCAAATTTAGCATCTCTGGAGAGACCTGAAAATGGCTGTCCACCAACGTTCACCATCCAACCTGACGGAACTGGAGAGGATCTGCAAGGAAGAATGGCAGAGGATCTCCAAACCCAGGTGTGAAAAACTTGTTGTATCCTTCCCAAGAAGACTCATGGCTGGACTAGCTCAAAAGGGTGCTTCTAACCAATACTGAGCAAAGAGTCTGAATACTTATGACCATGTGATATTTCAGTTTTTCTTTTTTAATAAAATTTGCAAAAATTTCTACATTTCAGTTTTTTTCAGTCAAGATGGGGTACAGAGTGTACATTAATGAGAAAAAAAAATAACTTTTTTGAATTTACCAAATGGCTGCAATGAAACAAAGAGGGAAAAAGTTAAAGGAGTCTGAATACTTTCCGTACCCACTGTACACTGATGTAACCCAAGGCTTAGGCTACACATCTGCCTGACTGAGGTAGGTGGGCAGCATTTTGGCACATATACATATATATATATATTATCTGAGAACATGCCCTGTACTAAATTTGTTCAGTGGCCACAAAATAGAGCAAAATGGTTCTCATGGAGAGGCACAAGGCTCACACAGTCTACAGTCTCTTGACAAATTCCGACTCACTAAGGATCATTTAGGAATATATCTCACCACTGTTTCCCTTTTCAGGTCTATGCTTAGGCTTCATCCCTAACATTATCCAGATAAACTCCATCCTCCTTCCAGCCAGGCCTCATGGTCAACAATTTTCAGGTGGACTCCTGACCACCTATTGCAGGCTCCTATCACAAAGTGAATTCCACACTCAACCCACCTTGTTCAGCGGACACTTTGATATCTCCAGGGTTTGAAGTCACACCCAGGCCTGGGAGCTTAGAGATGGCCCAAAAGGTACTTTTGGTTCATATAAGAAGACCAATGCTAATAGAGACCCATGATAGTTGGGGATTATGTTGGAGATTTTGCTTTGGCACCCACAAACTTAAAGTTAAACCACTGGAAAGGACGTATGCTTGGCTGCAGCTCCGGCACCAACTAACCCTCCTACAGGACTCCAACCAACTGTCGTCTAATGTAATAACAGGGGATCACTATTTGCACAGTGTCAGCTCAACTCTATCTCATGAGACCAACTTAAGTGGCACAGTCCTGTTAACTACTTACACATGCACAATGGGATTCTCTGTATTTGGACTGAAGCCCCCAAAAGCTACTGGTCTCCTCTGCTTCAGAAGAATCTGAAGTTGGTCTAACTCCTAGGTTGGGCTCATTGGCAGCTCATTTCTCTCTGATGGCTTAATGCCCTCCTAAAGATCTCTCTCTCATGCTGGACATTATTAAAGATTAAAGGCAACTCGCATTCCAAACTGGACATTTCTGCAGCTTGCTTCTATTCTTTCCACAGGTCCTCCCTTCTCTTCTCCATTTGTCACAGGGAACTATGCCCATACACCCAGCAGGGGGATGCAGGAATTTTATGTGTGAACTGTCTAATAAAGTGACTTTTATCCTCAACCTTCTTGTCTTCAGGTTGGTGGGGTGCACAGCCGCAGCATACCGAACACTCCCTTTGCTCATAACCACCATCTAACAAGCCATTTCACCTTCCTCACCAGTTTCCTGACATCTCTTCTTCAGTCATTTGGTGCTTCCACCAGCTCCAACAGAGTCCCCAACTATCGTGGGTCTATAATAGTACTGGACTTCTTACATGGGCCAAAAGGACCATTTGGGTCACTCTAATCTCCAAGGCCTGGGATGCGACTGAAAACCCTGGAGATATCTAAGTGTGTTCTGACTGAAGAGGAGGAGATACCGGGAAACTGATGAGGAAGGAGAAATGGCCTATTAGGTGATGGTTATGGCCACAAGGCCATTATCATCTTTGTTAGTTATGTTTTTACATGTACTTAATTAGAGAATAATTCCACCGTATAGTGCCTGAAAAAATTCACAACACATACAGTACATCTATAGTCATAAGTTATTAGAAGCTTATTCTGGGTTGCACATTGTGAGTTCTGGGTGATGGAGTTCCCAGACTTTGGTCATTGCAACTTTTAAAATTCAGTAAGTTATCTATCTATTATTATTATTATGAACTTCAAGAATCAGCAAATCAGGCGGCATTGGACTATGGAAAATGTTTTAAAAAAATGTTCCTGCTCAGGGTACCATGGTATTGGCACTTATTTAGAACTTTGTATGCATTTATGGGCCAACAGTTGTAGAGACAGTAGTGAAATCTTAAGTGAAAACCTTGGTTGACATTTATGTGGCATTGAAGGTGGCATTTATGGATAAAGTGATTGACAATTGTAAGTGTAGATACTAATGGAGACATATAGAGCATTGGCCGACATAAAAAAAAAAACATTGTGGCTTGTTGTATTATTATGGAGGCACTGCAGCTACCTTACAGGGCAAAAATAGGATTTCTTAAAAATGGGCATGATTTTGCCCCGTTCTATTTGACTGTGTTTGCAATTCTATATTCTGTCTATTCCCAGGAAAAATAGTTATAAACTTGTGAGCTGAGTCAGGATCTTCATAAACTGCACGCTATGTTCTTGTGCCAGCAGCGTTGGCACATTGGATGGCGATGATTTTTGGAAATGCTACACAGGCCTAGATTTATAACTCAGCATTGGTATTTCACTGCTTTTGTGAAGTGCTTTAAGTATTGAAATCAAGCCCATCACATCCAAAAAAATCTCACTTATTCTGATGCTGGGATTTAACAAGCCAGGAGCTGAAAGTTAGGTTTTGTTTCAATGTGTGGCCGCTAGGTCTGATTTCACAATGTGCGTCTTATGGGTGGCACTTATTTAATCCACATTACACATTATCACTATGCGGAAAAATGGATTGTGGCCAATTGTGAAAGAACCCACGTAAGGCTGCATGCACACGTTCAGTATTTGATCAGTATTTCATATCAGTATTTATAAGCTACAACCAGGTGTGGAACAATTAGAGGAGAAGTATAATAGAAACACGTCACCACTTCCGTATTTATCACCCACTCCTGGTTTTGGCTTACAAATACTGAGGTAAAAAAACTGACCAAATACTGAGCGTGTGAACTTGGTTTTGGAGTATGTTTTGAAGTATGTTTCCATGTGCAAATATGGTACTGTGCCTTAGTTGGCCTTTTAAGTGACATTTTTTAATGTTCTTATTGGTTTTGGAAATCTACTTGACAACAAGGTTGGCTGCCATTACTACATCCTTACCGGTTGTAAATGTTTCCTAGTGCAAATCTGCGTAATAATTATCATGCAATGAAGGAGAATGGATCAAGGTAAAAGGCTGGGTTCCCATCTGAGATCGGGAATTTTGTTTGTTGGTTCCGTTCTAGGACCAAACAGAAAATGGATCAGTTGCATAACTGGTCTACACAGAAGAGCTCCAATGATTATTAGGATTTCTGTCTCGTTTCCGTTATATGACAGTTTTCAGAACACAAAAAAGAGCGCCATGTACTATAGAACTTTTTTTTCCGTTCAAAATAAAATGACATATCTCAGAAAAGAAATGGTACATTACCTCCACCTCTGTTTGTATCAACTAAGCAACAGTTTTGTTTTGGACATCAACTCAATTTGTTCGGTCTTAGAATGGAAGAGACAAATGGATTTCCAGAACTCAGGTGTGACCTCTGCCTAACTATACTGATCTGACATTAATAAGTTAGGAAAAAATGGGTACCAATTATTTTTGGGAGATGCAACATCTATCTAATATTGGGAGTCGCTAGTGATGATCGAGCAATGAAATTTTAAAGTGCTCCGTACTGGAATCGAGACATGTCGGACACTCGGACGTGCCCGACTCGAGTAGCGAGCATAATGGAAGTGTTTGGCAAATTCGATCATTTCTCTCCCTCTCTTTCTCCGAACACTCAAGCACCACACGATACTCAGCACTGCTTGCTACGAGATCGAGAACCCCGATGCTCCATCGATACTCCATCATGCGGCGGACACCCCATGAACACCACTGATATGGCTGTTTATTAGATACCCAGTGGATACTGGATCTACCATCTAGCAGCCAAAATTTTGACTCTCAGTTGAGACCTAGGCCATATAACAACAAGATTCCTGGGTGTACTACCTTTAAATAACGTCCTCAAAAAAATACTGAGATTATAGGATCCACTACAGAGTCGCATTCATAGACTAACAAGAGTGCTTTACTTTACAACAAGCAATCGGTACACTGATGAAAGTGGCCACATGACCGAAAAGTTTGAAGTATTTATACGTACTATACATTGGACTGTATTAAAGCTCCTTGCATATCATTAAGCTGAGCGCAAAGTTTAATTAACTATACGGACCTGGATCAGCACTAAAACGTAATCAAGTGGCTCCTGATGGAACCTATTAACTTATAATGGGGTCAAAAAAGGTTCTTTTGAATCCTTTAGCTGTTTCAATGCCAAAAATACTGAGGCATGCTGCATATTCTTGTCATTAAACAATGGCAGACCCCACGGACTGAACCCCTGAAGGAAGTGTGAACAGAGCCTTATAAAGGAACATGTTCAGAGTACCATAGGCCGGATTTGCTAAGTGGAGTTTGCTTGTTTTTTAACAAAATAAAGAAGGGTCCTTTTAGGATAAAAATGAGTCTGCTTTCGACCTGCATCATAAACTGCACTGCCAGCCACATTAAGAATAAAACTTTTATGAGAATTTGGAGTCAAAGACAAGAAAAAAAAAATCAGCTTCACACTTTACTGTCAGAAGGATTAGCATACACGTCTATTAAGAAGGATATTTAGGATCGCCCCTATTTTGCGCAATGAGACAACCAGGGTAATTTGGCTCATTATTGGGAGTATACATTATATACATGCCACACCGGTATTCTTTGGAAGTCTGTCATTCACCCTAATTTTAAAGCATTGCCCTTTCTGCATGCAAATCATGTACGACAATCATTCTGAATATCACAATAACAGGGCAATATTTAATACAACCGCACGGACCTAAGATGTAGAGCCCTCCTTTATAAAAGAAAAACGCTCTTACAAATTGGTCAGGATACTCCATTCCTCATTCATGCAACTTCTGCATCCGACATGTCACTTACAAGGAGCTGATGTCGCTGGGGATGGTCTTTGGGATCCAGGAAGAACCGACACAAATGACTGATTCCTTGGTGCAGCTGCATGTGGATGGACATCTCACCGGTTTCTTAAGTTGAACCGTGTCCTGTATACATCCAAGCAAAATGAAAATGAGCAGGGGTTTCTTAATAATAAGCGCCATCATCCTGACCCCCCAGGCTGAGAGTATGTGTGTGCACTGTGAAGTAGGGAGGACAGT
Organism: Dendrobates tinctorius; assembly: GCF_039654945.1. Classification (NCBI taxonomy): domain Eukaryota; kingdom Metazoa; phylum Chordata; class Amphibia; order Anura; family Dendrobatidae; genus Dendrobates; species Dendrobates tinctorius. The sequence continues at coordinate 50,992,957 of NW_027361707.1, forward strand.
GGCTTGGGAAGAAGCTGGTTGGCAGGCATTCCTTATTCTGACTGCACCATACTACACTGCACTTGCCTCCTGACATCAGCACTTCTGCTGCAGCATGTGTGTTTTTTTTCCCTTCCCTCCAATGAATAATTTATTAAACACTCCATTCGGGTGAGTTTAAAAATAATCCCCAAGTAGCAAAGGTTCCTACTCTGGTTCAGCAGACTCAATCTTCCCTGAACATGAGAACAAATCAGGGTGATGACCTTGCGAGGGCTCTGAAGGCTTTTGTGCTATAGGGACAAGTGCAGAGTTGTCGTGACTGATCTGTCACTCAGAATGGCCCAGGGCTGCCTGGAGACTGCTTGGGGGAAGCCATCACAAGTATATCACGTTGCAAGTGTTGTTATTTTAGTTTTGGAGAGATCAGATGGGATTTAGGTCATGCAGCAAAGGAAGAGTTAACAGTAAAGGTCCATGCACGGTTTTTCAAGCAAGTAATTCTGATAATCAAAAAAGAAAAATTGTCCTGGTTTATTTGGGTGTGGATGGGGCCTTAGCAGGGACAGACTGGCCATCTGGAAATTCTGGCAAATGCCAGGAGGGCCTGTCTGGTCGTGGGCCGCCTTGTCTGCTATATTGCTAACAGAATCAGTGTTCTCAAGACACCCATACTGTTAAGAGTTGTGATGGAACACAAAATCGCAGCAGGCCACGGGTATCATTAGAAATATTGGTCTAGTAGAAAATCTTGATTTCCTCCATCCAGGGTAATATTAGTAATATATCCCATCTGGAGCTTGGGGATGGGGACAACATGGTCCTGTGTGATTTCAAATGCCAGGGCTGAATTTCAGTTCCACTCCGTACCTGGGCCTTAGGCCTGATGCTACTAGACTTTTTTTTCATTTTAAAAACGTATGGTATTGATAAAGTGATCGCTTGATACTATCAAGATAACAGTGGAGAAGACCCTAGTGGACCTATCTAGGCTTGCACAAGATCAATCTTCCTATAGAGGTTTCATTCATCAAGATGCCTTTGCTTGGAATCGAGTCGAAAGCCATTAAATAATAATAAATTTGTAATATAAAATTCATGTAAATTAATTTAAATATCTCCACATACTGAAGATGCAACATTCGGACATACAGGTGCTTCTCTCAAAATTAGAATATCAAAAGAAAGTTAATTTATTTCAGTTCTTCAATACAAAAACTGAAACTCATATATTATATAGAGTCATTACAAACAAAGTGATCTATTTCAAGTGTTTATTTCTGTTAATGTTGATAATTATGGCTTTTACAGCCAATGAAAACCCAAAAGTCATGATCTCAGTAAATTAGAATAATTTATAAAATCAGCTTGAAAAATCTGACATGTTGGCCTACTGAAATGTATGTTCAGTAAATGCACTCAATACTTGGTCAGGGCTCTTTTGGCATCAATTACTGCATCAATGCGGCGTGGCATGGAGGCGATCAGTCTGTGCCACTGCTGAGGTGTTACGGAAGCCCAGGTTGCTTTGATAGCAGCCTTCAGCTCGTCTGCATTGTTGGGTCTGGTGTCTCTCATATTCCTCTTGACAATACCCATAGATTCTATATGGGGTTAAGGTCAGGCGAGTTTGCTGGCCAATCAAGCACAGTGATACTGTTGTTTTTAAACCAGGTATTGGTACTTTTGGCAGTGTGGACAGATGCCAAGTCCTGCTGGAGAGTGAAATTTCCATCTCCAAAAAAATTGTTGGCAGAGGGAACATAAAGTGCTGTAAAATTTTCTGGTAGTCTTGATAAAGCACAGTGGACCTACACCAGCAGATGACATGGCTCCTCAAACCATCACTGATTGTGGAAACGTCACACTAGACCTCAAACAGCTTGGATTGTGGCCCCTCCACTCTTCCTCCAGACTTTGTGACCTTGATTTACAAATTAAATGCAAAGTTTACTTTAATTTGAAAACAACACCTTGGACCACTGAGCAACAGTCCAGTTGTTTTTCTTCTTGCCCTAGGTAAGACACTTCTGGCGTTGTCTATTGGTCATGAGTGGCTTGACACAAGGAATGCGACACTTGTAGTCCATGTGTAAGGAGGTGGCGGGGAACCTCACGTGCCTCCTCTCTCCTGGACACTGTTTGGGTGATTACATGCGGTACCTCATTGTTATTAATATGTAATGTCATGTTTATGTACTGTGATATCATGTATCTGCCATGTACTTTATATATGCTTAGGATTAAGGATAGAAGTTAGCTTAGAGTAATAGTGGGGTTATAATAGAGGGGGGCACAACAGAGATAGAGATAGAGAATAGAATATAGTGTCAGTTTAGGCACAGGCAACAAGGGGTTATTCAGTGGGGAGGAGTTAGAGCAGAGCAACACAGAGCAGGGAGGTATAGGACAGGCACTTCCTGATTACAGGCAGAAGCCCAGGCAGCCTGGCCAGGGCAAATTATATGAGAATCAGTGGAGCACACAGTGACTGGCTGTGGGGATAAGTCTGCTACAGCCCCAAGCAGAGAATAGTGCAGTCAGGCACCAGCTCAACAGGACTATCCCCAGGAAGGATCTGGGGTCTAAGACCGGCGTAGAAGCAGCTGAGATGGTGTTCCCGGCACCTTTCCCATTTGGAATCGGACGAGTGTCTAACAGGGAACTGGTGACGTGAAAGGCACAGATGGGACATAAACTGTCCAAAGAGGCTGCCCGGATGGCAGGGAGAAGGAAGGCACAGACAGAACAGAGTTTATCTAGAGGTACGGCAGCAAATTCCGGGAGGAAAGAAAAAGAGATTACAGAGAGAATAGAGTCTGCCCGGAAGGCAGGGAAAGTGCAGAATACACGGCTCTGTGTGAATTGTGCTACCCATTGTGATGAATATGCTGCTGTTCAGTAAAGTTAAGCTGTTGGAAAAAGACCTCGTCTCTGAAGTGATTTGTGGAGCTCATGGATGCGGAGCCGACATGACAGCAGCTGAGGGGAATCTGTCAGAGCCTGTAAGTGTGCTGCGGCACATGCTACACGTGCAGCAGAAAGGACTTTACATTATATATGTGGGGTGCCAGGGTGTGGGAACAGTACAGTTCTTTGCCACGACTACCACCCTGGCCGCCTTACTGAATTGGTGTAGTCGACAGGATTGCGATGCTTTATGTGTAAAGAGTGGCGGAGCCTTGAAGACAGCAAATATGGCAGCCGTTAGAGAGCTAAAGATGGCGCCGAACACTGAAAGAAGATGGCGGTCAGTGGCGCGAAAGCTGAGAGTGGTGCTGCCCTCTGTGGGCATCTTAAGCAGAAACGGGCTTGAAGATGGAAGAAGCCGAGGCCTGATTCAATGCCACATCCCAGAGTGACTGGTGCCTACACGAGATGGGCGTGGCAGACGAATAAGCCCCCACCCCTCCAGAATCAGAAGGAACTGGTGGATCAGCAGGAAGTAACTCCACCCACAAACAGGTGGAGCCCAGAAGAGCAAGATGGCGTGTCCGGAGAAGAGACACCATTACCTGACCATATGCTGCGAAGAAGCTTGTCATTCCACTGGGGCATCGGCAGACAGGACTGGGAGCGGTCCGTGACACAGTCAAAGCTGCAACACCTGGTTCAGCTCTGCTCTGTGTGCATGGCTCTGCATGGCTCCATTCTGCTGACACGGCTCTGCTCTGTTGGCTCTGCAGGTGACTGGGCCCTCTGTATGCGTCCCCTCGCAGTGTCGGTACTTTGCGCAGAAGACAAGGAAGCAGAGCGTGCTGCTCACTGCTCTGTGCGCTGCTCTGCACTGGCGCCAAACTGACCTTTTTGGTGCACTTCTGCCTTTTATATGCCGGCTGCTGCACGCCCTTTTCTCGCTCTCCCCACCCCCTCCTGTCAGCAGGAAGCTCCGTCTCCCTCTGGCTTCCCTCATGCAGCAGAGGGAGGTCCGCCCCACTCAGGCTTCCCACAGTCTACAGAGGATGCAGCCCTTCTAGTTCCGGACTTGGCACGCAGGTTCCGGTGGTCCGGTTTATCTCCTCACACCGACATAACAGCAACTGAGGAGAATCTGACAGAGTCTTTAAGTGTGCTGCGTCACAAACTGCATATGCAGCAGAAAGGACTTTACATTATATATGTTGGTTGCCAGTGTATGGGAACACTATAGCTTGTTGCCACGACTACCACACTGGCCGCCTTACACATGTCCTGGATATGTCTATGTGTGGTGGCTCTACAAGCAATTACTCCAGCAGCAGTCCACTCTTTGTGAATCTCCCCCAAATTTTTGAATTTTAGCAATGACCTTTTGTGGCTTACCCTCCTTGTGAAGTGTGTCAATGACTGCCTTTGTTAGCATCACGCTGGGGTCCTAAACTGCCAGGCAGGGTCCCCGGCGTGTCTCTTCACTCACCTGTGCTGTGGTCAATTCCTCCCTTCCCCATGCTCTGCATGCTTCCAGCCGGTTCTCTAGCCATGTCTTTAGGGCACGCGCTTGTGCACTCCCACCCTTTTAAAGGGTCAGTGCCTGCCCTTGCTATTTCCTCCCCAGCCAATAGCTGTGGGACATTGTTTCCTCCCCACTGGGGAGGTGCCTGAGCAACCTTCCTGTTTCGCAGTCTAAGTTGTGTAAGGTCGCATACCAGTCCCCGCTGCACTCTACTGCAGATCCTGCCTGCTGCACTCTGATACAATCACTGCCTGCTGCACTCTGATACAAACCCTGTCTGCTGCACTCAGCTGCAAACTCTGTCTGCCACACTCGGATGTGAACTGTCCGCTGCATTCTAATACTAACTCTGCCAGCCGCTCCCTCCAGCCTGTCTTATGGGTCCAGGTGCTGCGAATCCACTGTTCTGTCCTGAAGTGGCACCTGGCATTCATCGGGAGCCAAGTCTAACCTCACCATTAGTGTTGAGCATTCCAATACTGCAAATATCGGGTATCGGCCGATATTCGCTGTATCGGAATTCCGATACCGAGTACCGATATTTTTTCAGTATCGAATACCGGAATCGGAAGTCCCCATAATGCAATGAGCCACTGTTGTGGCTGTGATTGGCTGCTGAAATGATGTCTTCATGGTGCACGGTCTGTGCGCATCATGATGCGCGGTCTGTGCCGACTCCGGGGGTCTGTGCCGACTGTCGGGGGTCTGTGCTGGCCTGTCGGGGGTCTGTACGGGCCTGTCGGGGGTCTGTACAGGCCTGTCGGGGCTTGTGCCGGCTGCCGGTGGTCTGTATGGGTCTCTTGGGGGTTTGTACAGGCCTGTCGGGGGCCTGTGCCGGCTGCCGGTGGTCTGTACGGGCCTCTCGGGGGCCTGTGCCGGCTGTCGGTGGTCTGTGTCGGCTGCCGGGGGCCTGTGCCGGCTGCCGGTGGTCTTTACGGGCCTCTCGGGGGTCTGTACAGGCCTGTCGGGGGCCTGTGCCGGCTGCCGGTGGTCTGTACGGGCCTCTCGGGGGCCTGTGCTGGCTGTCGGTGGTCTGTACGGGCCTCTCGGGGGGCCTGTGCCGACTGCCGGTGGTCTGTACGGGCCTCTCGGGGGCCTGCGCCAGCTGTCGGTGGTCTGTGCCGGCTGCCGGGGGCCTGTACCGGCTGCCGGTGGTCTGTACAGGCCTCTCTGGGGCCTGTACCGGCTGTCGGTGGTCTGTGCCAGCTGCTGGTGGTCTGTGCGGGCATTGTCCAATGGGACTACAAGTCCCATCGGGCGATGCCTGCTACAATGACAGTGATTGACACATTAGCCAATGATGGGACAGTAGTAGTCCCATCATCCGGCTAATGTGTTGAATGTAAAAAAAAAACAAAAAAAAAAACATACTACATACATACTACATATATACTACATTCATTCAACATACATACATGCTACATATATACTACATTCATACAACATACATACTACATACTACATACATACTTCATATATACTACATTCTTACAACATACATACTACATATATACTACATTCATAAAACATACATACTACATACTACATGTATACTACATTCATACAACATGCATATATACTACATACTACATACATGCTACATTCATACAACATACATACATACTACATACATGCTACATATATACTACATTCATACAGCATACATACATACTACATACATGCTACATATATACTACATTCATACAACATACATACTACATACTACATACATAATACATATATGCTACATTCATACAACATACATACATACTACATACTACATATATACTACATTCATACAACATACTACAAACATGCTACATATATACTACATTCATACAACATACATACTACATACATAAACATATATGCTACATTCATACAACATACATACTACATATATACTACATTCATACTACATACATACATACTACATGTATACTTCATTCATACAACATACATGCTACATACATGCTACATTTATACTACATTCATACAACATACATACATACTACATGTATACTACATTCATATAACATACATACTTACTACATGCTACATACATGCTACATATATACTACATTCATACAACATACATACATACTACATACTACATACATGCTTCATATATACTACATTCATACAACATATATACATAGTACATACTACATACATACTACATACATACAACATGCTACAGACATACAACATACATACATACTACATACGGCATACATACTACATACATACAACATGCTACAGACATACAACATACATACATACTACATACGGCATACATACTACATACAACATGCTACAGACATACAACATACATACATACTACATACGGCATACATACTACATACATACTGCATACAATACATTCATACAATACATACATAGACATACAGTACATATAACATAGAGAACATACTCACCAATACTTGTCACTTTGATCCCCGAAGCCAGTGTCATCTATGAAAAAATATGAAAATAACAAACAAGCCATATACTCCCTGATCTGCAGAAATCCACGAGGGTCCCACGCCGATCTCCCGTGGAAAACAGCAGCATCAGCTGATGCGACCGCTCTCTAGGGGCTTCAATAATCCAATGACGGGAGGTAGGTATCCTTCCGCACTGTATTCCTCCGCCACTGTAAAAAAATAGTCCCTAGTCTCACTTTTGGCATTGCTGTGTGAGAAAGTTCCCACGCAGCTTTTGCCATAAAGTGAGACCAGTGACTATTTTTTTTAGCATGTATGTTGTATGAATGTAGTATATATGTAGCATGTAAGTAGTATGTATGTATGTAGTATGTTTTTTTTTTTTTACATTCAACACATTAGCTGGATGATGGGACTACTACTGTCCCATCATTAGCTAATGTGTCAATCACTGTAATTGTAGCAGGCATCGCCCGATGGGACTTGTAGTCCCATCGGACGATGCCTGCACACACACACAAGACCCCCGGCAGGCCCGCACAGACCACCGACAGCCGGCACAGGCCTCCGAGAGGCCCGTACAGACCACCGGCAGCCGGCACAGGCCCCCGGCAGCCGGCACAGACCACCGACAGCCGGCACAGGCCCCCGAGAGGCACGTACAGACCACCGACAGCCGGCACAGGCCCCTGAGAGGCCCGTATAGACCACCAGCAGCCGGCACAGGCCCCCGGCAGCCGGCACAGACCACCGACAGACGGCACAGGCCCCCGAGAGGCCCGTACAGACCATTGGCAGCCGGCACAGGCCCCCGACAGGCCTGTACAGACCCCCGAGAGCCCCGTACAGACCACCGGCAGCCGGCACAGACCCCCGAGAGGCCCGTACAGAACACCGGCAGCCGGCACAGGCCCCCGACAGTCGGCACAGACCCCGCTCGCACACACAGACACACACAGTGTCTGCCCACGCACCGCCCACACTCTTCCCCCCTCCCGAACAGGATGTACAAGGCAAGAAAGGGTTTTTTTTAATTCCGATATTTCTGTCCCATTGACTTGAATGGGACTTCCGGTATCGGAATCGGCGATACCCGATACTTTTTGTGTATCGGGCCTATCCAATCCGATCCGATATTTCTGAATATCGGATGGTATCGCTCAACACTACTCACCATCAGAAGCTCAAGTGAACAGTCAGGTGTTCACTTAGTCACGTCCATCTAGACTCTCCATGGTCCGTGGCACAGTGGTTCCACAAACCACGTCCGGGACAGCCTTCTGGACATCTGTCAAGTCAGCAGTCTTCCCCATGATTGTGGAGCCTGTTATGAATGGGTCACCAAGGAGGATGGCAGGAACAGGCTAAGCCACCAGAAGACCAGAGAGGTTGGTAACTAAGCAGACTGCAGACCCCTGATCTTATCAACACAACTAGCAGTAGCCGTGGAGCGTTCCTACGATGCCCTAGATGCTTCGTCACAGCCGGAGAACTAACTAAGCCTAAGACAGAAAGGTGAAATCTAAACTGCCCCGGAGCAGATCCCCAAAGGAATAGACAACCCCCAAACACATATTGTCGGTGAGACAAGATGAGACACAAACACAGACAGAGAAAAGACTGAGCAAACGGTGGGGCCAAAGCTGTCTAGACAGGACAGGACAGAAAAGATACTGTCTGCAATCACGCACAAAACCCTAGAAAGGTCCAACACTTCTGATTTACAAAAAACCTGAGGTCACACAACCTCACCCCCACTAGATCAGCACTCTGGTATAAACTGGAAGCAGCGCAAAAAAGATACTAACATAACAGGGGACTGAACAAGCTGCAACATATGAAGCAGGGCCCAGCGCTGCCCCCAGCAGGGAGCATGCTGAACCCTAGCAGCAAAACAGAAAGCAGAAAAAAGACACAACCAGATTAGATGCAAAGGATTAGCAAAAGAATCATTTAGCTGAACCATGCAGATCAGGCAGGGGACAAAAGAACTCCAAATGCACACAGAAGAAATCACCAGCAACCTCCAAGAGCAGCCAGCTCAATTAAATGCTCCCAGCCAGCAATCCCAGGTTCCCAATTATCGTCGCCAGGTGGGGAACCTCCATCAACCTGTCCAGCTCCACTACTCTCAGTAACCACCAGAGGGAGCAGAGGGAGCTTCGGCTCAGAACTCCGAGCAAGGGAATTCACAACAGGAGCCTACTGAAACAGATTAAGGGACCTTTTAAATGCTTAGGAAGTCTTTGCAGATGTTTTTGCTAATTATTCTAATTTATTGAGATAATGACTTTTTTTCAAAAGCCATAACCATCAACATTAACAGAAATAGATTGCTCTGCTTGTAATGACTCTATATAATATAGGAGTTTCACTTTTTTCTATTGAAGAACTGAAATAAATTAACTTTTTGATTATATTCTAATTTTGTGAGGCGCACCTGTATATAATATAATTGTTCTGCCTTCTTCCACGTATGACGCTGTGTGGATTCCAGCATACGGCTAAACCCTTCATCCACTCCCAGTAACAAGACTGTATGGGTGCTTAAGTCTATGTTTATTGGGATGATATGGACAACAATGGGAGATGATAACAGATGGTATAGTAGTTGACATTGTTGAACACAGTAGTAGATGAAATCAGAGGTTGTTGAACACAATTGTGGATGAATCAGAGATTGTTGTACAAAGTTGTGGATGATTTCAGGTAAAAACTATAAGAAACAGTCAATAAAGTATGCAAGTGCTAGCAGATAATATCACAGCAATACACAAAGTGCTATCATGACAGTAAAGCAGTGATACAGAGTGCTATTTTGACAGTAGCATGCATTATACAGAGCAATACAACATACAATGCAGTGAAACAAACTTAGGCTGCTAGCATTGTGCTAACTGAACAGAAAATGCATATAACTAGATGCAGAGCAAGAGCATTACAGGAGCTGAAAATGCATTGCAAATATCATGGGGGGCTGCATTATGACACCTAACACAGGTGCATAGCACATAATTGCATTAAACCTTACCGGAATCCACTTGATATAAGCAGAGGTTTTGCAGGGAGCTGAGCACATGTGAGCTCCACAGAGATCTGGCAGAAATGGTTGCATGTTGTTGACCCGGGAAGGAAGAAGTTGTGGTTCTGAACAGATTAACCATTAAGGGACAGAGGACTCCAAACGCATGAATAGGAAAAGAAGGGCAACTATGACATCTAATGGCCATAGCTGGAACAGCACTTAAGAAATGTCTTGCTGCACAGAATGGGCAGAACACTCCCCGCTTGCCATCAACAGATGCCACCATTTGGTTCTTTTGGTTGAGGGCGGTATACGCATGCGTGCAGTGATGCCATCCTTTAAAAGATCCCTGGCTTGCAGGTGATGCTGACTTGTAGGACTGGGCCACATGAAGTGCGCAGACTATGGCTCGAACAAGTGACTTCCAGGTTGAGAAACTGCTGAACCGATGAGATTCCAGGTGATAGCTTGAAATCCCTGTATGCAGAGCAGACCCTTGAGGACGTAGCTCTTCGTCGGCATCTGGATCCACCAGTTCGAACGTATCGGGCCTGTTGATGTGGGGCATCGATCGGAACAAGGAGGCAGGGCCTGTGAACCATGTAGTATCCTTAAGAAGACTTGAAGCAACGGATCTAGTCGCATAGTCTGCAGGTTTGAGGTGAGTAGGCACATAGTGCCACTGATTAGGACAGGTGGATCTTCTTATCCTCAGTACCCGGTTGCTGATGTAGACTTAAAAGGGTTGTGTTTCATTGCAGATGTATCCCAGTACCACCTTGCTATCGGTGTAGAACTCTGCATCTTTGGTCTTCAGATTCATAAGATAAGCTCGGCCAACTCAACTGCGAGGACAGCAGCGCAGAGTTCCAGTCTAGCTATCGTGTGTTCGCGGAGTGGTGCCAATTTAGTCCGGCTCATCACAAACCCGATGTGGCTCTGTTCGTTCAGGTCTATGGTTTTGAGGTATGCTACTGCTGCGATCGCTTTGACAGATGCGTCACAGAAAATACAAAGTCGTTTCACACGAAGGTTGGTCAAGGCCTCGAGGCCTCAAGGCCTCGAGAGAACTCCTCCACTCTTCCCACAGGTCTGCTTTTTCTGCTGGAAGTGGATCGTCCCAATCAGACGTGTCTTGGGTGAAGTCTCTTAGCATTATTTTTCCTTGGATAGTTACTGGAGCTATGAATCCCGGGGGTCGTATAGACTATTCACAAAAGAGAGGACTCCTCTGCGCATGAAGGGTTTCTCGCCTTTGCTGATCTGGAAGGTGAAGGCATCTGTCTTCAGATCCCAAAGCAATCCAAGGCTCCGCTGCATGGGAACGGAATCAATGCTTAGGTTTAGGTCCTTTAGATCATTGGAATAATCTTGAGTGGGAAAGGCTTCCATCAACTCTCGGCTGTTGGAAGAAATCTTGTGTAACCTTAGGTTAGTCTGAGCGAGCATTTCCTGAGCCCTTTTTAGTAGACTGATTGCAGCCTCATTTGTCGGTGTGGACTTCAAACAGTCATCTACGTAGAAGTCCTTTTCTATGAAGGATCTGACTTCTGACCCATACTTTCCTTCGCCCTCTTTAACGGAATTTCTGAGGCCGTAGAAAGCAGCTGCCGGAGAAAGGCTGTTCCCGAAGATGTGCACCCTCATCCGGTATTCTGTGATGTCTTTGTCCGGATTGTTGTCACGGTACCAGAAGAACCTCAAGTAGTTTGTGTGTTCCTCTTTGACAAGAAAACAATGGAACATCTGTTGTATGTCATCCATAAATGCCACCGTATCTCTGCAAAAAGAGAGCAGAACTTCCAGAAGTCTATTGTTGAGGTCTGGACCTGACAGTAGGACATCATTCAACGAAACATCTTGACATTTGGTGCTTGAGTCGAATACCACTCCTATTTGACCTGGCTTCTTAGGATAGTATACTCCGAAGATGGGCAGGTACCAACACTCCTCTGAGGGCCGAAGTGCAGGTGCAATCTCTGCGTGGTTGTTCTGGAATATCTAACCCATGAAGGTAAAGAAGTGTTCCTTCATCTCAGGTGACTTCTGAAGCTTGTGCCTGAGGGAGATGAATTGGCTGTAGACCAGTTCCCTGTTGTTGGGTAGGCGCCTTCTCTGCCTTCTCTGAGGCCGAAATGGTAAAGGTGTGACCCAACTGTTCGATTTGTCTTTGACTATTTGTCTATCTATGATGTCCAAGAACATCCTATCTTCTATGGACATCACTACCTTGTCGTCTTCCTTTGTCCTGTGGAAGACTGTACAACGCATGTGGTCTTGTTCACCTTCACAGGCGTGTTCTTCATTGGTAGGTACTGATAAATGGCAAGGTAGGGGAGTGCTGTTAGGCAATTCCTTCACCAGCAGACTATTGTGACATGGCCGGAGGAGAGACTTTTGACTGAGGCCTGCTTGGGTGCTCCTCCTAGACAGACGTGTCCTATAATGACTCATCCAAGGTCGAGCCTGTGTGCGTACAGAGCGTTCCTGGAGCCGTTTATACATTCTCTATATCTTGTGGACTCGTAGTATAGCTCTTCCCAGAAGTGGAGCTATTGGGGTTCCTGGATCCATTTCAGGTATCAGGTGGGCTTGATGGGGGTGATGTGTCGCCACCTCCCGTGAAGGTATTTACGACCTGTTGTCAGGAATCTGTTTGCACTCCAGGATGGTTGGTAACAATAGTCAGGTTTGGCCATCTATGGACTCCACCTTGTATCTGGTTGCTTTCCTCCCCGCCATCTGAACCGTGCCTGAACACGTCCTCAGTGTGTAGGGAGAACCAGGGCCTACAATGCTGAAATTGTCAAAGAAGATGGACCTGTCTAGGGACCTGTTGCTTTGGTCATCCAGGATTGCATATATCTTGAGAGCTTTGCCCTTGCAGCCTGCAGGATAGACTCGGACAAGGCAGATTTTTGAGCAGGACCTTCCTCCTGTGAGTCCCTTACAGATCTCCATACATTTAGAGCTGACATCAGGGGTGTCTTCATCAGTGTCCTTCTGCTTCCCATCGTGCTCCTCTGCTTGCGACAACACTCGTGGAGGTGTTCCAGGGTGCATGGTTGTATTGTGATCTGTGCTGCTGCATTCTGCACATTTCACGCTACCTTCACAGTTCTTGGCGAAGTGAGAGGTTGTGGCACAGCATTTGAAGCAGATGTTGTTCTCTTTGAGGAAACCTTGTGATCCTCCAAAGTCTTCTCCCTGAAGGCTCTGCATTTGTTAGGCATCAGATTCCTGCAGCTGCACAGCAGGAATCCAGAGCCATGCATCCAGCAGTTTCCCATTCCTCTCCGACCGCTCAGGGACCTGCACAGCAATCTCGGCGATCCAGGCGCCCTGCTCAGGCCAGCTCTCTGGGTCTGGATGTTACTGCCACCTCTGGACCAGCAATGGTAGTGCAGCCTGCTTTACAGGAAACCACTCCAGAGGCTAAGTCCTCTTGCTGTGCTACTGGGCATGCCCACGAGACGATCTTCCAGTGGAGATCGGGGGTCACGTGCTCAGGTCCTTGCCCTGATCCGATTGGCCCATCTCAGAGGTCTGGAAGGTCCCGGAAGCGCATGGCTATAAAAGGCCCACATGGCCGCTCGGCCACGCGCTAGTATAGGCTATACTTGCTAGATGTGTGAATGGTGGCGGATGTATGATTCTGGTGACTGACTCATTTGAAACCCCTTCCCTCTGATATTACGCATGTGGATAGGGAACTAGAGTTATAGTCAGCGCCAGTCAGTGGCAAGCCATACGCCACAGTGGATACCGCACCGCTACACTAGCGTCCGATAGTGTGATGCCTCACGGCACTGTCGTACAGCGGCAGTAGTTACCGCCGGTATTTGAATGCAGAGTTGGTGGGATTATCGTTTTTTGATCCCACCATTACAGACAATGAAAAGTTGTTAATGGCTAATAAATTGCTCAGTAGCACAGATGAACCATCAGAGCACGCTAGGGTTGTAAATCCAAAAGTTAGGAAAGAAAAATTAAAAGAGGTAGGAAGTAACCGACTTTAACGACCTTCTGACAAAAGATGAAGAACAAAAGCAATATGTCCTGCAAGTTGTAAGCAAATGCCGAGCATTATATTCTGACGTTTCAAAAACTACTTTAACAAAAGCTCTAGAATAGATTAGATAACTATGTAAAATTATCAACTCATGTAGGTTAGCGTGCTCTGATGGTTCATTTGTGCTACTGAGCAATTTATTAGCCATTAACAACTTTTCATTGTCTGAAATGGTAGGATCAAAAAACGATAATCCCACCAACTCTGCATTCAAATATCACAAATGGTTCGAAAATTTGGTCAGGGCTATTTCTGCAATGTTGTTGTCACATTCTTTATAGTCTAACAGACTATGCAAAATACCTAAATCTTAAAATACCTCAATTTGGATTTTTTCAAACTTTGAGCGACGAGCGGCACGGGTTAACGTCATTTGATCGAGCTCAAATTTTGGCTCTCTCAATATCTGGAAAGGGGAATTGTTTTGTGGGGTCCAGACGGACAAAATTCCGACATCGATTTTTTGCGGTCACCCTAGTGCCCACACTCTCTCCTATGCCGACAACATCTCGCCTCCCGCTCTCCGACAAGTTTTCGGGTGACAGCACCACCTGTAGGGGATTCGTGAGTCAGTGCTCTATCCAGCTTGAGTTACTGGCTGCACAGTTCTCTACAGAGCGGGCTAAGGTGGGGTATATTGTTTCTCTTTTGTCTGGCAGGGCATTAGAGTGGGCTACATTATTGTGGGAGCGTAATGATCCCATGGTTCAGGGGGCTGCTCAGTTCCTCGCGGCTCTGAAGCAGGTATTTTTGGGACCACGGATCACGCACGACACCTCTCTCTAATTATTGGCCCTAACACAGGGGTCTCTCTCGGTCAGCCATTATGCCGTCCGATTCCGGACATTGGCTTCCGAACTAGAGTGGCCCGATAAAGCACTCATCCCTGTGTTTTGGAGAGGGTTAGCAGAGCATGTCAAAGATGCTCTAGCAACCAGAGAGGTCCCCACAAGTCTGGAGGAAGTGATTGTCATCTCCACCCGTATTGATCTCTGGTTTACGGAGCACGGGCTGGAACGTGCGCAATCCAGACGAAGGGTTAATTTGGCTCCCACCTTCACGGAGCCACTAAGATCTCCTGCTCAGGAGCTTACATCCTCCGAACCTATGGAGGTGTCACACGCCGGCCCCAAGCCACATCAGGTGCGAAGCTCCGCACGTTGTTACCAGTGCCGGCAGTTTGGTCACTCGGCTAGCACGTGTCCTCTGCGGTCGGAAAAACGATCACGTCCAGTGGTCGTAGGTGGTGGTCAGACACATATGAAACCCTTTTCTCCCAAACTGGTATTCCGAGGGACCTTAGATAGCGGGGCCTCCACCTGGGAGGCAGAGGTTACCGTGGATTCCGGGGCTGAGGGGAACTTTATGTCCTCGATCTTCGCCCAGAAACACGCTATTCCACTGGTGTTACTGCCCCAACCTCTGACCATCAGGGTGGTTAATGGTGCACCTTTACCATCTCAGATGACCCACCAGACAGCCCCACTCGGGCTTTCAATCTCACCCTTTCTTCGTGAGATTCTATCCTTGTTCATTTTGCCAGATGGCATCGACCAGGTGCTCCTCGGAGTTACCTGGCTCCGTTGTCACTCCCCTCATATTGATTGGGCTTTGGGGAATATACTGGGTTGGAGCAAGGACTGTGATAGAAGGTGCCTGAGGGGCAGTGTTCAGGTAGCTTCCACTGAAGTGACCGTGGATCTCTCCGCACTTCCTAAACCTTACCACCAGTACGCGGACGTCTTCTCTAAAAAATCTGCGGAGACACTCCCGCCGCACCGTCCTTATGATTGCCCGATAGATCTTCTGCCAGGCACGGAACCTCCTAGACGCTGTGTGTATCCGCTGTCACTCCCTGAGACAGAAGCTATGTCTCAATATATCCGGGAGAACCTGGCTAGAGGTTTTATCAGAAAGTCGGTGTCGCCGGCTGGTGCAGGGTTCTTCTTCGTGCAGAAGAAGAGCAGAGAGTTACGTCCCTGCATTGACTACAGAGGTCTCAACGCCATAACAGTTAAAAACAAATACCCTCTCCCGTTGATCTCTAAGCTATTTGACAGGTTGCGAGGGGCCCGGATCTTTACAAAATTAGATCTACCGGGGGCGTACAACCTGACCCGCATTCGCGAAGGAGACAAGTGGAAGACAGCCTTTAATACCAGGGATGGCCACTACGAATATCTGGTCATGCCCTTCGGCCTTTGTAATGCGCCTGCTGTCTTCCAGGATTTCGTCAACGACGTCTTCCGCGATATGCTCTCCACCTCGGTGGTGGTCTATCTGGATGACATCCTCATCTTCTCGCCAGATTTGACCTCCCACCGGAGAGACTTCTGCAGGGTCTTCGCCCGTGTGAGGGCGAACTCTCTTTTCGCCAAGCTGGAGAAGTGCCAGTTTGAGCAGGAGTCCTTGCCGTTCCTGGGCTACATCATCTCGGCCCAGGGGTTGGCTATGGATCCGGCCAAACTGCAAGCGGTAATGGACTGGCAGGAACCACACTCACTCAAAGCGGTGCAGTGCTTCCTAGGGTTCGTCAACTATTACCGCCAGTTCATACCTCACTTCTCCACACTGGTAGCTCCTTTGGTTGCTCTCACAAAGAAGGAGCTAATCCTAATGCTTAGTCTGAACAGGTCTCCAAGGCCTTCTCGTCTCTAAAATCCCATTTTGCTGGCGCTCCCATCTTACACCGTCCCGATGTGGATAAACAGTTTATCCTGGAGGTAGATGCCTCTTCCGTCAGTGCAGGAGCAGTCCTTTTCCAGAAGGATGCTCAAGGTCGGAAGCATCCCTGCTTCTTCTTCTCTAAGACCTCAGTGGCGGAGAAGAATTACTCCATCGGGGACAGGGAGCTGCTAGCAATGAAGTTGGCCTTTTCCGAGTGGAGACATCTCCTGGAGGGAGCCCGGTTTCCCTTCCAGGTGTATACGGACCATAAAAATCTGGTCTATTTAGAAATGGCCCAGCGCTTGAACTCTCGTCAAGCTAGATGGTCGCTCTTCTTCTCCCGCTTCACATTGCACTATCTCTCTGGAGAGAAGAATGTCCGTGCGGATGCTCTCTCATGCTCGGTGGTCTCAGCGGAGGAAGGGGAGACTGAGACTTGGCTAATTCTCCCTTTTGGAGAGCTTTACGACCGTGGCCTCAGTTGCTCTCGAGTCAGTGCCACCGGGCAAGACCTTTGTGCCTCCTCAGCTACGGCCGGAGGTTCTCGCTTGTGCACACGCGTCCAGGGTGGGTGGTCACTTTGGCAATAAGCAGACCACAGAACTCCTGGCAAGGTCGTATTGGTGGCCGCACATGGCTCGAGACACTAAGGAATACATACAAGCATGCGTCTCGTGTGCACGGAACAGGTCCTCTAGACAGAGGCCGGCTGGGTTATTGTATCCTCTGCCGGTGGCGGATAGACCTTGGGAGATGGTTGACATGGATTTTGTGGTTGGCCTGCCCAAGTCTGGTGGCAGTACGGTCATCTGGGTGGTCACCGACCATTTTTCTAAAATGGTGCATCTGGTGCCACTCGCTCGTGGTCTTGCCACACTGTTCATAAAACATGTATTCCGTCTGCATGGCATGCCGGACAAAATTGTTAGTGATCGAGGTCCCCAGATCGCGTCCCGGTTTTGGAGGGAGCTCTGAAGCCTACTCAGCATTTAGCTAAACCTGTCCTCCGCTTACCATCCCGAGACGAACGGCTTGGTTGAGAGAGCCAACCAAACCTTGCTACCATGGGCTGAATTTGCCCTGAATAATGCAGTGGCTGATTCCACTGGTCAGACGTCGTTTCTTCTAAATTACGGCCAACATCCACGCGTGCCTGTCCCGATGCCAGTGTCCTCCACTGACTCCAGGGTGGCAGACTGGGCAGTGGAGGCTCGCGACATTTGAGATCGCACTCAGGATGCTATTCGTGCCTCTAAAGAAAGAATGAGGGCATCCGCCGACACACATCGGTGACCCGCCCCAACCTTTTCCCCCGGCGACTTGGTGTGGCTCTCTGCTCGAAACAGCAAGCTGCAGGCCGAGTCCACCAAGTTCGCGCCACGATACATCGGACCTTTTAAGGTTCTAGAGCGAATCAGCTCGGTGGTCTACCGCCTGGCTCTTCCTCCACATTTAGCCATTTCTGACGTTTTCCATGTGTCCCTTCTCAAACCTGTTCACATGGCCCGGCTCTCTGAGTCATCTGCCGGGTCATCAGACTTGTCTTCGGGCGAGTTTGAGGTTAACGCCATTGACGGACACAGGATTGTGCGTGGCAAAAAGTTTTATTTGGTGGACTGGAAGTGTCATGGTCCAGAGGCCCAGACCTGAGAGCCAGTGGAGAACATCCGCACTCCGCTCCTGATCGCGGCCTTTGAGCGTAGCAATGCTCAGATGGGGGGCAACATTAGGCGTTGGATTCCTGCAGCTGCACAGCAGGAATTCAGAGCCATTCAACCAGCGCTCTCCCATTCCTCTCCGACCGCTCAGGGACCTGCATAGCAATCTTGGCGATCCAGGTGCCCTGCTCAGACCAGCTCTCTGGGTCTGGATGTTGCTGCCACCTCTGGACCAGCAATGGTAGCGCAGCCTGCTTTGCAGGAAACCACTCCAGAGGCTAAGTCCTCTCGCCGTGCTACTGGGCATGCCCACGAGACGATCTCCCAGTGGAGATCGGGGATCACGTGCTCAGGTCCTTGCCTTGATCCGATTGGCCCATCTCAGAGGTCTGGAAGGTCTCGGAAGCCCATGGCTATAAAAGGCCTGTTTGGCCGCTCGGCCATGCGCTAGAATAGGCTATACTTGCTAGATGTGTGAATGGTGACGGATGTATGATTCTGGTGACTGACTCATTTGAAACCCCTTCCCTCTGATATTACGCATGTGGATAGGGAACTAGAGTTATAGTCAGCGCCAGTCAGTGGCAAGCCATACGCCACAGGGCATACCGCACTGCTACACTAGCATCTGATAGTGTGATGCCTCACGGAACTGTCGTACAGCGGCAGTAGTTAGCAGCACTTACTGGTGTCCGCGGTAGCGACGCCACACGCACGGTAGGTCAGGATGAACACCGACCTCGGCCTTGGGCCGTGTCCTGTGACCGTATACCGTGTGTGCACGCCAGCTGAGACCTGTGAAGCTAACAGGCTCGGCGTTTATGCTTTATTGGTACTAAAGCGCCTCTGTGAGTTTTACAGAGTCCGCTCTGCGCACCTCGGGTGACGTTTAACCCGAGCGCAATATACCGCCATATAGCTAGTCTGCCATTACTTAGCAGCGGTTGTTACACCTACTGCACGGTGGACCCCGGGCGGCGAACGCACTTCCTATTATTTATATTTAGTGCCTTCTGTTGTCCCTAACAGCATTTTAGTAGAGGATGTGGCCTATTGTGTAGAACACACTGTTTACTGTCATCCTGAGGCTTGTTCTCATCTGGAGGGAGTTTACTCACATTGTGAGGAGGGCCTGTGGAGACAATGTTAGTTTTGTGGACTGCCACGGGTGTCTAACCGGGTTTGACACCGGGGGCCGTGATATGACAGAGTAAAGTCATAACTAGGGTCATTTCTAATCCTAGATTGTTGGGTGACAAAATCAACAGATACAGTGAAAGGAGGGAATGGTACATTATGATTTTGTTTATACTGTGAACCACATGTAACCCACTTTTCTTGTAGATTGTAAGGAAGTTTCTGTACTATCAGATTGACACCCTTAGTGGTGCCTAAGAATGCCAAACTGGGCAAGTCTCCTTCCTCCTGGGCAACCTGTAGCTCTATCAATAAATCACTCAGTTCTCTAAGCTTTTCATAACCTTTAGGTCCTATCTTAGGAAAATCATCAATTCTCTATGACTTCTACTGTCCCATAGCATTCATCGTCTTTCCCACACTTTACGTAGACCTGTGCATGGATGCTTTATATTAATGTCTCTCAGTCTTTTGGCATGCTCAACTGACTTCCGAGCCACTTTACCAGGAGCTCTAACTCCTCACTACAAGAAAGGTCCAGACCATGAATGGCGTTCCGAAACGA
This sequence comes from Dendrobates tinctorius, assembly GCF_039654945.1. NCBI lineage: Eukaryota > Metazoa > Chordata > Amphibia > Anura > Dendrobatidae > Dendrobates > Dendrobates tinctorius. Next base: position 51,012,939 of record NW_027361707.1, read on the forward strand.
GGCTGGCCGTGACCAATAGTTCTCGGGTTTGTCAGTGAACTTTACAAGTCCTTTTGTAACCAGTTCTCGCCGGGCAAAGAACTTTGCAAAGTCCTGTAAGACGCGTCTGACTCCAGATAGTCTATGCAGTACCTTCTCGGTGAAGAAGGTGGCTCTTTAAGGTGGGATGGGAGCTGTACCTTCTGCTCAGTGGAATGGTAGCTGTGGTTGACATCTCTGAGTTGGATGTCTCCTCGTCTATGGTAGTGAAGTTCGGGGTTGGATTGCTGGTAATCGGCATAGGCTGATCGATATGATGCGTCAGGGCTCTCATTCTTGCCGGAATGTTGACGGACGTACTCTGTGACGCGCTGCACTGGATCTTGCTGTTCTAGGTCTGGTCCGAGAATGCTGCTGCGTCTCTCATAATCAGGATTCTTCATAGCTTCCAATTACTTTGCCTTAGCTATTGCAGCTGCTGTCTCTTTGTCTGCCGCAAGTCTTTCTAGCTCTGCCTGCAGGTGTGCAGTTTCCACCTCTCTCTCTGCCTGCAAACATGAGGTTTCGGCTTGCAGGTGTGCAGCCTCCGTATCTTGATCTGCTTGTCTCAGCTTTATAGGCATCTCTCATTTGGCGAAGGAGGATCTTGCTTTGGCAGCTTCGGCTTCAGCACGAGCGACGGCAGCGAGCTCTGCTGATGACGACCTGCTGGAGCTTGCTCGTGACCTCGTTTTGACTGAGGATGTGCTGTTTTGAGACATTGTGAGTTTTGCTGCATACTGCTGAGTATATTGGCGAGAAACAGTCTATGTATGACGGGCTTCCGCGTGGCTGGAAAAATGTATCACTTCTTGGCGGGCTGCAGTAGCACTCTGTGGCTGTTTGGAGGCTGCTGTGATATCCGTATACGGAGCAGTGTGGGTGTTAGTGGTCCGGTACAGTCTATGCAATCACCGTGTGCGACCGGTGACCCTTTACAGAGCTCTGGGCTCTTATTCACTGCGGCTGTATAGCGGCTGCTGTAATACCCATATGCGGTGCAGTCTGGGCGATAGCGGTCCCTTACAGCCTGTGTAACCACCACCTGCGACCGGCGGTTCCTTTTTTACTGAGCTCTGGGCTCTTATCCCTGCGGCTGTATGGCGGCTGTTGGAATACTCGTATGCGGAGCAGTTTTGGAGATAGCGGTCCGTATAGCCTGGGTAATCACCGCGTGCGACCAGCGGTCCAGTTTTACTGTTCTGCCTTCTTCCATGTATGACACTGTGTGGATTCCAGCATACGGCTAAACCCTTCATTCACTCCCAGTAACAAGATTGTATGGGTGCTTAAGTCTATGTTTATTGGGATGATATGGACAACAATGGGAGATGATAACAGATGGTATAGTAGATGAGATTGGGGAAGACAGTAGTGGATGAAATCAGAGGTTGTTGAACACAATTGTGGAAGAATCAGAGATTGTTGTACAAAGTTGTGGATGATTTCGGGTAAAAACTATAAGAAACAGACAATACAGTATGTCAGTGCTAGCAGATAATATCACAGCAATACACAAGGTGCTATCATGACAGTAAAGCAGTGATACAGAGTGCAATTTTGTCAGTAGCATGCATTATACAGAGCAATACAATGCAGTGAAACAAACTTAGGTTACTACCATTGTGCTATCTGAACAAATAATGCATATAATTAGATGCAGAGCAAGAGCATTACAGGAGCTTAAAATGCATTGCAAATATCATGGGGGGCTGCATTATGGCAGCTAACACAGATGCATAGCACATAATAGCATGAAACCTTACCGTAATCCGCTTGATATAAGCAGTGGTTTTGCAGGGAGCTGAGCACATGTGAGATCCTCAGAGATCCGGCAGAAATGGTTACATGTTGCTGACCCGGGAAGGAAGAAGGGGTGGTTCTGAACAGATTATCCATTAAGGGACAGAGGATTCCAAACGCATGAATAGGAAAAGAAGGGCAACTATGACATCTAATGGCCATAGCTGGAACAGCACTTAAGAAATGTCTTGCTGAACAGAATGGGCAGAACAATAATATATACCGTATTTTTCGCTTTATAAGACGCTCCGGATTATAAGACGCACCACAATTTTTGAGGAGAAAAATAAGAAAAAAATATTTTTTAATAAAATGGTGGTGCCTCTTATAATCCTTGCATCTTATTGCTTACCGGGGTTGGTGGCTGCGGTGTAGCGGGGTCCCAGGCTCGCTGCTGGAGGAGGCAGGCTTGGAGTGATGCTGCAGGCCGCATCCAGGGATGAGGGGGGGCTCCGATGTGTGCCGTTGCTGCTGCAGAGTCTTGTGCTGGTGTCAGGTTTCTCCACTTGTCCGGCTGTTGCAGGCCGGTGCTGCGGGTGCCTCCGGTGCGGCGTTGTGTGCCCATCGATGCCCGGGGCTCTGCCGACATTGTTCGACAGACCAGAGCCCCAGCATTTCCTCGGTTCCCTGTATACGTGCGCTGAAGTGGCGGTAAAAAAAAAAAAATGGCCGCCAGCGCGTGCGCAGATGGGATCTCGGGACCCAGTTCTCGAGAGATGAGATCTGAAATCTCATCTCTCGAGAGCTGGGTCCCGAGATCCCATCTGCGCACGCGCGGCGGCCATTTTTTTTACAGGCACCACCGCACGCACACAGGGAACCCAGGGAAAATGGCCACCGGCGCGTGCGCAGATGGGATCTCGGGACCCAGCTCTCGAGAGATGAGATTTCAAATCTCATCTCTCGAGAACTGGGTCCCGAGATCCCATCTGCGCACGCGCCGGCGGCCATCTTTTTACCGGCACACAGGGAACCGAGGAAATGCCGGGGCTCTGGCCTGTCGCACAATGTTGGCAGAGCCCCGGGCATCGACGGGCACACAACGCGGCACCGGACACACCCGCAGCAGAGGCCAGCAACCGCCGGACGCCCCCGATCACAGCCTAGGTAAGGCATGTCCGCTTTGTAAGACGCACCCCTGTTTTCCCCCCAAATTTTGGGGAAAAAAGTGCGTCTTACAAAGCGGAAAATACGGTATATAATATAATGCACAGCCCATAGTCCTCTATATAATATGCTGCACAACCCATAGTCTTCCATACAGTATAATGCACAGTCCATTGTCCTCTATATGGTATAATGCACAATGCATAGTCCTCCATAAAGTATAATGTACAGCCCACAGTTATGCATCTATAATATACAGCAACCGGCTAAGCGTCACTCTGTCTGAAGCCTTTATAGACTGCGCAAGCGCGTGACGTGCCTGCGCAGTCTGGCTCCAGACAGAATGAGGCAGCGCGGTGAGGAGTGTGTATGGCGTCGAAGATGGCGGTACGCATACACACTGCATACCGCTATATCTGGCGCCATACTTACATACTTACCTGACTGGGAGGAGCGTTGCCGCGGCGCTTCTCTTCGGCCGGAGACCGGGGCGGGAGTGCGGCCGGAATTGCGCATGCGTATAGCGCGATCCGGCGCCATTTTACTGAAGACAGACGCCGGACAGCGCTATGGGCATGCGTGCACTCCGGCGCCAGACTCCTACCCCGGCCTCCAGCAGAACGTGGTGACAGCGCTGGAGCACAGGAAAGAAGGGTGAGTAAAAATGTTTTTTTTTATGTGTGTAGTTTTAATAGGAGTGAGGGGACCATGCATACCAGGATAGGGGAGGTGAGAGGACCATGCATACCAGGATAGGGGAGGTGAGAGGACCATGCTTACCAGGATTGGGGGATGAGGGGTACCATGCATACCAGGATTGGGGGATGAGGAGTACCATGCAAACCAGGATTGGGGGATGACAGGACCATGCATACCAGGATTGGGGGATGAGGGGTACCATGCATACCAGGATTGGGGGATGACAGGACCATGCATACCAGGATTGGGGGATGAGGGGTACCATGCACACCAGGATAGAGGGGTGAGGGGTACCATGCATACCAGGATAGGGGGGTGAGGGGTATCATGCATACCAGGATAGGGGGGTGACAGGACCATGCATACCAGGATAGGGGTGTGAAAGGACCATACATACCAGGATTGGGGGATAAGGGGTACCATGCATACTAGGATTGGGGCTCATACATACCAGGATAGGATGAGGGAGTACCATGTATACCAGGATTGGGGGATGAGGGGTACCGTGCATAGGAGGATTAGGGGATGAGTGGTACCATGCATACCAGGATTGGGGGATGAGGGGTACCATGCATACCAGGATTGGGGGATGAAGGGTACCATGCATACCAGGATTGGGGGATGAGGGGTACCATGCATACCATGATTGGGGGATGAGGGGTACCATGCATACCAGGATAGGGGGTGAGAGGACCATACATACCAGGATAGGGATGAGGGAGTACCATGCATACCAGGATTGAGGGATGAGGGGTACCATGCATACCAGGATAGGGGGTGAGGGAACCATGCATACCAGGATAGGGATGAGGGAGTACCATGCATACCAGGATTGGGGGGTGAGAGGACCATGCATACCAGGATAGGGATGAGGGAGTACCATGCATACCAGGATTGAGGGATGAGGGGTACCATGCATACCAGGATAGGGGGTGAGGGGACCATGCATACCAGGATAGGGATGAGGGAGTACCATGCATACCAGGATTGGGGGGTGAGAGGACCATGTATACCAGGATTGGGGGATGAGGGGTACCATGTATACCAGGATTGGGGGATGAGAGGACTATGCATACCAGGATAGGGGGTGAGGGGACCATACATACCAGGATAGGGGGTGAGGGGGCCATGCATACCAGGATAGGGGGTGAGGGGACCATGCATGTCAGGATAGGGATGAGGGAGTACCATGCATACCAGGATTGAGGGGTGAGGGGACCATGCATACCAGGATGAAGAATGTTGTGCCATGCATACCAGGATTGGGGGGGTGAGGGCACCATGGATACCAGGATAGGAATGAGGGGTGCCACCACATACCAGGATGGGAGACCATATACCAATTAAAATGATCGCCACCCGGGCGTAGAACGGGTTCATAGCTAGTACAGTATAATGCACAGCCCATAGTCATCCATACAGTATTATGCACATCATATTCATCCAAAAACTATAATGCACAGCCCACAGTCATCCATGTAGTATAATGAACAGTCCATAGTCATCCATAAAGTATAATGCACAGCCATAGTCCATCCATGTAGTATAATGCACACCCCATAGACATCCATAAAGTATAATGCACAGCCCATAGTCACTGTTAAAGTATAATGCACATCCTATATTCCATGCATGTAGTAGAATGCACTACCCATAGTCACTGTAACGGGAATGGTGGAACCACTGTGCCATGATCCGGGGAGAGCCTAGTGAGGTGTAACTAGGTGAGAACCTGACTCTTCACTAGAACCCTTATGGTAGAGTTAGGCTTGGCTTCCTATGGACACCAGGTGCTACTCCAGGACAGACCTCGGACACACGGAAGTTGACCCCCATGACAGGTATTACGCGCCCCGATGCTCACCTGGGGTCCCCCTCCTCCCGGTGCATCCCTCCTTCATCCTCGCGCCGTGCCCTGTCTGGCTTTGCAGGGTCACTGCGCGTCAGAGGCACGCACATGCGCACTCGCTCGTTTCTGACCGCGGGGCATCCTGGGAGCACGTGACCCGGTGGCTCCGCCCCAACATGGCGGCGCCCACCGGGTATTTCTGTCTGGCGTCTTGAATGGTAAGACGCCTGTTTGTCTTTCTCTGTGGCGCTTAGCGTTTCCTGCGCAGCGTCGCCCCGTCTCTCAGGTCCCCCCTCTCTCCTAGTCTGCGCTCTGCTCTCCGCTCCATAGCCCCGTCTGGACCCCCGCTCAGTTCCCTCTGCTGTCTCCGTGCCTGACCCTCGCCTGGTCCTTCCCTGCTGTCATCGCTAGCCCCTTAGCTAGGGTTCCGTCTGTACCCCTAGGTCAGTCCCCCCTAACCTTCCTTCTTTCTTCCAGCGTTCCTGCTCTGGCTCCATCCTGATCGGTCCTGGTTCCCTACGTTCTGTTCCCTCCTGCTCCGGGTCTACTCTAGTCAGTATCCTTTGGCCTTTCCCTCTGTACACTCCCTGGGTCGTCCCTTTGGTTCCGGCTGTCGTGGTCTCACCCCCCTTGGGCCTGCCCCTAACACTCCCTGTATAGGGGGTGGTCATCACCTGGGCCGCTCGCCCTCGGGGGCTCTGGAGCCACGACCCAGAGGGTCCACTCTCTGGTTCCTACTTAGAACCGTAACAACAGGTAGCTGAAACAGCCCGGTAGGAGAGTACAGCTGATACAGGCAGACATGACAGGAACACAGGAACCACAGATGCTGGTGTGTATGGCTGGTATACAGATAGGCACAGGCAGGTGCAGCTTGGTATGGCTAGCTTACAGATGATGGCAGGTGCAGGCTGGGCTGGCTGGTATACAGATAGGTACTGGCAGGTGCAGACAAGTCTGGCTGTCAGGACTTGAACCCAACAGCTTAACTCAGAAACTAGTAGCTGTGTGGTTTCTGATTGTCTCCACCTTGAGTTCCTGTTTGCACACACTACTTAAACTTGGCTTTGCACTTCATTCCTTGCGAGATTATTGAGCTTCCAGCTTTTAGTCAAGCTATCCTTTATCTGCTGCTTCATCCAAGATTATACATCTGCTACCATGTACCGACCTGTGGCTATACCTGACTATGCCACCTGCTGATCCTTTAGCTATACTGCTGCTCCTAGTTAACAACCTCTGGCAAATCCTGACTATGCTACCTGCTGCATGCTACATGCTGGTGCTGCCCCTAGTGGTTGCAATACCACTACTCCAACCCAGCTCAGTCCATAACACCAGCTGTTTTACATATAAGCATTGGCAGATACAGGCTGGTTTGGCTGGTATACAGATAAGCACTAGCAGGTGCAGGCTGGTCCAGGAGGTATACAGAAAGACACGGGGCAGGATGGGAGACACGGGGGCAGGATGGAGACATGGTGCAGGATGGAGACAGATGGGGCAGGAATATGGGACAGATGGGGCAGGATCATTGGGAAGGATGGAGACAGATGGGGCAGGATCATGGGGCAGATGGGGCAGGATCATGGAGCAGATGGGGCAGGATCATGGGACAGATGGGGCAGGATCATGGGACAGATGGGGCAGGATCATGGGACAGATGAGGCAGGATCATGGGACAGATGAGGCAGGATCATGGGACAGATGAGGCAGGATCATGGGACAGGATCATGGGACAGATGGGGCAGGATCATGGGACATCACATGGGGACAGGATAGAAGAACATATGAGTGGAGCCAGGAATGAGACACACGGGGGCCAGGATGGGGGATATTATAACCATAGGGGCTAATTAAGGGATATTATTGCTGCAGTAATGTATTTATTTTATTTTTTGATCATACTGTTTTAAATGGGTGGGTGGTCCTGTTACTGTGCAGAGCAACACTGTCGCCTTTTTTTCTTCATCTGGTGTAGTTTAGAATTTGGGAAAAAAATAAGTAATGTGTTCTGCAAGCGGTGCTCTAGATAACTGTGTTATTTCCTGCAGAGATGAGCCCTGGCTGGAAGAAATGACGGCAGTCTCTGCTGGATGAAGATTAAAAGCGAAGATGAAGGACTTCACCTAGAGATGTCCAAGCCCAAACCTATCCCTAACCCTAGCCCCAACCCTAATCCTAGCCCCAACCCTAACCCTAGCTCAAACCTAACCCTACCACTAGCCCCAACCCTAACCATAGCTCAACCCTAACCCAACCCTAACCCTAGCCCCACCGTAACCCTAGCTCTAGCCCTAAACCTAACCCCAACCCTAATGGAAAAATATAAATAAATACATTTTTAAAATTTTATTATCTTTAGCTAACTATGGGGGTGATAAAGGGGGGTTTGATTTACTTTTTTTATTTTGATCACTGTAATAGGGTCTATCACAGTGATCAAAATGAACCAATAGGAAAAATTTCCTATTGTTGCCAGGGGCCGGCCGGCAGATCTTAGCGGGTGCACTGCGCATGCACCGGCTATTTTCTTCCCGGAAGGAGACGCCACCATCCGGGGGACATCACGGGGGGGTGCAGGAGAGTCTAGGGACACCACAGGTGTCGGGTGGGATCGGGGGACCCCATTTCTCTCTCCTCTGATGTGCGATCACATCAGAGGAAAGAGAAATTATATGGGATATCTGACTTTTTTTTTTGCGGTCGCCTTTATTCCGTGAATAACAGTGATCGCAACACTGGGGTCGGTAAAAACCAACCCGAATCATGTTCTTCAGGGTGTCAGCTACCCCCGGTAGCAGAGACCCTGGAGAATTTCCGACAATGGGGGGCTCTATCCACTTATTTCTCAGCGCCGTTAAAAGGTGGCACTGAGGAATAAGTACCCTGAACTGCCGCTGTTAAAAGGTTTATCGTCGGTCGTTAAGGGGTTAAATGTTTTATTAATTGTTTATTATGTTTACACCCTGAATCCCTCCTAATCCTGGAGATCAAACCTATGAAAGCAATTTTTGAATGATCGTTACCACTCTATGAAGTTAATTATTATCTCCTTAATATTTGCTTCCCTGTGCCTCACATTGCCACATGAAGCACATAATTTTCTGTCTTGGCAGTGTGGGCTGCAGTAAGAGGTAGAGATGTAAGCATTAAAGTGTATCTGTCTGCAGGTTTTGCTATGTAATCTAAGGGCAGCATGAGGTAGGGGTTAAAACACTGATGTGTCACCTTGTGATTAACCCTGCTGTGACTAGCTGCTCTTGTGAGCCCTGATCCCACTTCGCCCCCTTCTTTGATAAGGACTTCACTATCTATAGCTATGTGCATGAGAGCCTGGTATGGGCGGAGTTAGCTGTGGTGTGGGCGGGGTTAGCTTTCTCAGCTACAGTATGCTGCATGGCTAAATCTAAAAATTCTGATTGTGTCAGAATGGTTGCACCCAGCAAACTACCATGTATACTCAAGTATATGCCGACCGAGAATAAGGGGAGACCCCTAATTTTGCCACAAAAAACTGGGAAAACTTATTGACTCGAGTATAAGCCGAGGGTGGGAAATGCAGCAGCTACTGGTAAATTTCAAAAATGAAAATAGATACAAATAAAAGTAAAATGGTGGCCCCATAAGATGCTCCATATTAACATATGCCCCATATAATGCTGCACAAAGGTTAATGGTGGCCCCATAAGATGCTCCATATTAATTTATGTCCCATATAATGCTGCACAAAGGTTAATGATGGTCACATAAGATGCTCCATATTAAAATACTCCCCATATAATGCTGCACAAAGGTTAATGATGACCCCATAAGATGCTCCATATTAATATATGCCCCATAAAATGCTGCACAAAGGTTAATGGTGGCTCATAACATGCCCCATATTAATATATGCCCCATATAATGCTGCACAAAGGTTAATGGTGGCCCATAACATGCTCCATATTAAACCCTTAGTGACGGAGCCAATTTGCAGCTTAATGACCAGGCCAACTTTTACAATTCTGACCACTGTCACTTTATGAGGTTATAACTCTGGAATGCTTTAACGGATCCCGCTGATTCTGAGATTGTTTTTTGTGACATATTTTGCTTCATGTTAGTGGTAAAATTTCTTCGATATGACTTGCACTTATTTATGAAAAAATGGAAATATGGTGAAAATTTTTAACATTTTGCAATTTTCAAACTTTTAATTTTTATGCGCTTAAATCAGAGAGATACTGTATGTCACAACAATACTTAATAAATAACATTTCCCACATGTCTACTTTACATCAGCACAATTTTGGAACCAAAATTTTTTTCGTTAGGAAGTTATAAGGGTTAAAAGTTGACTAGTGATTTCTCATTTTTACAACAAAATTTACAAAACCATTTTTTTAGGGACCACCTCACATTTGAAGTCACTTTGAGAGGTCAATATGACAGAAAATACCCAAAAGTGACACCACTCTAAAAACTGCACCCTCAAGGTGCTCAAAACCACATTCAAGAAGTTTATTAACCCTTTACATGCTTCACAGGAACTGAAGCAATGTGGAAGGAAAAAATTTACATTTAACTTTTTTTTACAATCCTTTTACTTCAGAACCAATTTTTTTTTAATTTCTCAAGTGTAAAAAGAGCAAATGAACCATAAAATTTGTTGTGCAATTTCTCCTGAATAAGCCGATACCCCATATGTGGGGGTAAACCACTATTTGAGCGCACGGCAGGGCTTGGAACAGAAGGAGCGCCGTTTGGCTGACTTTTTCAATGCAGAATTGGCTGGAATTGAGATCAGTTGCCATGTTGCATTTGGAGAACCCCTGATGTGCCTAAACAGTGGAAACCCCCAACAAGTGACATCATTTTGGAACCTAGACCCCTTAAGGAACTTATCTAGATGTGTGGTGAGCACTTTGAACCACCGAGTGCTTCACAGAAGTTTATAACGTAGAGCCGTGAAAATAAAAAAATAATAATTTTCTCCACAAAAATGATCATAATAAGTAATATTTCCCACATGTTTACTTTACATCAGCACAATTTTGGAACCAAAAATTTTTTTTTAGGAAGTTATAAGGGTTAAAATTTGACCAGCGATTTCTCATTTTCACAACACCATTTTTTTTAGGGACCACATCATATTTGAAGTCACTTTGAAGGGTCTATATGATAGAAAATACCCAAAAGTGACACCATTCTAAAAACTGCACCCCTCAAGGTGCTCAAAACCACATTTAAGAAGTTTATTAACCCTTCAGGTGCTTCACAGGAATTTTTTGAATGCTTAAAAAAATGAACATTTAACTTTTTTCACAAAAAAATTACTTCAGGTCCAATTTTTTTTATTTTACCAAGGGTAACAGGAGAAATTGGACTGCAAAAAGTTATTGTGCAATTTGTCCTGAGTACAATGATACCTGATATGTGGGGGGGAACCACTGTTTTGGTGCATATCAGAGCTCAGAAGGGAAGGAGCACCGTCTGACTTTTTCAATGCAGAATTGTCTGGAATTGAAATTGAAAGCCATGTCGCGTTTGGAGAGCCCCTGATGTGCCTAAACAGTGAAAACCCACCAGAAGTGACACCATTTTGGAAACTAGACCCCTTAAGGAACTTATCTAGATGTGTGGTGAGCACTTTGAACCCCCAAGTGCTTCACAGAAGTTTATAATGCAGAGCAGGGAAAATAAAAAATCATTTTTTTCCTCAAAAATGATTTTTCAGCCTGCTATTTTTTATTTTCACAAGGTTAACAGGAGAAATTGGACCACAAAAGTTGTTGTGCAATTTGTCCTGAGTACACTGATACCTGTTGTGAATTCGCTTTCTGGCCTCCCTCTGGTTATTACTGAAGGTAGTGGAGCTGGTCAGATTGACAGAGGGGTTGCGAGTTCTCTTTCTGGGCTCCCTCTGGTGGTTACTGGAGGTAATGGAGCTGATATGATTGACAGACGCTTGCCACCTGATAATGAGGATGACGATTGGAGATCTGGGGTTTCAGATTGGGATTTAAGACAGCCGACTCCCTCTATCCCTGCTGGTGATTTTCTTCCTGTTCCTCCTGTGGTCTGATATCTCCAGCTCTGTCCCTGCATGTTCAGCTAAGTGGTTCATTTGCTATTCTGTTTGCATTTGATCTGGCTTTGTCTATCTCTGTTTTGTGAGGGTCAGCCAGCTCCGGCTGGGGCTGTGCTGAATCACCGCCCATATGTTACTGCTTGTGCCAGTTTGTTTTGTCCCCTGTTAGATTGGCCTCTTTTTGCTCTGCTTTCAGAATATACCAGAGTACTGATATAGAGTGGGGGCAAAGTCGTGCGACTTCAGTGTTTTTGTGCATCAGACGTGTTGGACTTTTTGCCATAACAAGAGAAACTGGAGTACGCGGTGACAGCAAGAAAAATACTTTTTTGTATAAAAATATAAATGTTTATTATGCATACAAAATATATAAATAATTATACATGGTAGGATAGTGCACCAAGGAGCATACAAGCATACAAGCTTCCTCAAGGCTTCAGAGCCCGCGAAACGCGCGTCGGGGGTGGACATCAGGCACCTGGGGCTCCCTCTCTGGCTTCTTAGATCCCGGTAAGCGGCATTATTAATTTGTTTAACCTGGCTTCTCAGGATATATCGCGGTACTATTGCGGTCCATGATGGGAACTCCCTGACCTGCCTTTTATACATTTTTTCTTTTGATCACTTGACCTGAGTATTTGCTTGCAATAGGATTGCTTTGCCAGAGGGGTGGCCCTCGTGTTTTGCTTGTATGCTCCTTGGTGCACTATCCTACCATGTATAATTATTTATATATTTTATATGCATAATAAACATTTATATTTTTATACAAAAAAGTATTTTTCTTGCTGTCACCGTGTACTCCAGTTTCTCTTGTTATGGCATAATTTATTGGAGTTGGTGCATTTGTTTGCTGGGAGGCTCACCAGGTGGTGATGTCATCCTGTGCATTTTTATGCACACTGATTTTGTTTTTAGTGTTGGACTTTTTGCAGGGTTTTTTGCGTGATTGCAGACAGTGTCTTTCCTTTCCTGTCCTGTCTAGTCAGTGTGGGCCCCATCATTTGCTCAGTCTATTTTCCTGCCTGCGTTTGTGTTTTCATCTTGTCTCACCAAAAATATATGTTTGGGGGCTATCTATTCCTTTGGGGTCTGCTCTGGGGCAGTTTAGATTTCCCCTTTCCTGCTTTAGGCTTAGTTAGCTCTCCGGCTGTGCCGAGGCATCTAGGATCATCGTAGGTACGCTCCACGGCTGCTGCTAGTTGTGTGGATAGGATCAGGGGTCTGCAATCTGCTTAGTTACCAACCTCTCTGGTTTTCTGTGGCTTAGCCTGGGCCTGCTCTCCTCCTCGGTGACCCAATCATAACAGATACCCCATATGTTGGGGTAAACCACTATTTGGGTGCATGGGAGAGCTCGGAAGTGTCAGAATTTTTTTAATATATTTTTTCCTCTTTTTTTTTTCTGGGGCTGCAGGAGGAGATTTTTTTTTTCTTTGTCTAAATGGAGACTAAGCAATTGTCTGATCGTGTTGAGCAGCTCGCTGCTGAAGTGCGGAGAATTTCTGCCTATCTCGCTCAATCATCTGCTGTTGAATCAAAAATCTCTACTCCTGATGTGTTTTCTGGGGATCGGTCAAAATTTTTGAATTTTAAGAATAATTGTAAACTATTTTTTGCTTTGAAGCCTAATTCATCGGGGAGCTCTGTGCAGCAGGTTAAAATTGTCATTTCCCTGCTGCGCGGCGATCCCCAGGATTGGGCCTTTTCTTTGACACCTGGAGATTCTATTTTGGCTAATGTGGGTGCGTTTTTTCAAGCCCTGGGGTTGTTGTATGATGAACCTAATGCTGTTGATCAAGCTGAGAAAACCTTATTGGCATTGAACCAGGGTCAGGATTCTGCAGAGTTATATTGTCAAAAATTCCAAAAGTGGGCGGTCCTTACTAAATGGAATGATGATGCCCTAGCAGCTCTCTTTCGGAAGGGTTTGGCAGAAATCGTAAAAGATGTTATGGTGGGATTTCCTGTCCCCTCTGGTCTTGACGACTCTATGTCATTGGCCATTCAAATTGATCGGCATTTACGTGAACAAAAACTACACGAGAGGCGTTGCCGCCTTTCGAACGAACGTCTGAACCCATGCAATGTGATAGGGTTTCGTCTAGGGCGCAACGTCAGGCGTTTAGAAGGCGTAATAAGCTGTGTTTTTTCTGTGGGGACGCCTCTCATACTATTTCTGTCTGCCCTAAACGAGAAAAGCATTTTGCTCACACATTTGCGGTGGGCAGTGTACAGCCTAAGTTCCTTTTGGCAATTACCGTGATCTGCTCCTTGTCTACATTTTCCGCTAAGGCTTTTTTTTGTAGATTCAGGAGCAGCTTTGAATCTCATGGATTTGGACTTTGTTAAACGTTGTGGTTTTCCCATGATACCCCTGCGGACTCCTATCCCTTTGAGGGGTATTAATGCTACTCCTTTGGCACAGAATAAACCCCAGTTTTGGACCCAGGTGATAATGCGGGTAGCCCCGGACCACCAAGAAAATTGTAAATTTTTGGTGTTGCACAAATTGCATGATACTATTGTTCTGGGTTTTCCTTGGTTGCAAACTCATAATCCTATTTTGGATTGGAAATCTGTGTCTGTGGTGAGTTGGGGTTGTCAATGTGTTCCTAGTGACACTTCTGTTTTCTCCACCTCTCCCCAGTCTCTTGATATTCCTGACTATTTGGCCGATTTTTCTGACTGTGCAATTGAGTTAATGCCTGGGTGTAAATTTCCCAAGGATCGGCTTTTCAACTTATCGGTACCCGAACATGATGCTATGCGATCTTATATCAAGGAGTCGTTGGAGAAGGGTCATATTAGACCATCCACTTCACCTTTAGGTGCTGGGTTTTTTTTCTGGCCAAGAAAGATGGTTCATTAAGGCCATGTATTGACTATCATTTCCTTAACAAAATCACTGTTAAATATCAGTACTCGTTACCCCTGATTTCTGATTTATTCTCCAGAGTTAAAAGTGCTTGTTGGTTTACCAAGCTTGACCTCAGGGGGCGTATAATCTTATTCGCATCAAGCACAGGGATCAATGGAAGACGGCGTTTAATACTCCGGAGGGACATTTTGAGTACCTGGTGATGCCTTTTGGGCTCACTAATGCCTCTTCTGTCTTCCAATCTTTTATGAACTATATTTTCCGGGACCTTGTTAGTTTTTGATCATGTATCTGGATGATATTTTGATCTTTTCCAGTGATTGGGATTCTCATGTGGAACATGTCCGGACTGTGTTCTGGATTTTGAGGGAAAATTCTCTGTATGTTAAGGGATCGAAGTGCCTCTTTGGTGTACAGAGGATTTCATTTTCGGGATTCATTTTGTCCCCGTCTGCTATTGAAATGGACCCGGCCAAGATACAGGCCATTTATGATTGGGTTCAACCCACTTCTTTGAAGGCTCTCCAGAAGTTTTTGGGTTTTGCTAATTTCTACCGTAAATTTATAAGTAATTTTTCTGGTATTGTTAAACCACTGACTGATTTTACCAGAAAGGGCGCTGATGTGGTGAATTGGTCTACAGAGGCAGTCTCGACATTTCAGGAGCTTAAGCGGAGATACACTTCTACTCCGGTTCAACGGCAACCTGATGTCGCACTCCCATTTCAGGTGGAGGTAGATGCTTCTGAGATTGGTGCAGGAGCCGTTTTGCCCCAAAAAGATCCGGTGACTTCTAAGATGAATCCCTGTGCCTTCTTTTCTCAAAAATTCTCCCCATCTGAACATAACTATGACGTGGGGAATCGGGAATTGTTGGCCATGAAATGGGCATTTGAAGAGTGGAAACATTGGTTGGAGGGAGCTAGACATCAAGTTGTGGTCCTCACCGACCACAAGAATTTGATTTATCTTGAATCAGCCAAACGCTTGAATCCTAGACAGGCTAGGTGGGCCTTGTTTTTCACGTGTTTTAATTTTGTGGTCTCTTTTCTTCCAGGCACTAAGAATGTTAAGGCAGATGCCCTTTCTAGGAGTTTCTTTGAGGATTCTCTTGATGTGACCGAGCCTACTATCATTCTGAATGAGGGTGTAGTTCTTTCCGCCATCTCACCCAATTTGAGACGTGCCCTGGAGGAATTTCAGGAGGACAAATCTGAACGTTGCCCTATGGGAAAATTATATGTCCCTGACCAGTGGCTGGTCATCCAGTTATTTTTGGTACCAGAGATTTGGTCAGTCGGTCTTTTTGGTGGCCTGCCTTATCTCGTGATGTCAGGAATTTTGTGCAGTCCTGTGGGACTTGTTCTCGGTCCAAGCCCTGTTCTCGTTCTAGTGGGTTGTTGTTGACCTTGCCAGTGCCCAGGAGACCATGGACCAATATCTCAATGGATTTTATTTCCGATCTTCCTGTTTCTCAAAGAATGACTGTTATCTGGGTGATTTGTGATAGATTTTCTAAGATGGTCCATCTTGTACCACTTCCAAAGTTGCCATCTTCTTCTGAGTTGGTGCCCTTGTTTCTACAACAGGTGGTTTGGTTGCACGGGATTCCTGAGAACATTGTGTTGGACACAGGAGTCCAGATTGTTTCCAGATTTTGGAGAGCTTTTTGTTCCAAACTGGGAATTCAGTTATCTTTCTCCTCTGCATATCATCCTCAGACAAATGGGCAGACTGAGAGAACAAACCAGACTTTGGAGTCCGATTTGAGATGTTTCATATCTGCTGATCAGGGTGACTGGGTCTCATTTTTTCCCTTGGCCGAATTCGTGCTAAACAATAGCACTTTGCTATCGCCCTTTTTCTGTAACTTTGTGTTTCATCCTCGATTTTCTTCAGGGCAGGTGGAATCTTCGGCCTGCCCAAGTGTGGACTCTGTGGTAGCGAGAATGCAGCAGATTTGGGACCAAGTGGTGGATAAGTTGTCCCACTCTCAGGAAAAAGACCAACGGATTTCCAACCGGCATAGGACCATTGGTCCCCAGTTTAAAGTGGGTGATATGGTTTGGTTGTCTTCAAAGAATATTCCTATGAAGGTTGCGTCTCCAAAATTCAAGCCAAGATTCATTGGACCTCATAAGATTTTGGAGATCCTTAATCCCATTTCTTTCCAATTGGCTCTTCCAGTTACGTTTAGGATCCATAACGTGTTTCATAAATCTTTGTTGAAGAGGTTTGTGGAGCCTGTAGTTCATATGGCGGCACCTCCTGACCCTGTATTGGTTAAAGGCAATTTGGAGTATGAGGTAGAGAAAATATTGGATTCTCGTTTGGCTAGACAGAGACTTCAGTACTTGGTCATATGGAAGGGTTATGGCCATGAGGATAATTCTTGTGTCTCTGCTTCTGACATTCATGCCGAAAGATTGGTTCGTGCTTTTCACCGGGCCCATCCTGATCGGCCTAGTGGCGTGGATGAGGGTTCGGTGACCCCTCCTCAAGGGGGGGGTACTGTTGTGAATTCGCTTTCTGGCCTCCCTCTGATTATTACTGAAGGTAGTGGAGCTGGTCAGATTGACAGAGGGGTTGCGAATTCTCTTTCTGGGCTCCCTCTGGTGGTTACTGGAGGTAATGGAGCTGATCTGATTGACAGAGGCTTGCCACCTGATAGTGAGGATGATGATTGGACATCTGGGGTTTTAGTTTGGGATTTAAGACAGCCGACTCCCTCTATCCCTGCTGGTGATTTTCTTCCTGTTCCTCCTGAGGTCTGATGTCTCCAGCTCTGTCCCTGCATGTTCAGCTAAGTGGTTCATTTGCTATTCTGTTTTCATCTGATCTGGTTTTGTCTATCTCTGTTTTGTGCGGGTCAGTCAGCTCCGGCTGGGGCTGTGCTGAATCACGGCCCATATGTTACTGCTTGTGCCAGTTTGTTTTGTCCCCTGTTAGATTGGCCTCTTTTTGCTCTGCTTTCAGAATATACCAGAGTACTGATATAGAGTGGGGGCGAAGTCGTGCAGCTTCAGTGTTTTTGTGCATCAGACGTGTTGGACTTTTTGCAGGGTTTTTTGCGTGATTGCAGACAGTGTCTTTCCTTTCCTGTCCTGTCTAGTCAGTGTGGGTGTGGCGCCCTTGAGGCTCAGTCACCACAGAGGTACTGCACCTCAGTGATCTGAGCCAGCTGGCACGGGAAAGGAAAGAAGGAGAAAGACATTGAACTGAAACCTGATCTTCCATGAGAAGGAGAGATTAATACGGAACGAAGGAGTAAAAGGGAACAGAGAGGACGTGGGTTAGGAGAGAACCCTGCCTAGAAGTTCTAAGCGCAAGGCCGGGCCCCGGTCCCCGAGGTTGTATGGACACTAATGGTTCTGCAGCAGACACCGGTGGAGTAGTGTGCTGTAAATGCACTACTCCCATCTAAGACTTGGGGGCACAACTGCAACTTGAATAGAGAGCCAGGAGTCCCCGAAGCAGGCTACAGCTGTCTGCCGTACAAGTAGAGTTCTTGGGAACATCTGTCAGGAGGCACTCCAGTGTAACTCAGTACTAGGAGTACTTCACACTTAAAGGCGCTATAGAGGAGACGTTCAGAAAGGCACATGTTGGCGGAGTGTTGGAAGGGAGCATTCCATCTTGCCTGGAGGTTGACTGAGTCCCTGACCCGGAGGACACGGCATGGAGGCAGGCACCTGTGTGTACTACAGACTGTGAGTAAAACTTTGGAACTACAAGCCCTGGTGTCCTCCATTCAGTCTCATGCCAACGCACCCAGCACCGCTACATCTGGGTACCAGCTTCTACACCGCTTGTGCCTCTCCTCTAATTCCACATCTACACTGCCCTGGGACTACAGCTCCACCTGTGGGGAGTATATATTAGGGTATATGGGTTCCAACTGTTTGATAATTAAGAATCATAGCTTTTAGCATACCCATATTTATCCTACCTATGCGCCGTGCGCATTTATTTCTATTTGCCTACACAGAACTTTTGCAAATATAGGAAAACATTTCTTGTAGTGGAGGACTCTGTCCATATGCCTTTACATACTGTGTGACCACCTGTTGTGTGCAATTTTCCTGCCCCCTGTATTGTAGTGGATGTATTTTTAACTATTTTTAACTATTTGTAGCTAATAAAAATGTCATTTTTCATGGGATTCTATGACTGCTTCTAGTTTTTTCTTAAGACTGCCCTGGGACTACAGCTCCACCTGTGGGGAGCTTCACCATCTTGG
This sequence comes from Dendrobates tinctorius, assembly GCF_039654945.1. Taxonomy (NCBI): domain Eukaryota; kingdom Metazoa; phylum Chordata; class Amphibia; order Anura; family Dendrobatidae; genus Dendrobates; species Dendrobates tinctorius. The sequence continues at coordinate 51,031,609 of NW_027361707.1, forward strand.
CTGCAACACACCATCAGTCCCAGAGGATCTGCATGCAGCGTCGGCCTAACACCTCACTTGCCGAACACCACAGGTGGTGTCACGAACTATTCATTCAAACCATTACATTCCCCCCATTACTTGGGCGCCCAGGGCCACGGACCGGGTCCCCGCTGCTGTGACACATCCCGCCGATACCGGCCCGGTACCGAGTACCCCACGGCCCTGGGAGGGCGACCCATGAGCGCCATCATTTGCTCAGTCTATTTTCCTGCCTGCGTTTGTGTTTTCATCTTGTCTCACCAAAAATATATGTTTGGGGGCTATCTATTCCTTTGGGGTCTGCTCTGTGGCAGTTTAGATTTCCCCTTTCCTGCTTTAGGCTTAGTTAGCTCTCCGGCTGTGCCGAGGGGTCTAGGATCATCGTAGGTACGCTCCATGGCTGCTGCTAGTTGTGTGGGTAGGATCAGGGGTCTGCAATCCGCTTAGTTACCAACCTCTCTGGTTTTCTGTGGCTTTGCCTGGGCCTGCTCTCCTCCTCGGTGACCCAATCATAACTGATACCCCATATGTTGGGGTAAACCACTATTTGGGCGCATGGGAGAGCTCGGAAGGGAAGAAGCGCCATTTTGGAATGCAGACTTTGATGGAATGTTCTGCTGGCGTCATGTTGCGTTTTCAGAGCCCCTGATATAGCTAAACAGTAGAAACTCCCACAAGTGACCCCATTTTGGAAACTAGACCCCCCAAGAAGCTTATTTAGATGTGTGGTGAGCGCTTTGAACCCCCAAGTGCTTCACAGAAGTTTATAATGCTGAGCTATGAAAATAAAAAATCTTTTTTATTCCACAAAAAAAATTTTTATCCCCCAATTTTTTTTATTTTACCAAGGGTAACAGGAGAAATTAGACCCCCAAAGTTGGTGTGCAATTTGTCCTGAGTACGCTGATGCCCCATATGTTGGGGTAAACCATTGTTTGGGCACACGTCTGGGCTCGGAAGGGAGGGAGCATCATTTGACTTTTTGAACACAAAATTGGCTGGAACCCTAACCCTAATTCTAACCCTAAGCCTAACCCTAACAGAAAAATGAAAATAAATATATTTTCTTTATTTCATTATATTTCCATAACTAAGGGGGTGATAAAGGGGGGATATTTACTATTTTTTATTTTGATCACTGTGATAGGGTTTATCACAGTGATCAAAATGTACTTTGAATGAATGAATGAAATCTGCTCGCGGGCAGATCTTGGTGGGCGCACTGCGCATGCGCCCGCCATTTTCTAACCGGAAGAAGATGGCGGCGCCCATGGAGGGGGAGCACGTGGATCGAGGACCACCAGGAGGTACCAGGGGGGATCGGGGACCCTATTTCTCTCTTCTCTGATGTGCAATCACATCAGAGGAGAGGGAAATTAAATGGCACATCAGACTTTTTTGTGGTCACCATTATATGATTAATAACGGCGATCGCAAAAGTGGGGTCAGTAAAAACCGAACCATATCATGTTCTCTGGGGTATCAGCTACCCCCGGCAGCTAAAACCCCGAAGAAAATCCGACACTTGGGGGCGCTATACACTTTTTCCACAGCGCCGCTAATTAACGGCGCTGTGGTTTAAGTACCCTTAACTACCATCGTTAAAAGGCATATAATACTGCTGCTGTGATTTTTAAAAAAAATGACATACTCACCTCTCGTCGCTGCCCACTACTCCTCAGTGTCGACGACTCTCTGCAGTGCCTGCTCAGGCAGAGGGCGTCCCCTAATCACATCATCTGCACCCTCAGACAGGGCCAGGGTGCCCAAAGTGTCCACATGGGCTATAGGCCCGGACAGCTTGGCAGCCACGTAACATTAAAGCGCTGCAGCCCATGTTATTCATGGCCACTGTGCATCATTGCAGTGGGCCAGAACAGGAAAGGACAGAGGTGGCGACTCATCGCCTGGGTGGATGCCTTTAGGGCATGAGTTGGTTGGACTGAGAAGATGAAGGAAGTTGGAGCTTTAACGAGATCAGTACAGACGAGCCGGATGCTTGACCAGAGGCAACCACACCTGGTGACTGATGATTTTGAGTCTGAGGGCGAAACAGGCAAAAGGAATTGTCATCATGGCGAGGTTAGGCCAGGAAGGAACTGAGGAGCAGTCTAGGATGGTCCAGACCGGGTGTGTACTGCACAGAAGCGACAGCGAGACAGGGAAAGATGAGGAAACAAGTGGATTCCAAGATGTACCAACTGTGGATGTAACGTGTGAAGTATTCAGTAAAGAAAATGTTAAAGTTATCTTGGACTGTGTCTTCATTGCTTGGGGTCGCCTGGAAGAGGGACCGTAGTTGCCTGGGAAGTGCCCGGGGGAAGCTGAATGTGGAAATGCAGATACGCTAAAGAGTGACTCTGTGACCTCTCAGGCCAGAGGGTGCGATGATGTTACCACGGTGCGCCCTCTGTTCTGAGCAGTCACAGTTCAGAGAGCCAAAAGATTACGATAAGATAGGAGTCTGAACCTTCTGTATGGAGCAATAAATAAGTCCTATTCTGTATGGAGCATGTATGGGTCCCATCCTTTAAGGAGTATTATATGGGACCTATTTGTATGGAACAATATATGAATACCATTCGGTATAGGGCAATATACCTTTTATTCTGTATGAAGCATTGTATGGGGCTCATTATTCTGTATGAAGAATTATATGCGGCACATTATTCTGTATAGAGCATTATATGGTGCTCATTGTTCTGAATGGAGCATTATATGAGGCACATTATTCTGTATAGAGCATTATATGGTGCTCATTATTCTGAATGGAGCATTATTAAGTTATCGCCTATCCTGCAGAGAGACAATACATGTTTGGCACCTAAAAAAGGCTCCTGCCCAGAAACTGGTTTTGTGTTGTGAACACTCATGTAAATCATCTGCAATAAAAGAAGTCTCCAACCATAAACTATGATCCTCGGGATCGTAGGTGACAGTGCTCTCAAACTCCTGTACTTTTCTCTATTCTTTATTATCCTGACGACACAGTCATTTTGATAGTGACTAACTGAGGAAGATTGGCCTCAGTTATCTTTTACCACCTGAGCACTTGAGGTGATTGCAAAGTATATAACAGCTGCCAACCCCATTCTGCATGCAAGGTTCCTTCTTTTGAAAGTGCCGTTTGCTTGTGTATTTTTTTCTATATCATTAGCTAGAGACAAGATATTAAATAGTAACAGGCTATTAGATAGGAGTTTCTGAGTGAAAAGGAGCAAAACTCATCTTTATCCTAGAGCAGCAATGCAAAACTGGAGCCAAGCCACAAACAATCTGTGGTTTAGCCCTCACTTCATTCAGAAGTCGATAGATGCCAATGGTTCAGGGATGACTCTTAGGAATGAAGAATGACTCATTATTGAAGATTCCTATGCAATGACTTACAGCCACCATTCTTGACCCCATGGTTAAACCATAGGTTCCCTGAGGTCCGGAGATGTAGTAAACACTGATGCAGCAGAGGCAACCACTGCTTCCTTAGCTTCTCTGTTGATTGACAAAATATTTAAAGCAACAACCCCAGCGTTTTGTTTTTTCTTAGTTTCAGTGCTGGAGTGTTGCCTCTAATGTTAGTTTCCTGCCCCTACAGTGGGTACGAAAAGTATTCAGACCCCTTTAAATTTTTCACTCTTTGTTTCATTGCAGCCATTTGGTAAATTCAAAAAAGTTCATTTTTTTTCATTAATGTGCACTCTGCATCCCATCTTGACTGAAAAAACAGAAAGGAAGAAATTTTGGCAAATTCATAAAAAAACAAACAAACTGATATCTCACATGATCATAAGTTTTCAGACCCTTTGCTCAGACACTCATATTTAAGTCACCTGCTGTCCATTTCCTTTTGATCCTCCTTGATATGGTTCTACTCCTTCATTGGAGTCCAGCTGTGTTTAATTAAACTGATAGGACTTGATTTGTAAAGGCACACACCTGTCTATATAAGACCTCACAGCTCACAGTGCATGTCAGATCAAATGGGAATCATGAGGTCAAAGGAACAGCCCAAGAAGCTCAGAGACAGAATTGTGGCAAGGCACAGATCTACCCAAGGTTACAAAAGAATTTCTGCAGCCAAACTGAGCAATTGAGGGAGAAGAGCCTTGGTGAGAGAGGTAAAGAAGAACCCCATGATCACTGTGGCTGAGCTCCAGAGATGCAGTAGGGAGGTGGAGAAAGTTCCACAAAGTGGCTATCAGGATCGTGTCAGCACCGGCCAACTGTCACGGCTGAGCAGGGTGACTCACCCACACTGCGGGAAGGCCCGGGGTAGATGCTGCAGGGGAGCTCAGGCAGACGGGACCTGGGACGCTGAAGGTAGCAGGAAGCAAAAGGACCTACGATCATGTGACCACAGGGGGAGGGCTTAGTGTCCTGCTGCTGGAGATGAGTGCTGGATGCTACAAAGACCCTGGGGTAGAGGAGAGGGGTACTCAGGTTGGACAAATGGGGGTCATACACGGAAAGGGCGGCGCGGTACAGGAGGGGCAAGCAGAGAATAGTCAGAATGTAGGCAAGGAGTCATACGTGGAGATAGCAGCGTAGTACAGGAGGGACAGGCAAAACTCGTAACGGGAACAGAACCAGATCAAAACCAAGCAAGTATAAAGTAGCACAGGAACAAAGCACACCAGGGTCACACACACTCGGCCAAGGGTCAAAGTATAAGCGACGAGGAATGACCCCACAATGAGGCTATAAGAAGCCTCCCAGAATCCCAGAGTGAGGTTGTCCAGATTAACCTCTGAACTACCTAATCCCACAAACTAAGCAGATCATGACAGTACCCCCCTCTCAATGGGGGGCCTCCGGACCCCCAAGTTTTCCAGGATGCCGGGCATGGAACACACGAACCAGACGGTCAGCGTGTACTGATCTGGCTGGTACCCATGACCGATCTTCCGGACCGTACCCCCTCCAATGTACCAAATACTGCAAAGACCCCCGAACCCGCCTGGAATCCACAATATGTTGTATCTGAAACTCCATATGTCCCTCAACCAAGACTGGAGGAGGAGCAGTTTCAGTATCCTCCCTCACCGCCCCCAAAGGTTTAAGTAAAGACCTATGAAAAACATTATGGAGTTTTAAGGAGGGAGGAAGATGGAGGCGGTAGGTTACCGGGTTCACTACTTCGATCACCTCATAGGGGCCAATAATTTTAGGACCCAGTTTAGCGGAGGGCAATCGAAGATTTATATATCGTGTGGACAGCCACACCTTATCCCCACAAAGCACTGTCTGAGCAAAGTCCCTTTTCCTATCTGCAAAACGTTTATATTTCTCCTGAGCCTTAGAAATATTTAAACGAACCTTTGTCCAAAGATCCTTGAGACGATTGACCCAGTCCTCTGCCCACGGACAACCAGAATCTATTTGAGAAAATTTGCCAAAATGAGGGTTCATCCCATAATTAGTAAAAAATGGTGACCTACCGGTAGATTGGTTTACCCGGTTGTTGAAGGCGAATTCTGCTAATGGTAAGGCATCAGACCAGTCGCTTTGCAGGGTACAAGTCAGGCACCGAAGAATTTGTTCAAGCGACTGGTTGGTGCGTTCAGTTTGTCTGTTGGTTTCTGGGTGATACGCTGAGGAAAAAGACAGAGATATCCCCAATTTTTTGCAGAAGGCCCTCCAGAATTTAGAGACAAACTGAGTCCCTCTGTCTGACACAATATTAGTGGGGACCCCGTGTAAGCGTACCACCTGGCACAGGAAATGTCTTGAGAGCGTCTCAGCTGAAGGTAAACTTGTCATGGGTACAAAATGTGCCAACTTAGAAAACCTGTCCACCACTACCCAAATTACAGTATTACCATGGGATGATGGAAGATTGGTGATGAAGTCCATGGACAAGTGAGTCCATGGCCTTCCTGGACTGGCAAAGGCACCAATTCTCCGGCCGGCAACTCGAGCTCTTAGAACGGGCACATATCCCACATGCTGCAACATATTTCTTGATATCTGAAGCCGTTAAAGGCCACCAAAAGACCCTTGCCACTGCTTCCCGTGTGGTGGCCATACCAGGGTGTGCACTCAACTTCGAATCACACAGGAGTTTGTTGCGCAAATGCTGCAGGACAAACAATTTGTCTACAGGTTTGGAGCTTGGAGCTAAAGATTGAACCCCCACAATCTCTCGCTCCAATTCCGAAGACACCTCGGCAACCACGAGACTGAGTTGAAGAATGGGGGACGGTGGATCGGGGGCAGATAACGACTCAAAACTACGCAATAAGCCTTTACGTTCTTAGACCCTGGCCGAAAGGTAATAGAAAACTGAAATTTTGAAAAAAAAAGTGACCAGCGGGCTTGCCTGGGAGTGAGTCTTTTAGCAGATTTCATGTAAAAAAATAAAAAGCATCTTTTAAAGGGGCCAACTTGTGTCAGCCTGGAAATATGAGCCTATAGTCAGGACTATAAAATGCTAGGTGACTAGAGTTGAGCGATACCGTCCGATACTTCAAAGTATCGTATCGGATGGTATCGGCCGATCTTTAAAAAAAGTATCGGTATCGCCGATTCCGATACCGGAAGTCCCATTCAAGTCTATGGGACTTCCGGTATCGGAATAAGAAAAACCCTTTCCTGCCCTTGTACAGCCTCTCTGGGGTCTGTACGGGCCTTTCGGGGGGCTGTGCCGGCCTGCCAGGGGGTCTGTGCAGGCTCCGGTGGTCTGTGCCGGCCTGCCGGTGGTCTGTGCCGGCTCCGGGGGGCTGTGCCGGCCTGCCGGGGGGCTGTGCCGGCTCCGGGGGGCTGTGCCGGCCTGCCGGTGGTCTGTGCCGGCTCCGGGGGGCTGTGCCGGCCTGCCGGAGGGCTGTGCCGGCCTGCCGGGGGGCTGTGCAGGCTCCGGGGGGCTGTGCCGGCCTGCCGGGGGGCTGTGCCGGCCTGCCAGGGGGCTGTGCCGGCCTGCCGGTGGTCTGTGCAGGCTCCGGGGGTCTGTGCAGGCATCGTCCGATGGGACTACAAGTCCCATCGGGCGATGCCTGCTACCATGACAGTGATTGACACATTAGCCAATGATGGGACAGTAGTAGTCCCATCATCCGGCTAATGTGTTAAATGTAAAAAAAAAATAAAAAAAAATTACATGCTACATACATACAACATGCATACTACATTCATACTACATACTACATACATGCTACATTCATACTACATAAATACTACATGCAACATACATACTACATATATACTACATACATGCTACATACATACTGCATGCTACATACATACCACATATATACTACATACATACTACATGCATGCTACATGCATGCTACATGCTACATACATAACACATATATACTACATGCATGCTACATACATACTACATATATACTACATGCATGCTACATACATACTGCATGCTACATACATACCACATACATACTACATACATACTACATACATACTACATGCTACATACATACTACATATATACTACATGCATGCTACATACTACATACCACATACATACTACATATATACTACATGCATGCTACATACATACTGCATGCTACATACATACTACATACATACTACATGCATGCTACATACATACCACATACATACTACATACATACTACATATATACTACATGCATGCTACATACATACTACATGCTACATATGCATGCTACATACATACTACATACATACTACATGCTACATACATACCACATATATACTACATACATACAATACATTCATACAATACATACATAGACATACAGTACATATAACATAGAGTAACATACTTACCAATACTTGTCACATTGTTCCCCGAAGCCATTGTCTTTTCCGGAATAAATATTAACATAACAAACCACAAAAATACTCACCCACGATCCGAAGCAGTCCACGAGTGTGTCCCACGACGATCTTGGGTAGAGAACTGCAGCATCAGATGATGCTGCCGTTCTCTACGGGCTGCAGGAATCCAATGACGGAAGGTAGGTATCCTTCCGCACTGTATTCCTCCGCCACTTAAAAAAAAAAAAAAAGTCCCTAGTCTCACTTTATGCCATTGCTGTGTGGGAATTTTAACATTTAACACATTAGCCGGATGATGGGACTACTACTGTCCCATCATTGGCTAATGTGTCAATCACTGTCATGGTAGCAGGCATCGCCAGATGGGACTTGTAGTCCCATCGGACGATGCTTGCACAGACCCCCGGACATCAGCACAGCCCCCCGGCAGGCCGGCACAGCCCCCCACAGGGTGCACAGACCACCGGCAGGCCGGCACAGCCCCCCGGCAGGCCGGTACAGACCCCGGGCAGTCCACACAGCCCCCCGGCAGGCCGGCACAGCCCCCCGGCAGGCCGGCAGAGACCCCCGGCAGGCCCGAAATGACGGCGCATCATGATGCGCACACACCGCGCATCATGATGACGTCAGGCCGTCAATCAACTGAACTTCCGATTCCGATGCCGAATTCCGATATTGAAAAAATATCGGAAGTCGGTATCGGAATTCCGATACAGCAAGTATCGGCCGATACCCGATACTTGCGGTATCGGAATGCTCAACACTATAGGTGACACAAAGAGAAGGTATTCACATGTGAGAGCTGCCTAAGGGCTGATGTGCTCCATAATTCCCTTCTCCTTCCCTCAAAGAAAACAAAAGATAACTGTAGATGGAAATGTTTAGGTATCTCTCTTATTTATCCCTTTTTATTTTTCAACTGTTTTGCATCAACTTTCCCTACACTGATCTCTTATCTAATACTCTGCAAAGCTTTTTCATATAGAGCCGACATCCGCATTTGATCGCAGCGGTGCTCAGCGTTAGCCCGAGTGATCATGAAGCAGTATATCTATGGCGGTTTGCGGGAACGTAGCTTCCACAGCACCGTACATATGCGGCAAATTTTCGGAAGGGGTTAATCCCCATATTCTTGTTTCCCCTCTACAGCTAGGGATAGTTCTGAATTGTCAAATGATGGGAGAAGGACTTGTGTTTGTGAGTGTGTGTCTTTAAAAGTGGGTGGGTCAAGGTACTTTTACCAGTGGTTTACATATATTTTAGTACATGGAAGATCAAAGAAAGTAGACAACCCCCAGGGACCTGAATAAAGGGAATAATAAAGGAAATATTATATTCAATATTATTAAATTATTTTTATGTCTCCTTTATATCAGTGTTCAAACATGCCAAAACTTTTCTAAAGTATTCTGCCAAACAATACTTTTACAAATAAATTAAAGTCCATCATGAACAGTTAAGATTACAAGTAATACTTGTCTTTAGCACAATATACAGATATGAACACATTAACGACATTCACTGTGAGCTGTAAAATGATGAGAATTTCAGTCGCAATGATCTGTTCAAGTACCAACATCCTCAAAAAATCATACATTTATTTCAAAAACTCTTTTCAAGTAAAAGTTCTTCAATCCTTAAAGGGAATCTGCCATCATGTTTTCGCTATCGCTTCGAAGAGCATCATAAAGTAGGAAAAGAGTTCCTGAATCCAGCGACGTATCACTTAGTTTACTGGGTGCAGCAGTTATGATACAGTCAGAGTTTTTAGATGAAACATGTAGCAGAGCTCAGAAAGCTGACCCCACACCACAAATTCCTGTGTACAATGTATAGTAAGCTGTTATTCATCATGGACGTGGTCAAACCAGGACTCACAAGCAGGGCCGGACTGGGACAAAACAGCAGCCCTGCCACACAAACCCCACCAGCCCACAAACTGTAACACTCCTCACCCCGATCAGTGAATTTTGCTTTACTTTGTGTTGCCCCTCACTCTCCTAAAAGGAGATATTTGAAGAGCCACATGTGAATGGTGCAACGGTACGTATGATCGACCACAGATGCATTTACATGGTGCTTTACAGAGCTCCGATTTTCAGGATCAAGGGGTCCCAGCAGTCGGATCTCCAGGAATTGGAAAGTTATCCCCTATCCAGAGGAGAGTGGATTACTTGGGATAATCCATTTAAACCGCTTTTCCAATATTTTATTTTTATTTGGCCATAGTAATATTGAAAATACTAAACCTATATTTTCCCTTCCAAAGTCCTATGTCGCCTCTTCGACAACAGGACAGGAGAAGTGGTACTGTGTAGTGCATACAGGGCCAGCTCCAGGTTTTTGTGGGTCCAGGGTGAAAGTCTCAGTGAGCCCCTTTAACATGTACCACAATTTATAATGCACAGATACAGCAGAGAAATATAGGTGTACAATGCCAACGATTTCACTTCTTACATTACATGAGTGACAACTATTGTACATTCTACAAAAGGTCATAAATCAGACAGTATAGTCCTCCATACAGTATTATGGGCACCACATAGCGCTTTATACAGAAATAACATGCCCCATATATTGCTCCTTACAGAATAATGAGCCCCGCATATTGCTCCATACAGTATAATGAGCCCCATATATTGCTCTATACAGTATAATGAGCCCCATATATTGTTTCATACAGTATAATGAGGCCCATGTACTGTATTGCTCCATACAGTATAATGAGGCCCATGTATTGCTCCATACAGTATGAGCCCCATATATTGCTCCGTACAGTATAATGAGCCCCATATTTTGCTCCATACAGAATGAGCCCCATATATTGCTCGGTACAGAATAACATGCCCCATATATTGCTCCATAGAGTATAATGAGCCCTACATATTGCTCCATACAGTATTATGGGTACCACATAGTGCCCCATACAGTATAATGAGCCCCATGTATTGCTCCATACAGTATGAGCCCCATATATTGCTCCATACAGTATAATGAGCCCCATGTATTGCTCCATACAGAATAATGAGCCCCATATATTGCTCCGTACAGTATAATGAGCCCCATATAATGCTCCATACAGAATAATGAGCCCCATTTAATACTCCATACAGTACAATAAGCCCCATATATTGCACCATACAGTATAACGAGCCCCATGTATTGCTCCATACAGTATGAGCCCCATATATTGCTCCATACAGTATAATGAGCCCCATATAATGCTCCATACAGAATAATGAGCCCCATATAATACTCCAGACAGTACAGTAAGCCCCATATATTGCTCCAAACAGTATAATGAGCCCCATATAATGCTTCAAACTGTATAATGAGCCCCATTTATGGCTCCATACAGAATAATGACTCCAATATATTGCTCCATACAGAATAATGATCCCCATATATTGCTCCATACAGTATAATGTGCCCCATATAATGCTCCAAACAATATAATGAGCCCCATATAATGCACCCCATATAATACTCCATACAGTATAATGAGTTCCATACCTTGCTCCATACAGAATGGGCCCCATATAATGCTCCTTATAGAATATGATGGGCCCCATATAATGCTCCAAACAGTACATGATGGGCCCTACATATTGATCCAAACTCCAAACAGAATGGGCCCCATATAATGCTCCATATATAATGGGCCCAACATGAGGCTCCAAATATAATGAGCCCCATATGATGCTTCATATATTATGGGAGCCATATGATGCGCCATATATAATGAGCCCCATATGATGCTCCATATATAATAGGCCCCATATGATGCTCCATATACTATGGGCCCTATATGATGCTCCATATATAATGGGCCCCATATGATACTCCATATATAATGGGCCCCATATTATGCTTCCTATATAATGGGCCCCATATGATGCTCCAGTATATAATGGGCCCCATGTTATGCTTCAGTATAATGGGCTCCATATGATGCTCCATATACAATGGGCCCATATGATGCTCCAGTACATAATGGACCCATATTATGCTTCAGTATAATGGGTTCCATATTATGCTCCATATGATGCCCCAGTATATAATGGGCCCCATATGATGCTCCATATGATGCTCCAGTATATTGCTCAAAACATTTAGAAAAAAAATGAAATCTTCCCCTCTCCTCGCTGGCCGCTGCTCTGCTCCGGACTCCTCAACGTTGGCGTCTTCCGGCTCTCTGCACTGTGACTGTTCAGGCAGAGGGAGCACAGAAGTGAGGTCACTGCACCCTCTGACCAGAAATGTCACTGTCAGAAGACGCCGCAGTGGAGGAGCGGGAAGAGGTAAGTATCGCAAGTGCCGGGGCCCTGAGCAAGCAGGGAGGGGTGGACTCTTTATTAGCCCATGTGGCAACATTTCAGTTCCACAGCAGAGGAAGGTTATGTTATATCCATATGTGAAACGTTGCCACATGGGCTAATAAAGAGTCTGCCACTTTTTTCACAACTTATCGGAGTGATACATTATACACTATATTAGGACAGCATTATACTATATTATGTTACATACATCATATAGGTGAGTGCTGTATATACATTATATAGGTGATACTGTGACTGGGGTGTATAGTCGCAGTATCACCTATGTAACATACAGTATATACAGCAGTATCACCCATATATTGTATTTATAAGGCCGGTTTCACACTAGCGTGTGTGATGTGAGTAACTTGCATGAGTATCTCGCATCAAAACCCTTGGCGCTGCCGCTGGCACTCGGGACCGGAGCTGCGGCTGCATAGAAATACATGCAGCCTCATGATATGGTCTGAATGCGGGGGTGTTGATGCGAGAGACTCGTGCGAGTTTCTCACATCACACACGCTAGTGTGACCCCGGCCTAAGTCACAGTATCCCCTATATAATGTATATAGAATGCTGTATAAACATTATATAGGTGATACTGTGATTACACAGATTTAGCAGCCAGTATCACCTATATATTGTATACACAGCAGTCTATATACAGTATACATGTGATAGTGCAAGTGCTGTACATACAAAAAGATTCCATATTGGGACTCACCCAGGTATGGAGATGGGGGAGGATGAACAGCTGACGTGCATCACGATCACAGGGGGAGGTACAGAGATCATGGAGGACATATAGTTGGGGGGCACAGATCACAGGGGTGCATATATCTGAGGGGCACAGATCACAGGGGGCATATAGTTGGGGACACAGATCACAGGGGTGCATATATCTGGGGGGCACAGATTACAGGGGGGGCATATAACAGGGGGACACAGATCACAGTGGGCACACAGCTGGGGGGCACATATCACAGGGGTGCATATAGCTGGGGGGCACAGATCACAGGGGTGCATATAGCTGGAGGCACAGATCATAGGGGTGCACATATCTGTGGGGCACAGATCACAGGGGGGCTTATAGCTGAGAGGCACAGATCACAGTGGTGAATATAGCTGGATGGCACAAATCACAGGGGTCATATAGCTTGGGGCACAGATCACAGGGTGCATATAGTTGGGGGCACAGATCACAGGGGGGCATATAGTTGGGGGCACAGATCACAGGGGGGCATATAGTTGGGGGCACAGATCACAGGGGAACATATAGCTGGGGGCACAAATCACAGGGGGATCTATAGCTGGGGGGCACAGATCACAGGGGGGCACAGATCACAGGGGGCATATAGTTGGGGGGCACAGATCACTGGGGTGCATATAGTTGGGGGACAGATCACAGGGGGACATATAGCTGGGGGGCACAGATCACAGGGGGCATATAGCTGGGGGGCACAGATCACATGGGGCTTATAGTTGGAGGCACAGATCACAGGGGTGCATATAATTGGGGGCACAGATCACAGGGGAACATATAGCTGGGGGCACAGATCACAGGGGGATCTATAGCTGGGGGCACAGTTCACAGGGGGAATATAGCTGGGGGGCACAGATCACAGGGGGGCATATAGTTGGGGGGCACAGATCACAGGGGGGCATATAGCTGGGGGGCACAGATCACAGGGGAGCATATAGTTGGGGGCACAGATCACAGGGGAGCATATAGTTGGGGGCACAGATCACAGGGGGCATATAGCTGGGGGGCACAGATCACAGGGGGCATATAGCTGGGGGGCACAGATCACAGGGGGTATATAAGTGGTGGCACAGATCACAGGGGGCATATAGCTAGGGGGCACAGATCACAGGGGGCATATATCTGGGGGGCACAGATGACAGGGGGGCATATAGCTGGGGGGAACAGATGACAGGGGCGCATATATCTGGGGGGCACAGATCACAGGGGTGCATATAGTTGGGGGCACATATGACAGGGGGGCATATAGCTGGAGGGCACAGATCACAAGAGGGCATATAGCTGGGGCACAGATCACAGGGAGGCATATAGTTGGGGGGAACAGATCACAGGAGTGCATATAAATGGTGGGCACAGAGATAAAATTGGGCCACATAGCTGGGGGGGCACAAAGCTGGGGCACAGAAATTTACCTGCAGACAGGCACTGAGCTCCTATTCCGGGACCACCCCACGTGCACTTGGGGGTTAAATGGCCGGCAGCTGGCAGGGCTGCCAACGGAGAATTGCGGACTGCGGGGACCTGCCTGTGGGCTGCATGTGGCCTGTGGCCGGAGGTTACCCACCCGTTTTAAAGGGCCGTCGGCGGCCCACTTAGCCGCCAGCCCACCGGGCATCTGCTCACAAGCCATGCAGTCCAGGCAGTGATAACCTCCTTGTGATAAAATATTAATAGTACAGAAACAACAGCACATAGCCTATAAGTGATACATTGCTGAAGTTTCAGTCCCTACCTCATGCTGCCCTCAGATTACATATAAAAACCTGCTGACAGATTCCTTTTAAGTGCTCCATATAACAGTTTGCAAATATTTAGAAAAATAGTCACCTGGGGCCTTGAGATTTTTGATTGACATTGAGCCGAGATCTAAATTTGCGCATGCGCCACCCCTAGTGGCCATTTTGCTGAAGTCCGCCACTGGGAAATCAAAGAGCACAGCGAAGACCCCACTCCTGCCTCACCGCCGACATTTTCTTAAAGCCCAGGGTTCCCCAGCCTCGCACCGCCAGACACCCCATCCTTCCAGCCTGGGGACCATAGCATTGTTCCACTCCTCCCACTGCCAGCTTCCTGCAGCAGCCACCTTGCATCCTGTGACTCCGTTCCTCTGCCACTGCCCCCCTGGTTAGCTACATTCCGACTATAAGACGCACTCTCATTTTTCTCCCAAATTTGGGGTAAAAAAGTGCGTCTTATAGTCATAAAAATCATAGTAAATAGCCAATCAATGTACTCAGCTATTTCCATTAGTCTCATAGACAATTAACGGATTGATAGAGCATATGCTTAATTGAGGAAGGTTCATTTATGTGGAGAAGCCCAACAGCCTTTAAGACACATAAGGAAATACCACTACCCTTGGGGCAATGCCAGCAAAACACGTTGCTTTGGCCCATGAATTAAAACTTAACATTTTACCTGGCCGAAGAGAAACCCACCTACAGTTCTGCCAGAGTCGACTTTCTACCCAAAATTACCCAAGTGGTGTGGACAGATTTCCACTAAAAAGTCTAGTATTAAGGCGTAAATATAAACATAAAGAAAATTCAAGCAATTTTTCAGATAAAGTCTCCCAAGAATCATCCTTCAAGAAAGCAAATCTGCGACCGAACACCAGACCTTATTTATTACAATACAATTTAGTACAACTAGTTTTAGATAAATTTCCAGCAAAGAGAAATTTAGCGACTTTTTTTTCATGAAGCATCGGCTGATTGCTTTTTTATTACAAAGTAAATAACATTTTTAGGTGCATCAATTTTCCTTTTTTAGCTTGTTAAACTCTTGAAAACGAAGAAAAATGATCCAAACCCCATCATCGAACAGGAAAAAATGTTCATTTAAAATCCTGCGCTATGTATGAAAATAACTAGCAGATCATTTTGTATGGTGCTGATTATACAAATATAATAAATAGAAGCAGTTTAGTAGACCTGTGCTCTACATCAAAGCTGAAGTTCTGGAACCGCAGAAACCACTTTGTCACATGGGCATTCTTCACCTTCCTTTCCCTCATCCATTTCAGGGGAGCATGATGACACTAGCCTGAACTTTCGGCCTAACAGGTAGTTCCTCAGGGTGTCGATTGCCCATTTGATGGCCAAACATTATTTTTCTACAATGACAGTTTTTCTCACAGGAGGAGTTTCCTACTTAGATTCAGGATTAGATGTTCCTCTCTGTTTACTTCCTGATAGTGGAACCACTGTGCTGTGGTCTGAGGTGAGCCTATAGTGGCATGGCTAAGTGAGCACCTGACTCTTCACTAGAGCCCCTGATGGTGGGGTTAGGCTTTGCTCTTGATGGACACCAGGTGCTACTCCAGGACAGACCTTGGACGCTCAGCAGCTGACCCCCAAGGGACAGGTAGCTGGAATGGCTCAGTAGGAGAATACAGCTGATACAAGCAAGCTTGGCAGGAACACAGAAATCGCAGACGCAGATGGGGATGGCTGGTATACAGGTAGGCACTGGGTAGGTGCAGAGGGGTCAAGCTGATATACAGATGGGCACGGCACATGCAGGCAGGTCCGGCTGCTTTACAGATTAGCATGGCAAATGAAGGAGGATACAGACTGGCATGGCAGTTGCAGTCAGGTCCGGCTGATCTTTCTATTCAGCACAGGAATTGAGAAGGCATGTTTTAAAGAAACAAAGGCATTCTCTGCCTCAGGAGTCCATATCTTAGGGTTGGCCCCTTTGCGGATCAGGGCAGAAATATAAGCAGCCTGAGAGGAAAAATGCAGAATGAACTGGCTGTAGTAGTTTGTAAATCAGAGAAACCACTGGATAGCTTTAAGATGGCGGTCACCTTCTCAGGATCCATTTTCAGGCTGGTCTCTGAGATGATGTACCCAAGAAAGAGAAGAGAAATCTGCTCGAAGACGCACTTTTCATACTTGACACACAAACAGTTCTTCCATAATGTCTGCAGAACCTGGCGAACATCTCTCGGGTGTGAAGGCAGTTCTGGAGAGAACACCCAAATATCATTTAAGTAAACTGGTAGACCAGTTATTGAAAGACTGCAGGGGCATTTCAAAGACCAAATAGCATTACACGATACTCATAATGGCCATTGCGGTTATTAAAGGCCGTCTTCCGTGTCTCACTGAAGTCGAGTTTCATAAAGACTCTGGAACCTTTAAGATAATCAAAGAGCAAGGAGATGAGAGGCAAAGGATATTTAATCTTGATTGTTATTTGGTTGAGTCCCTATAATCGATACAGGGTCGAAGTGAACCGTCCTTTTTCTTTACAAAGAAGAATCCTGCTCCAGCCAGGGTGGAAGACTTTCTGACAAATCCCCTGACCAGATTCTCTTTAATATACTCAGACATGGCTCCGGTCTCAGCCTGCGACAGGGGGTAGTTTCGACCTCGTGAAGGAAAAGCGCCTGGAAGACGTTCGATAGGGAAGTCATATGGCCTATGAGGTGGTAGCGTCTCAGCCACCCTTTTTGTCGAAGACGTCAGCGTACGTCCAATATGCAGCAGGCAAGCCAGGTAAATTAGAGGGAGAAGCCTGAGGTCGAGCAGGATGAATGGAACTAGACAAGTCTCGTGGCACTCCTGTCCTCAATGGAGTACTTCTCCGGATTTCAAGGACAAGACAGGCTCGTGTGTCCACAGCCAGGCAGACCTAGAAGCAAGGGTGAGACTGCACATAGAGCGGAATCTTTTCCGAGTGTAGCATTCCTACCCAAAGTTCTGCAGGCTCGGTAACAAAAAGTATGGTCTTGGATAGAGGTTTTCCATCCACTGATGAAACCACTAACGGATCCTGTCAACATTGGATCGTGATTTTATACCGCTCCACAACTACTTGATGGATGAGATTACATGTGGATCCAGAGTCCAGGTATGCTAAGTCAACAAAACGGATGTTGCCACAGGAAATGGACACTGTCAGAGTTAGAGATGGAGAGGAGTGATTCTCGCCCAGAGTGGCCTCTTCAACAGACCCTAGGCAATGGAATTTCCTGATTTCTCTGGACAGGAGCGGATTACATGCTCAAGACTGCCACAGTAAAACCACCTTCTCTTGGCAGGATGGGCCTCCTCGTGATGCTTGGCCATCTTCACGTGGTCAATTTGTATGGACTCCAGGAAGGATGCCGAAGCTGAGGCTTGCTGTAAGATTTGAATTTGAAAGGTAGGAGCCAGATGCACTCATCTTCTCTTGCGGGTATCCGCCTTGGAACGCTGCTGAAACCTGATGTCGATCTGGGTTACCAGATACAACAGGTCATCCAGTGAGGTGGGTATATCACGACCGGCCATCTCTTTCTTGATTTGTCCAGAAAGGACCTCCCAGGAGGTGGCCACCAGAGCCCTATTATTCCAGGTGAGTTTGGACGACAGGGTACGGAAATGAATAGCATAAAGTCCCATTGTAAGGCTTACCTGGCATAGTCTGAGGAGAGAAGATGCTGTGGATGAAACGCAGCCGGGCACCTCGAAGACCTTACGGAAGGCTTCAAGAAAGGATTGGAAGTTTGACACAAGAGAATCCCCTCTCTCCCATAGGTAATTGAGCCAAGCCAGAGCTTCATCAGTGTAATGGGACATGATAAAAGCTACTTTGGCCCAATCTGAGATGAAATGATGAGCCAAAAGTTTAATCAGTGCACTGATTAATAACCCCACGACATATAGCAGGGTCACCCCCATAATGTGAAGGAGCTGACAGAAGAGGTCTGGTATCGGGTACATAGCGGAGGTGGTTGCACCTTGGGTAGGTGCAGATGCAGCCGGAGTTGTCATCGTATCTAGACGGGTGGTTACTGTCCGCAGGTAGGAGAGGATTTTATCCTGCTGGTCTTTATGGTAGGAGACCTCCTGGTACAGGTCTGAGATAGAGGAAACATGAAAGCCAGCGGATTCCCAGAAATACCCAAACCTGTTTCTTGGAGACCGGTTGCAGTTAATTTGGGATTGCCTCTACCTTATTTAATTGTGGCTTTATTTTGCCTCTTCCGACGATGTAGCCCAAGTATTTTGCCTCCTCTTTCCCCATGGCACACTTTGGTTTTATGGTAAACCCTGCCTTCCTCAGCACATCTAGTACCGCCAAGTCTGGGCCTTGATCCGAGGAGAGCCTGTAGGGGCATGAGTAGGTGAGCACCTGACTCTTCACTAGGGTCCCTGATGGTGGAGTTAGGCCTTGGTCTTGATGAACACCAGGTGCTACTCCAGGACAGACCCCAATGCACAGCAGGCTGACCCCCCAAGGGACAGGTAGCTGGAATGGCTTGGTAGGAGAGTACAGCTGATATAAGCAAACACAGCAGGGAACCCAAAAAGTGCAGATGCAGATGAGTATGGCTGGTATACAGGTAGGCACTACCAGGTGCTAGCGGGTCTGGCTGATATACTGGCTGGCACGGCAAGTGCAGACGGGTCCAGCTGAAATACAGATTGTTATGGCAGGTGCAGGTGGGCCTGGCTGAAATACAAACTGGCACAGCAGGGGCAGATGAGTATGGCTGATATACAGACTAGCACAGCAGGTTCAGGTGGTTCCAGCTGATGTACAGATTGGCACATCAGGTATAGGCAGGTTCGCCTGATATACAGACTGACAAGGCAGGTACTGGAGGTTAGGGATGGACAGACACTAGTGGAACTAGTGGGAACTAACAGACAGGGTCAGGGACCTGAGAACTAGCAAGTGTGATGAGAATAAACAATGTTGCATAGGCACCTCCATGCAAGTGGAGGTGCCCTAAATAATAAGTGTCTCTCATTCATTTGCTGGGGACACTTTAGGAGGGCACCCGCAGCCCCTTTAAGAAGAAAGGGGCGTGCACGTCCTAAGCTCAGGGCGGCAGCCGGAGAGGAAGGAGGAGGAATTGCAGGATGGTGGCCACAGCGGTGAATGAGTCGGCATACCTGCTGGGGGAGAGGAGCAGCATGCAGGGACATTAGTTCTACACTTGAGACAACACGGCTCCCAACACAACCTCTGAAGCATCCGTCTGGACCACAAATTCCTTACTGAAGTCAGGTGCAATCAAGACCAGCAAGTTAAGCAGGCGAGCTTCAACTGTTGGAATGCCATCTCTGCTTCAGAAGACCATTTGGCCTTCAACGTCTTCATGCCCTTAAGAAGGTTGGTCAAAGATCTGGCCATCGTGGCGAAATTCAGGATTAATCATCAATAGTATCCCACAATTCCCAAAAACGCCTGAACCTTTTTATTGGAGACCGGTTGCAGACAATATTTGTGTCTATTCCGAAGATAAAGCCCAGGTATTTTGCCTCCTCTTTCCCCTTGGCACACTTCTTTGGGTTTATGGTAAGCTGTGAATTTCTCAGCACTTCTAGTACTGCCTGGAACTTCTGCAGATGACTTCCCCAATCCGGGCTGAAGATCATAAAATTGTCCAGATAAGCTGCTGCGTACTTTTAGTGAGGGCTAGGATCCAGGTTATGGTCCTCTGGAAGGTAACTGGGACTCCTTGCAGCCCGAAAGGCATTCTGGTGCACTGGAAGCAATTGTCAGCTGTAGAGAAGATGGTATTCTCCTTGACACTTTGGGACAGGAGAATTTGCCAATGCCCTTTTGTTATGTCCAGAGTGGTGATGTATCTGGCTGACCCTAGCCTCTCAATGAGTTCATCGACTCGGGGCATCGGATATGCGTCGAATTTGGACACCTCATTTAGTTTCCTGAAGTTAATACAGAAACGCCATTCTCCATCAGGCTTCTGCACAAGGACAATGGGGCTGGACCAGCCGCTGTTTAACTCCTTGATGATGCCCAAGCTCAACATTTTCCTTACCTCCTTCTAAATCACCTCACAGCAGACTTCGGGAAACCCTCATAGCCAGCAAGGACACATGGGGATTCTTCATAGTTGGACCAGCCTCTGACTGAGTAACTTGAGTAACCCACAATGGGTTAGTTCTTGGCATTCCCATGAATACAGTGGATCCCCACGAGTTTCCCAGGGATCAGCTGGTGAGGGAGTGTGGCCCGTTCCAGTGTCACCAAACTCTTTGATTTTAAGAATCCAGACACCGGTACCCTTTTTATTGTCACAGGACATGCTTGTGGCCCCTCCCCAGGCTGATAGTCCACACTCCATGCTGGATAGGCATAATACTAACAGCGCCTCTCTATGCTGCAGTCCATCTGTTCTGTTGACATAGGACAACGGTCGGCTATGTGGCTCAGACCGTGAAATCTCCAACAAATTAAGTCCTTACCAGTGGCCTTTGGCAGCCCCCCTCAGTGACCCTTTAGGACCTTGGGATCCACCCATTTGTGGCTCTATTACCCTTCTTTTGAGAAGCAGGCTCCTTTTGGGTACCCCAGTAAGGGGATGCAAACACGTCCGGTTTTCTTATGGGCTTCTCAACCACCTGGTACATTTCTACTAGGCCAACCAGGTTGTTGGCATTACGAGGGTCTCCCTGCACTGGTCTAGGAAGGAAGTGAATAAATCTGTCCATCTGTGATAGGGTGGAGGTCTCAGGCTGCAACCACTTCTGTATCAGATATGACAGGTCGAACATTTGGGAGCGAAGGGGTATGTCTCTGCAATATGCATATGATGGAACCTTTGTGCTCTGACAGACATAGTCACTCCTGAGCATGCCAATAAGTCAGTTTTTATTTTGGCATACTCCTGTGTGTCCTGTAAGGCCATGTCATAATAAGTTTTTGGAGCTCACCAGTTATATAGGCGACCAGCACCACTGCTCCATCGGCAGCTTCTCCCGCTCTGCCACCTTATCAAACACAGTTCAAAATGCCCCATCATCACCCGGGCTCATCTTTTGCATTGCTATTTTTACCTCCTTCCAGACGTAAGAGCCATCACCTGGACTTGGGGGAGGGGCAATTTCTCTGCTGCAGGCAACCCCTGCCAGGAGTCTCATCTGCCATTGCTGCTGTTGGATTGGCTGCATCAGGAATTTATTTGTCTTCTGCTGGACTTGCTGCTGCTCTTGGCACTACTGGTGCTGCTGGCTTAGGATTGGGTGTTTGATCAGCATCTCCATTTTGTCTGACCTCTGTGCCATTCCTATAGCCGCATTCACCCAGGATGTGCAACTGCACACAGAGGTAGAAACACGAATTCGGTCTTTTTAAATCTTTCACTGGTTTATTTAAATGTACTGCATAAATCAAGGCAGGGTTAGCAAAATAAACCCAGCCTTTCTAGTCTAATGGGAAAACAAACCATAGCAAATAGCACAGTCTGTGTTGCTGCAGGGATCCGCCCACTCAGGAAAACAAACACAAGATTCAGCAATCTTTAATGTGAGCACAGCTCTGGAGATACTGTCTCTAGAGACACCAATCTCCAAATGATTCAGAAGGATTTCTATTTACCTTCTAAACCCCACCCTAGGGTGGCAATATGGTGAACAGCAGCCCACTCACTCTTCAGATGTTCACCATACCTAGCCATTAACATGGCCGATTAACCCCTTCAAACACTTAGTTTGCTGGAGCATTTTCCTAGGTTCATATCACTGAATAGAATGCGCTCAGTAACACATATCTCCTCTCCAGCACTTTGCCAGAGATTTTGTCACACTATAAAAATTCTCTTTATGGTTTTGGTGAGAGCAGAGGTGAAACTTGACACTCAGGTGTTGTATTGTAAGGGGATAAATGAGTGAGGAGACACACACAGTAATGCCTAAACCGAGCGTCTGCAAGTGAACAGCGCCATCTGCTGACTAAAGATGATAAGAAAAAAGAGAGTGGAGAGAATTACACTAGTAAGAACTGAAAAAGTACACGTCCCATGAGGGAAAAGATTAGAGAAGACAACAGGTCACCTGACAGCTATGGCACAGTTAATAATTATAAACAGTTCTGGAAGGCAGAGAATGGGAGGAGTCAGCATTTAGGTCTACAGCAGGACGAACGTGTGAGCAGCGGAGTTGGCTTATATGTCACAAGGTTTCAGTGACAGAGAGGAGCCAGAAGACTGCAGAATCTGGTTTCTCCTACTCCTGCGCTTAATAGAAGCACTTCACCTTCATGTTAAATGGTGCAAATTTCTTTGGGCAGTGCAGGGGTTAAATCTGCTCAGTTGAGAGCTCCTGGAGCTAAGGCACTCAGTAGTGCACTGTTAACCACTCCGTTCTCCTATATAATCTGGGTCCTGACTAAGGCCAGGATCACACATGCGAGAAACTCGGACGAGTCTCGCATCTTAATACCCAGCACTGCCACCGGCACTCATATGGAAGCGTGCGGCCGCATAGCAATACATGCAGCCGCACGCTCCGCTCCTGAATGCCGGCGGCAGTGCCAGGTAGTAACATGCGAGACTCGTCCGAGTTTCTCGCATGTGTGATCCTGGCCTTACACACATTATCAGAGCACCTTTTGCTGCATGGCTTGGAGGTTGTTGCTGGTGGTTATTTGAGTAGTCAGTTGGTGGATTTATCTGTGACTGTTGTTTGGTTTTGAGTGTGTGATAATTCCCTTTCTTCTCTTACTTTGGTTTAACCCCATCCTCCATTCCTCGGTGCATATGGGTCGCCCTCACACCCAGGGCTGTGGGGTACTCGGTACCGGGCCCGATGGTCCTCAATGGGAGATGTCACGGTAGCTGGAACCCGGCCCGTTGCCCTGGGCGCCCATTGTAAATGTTCAGTGTCAATGTGTAAGTCATGACGCCACCTGTTCGGCAATGAAGATGTAAGCCGATGCTGCAGACAGATCCTCTGGGACAGATGGTGTGGTGCAGCAGTGATGGTATAGCCCTCCACAGGCAGGGCTGTAGTCCCAGGGCAGAGTAGGTGAAGTGACACGTAGATAGTGTAGTGTCAGGTGCAAGGGATGTAGCAGTGTTGGGCAGGTTGGCGCATGAATAAGTGGAGGACACCAGGGCATGTAGTTCCAAAGCTTTACTCACAGTCTGTTGTGCAAACAGGTGCCTGCCTCCGTGCCGTGTCCTCCGGGTTAGGGACTCAGTCAACCTCCAGGCCAGATGGAATACTCCTTTCCAACATATGTGCCTTTCTGAACGCCTCCTCTTATAGCGCCTTTAAATGAAGTACTCCTAGTACTGAGTTACACTGGAGTTCCTCCTGTCCGATGTTCTTATCAACTCTACTTGTACGGCAGACAGCTGTAGCCTGCGGCGGGGACTTTTTGCTACTAAGTCCCGGCTCACTATCCAGTTGCTGTTGTGCCCATAAGTCTTGTGGGGGAATAAAGTGGTCACTGCTTCTATTCCTCCGGTATCTGCTACAGGACCATTAGTATCCATACAACCTCGGGGACTGGGCCCCGGCCTTGCGCTTAGAACTTCTAGGAAGCGTTTTCCTCTAACCCACGTCCTCTGTTCTCTTTTACTCCTCACGTTCCGTAATAATCCTTTCTTTCTATGGAGAATCAGGCTTTCAGTCTATGTTACTCTCTCTCTTCCTTTCCCATGCCAGCAGCCCCAGGTCACTGGGATCTGCTGCAGCACTTCCATCCATCTATCCATCTCTCCGGGATCTTCTTCTCTCCAGCTCTCTAACTAACTGCCTCACTCAACTAACTGTTGTCCTAAACTCTTCCCGCTCTTTGTAATGTCATCAAACTCCACCCACCTCCCAGCACGTTTCATGTTCCAAGCAGGGAGCCACCAATGGGTGCTTTGCTATACTCCAAGCAGGGAGCCGCCGAAGGTGCTTTGCTACACTACTTTGTGGTGTGGGGTGCAGGTGTTGGAGCGTGGTTGGGAGTCTCCACCTTACCTGGATGGTGGGATACCACACCTCAGGAGGAGGTGCAGTACCTCTGTGGCGACTGAGCCTCAGGGGCGCCACATACCCCCAGTTAAACATAGCATGTCCGCAGGCTGCAAGGCAAACAAAGTTGACAATACAGGAACATACAAAATTTTGTAATGCAAAATAAACAGTTCTTATCTAATCTTCTCAATATGAGAGGCAATCATTCTTGAACGTTACAAACAAGTTTACTGTCTATCTATATTTAAAGTTATGCTACCTAATTCAAAGTGCTATAGCAACAGATTCATTATCACTCGAGCAACACATTTGCTAGTGACACATTTCTTCTCCGTTTACCTTTCACATTTTTATTTAACTCTCACATCTTTATTCAAACTCTGTAACACAGTCACTGTATTTGTTTCTCAAATAGACCCTATAAACTCTGTCATTAATACTTTCACTACACACTATCATTGTCTAGCTTCTTATTCAAAAAATATTAAGCATTATCAATAAGTGCAAAGAGTAGACACTGGTCCGGCCATTATGTCTTGAAATGTCCTTATTCCGAGGTAGTCCTTGTTCAAGGGAAGGTTCCTATGTAAAACCAAGAGAGGGCACCTAAAGAGGTGCAAACTATTTACATTTACAGTTCCGGATCACTCAGCATCCATGATCTCCACAGTTCAAGCGCAAAGGCTGCCAATGGAGCTAGGCAACAACTGGATCAACAGATATCCTTTTTATTTTGATTATGTTATTAGAGAAAAAACAGGCACAATGGTGCAAATACCCTCCTGGGCAACAAAGTTAGTTTACTGTAGATTACTAGTGGTGATCCCCTCCTGGGATTCTGGAAGCTGATTTTCTTGACTGCTGCTTCCACGGAAGAATTTCTTGATATCTTCTTCCTGCTGCTTACCCACAAATTGCATATACTCTTTCTCCCAAGGAGTTAAATGGGTATCTGCTTGTGAAGGTAGCCTTTCCGCTGCTGCTGGTGGTATTTCTGCTACCAGGGATTCTGCAGAAGTTGCAATGGGTACCAATGAATGTGGTTCCTCAATTTCAGGTAGTACCACAGTCTTGATTTTTGGCCTGACATCTGGTGGTAGCGGTGTCTGTGGGCGCTTGTAGGGGTTGAGGCGGGGGTCAGGAATTTGTGGCAAAGGAAACCCATGATGAACGGTGACACCCCTCAGCTGCTCAGCCTCTTCTGCTGAGATCAGAAGATGTCGAATGGGACGCGTTTGTTCCAGCCTCACTCTTTTCAGCAGGGACTTCTTCCATTTCCCCATCGCAGTCAGCTTGGTACTTTTGAATTAGGAACACAGCTCTTCCATTGGTCCCATGCGGAGTACTGGCCCTTTGCACGCGGTGTACGGGAACTCAAGGGGCAACCGTGTTGCAGGGGCGGCGGTCATACATGATGTCTCCCAGTGGTGTCGCAGCTCCGGTAAAGACCCGGTGCGGCTCCTGGTAGCAGCGGTGGTGGAGGTGGTTGTCCGGGTAGATATCGGAGACGGTGGTGGTGGCGGTGGAGCAGATGGTGGCTCTGGGTCCGCGGGGGTCTCCGATGGGACCTGCACAGCTGCGTCAGGTCCAGGCGGGAGCTCCTCTTCCTCCATTTTGGCTCCTTTGGCAGCATAGAGCGGCAGGGAGATGCCCACAGACGCTGCCGGGGTCATTGCAGCCCTCTAAGGTGCTACAGGGTCTTCCTGGGGGAGATCTGGTGCAGCGGTGACAGGTACCGGTGATGCGGGTACCGCTGGTGCAGGCCCCTCCTGGGCGCGCTGCCGGTTCAGTGACCACAAGGCTTCTTGCCTCAGTCGTAAACGGATGGTGGGATACCACACATCAGGAGGAGGTGCAGTACCTCTGTGGCGACTGAGCCTCAGGGGCGCCACACATACCTCTGTTATATGTGTGTATATTTGTATGTTTGGTATTTTCTGTTATCCCTGTTCGTATGACCTTGTTAAGTCTGGTTGGTGTATTGCGGTGCGCTACTACTTCCCTCTTCCTTGGGTGAGGGAAGGGTAAAGACAGGCAGATTTAGGAGTTAACATAGTAGCATAGTTATTAAGGTTGAAGGAAGACTTTAGGCCTGCACATCAGTTTTTACCGGTCAGTCAAAATCCGCCAATTTCTTTAAAAAACGGATCCGCCAAAAAAGGGCAGATCTGTTTTTTTCCCCCATAGACTTACATTATTGGAGGATCTTGACTGTCGGTCGTCCGTCTCACCCGTTTTGTTACGGATCCGCCACGATTTTAGCGGCTCCCGGGCGGATGAGACGGACCCTGCAACGTATTTTGGTTTGACGGTCCGCTATTTTGAGCATTAACCCGTTCCGGGAACTCTCTCTCCCTCCCTCCCCGCGGCCCCGATCCACATCCCGCGATACATCGCTCCTCCTACAGCCTCCACCTCCCGTGATACATGCCTCCACCTCCCGCGATACTTGACTCCACCTCCCGCGATACTTGACTCCACCTCCCGCGATACTTGACTCCACCTCCCGCGATACTTGACTCCACCTCCCGCGATACATCCCTTCACCTCCCGCGATACATCGCTCCTCTTCCAGCGATACATCGCTCCTTATCGTGGCCGCCGCGGTCACTTTAAATTACGCCACTTCACTTCTCCCACGGATCCTTCATACAGCGTCCTCTGCTGACATTCGACTGTCACGGATCAGTTCATTTCACCCTTTGGTGGATTTCTACTGACCGACGACGACGGACGTGTGAAACAGGCCTTAAGTCCATCTAGTTCAACCCATATCCTATCCTAACTTGCCCTAACATGTTGATCCAGAGGAAGGCAAAAAAAACCTATGTGGCAAACAGTATGCTTCAAATTGGGGAAAAAAATTCCTTCCCTACTCCACATACGGCAATCAGACTAGCTCCCTGGATCAACGCAATATTAGGGAAACTAGTCCAGTCCCTTCTTAAATTTTAGTAGGGAATCACTCATTACAACATCATATGGCAGAGAGTTCCATAGCCTCACTGCTCTTACAGTAAAGAATCCGCGTCTGTGAGTATGCTTAAACCTTCTTTCCTCCAGACGTAGAGGATGCCCCCTTGTCCCCATCACAGGTCTAAGAGTAAAAAGATCATTAGAAAGGTCTTTGTATTGTCCCTGCATATATTTATACATTGTAATAAGATCACCCCTAAGCCTTCGATTTTCCAAACTAAATAACCCCAAGTGTAATAACATGTCTTGGTATTGCAGTCCCCCTAGTTCCCTAATAACCTTGGTTGCTCTTCTCTGCACCCGCTCCAGTTCAGCTATGTCTTTCTTATACACCGGAGACCAGAACTGTACACAGTATTCTAAGTGTGGTCACTCTAGTGACTTATAGAGAGGTAAAATTATGTTCTCCTCATGAGCATCTATGCCTCTTTTAATGCATCCCATTATTTTATTTGCCTTTGCAGCAGCTGCCTGACACTGGCCGCTAAATGTGAGTTTGTCGTCCACCCATACACCCAGGTCTTTTTCAATGACAGTTTTGCCCAGTGTTTTACAATTAAGCACATAATTATACATCTTGTTTGTTCTGCCCAAGTGCATGACCTTACATTTATCCCCATTAAAGCTCATTTGCCATTTATCAGGCCAAGCTTTTAGTTTACGTAAATCCTCCTGTAATATAAAATTGTCCTCCTCTGTACTGATTACCCTGCAGAGTTTATTGTCATCTGCAAATATTGAAATTCTACTCTCTATGCCCCCTACAAGGTCATTAATAAATATGTTAAAAAGAAGTGGGCCCAATACTGACCCCTGTGGTACCCCACTGCTAACCGTGACCCAGTTCGAGTGTGCTCCATTATACACCCTTTGTTTCCTATCCCTGAGCCAGCTCTTAACCCACCTACACATATTTTCCCCTATCCCCATTGTTCTCATTTTATGTATCAACCTTTTGTGTGGCACGGTATCAAAAGCTTAAGGCAAGATACGTGGCCTTGCCGACTTCATCATCAGAAATAATCCAGTGAGAAAGGCAAGCTGGTACTCCCCCTAGTGTTAGGTACAGTGAAGGAGCCCCTGGTCCCGGGACACCCAACAACAGAGTCGTGACTACACTATTACAAGAGACCAGACCAAAGTGAAGACCCGCGAGACCAGACAGGAGTGTGTTATACAATATTGAGGAATATGGGGGTTCATTATACTGTATATGAAGGACTATTTAGGGTACATTATATTATATTGAGGACTATGTGGTGCATTATACTGTATGTAGGACTATTCATTATATGTGGAGGACTATGGAGGGTGCATTATAATATATGGAGGACAATGGTGTACATTATACTATATGGAGGACTATTGTGGGCATTATACTATATGGAGGACTATGTGATGCATTGTACTATATTGAAGGCTATGGAGTGAATTACTGTATATTATGTGGAGGACTATGAGGGTGCATTATACTATAGGAAGGACTATTGGGGGTACGCTATACTATACGGAGGACTATGGGGGTGTATTATACTCTTTGGAGGACTATGGGGCTGCATTATAGTATAGGGAGGACTACGGACTATGCATTATATTGTATGGAGAACTATGAGGAGTGCATTATACTTCTGCTTTATGGGCCCCATGACTTCTATGTACGTCCTTGGTGAGTATAATGGTTAATTTTTTTCTTTACATTAAAGAACAGCAGCAGAGCGGGGCATATACCAGGATGGGGGGGACATATATACCAGGATTGGGCCAAGGATAAGGGACAGATACCAGAATGGGGGATATATGTCAGGATGGGTCTCAGAATAAAGACCATATACCAGGATTGTTGATATACTGTATATACTGTATACCAGGATGGAGCCAGGATGAGGGACATATATTCCGGGATGGAGGATATATATATAAATATTTAAAAATCGGAATGGTGGGTCTCTGTCCAAATCTTGCACCAGGGCCCATCAGACTCTGGTGACGCTTCTGGTTGCTACTGTAAGGGGGCGAAGAGGAAGAAGAGTGCAAAAGGGGTTACCCCTCCTGCTCCGTGTCCGGAACCACCTAGCCAGACCGCAGGGTTATCGGGGGGAAGACTTTCTGACCTGGACTGACAGGACCATGTGACTGTGGGGGCGGAGACTGCAGAGAAAGGGCTGTGTACAGGAAACGGTGCGATGTCAGGGGGGAAAAGCAGAGCGCGCAGGACAGAGAGCAGGCTGCTACACCGCGCTCCCAGAGAGAGAGAACTCTCCATCTGAGGACCAAGACTGAGGGACAAAGTGTTGTGATCACCATATGTGAGTACGTGGACATGGTAGCCTCCGTGACCAGAGGAGACTTCCCCCCTGACAGTACAGAGACATTGACACGAGCGCGCAGTCCTGTGGACCACAGTGACGAGACAGAGCCTCTGAGTCTGGTAAAGAGACTTAACAGTGTGCGCAGCCAGATCTGGGCCTGTTCTGACTTATTCCAAGTTGCTTATGTTTCTGCAAAATTCTTACAACTGTACTGTGAATACAGCCAATCTTCCTTGTGATATGTCAGCCAGATTAACTCTCTTCATGTGGTACCACAACTCACACATGATCCTCCACTGAAAAAAATCTGAAGACTCCCATCAAAATCAGTTCTCTTCTTGTCATGCGCAGATATAACTACTGTGTAGTGAGTTGCAGTGAACCAGCAAAAGTGCTGTCACAGACGCACTTTGCACAAGCCACCGCTGCTAGACAAGTCCTTAATGGCTGGGTGGAATATTCTTCACCCACTCCTGAAGGGGAGCTTTACAGAGCCCTTCCTAGACTGCTGTTGCAGGATAGCTGGAATCTGGTGGACAATGTGAAGTCAGGTACAAGAGTAAATCCAAAGCTAGCAGCATAAAACCCAAACGAAAACCAAAGGGAAGCCCTGGACAATAGATATACCATTAGCAACTACTGAGAAGCAACAAGTGCTCAACCAGGAAGCACTCACCAAACCATTACGCAAGGGAACTGAATAAACAGCAGTAAACTGGATTAGAAGCAAGCCTAAGGGTACTGTTACACTAAGCGACGCACCAGCGATCCCGACAACGATGCGACCTCGTAAGGATTGCTGGTGCGTCGCTACATGATCACTAGTAAGCTGTCAAACGACACAGCAACTATACAGCGATCCGTATAATGACCTCGGCGGTCGTTTGGACCTTGTCACACAGCAGCTATTCTGACGATTCACGAGTGCGTCCATGAGTTCTGCATCCCCAACAACGATCAAAAAATGGCCTGGGACATTCGAGCACAATCAGCGATATCCAGCGAGGGACCAGTCGCCGCTATGTGTCACACGTCATCGTTAACGATCTCGTTATGCGAGGCATAGGCCTTAAATAGCCAGCCCAAATCAAGGATAGCAATCAGGTGATGCATTCCTCCTAGTCATGACCAGGGAGCCACTCCCTGCTCACCTGTACAGCAGGGTGCACACATTTTTACCATTGGCTAATATCAAGCAAGGTAGCGTCTGGCGTTGCCTGGAAACCAGGAGACACAGCGTACCACGTCTTTCGGGCCGGGAAAAAAGTGGGAAGGACATTTTCCCATGTTTCCACATCGCTCACCACATCAACACATGACACATCACTGTTATGATTAGGTAACTGAGGAGGATAACAGGGGAATAGGCGAGGCAACCAGATAACCAGAGAGGTTGGTAAGTTAGCGGATTGCAGACCTCTAAACTGACAACACAACTAGCAGTAGCCGTGGGACGTACCTACGATACCCTAGACGCCTCGGCACAGCCAAAGAATTAGCTAAGCCTAAAGAGAGAAAGGGGAAAGCTAAACTGCCCCGGAGTAGAACCCCAAAGGAATAGATAGCCCCTAAACATATATTGCCGGTGAGACAAGATGAGGCACAAACACAGGCAGAAAATAGAGTAAGCAAATGATGGGGCCCAAACTGTCTAGATAGAATAGGACAGGAAAGGATACTGTCACGCCGCGCTCACCTGGGGGCAGCACCTCAGCCCCGACGTCATCTCTTCCGGAGACGCGGTCTCTCCGGGGGTCCCGCCGGGTGCGCATGCGCACCTCTCGTACCTAGGTCCCTGTCTCCTTCATGTTATGTCTGCACTTGCACGCTCTTCTCAGTTCGGTCTCCAGGTCAGTCCTCTCTATGGTACTGGAGGACTTGACCTGGAAGCTCTCGTGATCATGTGCTATATCAAGCTACCTCTTCCTAGGGGAGGTGCCTGATTATTGTTGTGCTTCCTGGCTTGGTCTGACATGTCCCTGCCTGGCTGTGCGCTGTATTCGGGTCCCTGCCTTGCACTCTGTTGTGCCTCTTGGCACACGCTCTGAACCTGCACTCTGCCTTGTACTCGGTTGTGCCTCCTGGCACACGCTCTGACCCTGTGCTCTGTCTTGTACTTAGTTGTGCCTCCTGGCACACACTCTGATCCTGTGCTCTGTCTTATACTCAGTTGTGCCTCCTGGCACACGCTCTGACCCTGTGCTCTGTCTTGTACTTAGTTGTGCCTCCTGGCACACACTCTGATCCTGTGCTCTGTCTTATACTCAGTTGTGCCTCCTGGCACACGCTCTGACCCTGTGCTCTGTCTTGTACTTAGTTGTGCCTCCTGGCACACACTCTGATCCTGTGCTCTGTCTTATACTCAGTTGTGCCTCCTGGCACATGCTCTGATCCTGTACTCTGTCTCTTACTCAGTTGTGCCTCCTGGCACACGTTCCAATCCTGTACTCTGTCTCTTACTCAGTTGTGCCTCCTGGCACACATTCCAATCCTGCACTCTGTCTTATGCTCAGTTGTGCCCTCTGGCACACACCCTGCTCCTGTACTCTTACACCTGCTGCCTGACTCAGTGCTCTGACGTGCTCCTTGCACGCATCCTGCTTCACTCACACCCGGACGTACGAAGTCTCTGTATACCACGTGTTCCCGTGTCCATGCTTTACACGTTCCTGCAGACACACTCACCCACTCGTGCCTCCTGTGAGCCGGCCGCCTGGTGCCAGCAGTCTCACCCCCTGGGGCTTGCCCCTGATACTCCCTGTATAGGGGGTGGTCTTCACTAGGTCAGCTCGCCCTGGGAGGGTTGGTGCCACGACCCAGAGGGTCCACTCCAGGAGTCATCACAGATACTGTCTGCAATCATGCAAAAAACCCTAAGAAAAATTCCAACATGTCTGATATGCAAAAATACTGAGGCCACACGACCTCTCCCTCACTAAATCAGAACTCTGGTGTAACTGGACGCAAACAAAAGACACTGATATAACAGGGGATTAAAAATACTGCAAGACTGACATAAGCTGTGGCAAAAGAAACAGAGTCCAGCACAGGTCCCAGCAGGGAACCAGGCTGGACTCACACCAGCAAGGCAGAAATCAGAGAAGAGCAAAAAAATGGAGCAAATGCAAAACGATTCAGGCAGACAAATAGCTTATCTGAAAGGTGCAGGATGAAGTAGGAGGCAAGCAGACTTCCAAAATGCTCAGGAAGAAAACCAAATCACCGGCAAGAGCTGAGGAAAGGTTGCTCACTTAAATCACTCCAGTCTGTAACACCTGACCTCCAATCATCCTGCTCAGGTGATTGACTTCTGTCAGCCAGACCAGCTCCATTACCAGCAGCAACCACCAGAGGGAGCCCAAACGTGTTCACAACACATCACCGTGTGTAGTTGCACCACTCATATGCGCGATAGCTCCGCCCCAGAGTGGACTGACTGACGGAGCAGTCTGCAAACCGGAGGATTCCATTCACGTCAGATATTCCTAACGCTTCTTCAAATTGACCAACAAATAAAACAAAAATTAAAGCAGCAGATGTAATTCAATGTCATTGGCTAGTTGGCTTCCACATTCAGCTTGTGACTGTTCACACGAGCAGCATCTGCGATTGGCTAATTTTGCATCTGAATTTGTACAGTATTTGGTTGTGCTTTTAATTCCCTTACTGTTGCAGAAATTTCAGGCAAAACTGCTTTAAAGGCTAAAAATATTACAGGGAGAGAATACAAAGTTGAATTCTAAACAACACCATATATAATACGGTATGTCATATTAGTGTCACGTTGTCGAGTCACGCTGCCCTCTATGAGGTTTGGCGTCTCTAATGAGTGGTATAGTCACTGATGTCACCACTGTTTAGAGCCGCGGCGTCACGGGGAGCGCAGCGGGAGTCGGCAACTCTGATTAGGGGTGATGTCAGTACCCTGCAACTGTTAATAGCAGTAACATAAGTTACTGCTATTCACAGTCATCGAGGCCTGGATTTGGGGAATTCTGGACCACGTCAGAGCTGCATGGGAACATTTTTTTAAAATAAAATGGTGTACAAAGGACAGTGGTTTTTTTTCTTCTCTTTTTATGTTTTTTTCAGTTTGACATTGGTGGACTTCGGGGGATTTGGTGGACTATGACGGACCTGCATCCCTTTTTTTAAATAAATTGATTAACCAGGGAATGTGTGGGGGAGTGTTTTTTACAGAAAGTATTTTTGTGTGTTTTTATTTTTGATTACTGGATTAGTAATGGAGGTGTCTGACTGACATTAACCTAAATTACCATTACTCCGCCACCGCACCAGGGTAATTGGGAAGGGCAGGGCAAAGTGCCAGAATTGGCACGTCTAATGTGATTTGTCACTTTTTGGGTGTCTGTGGGCAGGTATACTTAGGTTGGAAAGGGCTCTATAACCATGGACCTTCCCAGCCTGATAATATAAGCCTGCAGCTTTCTGCTTTACCTTTGCTGAAAATCAAAAATAAGGAAGAACCCACATCACTTTCATAATTATTTGATATGCTTAACAAAGATAAACACCCTTTAGTGCCACATGATTAGCACTAAAGGTTGCAAGTTTATTATGTGTAGGGAGATTGTGAAATTATATATGTTCAGATAGCTATCCATTCTATCAATCTATCTACTGTATTTTTGTGGAGGAAAATGGAGGGTGCGTCTTATAGTCCGGATGTACCGGCTCTGACAGTGGTGGGGAGGCGGGGGAGCTGCATCGGTGGATCAGCAGGTCAAAGAGGCAGGAGCCGACTGCTACGGCTAACTCCTCTGCCCTCTGCTAAAGAGAAATGAATTTCCACTGTATTCCACGCCCATGGGTGTGGAGGGCCATGAAAATTAATTTCTCTTTAATAACACCTTGGTATAATTGGCCCCCAGCCCCGGTCATGTTATACATGGCCCCATCCTTATGACTGGCCCTCAACCCCGATCCTGGTATGCTGCAATACATATAAAGGTACTATGGAATCGGCCTGCTTGGGATAAACAAATCTGAGACCAAAGTTGAGACAAAATAAACTATATTAACAAAGCAATTATTAAAATATCCAAATAACCACAGCGCATTTCAACAGCGATATGCTGTGTTCATCAGGTGTCATGAAGACAGCGTATCGCTGTCGAAACGCGTTGTGGATATTTGGATATTTTAATAAAGGTTTGTACCTTTAATTTTAATCGCCTTGTTCCTTTTCTGCCTTAGCGTTCCTTAAAGACCGTGTTATTTTCTTTTTTTCCATTGCACATCCCTCTTTGAGGGTACGTCACCTGTGTTCAGGACCTGCGGTCACATAGTTCCCAGAGTGCATCTCGGCATTGTCCATCATTGATCACGTGCTACACGACTTCGTCCGCAGCAGGAAGAACCGCGATTCACAGGGAATCATCGTCTTCCACATTCACTTGTCACCGGGGTTATGCAGGGGTGCATAACCCCAGAAGGTTAGTGGCCCCTTGGCTGTCCTTCACCCACCCCACCCTAATTTGCTAACAGGTCGTGCTCATGTGCGCTCCCTATCTTTTTCTCTTGTTTTGCAGGATAGGGATGGGATCATGCATACAAGGATGAGATGGGGGCCCTGAATACCAGGATATGGATGGGGCCATGCACACTAGGATGAGATGGGAGCCCTGCATACCAGAATATGGATGGGGCATGCATACCAGAATGGTGATGGGGCCATGAATACTGGGACGAGATGGGGGCCATGCATACCAGGATAGGGATGA
Organism: Dendrobates tinctorius; assembly: GCF_039654945.1. Lineage (NCBI taxonomy): Eukaryota > Metazoa > Chordata > Amphibia > Anura > Dendrobatidae > Dendrobates > Dendrobates tinctorius. The sequence continues at coordinate 51,067,233 of NW_027361707.1, forward strand.
GGGGGCCATGCATACCAGGGTAGGGATGAGGGGGCCATGTGTGTCAGGATGGGGATGAGTGGACCATATACACAAGGATAGGGGATATCAAGTACAGAATTTTCCACATTTTCTGCTTCAATTTTTTTTCCCTTATTTCCTCCTCTAAAACCTAGGTGCATCTTATAGTCCGAAAAATACGGTATCTAATATCTATTTATTATCAATTATATAGCTAATATCTTTCTATCATCTATCTATATCTTAATATAAGATTGCTTTATTAGTTATGTAAATTAGCTTAAGTTACAAAGATCATCATAGTATGTAGGATGTTATACGGGTACAAGGCAAGAAAAAGATGGTACACTCGCATAGCACTTGTGACGTCTGCCTGCGGTCTGGACTGCAGCCAGACAGCACCCCGAGAAACACTGATACCCTTTACCCCAATACAGGGATCTGGATTTATAGCAGAGCCCAGGAGGCACTGTCTGAATAGGAGCAATGACCAGAGCAGGACAGTCGCCAGAAAGGTGTTCCAATACAGGACACAGAGGCAATGATATCCGAGACTAAACCAGTCAGGCAGCAACGGTACAAAAACAGTAGACAGTAGCAGAGTCAGATTCCAGGCCGAAGCCAGAGTCATAAACCAGGAGAGTCGCAGAGGTACAGAATCGTTAGGCAGAAGCAGAGTCAGAATCCAGGCCGAAGTCAGAGTCATAAACCAGGAGGGCAGCAGAGGTACAAAGTCGTTAGGCAGAAGCAGCGTCAGAATCCAGGCCGAAGTAAGAGTCATAAACCAGGAGGGCAGCAGAGGTACAGAATCGTTAGGCAGAAGCAGAGTCAGAAGTCCAGGCAAAAGTCAGAGTCAGTCAACAGCAATTCACACAGTAACACGCAGGGGAACCAAGAATATATCCGGCGGCCTGCAAGAGCAGTCCCAAGGTATTTGAGGGATTAGGTCATCCCTTACAGGCCCGTGGCCTGATGATGTCATCCGGACCGCCCCCAGGACCAGGCTGGATGGTATTGCACCAGCCCCTTCATGACTGACCAAGGAGCGAAGCCTGCGTCCAGCGGACGCCTGCGCAGGAGCCTCATGACTATCGCCGCCACCACTCGGGGTTGAAGCACAACGCCTCCCAGAGACCAAGGCCGAGACTGCAGGCCACGGGTCAGACGGTGATAGGACAGTCCGGCGCCTCCTAGTGGTCGAGGCCGGAACAGCAGGCCCCGAGTCTGACGGTGATGTGATAGTCCGGCGCCTCCTACTGGCCGAGGCCGGGACAGCAGGCCCCGAGTCTGGCGGTGCCGTGACAGTACCCCCCCTCTAAGAGGGGCCTCCGGACCCTCAAAACCCGGTTTGTCAGGGTGGAGGAGGTGAAACCTGCTAATCAACCGCTTTGCACGAATGTCACTAGCGGGGACCCAGGACCTCTCCTCTGGGCCGTAGCCCTTCCAATGCACCAAATATTGTACCGAGTTTCTCACTAGACGGGAATCAAATATGCCCTGGACCTCATACTCCAAGGCGCCCTTGACCAAAACTGGAGGAGGAGGGGACCGGATGGGATGAATTGGGGAGCGGTATACCTTGAGGAGGGACTTATGAAAAACATTAGGAATTTTAAAAGACTGCGGGAGCTTTAACCGAAACGCTACTGGGTTAATTACCTCTAATATTTCATATGGGCCGATGAACCTGGGACCCAGTTTGGCCGACGGTACCTTAAGTTTGATGTTTCTTGTAGAGAGCCAAACCTTGTCACCAACTCCCAGGTGCGGCCCCTGGGATCGTCGTCTATTGGCTGCCGAAGTCTGTCTAATTTGAGCCCCTTTAAAATTAGAGTTTACTTCAGACCAAATAGTCTTTAGACAATGTATATTTTGCTCAACCCCTGGGATTTCCGACATCTTGGCCGAAAATGATCCAAAGCGCGGATGTAGACCGAGGTTACAGAAGAAGGGGGTGGTTTTGATGGAGTCTTGGTATCTATTATTGAGAGCGAACTCTGCCAATGGCAAATGTTCCACCCAATCTGACTGATGTGCTGAGACATAGCAGCGGAGGTATTGCTCCAGCATTTGGTTGGCACGCTCAGTTTGACCATTCGTCTCGGGATGGTATGCCGAGGAAAAAGACAACTCAACACCAATACGTCTACAGAACGCCCTCCAGAACTTCGAGACGAACTGGGTACCCCTGTCGGATACGATATTTGCCGGAACGCCGTGCAAACGTACAACGTGAAGAACAAACAACTTACTTAAGGTTTCAGAGTTGGGTAAGCCGGACAGGGGAACAAAGTGAGACTGTTTACTGAACCTGTCCACCACCACCCAAATACAAGTTTTCCCCTCGGAGGGTGGCAGGTCTGTAATGAAGTCCATGGAGATGTGGGTCCATGGACTTTCAGGGGTGGGCAAGGGCTGAAGCCAGCCGGCAGGACGGTTATGGGGGGACTTGGCGCGGGCACAGACTTCACACGCTGAGACGTACTCCTTACAGTCCTTGGCCACCGTTGGCCACCAAAAGTTCCTGGTTACCAGCCTAGTGGTATTATTGAGACCAGGGTGGCCTGCCAGGACGGAGTCGTGAGATTCTTTTAACACTCGTAAGCGAAAGGTAGCTGGGACGAATAATTTTTTGGGGGGCGTAGTATCAGGAACTTGTTCTGATGACCTACGGATCTCCTCCAGAAGGTCCAGAGATACTGCCGACACGATAATGCCATTAGCCAATATGGGAGCTGGTTCATAGTCCTCGGTGTGTGTGTGACAAAAGCTGCGGGAGAGGGCATCTGCCCTCACATTTTTGGTTCCGGGGCGAAAGGTGATTAAAAAAAATCGAACCTGGAGAAAAACAAGGCCCACCTGGCCTGCCTAGGGTTTAGTCTTTTAGCCGACTCTAGGTAGGTTAGGTTTTTGTGATCGGTAATAACAGTAACTTTGTGTTTGGCGCCTTCGAGGAAGTGGCGCCATTCCTCGAAGGCCCACTTAATTGCCAATAATTCTCGGTTGCCGATGTCATAGTTTCTCTCCGTGGCAGAGAATTTGCGGGAGAAAAAGGCACATGGACGAAGCTGAGTGAGGGATGCAGAGCCTTGTGAGAGCACTGCTCCCACTCCGACTTCGGAGGCATCTACTTCCACAATAAACGGGTGGTCCAAGTTTGGTTGAATCAACACCGGGTTGGCCACGAAGCACTCTTTTAGTGTGGAAAAAGCCCTGGTTGCCTCAGGATTCCAATTAGTCACGTCCGCCCCTTTCCGGGTAAGGTCCGTGAGTGGCTTGGCAATCTCTGAGAATCCCCTGATGAATTTGCGATAATAATTCGCAAATCCCAAAAATCGCTGGAGTGCTTTCAGCGATTTGGGTTGTACCCAATCCTTAATGGGTTGAATCTTGGCGGGATCCATGCGGAACCCCTTGCCTGAGACCATGTATCCTAAGAACTGCACCTCTTCGCCAAAAAAAACACATTTTTCAAATTTCGCGAACAAAGAGTTTTCGCGTAGTCTTTGCAGTACTGAACGGACGTGTTGAGCATGAGTCACAGGGTCGGCAGAATAAATCAAAATGTCGTCCAGATATACGACGACATACACCCCACAAATATCTCTGAAAATATCATTGACGAAGTGCTGGAATACTGCAGGAGCGTTACTGAGTCCGAAGGGCATTACCAGGTACTCAAAATGGCCAAGGGGTGTATTAAAGGCCGTTTTCCATTCGTCCCCATCTCTTATGCGGACCAGGTTATATGCCCCCCGGAGGTCAAGCTTAGTAAACCAGCGAGCTCCCAGTAACTGATTAAACAGATCAGGAATGAGTGGCAGCGGGTATTGATTTTTTACGGTTATGGCGTTCAGCTCACGGTAGTCAATGCATGGTCTGAGTCCACCATCTTTTTTCTCTACAAAGAAAAACCCAGCTCCTACAGGTGAGGTGGAAGGTCTAATGAAGCCTTTTCGAAGGCTGTCTGCTATGTATTCCTTCATGGCTACACGCTCAGGACCAGAGAGGTTGAATATTCTCCCCTTAGGGAGACGGGCACCAGGGACCAATTCAATAGGACAATCGTATTCTCTGTGAGGAGGTAGTTTCTCCGACTCCACTATAGAGAAAACATCTTCATAATCCCTAAACGCATATGGAATAGAAGGTGTTTTAATTTTAATCTGGTTTACTGAAAAAGACATACAGTTACTCTGACACCATGGACTCCAGCGCACAACGTCACCTATGCGCCAGTCAATAACCGGATTATGTTGGTGCAACCATGGCATGCCTAACACAACTGGATCTGATAAATTGTATATAACAAAAAATGACATTTGTTCGTTATGTAATGTCCCCACTGACATAGAAATTTCGGCAGTAACGAATTCCACGCCTCCTTGGAATATAGATGTACCATTAATCGCAGTAGTCTGAATAGGCGCTTTAAGCCTTGACAGAGGTACACCAAGGCTCTTAGCAAATAAAAAATCCATAAGGTTGACGGCAGCACCACAATCCACATAAGCCTTCACACACAGACGTTTCTTAGCAAAAGAAAGGGAAACTGGTAACAACAGTTTGGCCGCATTTGCGGGCAATACCTGACCCCCAGCGCTGTCCAGGGGGTGATGGTCCAGGAATGTGGATTTCCAACAGCCAGCATTTTCCTTGAAGCTTCCAGGCTGCAGCATGCTTGAGCCTGAGAGTGACTTCCCAGGCTGTGCAATGTAACAGGTGTTTGGGTCCAGAATCAGCTCAGTCAGGAGGAAGGAAAAAAAAAGGTGAGGAAAACTGCTTTTATCTGTGTTAAGTATAGACACAAAAAGCCGTTTTATTTTTTGGGCCGGATATAATGTGACGTCTGCCTGCGGTCTGGACTGCAGCCAGACAGCACCCCGAGAAACACTGATACCCTTTACCCCAATACAGGGATCTGGATTTATAGCAGAGCCCAGGAGGCACTGTCTGAATAGGAGCAATGACCAGAGCAGGACAGTCGCCAGAAAGGTGTTCCAATACAGGACACAGAGGCAATGATATCCGAGACTAAACCAGTCAGGCAGCAACGGTACAAAAACAGTAGACAGTAGCAGAGTCAGATTCCAGGCCGAAGCCAGAGTCATAAACCAGGAGAGTCGCAGAGGTACAGAATCGTTAGGCAGAAGCAGAGTCAGAATCCAGGTCGAAGTCAGAGTCATAAACCAGGAGGGCAGCAGAGGTACAAAGTCGTTAGGCAGAAGCAGCGTCAGAATCCAGGCCGAAGTAAGAGTCATAAACCAGGAGGGCAGCAGAGGTACAAAGTCGTTAGGCAGAAGCAGCGTCAGAATCCAGGCCGAAGTAAGAGTCATAAACCAGGAGGGCAGCAGAGGTACAAAGTCGTTAGGCAGAAGCAGCGTCAGAATCCAGGCCGAAGTAAGAGTCATAAACCAGGAGGGCAGCAGAGGTACAAAGTCGTTAGGCAGAAGCAGCGTCAGAATCCAGGCCGAAGTAAGAGTCATAAACCAGGAGGGCAGCAGAGGTACAGAATCGTTAGGCAGAAGCAGAGTCAGAAGTCCAGGCAAAAGTCAGAGTCAGTCAACAGCAATTCACACAGTAACACGCAGAGGAACCAAGAATATATCCGGCGGCCTGCAAGAGCAGTCCCAAGGTATTTGAGGGATCAGGTCATCCCTTACAGTCCCATGGCCTGATGATGTCATCCGGACCGCCCCCAGGACCAGGCTGGATGGTAATGCACCAGCCCCTTCATGACTGACCGAGGAGCGAAGCCTGCGTCCAGCGGACGCCTGCGCAGGAGCCTCATGACTATCGCCGCCACCACTCGGGGTTGAAGCACAACGCCTCCCAGAGACCAAGGCCGAGACTGCAGGCCACGGGTCAGACGGTGATAGGACAGTCCGGCGCCTCCTAGTGGTCGAGGCCGGAACAGCAGGCCCCGAGTCTGACGGTGATGTGATAGTCCGGCGCCTCCTACTGGCCGAGGCCGGGACAGCAGGCCCTGAGTCTGGCGGTGCCGTGACAGCACTCGTATGGCATATGTGTGGCGCCCTGCATCTTTATCACCACAAAAGGGTTAAATATGTACTGCTTTGTATATTTTGTGAGCAATGGGAGGTATGCTTTCTCTGCTAGAGACCACAACACACACACACACAATTTGCCTCACTCCCTCACTTGTCTGAAGCTTAGAGCTTTGCAGACATGCCCTAACTGGGAGGGGGAGGAGTCGTGAGTTGTTGTTTCAGTGAAGAAGAACGAGGAAGAAGGCTCTTGGAAGCCATGTTAAAACATGTGCTTGATCCAGGAGTACAGCTAAAGAAGCATCAGGGAACCTGCCCCTTAGACCATCCATGCTTTCAGAGCAGGGTGGTAAGCTGAGAGACTGTGTGGATTTATACAACCAACAGTATCGTGTTTTCCCCGGGAAAACTGCAGCAAACTAGGATCACTGAAGGATAGTGCAAGTGGGAACTTGAGCTGCTCACACACAGGATCCATGCTGCAAGTTGCCAGAGGAGAAATACACAGTGAGTAGAGGCTATATCGGAAGTTTTAGACTCTGGGAAGCCTTGGTCCCAGAAGGGATTAGAATAGCAGGAAGCTTACACTGAGTCATAGCAGGGAAGGATAACTCCCATTCTACAGAACAGACTGTAACCTGGTGAGAGTCGTAATATCTCCTCTGAACTGCACCTGAACTACAGTAAATGATAACGTGACTTTCCTTGTCTCCTGCCTTATTACTCCATGCCTTTTACTTCCATCACAATCTCTGGGGGTCTGCCCTCGTTGGAGAGGGTTTAACATCTGCACTACCAACACCATCTACTTCCCCAGGGATCATCTGCTGTGCCGCCTATACTACAGTCGAACACTCCAACTGGCATCACGAATCAATACATAAACTTTATCCCCATTCAAATTCAACCCCTTTTACATGACCGCCCGAGGCCACGGACCAGGTCACTGCCACTGTGACATTTCCCATTGAAGTTAACGGGCCCAGCACCGAGTATCCCATGGCCTCTGGGGCGTGTCATATGCATGGCACTCATCCTACTTTTCTGAAGCAATATCCTAGTGATTTTTTAGACGCGAATGTGAGAGAGCCCTAATGGTGATTATGGAACGACAACGTGTAAATAGCATTGTCTGAATACCGTTTTAGCCGTATTACCGTGTTCTTATTGTGCCATAATTTACTATATCGCCCTGTTTACTTTTACCTTTGATATTGTGCCATAGACACTAAATAGTCATTTGTATTAATCAAATAAATAGTTGTTGGTTAAGTGTCACTGTCTCCTCATTCGCTGTGCTGTTTCTTCAGCGTACTTATTAACAGTATTACTAATTTGCAATGGATCCCAAACTTTTACTTATCAGTAATAAACCATGATTGCTCTTATGGGGTAGTTGGTCCCCCACAGACTCAAGGGCACAGATGTGACTGCAACCTCTGCATCCCATTATAGCTAAGCTCACTGTTATTAGTGCCATTAATTTAGCTACTGCACTGCACTTTCCCTTGAATATGCTGCTGGAACTAATCTAAATGTTGGTGCTGACTAGCAATTTATCCTTCATTGGTTCCAGCGGTACAGAACTTTGTCCCTCATGATCTGAAGAGCAAGAAGATGCGATGGAGGAAGAGGATAGATATGTGACAAACAGTGGCACAATAAGAGTCCGATGGGCCCCGGTGCAAGATCAGTCCCCCCATCCTGATATATATGTCCCTCATCCTGGAGTGTGTGTGTGTGTATATATATATATATATATATATATATATATATATACACACAGTGCTCCAAAAAATAGAGGGAACACTTAATCAACAGAATTTAACTCCAAGTAAATCAAACTTCAGGGAAACTGTCCACTTAGGAAGCAACACCGATTGACAATCAATTTCACATACTGTTGTGCAAATGGAATAGACAACAGATGGAAATTATTGGCAATTATCAAGACACCCTCAATAAAGGAGTGGTTCTGCAGGTGGGGACCACAGACCACATCTAAGTACCAATGCTCTCTGGCTGATGTTTTGGTCACTTTTGACTGTTGGTTGTGCTTTCACACTCGTGGTAGCATGAGACGAACTCTACAACCCACACAAGTGGCTCAGGTAGTGCAGCTCATTCAGGATGGCACATCAATGCGAGCTGTGGCAACAACCCAGCAGCAGGACCGCTACCTCAGCCTTTGTGCAAGGAGGAACAGGAGGAGCACTGCCAGATCCCTGCAAAATGACCTCCAGCAGGTCACAAATGTGCACTTGTCTGCACAAACGGTTAGAAACCGACTCCATGAGGGTGGTCTGAGGGCCCGACGTCCACAGAAGGGGGTTGTGCTCACAGCCCAACACCGTGCAGATCGATTGGCATTTGCCACAGAACACCAGGATTGGCAAATTCGCCACTGGCGTCCTGTGCTCTTCACAGAGGAAAGCAGGTTAACAATGAGCACATGTGACAGATGTGACAGAGTCTGGAGACGCCGTAGAGAGTGATCTGCTGCCTGCAACATCCTACAGCATGACCGGTTTGGCAGTGGAACAGTAATGGTGTGGGGTGGCATTTCTTTGGAGGGCCGCATGGTGGGCTGTGAGCACAACCCCCATCTGTGGACGTCAGACCTCAGACCATCCTCATGAAATAGGTTTGTAACCGTTTGTGCAGACACATGCACGCTTGTGGCCTGCTGGAGGTCATTTTGCAGGGCTCTGGCAGTGCTCCTCCTGTTCCTCCTTGCACAAAGGCTGAGGTAGCCGTCCTACTGCTGAGTTGTTGCCCTCCTACGGCCCCCTTCACATCTCCTGGTGTACTGGCCTGTCTCCTGGTAGCGCCTCCAGCATCTGGACACTACGCTGACAGACACAGCAAACCTTCTTGCCACAGCTCGCAATGATGTGCCATCCTGAATGAGCTGCACTACCTGAGCCACTTGTGTGGGTTGTAGAGTCCTTCTCATTCTACCACGAGTGTGAAAGCACAGCCAACATTCAAAAGTGACCGAAACATCAGCCAGAAAGCATTGGTACTGAGATGTGGTCTGTGGTCCCCACCTGCAGAACCACTCCTTTATTGAGGGTAGCTTGATAATTGCCAATAAATTCCATCTGTTGTCTATTCCATTTGCACAACAGCATGTGAAATTGATTGTCAATTGATGTTGCTTCCTAAGTGGACAGTTTGATTTCACAGAAGTTTGATTTACTTGGAGTTATATTCTGTTGTTTAAGTGTTCCCTTTATTTTTTGAGCAGTGTCTCTATATATATATATATATATATATATATATATATACACACACACAATATATTTTTGTCCATCATCCTGGTATATATGTCCCTCATCCTGGCCCCATCCTAGTATGTATATGCCCCAACATGATGTTTGTGTCTTATCCTGGGCTCATCCTGGTATATATATATCCCCCATCCTGATATATATCCCTTATCTTGGGCCCCATCCTGGTATATGTCCCTTATCCTTGTATATATACAGCTCTGGCAAAAATTAAGAGACCACTGCAAAATTTTCAGTTTGTCTGATTTTTCTCTTTATAGGTATATTTTTGAGTAAAATGTAAATTGCTCTTTTAGTCTATAAACTACTGACAACATGTCTTCGAATTTCCAAGCACTAAATTTTGTATCTATTTTCACAAAATGAGAAATGATAAAATACCAAAAAATGCAGTACTTGCAGACCTCAAATAATGCTAAGAAAACAAGTTCAGAATCATTTAGAAACAACAATACTAATGTTTTAACTCAGGAAGAGTTCTGAAATCAATATTTTGTGGAATAACCATGATTTTTAATCACAGCTTTCATGCGTTTTGGCATGCTTTCCACCAGTCTTTCACACTGCATTTGAGTGACCTTATGCCATTCCTGGTATAAAAATTGAAGCAGTTCTTTGATGGCTTGTGACTATCCATCTTCCTCTTGATTACAATCCAGAGGTTTTCAATGGGGTTCAGGCCTGGAGATTGGACTGGCCATGACAGGGATTTGATGTGGTGGTCCTTCATCCACACATTGATTGACCTAGCTGTGTGGCATGGCGCATTGTCCTGCTGGAAAAACCAGTCCTCAGAGTTGGGGAACATTTCCTGAGCAGAAGGAATCAACTGTTTTTCCAGGATAACCTTGTATGCGGCTTGATGCATACGTCCTTCGCAGAGATTAACCTGCCCAATTCCAGCCTTGCTAAAGCATCCTCAGATCATCACTGATCCTCCACCAAATTTCACAGTGGATGCAAGAGACTGTGAATTGTACGCCTCTCCAGGTCTCCGTCTAACCATTAGATGACCAGGTGTTGGGAAAAGCTGAAGATTAGACTCATCAGAGAAGATTACCTTACTCCAGTCCTCTATGGTCCAATCCTTTTGGTCTTTGGCAAACTTCAACCTGACTCTCCTTTGCTTATCATTGATGAAAGGCTTTTTTTCTAGCTTTACATGACTTGAGCCCTGCCTCTAGGAGCCTGTTACGAACTGTTCTTGCCATGCACTTCACCCCAGCTGCCATTTGCCATTCCTTTTGTAGGTCACTTGATGTCATTCTGCTGTGGCTGAGTGACATTCCAATAAGATGACTGTCTTCCCGGTCAGTGTAGAGTCGTTTTCACCTTCCGCCAGTCTGTAGCTTTGTTGTCCCCAATGTCTGCTGCTTGACCTACTTGTAATGGACTGCCGTCTTAGAAATCTTAAGGATGGAGGCAACATGACGGTCACTGTATCCCTCTGCTAATAAAGCCAGAATTGAGCCCTTCTTTTCCTTACTCAAGACTTTTCTTTTCAACTCCTTTGGCATGGTTAAAAGTAATTTTTTCATTCCTATTACTTTTGGGATATTACAAGCCCTTGTTTTGCCATCCAGCTTGTCCTATTGCAAGAGGATTGTGAACACCACAGCAGGGTTTTTTTTATATTTTCCCTCGTTAAATAAGATTTTGTTTGTTCAGGTGATCACCTAATCAGAAGCACATTAAGTAGAATGAGGTGTACTCTGGTTGGAATTCAACTGGCACTGGAATGGAATGGCTGTCAGACGTGCAGAGAAGCTGAGCTTTATAAAACTGTGCAGTGGTCTCTTAATTTTTGCCAGAGCTGTATATATTATATATATATATATATATATATATAAAAATATAAGAGAATTGGGATCCAGCAAAAAGATGAAAGTTCACCAGAATGATAAAATCTTCTTCTTTATTTATCCATTGAATCATATAAAAAATATATGAGGAACTCCAAACAATTGGTAACATTCCAGCAAGGGACTACATGTTTCAGCACTATGTGCCTTCTTCACGGTCCTATTCATTTGAATAGGACCGTGAAGAAGGCACATAGTGCTGAAACATGTAGTCCCTTGCTGGAATGTTACCAATTGTTTGGAGTTCCTCATATATTTTTTATATGATTCAATGGATAAATAAAGAAGATTTTATAATTCTGGTGAACTTTCATCTTTTTGCTGGATCCCAATTCTCTTATATTTCTATTTGTTGGGGCATACTCCCTGCCTGGATCCGTGCAGAATATAAGGTGAACACCGACTATTGCATTAAGAGGAACTCCTTTATGGTGAGCTGGCTATATGTTTTTTACATTGTTTGAATATATATATATATATATACATACAGTATATGCCCTCCATCCTAGTATGTACAGTACAGACCAAAAGTTTGGACACACCTTCTCATTCAAAGAGTTTTCTTTATTTTCATGACTATGAAAATTGTAGATTCACTCTGAAGGCATCAAAACTAGGAATTAACACACGTGGAATTATATAATTAACAAAAAAGTGTGAAACAACTGAAAATATGTCTTATATTCTAGGTTCTTCAAAGTAGCCACCTTTTGCTTTGATTACTGCTTTGCACACTCTTGGCATTCTCTTGATGAGCTTCAAGAGGAGGTAGTCACCGGAAATGGTCTTCCAACAGTCTTGAAGGAGTTCCCAGAGATGCTTAGCACTTGTTGGCCCTTTTGCCTTCATTCTGTGGTCCAGCTCACCCCAAACCATCTCGATTGGGTTCAGGTCTGGTGACTGTGGAGGCCAGGTCATCTAGCGTAGCACCCCATCACTCTTCTTCTTGGTCAAATAGCCCTTACACAGCCTGGAGGTGTGTTTGGGGTCATTGTCCTGTTGAAAAATAAATGATGGTCCAACTAAGCGCAAACCGGATGGAATAGCATGCCGCTGCAAGATGCTGTGGTAGCTATGCTGGTTCAGTATGCCTACAATTTTGAATAAATCCCCTACAGTGTCACCAGCAAAGCACACCCACACCATCACACCTCCTCCTCCATGCTTCACGGTGGGAACCAGGCATGTAGAGTCCATCCGTTCAACTTTTCTGCGTTGCACAAAGACACGGTGGTTGGAACCAAAGATCTCAAATTTGGACTCATCAGACCAAAGCGCAGATTTCCACTGGTCTAATGTCCATTCCTTGTGTTCTTTCGCCCAAACACGTCTCTTCTGCTTGCTGCCTGTCCTTAGCAGTGGTTTCCTAGCAGCTATTTTACCAAGAAGGCCTGCTGCACAAAGTCTCCTCTTAACAGTTGTTGTAGAGATGTGTCTGCTGCTAGAACTCTGTGTGGCATTGACCTGGTCTCTAATCTGAGCTGCTGTTAACCTGCAATTTCTGAGGCGGGTGACTCGGATGAACTTATCCTCCACAGCAGAGGTGACTCTTGGTCTTCCTTTCCTGGGGCGGTCCTCATGTGAGCCAGTTTCTTTGTAGCGCTTGATGGTTTTTGCCACTGCACTTGGGGACACTTTCAAACTTTTCCCAATTTTTCGGTCTGACTGACCTCCATTTCTTAAAGTAATGATGGACACTCGTTTTTCTTTACTTAGCTGCTTTTTTCTTGCCATAATACAAATTCTAACAGTCTATTCAGTAGGACTATCAGCTGTGTATCCACCAGACTTCTGCACAACACAACTGATGGTCCCAACCCTATTTATAAGGCAAGAAATCCCACTTATTAAACCTGACAGGGCACACCTGTAGAGTGAAAACCATTTCAGGAGACTACCTCTTGAAGCTCATCAAGAGAATGCCAAGAGTGTGCAAAGCAGTAATCAAAGCAAAAGGTGGCTACTTTGAAGAACCTAGACTATAAGACATATTTTCAGTTGTTTCCCACTTTTTGTTAATTATACAATTCCACGTGTGTTAATTCATAGTTTTGATGCCTTCAGAACGAATCTACAATTTTCATAGTCATGAAAATAAAGAAAACTCTTTGAATGAGAAGGTGTGTCCAAACTTTTGGTCTGTACTGTATGTCCATCATTCTGGTATATATGTACCTTATCCTGGCCCCATCCTAGTATATATATCCCCCAACCTGGTATATGTCCCTTCTCCTGGGCCCACCCTGGTATATATATCCCCCGGCCTGGTATATCTCCCTCTCCTTGGGCCCCATCCTGGTATATATACACCCATCCTAGTATCTGTCCCTTATCCTGGGACTCATCCTGGTATATATATCCTCCATCCTGGTATATGTCCTTTCTCTTGGGCCCCATCCTGGTATATGTCCCTCCTCTTGGGCCCCATCCTGGTATATATACGCCCATCCTGATATCTGTCCCTTATCCTGGCCCCCATCCTGGTATCTGCCCCTTCTCTTGGGACCCATCCTGATATATATATATATATATATTGCCCATCCTTGTGTATATGTCCCTTATCCTTGGCCCCATCCTAATATATACTGTTTATCCCCCATCCTGGTATATGTCTCGTATCGCCACGCGGTGTCCTCTTCTGAAGCCGGTAGCTGACTTCAGTGTGCAAGCGACAGGAGAGCATGACGTCACTGCCATACGCCCTCAGTCATATGTATGCCAACATCAGCTGCTGCATGTATTACCGCACATAAACCGGATGGGTCCATGCACCGCAATGCACTTCAGCTGAATGTGTGTCCATGTTCATGATAGTTTGGTATGCCGAAGAGATCTGATCAATTGGGGTAACTTGGCGCTGTACACAAGGTAAACATTACCCTTTAGACCGCATTTTACTGTGGATTCACACTGAAAGAAATCCATAGAAAATGTGCTCCCTTGATGGAACCATAAATCATGAGGTATGCCTCTAATATTAAAGTGACCATTCCTTGCATATTGTTAGTAAAAGTTGTACTTTTAACTCAGCCATGTATAAATCCAGAGAACAAGTAATTAACTAAAAAATATCAACTTACTACAAGTTTGACTTGGCCTATACTATTACACCAACACACTCAATTTAGAATTAATCTGTTAAATAGTCATGAATGATATATTGCTACATGACTAAGTGATTTCTTGGTCTTTATCCCTAAGGATACAAGAGACACTTCCTCATGGCTCCGCTGAGGACATGGTTTAGGCTTAAGGCTATGTGACCACGTAGCGTTTTAAACCGGACACTAAAAAACGGACTCCTTCCCAGAAATCGCACGTTTTTACCGCGATTATGTTCGCGATTTTGCCGCGATTTTCACGTGCGAAATTCAAGCACTTTCCAAGCGATTTGAAGCATCGCTTGGAAAGTGATTGAAAGGTTGGTCACACTCGTCAAATATAGTGTTTGACAAGTGTGACCAGCTTTTTACTATTGAGGCTGCCTATGCGGCATCAATAGTAAAAGATAGAATGTTAAAAATGATAAAAAAAGAAAAAATCGAGGTATATTTACCTTCCGACGTCCCGCGCTGTCTCAGCGACGCTCCCGTTCCCAGCGATGCCTTGCGAGACCTTTGATGTTGTTGGTCTCACGAGACCACTAGAGTAACGCGAGACTACGTCATCACAGGTCCTTGCCGCAAAGCATTACTGGGAATGCTGAGGAAGGCTGTGTGTGATGCCGGGAAGTAAATATACCCCGATTTTTTATTTTTTACTCTTTTTTTTACAGGGAGATGGTACCCAGGGCCTGAAGGACAGTCTCCTCTTCTCCACACCGTGGGTACCATCCGCACATGAGACGCTTAACTTTGCGCATGGTGGGCATAGCCACATGCGGGAAGTAAGTGGTTCTCATGCATTCCTATGGGTGCGGAATCGCGGCAATTTTTTACGATTCCGCAAAAAGAATGAGCATGCTGAGATTTTTTCCGCGATGCGATTCTGCCGTGGAATAAAGCACAGCATTCGCACAGCATGTGCGGAATGCCATAGGAATGCATGGGGTGCGTTCTGTATGAGTTTTTTAAACGTTTTCGCAGCGTTTTCGCGCCGAAAATCGCGGCAAAAACGCTTAAAAATCGGATCGTGGGCACACAGCCTAATTCACACTTGTAATGTGGAGAACAGTGAGTATTCCAGCAGCTGTCCTTGGTGGCTTGCAAGTAGCGCATAACGCCACTGCCAGGTGCTGCTTACAAGCATATAGCAGCTGCTGCCACCGGAGAAGGGTGCTGCGAGGGCGTGCAGGGAAGGTAAGAATGTTTTTTTTTTCTGCTCTGGGCCATGTGTGGGGAAGGTGACTTGACGGGCAGACTTGACTGGAAGTAGGAGGGGACGATTTGTGCACTATAGACAGAGATTGGCAATGACAGAAAGGTAACAGCAAGGAAAGACAGAAAAGACAGTAATGAAATTTCACCACAAGATGGCAGGGGGGAGTGTAGTTCAGGACTTGACATCAGCTTACGGCTATAAAAACTGTTTAGTCATGGAGGCGGGGAGATAGGAACCCAGGAGGGAAATTCCCAGTGAGAGAGGGGATATGTTATGGAAATATATATGTATTTCATATAGATCTCACTTGCCTGCTATAGACTATATACTCCATATACTGCTATATACTCATGTATTCTTATATACTCATATACACACAGATACATATTCACAGTTTGAACCTTGTAACTAGTTGGTGGAAATGACCTCCCGCCCCCCCATGAGAGAGTCTGGGGAGCAGATGATATCTTATGATAGCATTGTCTTGTGATACTTGTCCCAGACATAGAAATAGGAAGTTAGGCCAGATGTGCCAGCCGATATCAGAACATTGCTGACATTGTAAGACAAAGGGCAGTATATCATCTGATGCTTAAGTCACCTTAGGTCGGACGCCCATATATGTTTATGCATTTAAACTGACCAATTAGCTAAGAAGTAAAGCCTTTATGTTAATGAGTAACCACTCCTTTCTGTACAACTGATAAAACCAAGTATATTCAATAATCTTCCAGAGTTTTTGCTGGAAGGTATTGCTGCTAACCATTGTGTGGCGTCTTTCCTTCTTTGAGTGCTCAATAAGACTCTGTCTAATCAGGACAGGCCACAGTACGCACAGGGGTAAATCTACCCAAATCAAAAATAAATCCACATCAAGTGGCGCCCAACGAGGCGTGGACGAAAACGCACGGGGATCCTGCTGACCGGAGAGGACAGAGGTGCCGGCCAAGGTCTTGGCTCATGGGAACGGAGATTTGCGCAACTCCATAAGTAAGGTAAGAAAATCTAGTTATCTTACCTGAATGTTCCCTGTGCCCAGTCCGGGTCAGCAACTCTAGCCGGTCAGTGTGGTCACCAAACCCAGGTAGTGTAAAAAAAGTCCACGAGCAAATCCAAACCCTGGGATAAGCTAAGTGTGTACTGTGGTCCTGTGTGTCTAAGATCCGGGTGGGAGAGTTGGTGGGAAATTGTGACAGATTTGTGTTTATGGTTGATGGTAGACCGATAACGGGGGAGTTTGACCCCCTCAGATAGGTCCTCACAAATACACCTGGACACAGGGGGAGGACAGGTGAAGCCTTGCCCAGGGACAGGTGGTGGGGGCCTTACGGAGATATCACAAGGCAAATCTCACATCAAGCTATCACAACAAACATCCGTGCACAGGAAGGGACAACAGCGCCCACGCCAGGCCACGCGGTAGTGTTAGCTTAGGGGAGATATTGCGAGCCAAACCACTTGACAGGTTGCCACCAACACACCTGGTCACAGGGAAGGACAGGAGAAGCCGGCTCAGGCATCAGGTGGTGGCAACATAGTGGGAGTTATCACATTACTGATACTGACGAGCCAGTCAGGACGTCCGGTACAGAGTGTTAACATTCCCGGGTCACCAGCGCAGTGCACCCAGTGTGGTTGGCAGTTATCGGTTACCAGCAGCTGTTTCACATACGCATCACAAGACAAGGGCTTTCTATCTCTCTCCCTCGACGTCTATATGTGAATTCATTGCAGGTTTCCGCGAAGATCTGAAGCAGAAAGAGTTTTGCCTTTTTTTATTGTAAACTTCCTCTTTTGCCTGCAGGGTGTGCCCCTGATATATATATATATATATATATATATATATATATATATATATATTCATATTGTTATATTTTGGACTCTGCTTTTCACTATTTTATGTTTTATTTTGCATTTTTTTGGCAGTGGTTTTTGTTACTGTAGTATGAGAATTTTCGGGAAAGCTGGGTCATTTTGAGTCTGTTTTTTTGGTTTTCCATTGTTCTCAGATTTCACTGAGAGACGCAGGCAGGGAAAAAAAAAAAAAAAAGAGGAAGTTGGGTGCCTGCATTCTTCATTCTACATTAACCCTTTTATTGTTGGTTTAAAGTTTTATATACTATATACTTTTTGATTTTATCAATTATTTTTGGGTTTCATCCTCTAAAAATCTTTTTAAGGAAAAAAAAGAAAGAAAAATCATTTTTCCCTTTTTATCTTTTTAGTTTTCTTCCACTTTTTGTGACATTTTGTCAGTTTTTTAGGTTTAGTTTTCACCTCTTTCTTTCAGTTTTTGTCATGGTTAGGACATGGTTAATGTCCTGTTCTGACAGGGTTAACATTGCCGGCCTCTCTTTGGATCTGGGAGGGGTATTTATGCTCACTCCATACTGGCATTCTCTGTCAGTTATACTGCTATTCTGGTGTGTCTGACCCCCTGGTGTGCGTGTACTCTGCATTGTTTGTTTGCTTCCCGTGTATGACCCGGCTTGTTCCTTCACTCTGTACTCCGTCTCTCGTTTTTGGTACCATTGTCTTTTCTGGTTCTGACCTCCTGGCTTGGCTATCGTTACTCCGTTACAGTTTACCCCTATTGAACCGTCTAATACCTGTTCTGGTTTTCTGATCTATTGCTACGTCCTGACTATTCTTTCTGTCTAAGCCCTTTGGTACTGTCCTGCTACCTCGTGCTTTGACCCGGCTTGATCTGGTGTCTGTCTCTGTCTATGCTCCTTGGTAACATTGTCCTGTAGTTACCCTTCTAGGAGTTTCCCTGCAGCTCCTAGCTCTGTGGAGCTTAGGCCACGCCCCCAGCAGTCACGTGATTCAGGTCCTGGAGCATGCATTGTCACCACTGCTGCTCGCTCTGCAGGTATCTTTGTGCACAGTCTTTGTACTCAGGACACGCGCCCTCGCTCAGTGAGCAAGTGCAGTGCGGTGTTCCTGACAGTTTTGTTTAAAAAGAGAATTTTTTTTACCTGTGTTGGGTTATTCACTAAATATTCTTGTTTTGTTCCCTTTTAAGCAGGTTAAAAGGGGTTGCAAAGTGTTTAAAGGTTTAATCACTCACTTTTTGAAGTTTTTGGAACAGACACAGTAGGTGTTATTCAGAAAGTTAAGCATGTCATTTTCTACGGGCAGCTCCATATGCTTCAGCATGGTATGATGTACTGAAAGGAAAAAGGGAAGTAGCTAGTAATTGCTGTCTGCATTTCTTAAAGTGACAGAGGATTTTAACAGCGCAGAAGGTGATAGCAGATAGTGTGAACAAGAAAGGATTGTTTTTTTACATGTAGGAAAAGTGTTTTAAGTGGCATATTAATCTGTGCCGTCTGAGAAGGACCACAGGTCTAAGAATGCCTTCCGTGATGGCAGGGGGGAAGCAGTCCGCCCCCCCCATCTCCTCACTCCTCACTCTTCCCTCCTCCCATCTCCCTCCTCCCTCTATCTCTGCTATTCTCACAATGCAAAATCTCCTCCCCTCTCTCATCTATCTCTCCTCCTATCCCTTCTCCTCCTCCTCCTTTTCTCTCTCCTATCTCTCCTCCCTTTCCATCTTCATCACCAACGCCCACCTTTCATCCCTCTCATCCACCGCACCCGTCTCCTCTTCCCTCCTCCTTATCTTCACCATCTCCTCCACCCTTCCCTCTCTTTCTTTTTCTCACCCACCTCTCAGTTCATCGTCACCGCTGGCCCAGTGCCAGATCCAGACAATGAAGTGTCCCTAGTTCCACAGGGCACTCTCTCTAAAGAGACAGTTATAACACCAGGAGAAGAAAGTGAATCACTCCCCACACATGACAACACAGGTGCCCTCCCGATACAACAGATAGCAGAAGGGAGGTGTGGGCCATCAGACACTGCACCTGCTAACTCTGAGACTGAAGATCCTATGTGCCACACGGAGCTCCAGTCTCGGGGGGGGGGGAAGTACACACACACAAAGAAAGACAATCACACAGTGGCACAGTTCCTCCTCTGATGAACATGAAGAGGAGATTATGCTGCATAGTAGGCAGGGGCAGATAGAGCCAGAACTCTTACACTATGTGCCCTTCACCCCTAGTCAGGTGTTCAGTATTCTAAGAAATCTGCCAGACCCAATTATGGACCCCATGCCATTTTACCGAAAAATTCAGCAGAGCCAGCAGACATATGCTGCAACCTGGAGTGATCTCTGGTCCATAATGGAGATTAAAGCAGGTGAAACACTCTGGCCAATCATGAAGGAACACTTCAAGCTTCCATCAGAATTAGATGTGCATTCCTGGGAATCAGGATCAAAGCTAATTGAACAGCTCAGAGAGTGGGCCAACGCTAGACAAGCACTCAGCCTGCATAACATGAGACAAGCAGAGACAGAGTCTCTAGACAGGATTCATGGCAGAGTGAGGCAAGCATTCCAAGTTTTAGGCTTCACTATTCATGATCAGGTACACAGACAAATGTTGGCACAGGCCTTTGTGCATGGACTAAGAGAACCAATCAAGAAACTACTGATAGTGGCCAGACCTGAGTACAGGACAATAGCAGTAGATGTCCTGCTTACAGTAGCCAGAAGAATTGAGTCCCTCCCAGGAGTACGGAGCACAGGCCCTCCCGTGATGGCCACTGACGTGGAGGAGCAACCACCCTGCAGAGACAGAAGACCTGTCAGGTGTTTCAACTGTGGCAACCTTGGCCATTTCCGGAACCGGTGCACAGCACCCCAGCAACCCAGGTCATCATGCAGAGAAGTAGGCCAAGAAAGAAACACAGAAGACAATGAAGAACCCTGTCCATAGGACAGAGGCAAACCAGGTCCGCCAGACGTCACGCCCCTGACATGTGAAACCCCATCAGCGGACCCAATACCTCAAATCACTGGGGGCGGTCATATCTTTCCTTGTGGACACTGGTGCAGTCAGAAGTGAAAATCCCCGACCCCACCTCATGAGCGCAGACCTACTGCAGGAACTGAAGGTGACCAAAGTCACCTCAGACCCAAGAAGAATCAATCATGCTGGTGGCCCTACAAGAGCCTCGCTCGAATAACCGGTGCAAGCCTACCAAAGGAGGTGCTGGACATAGCACCCAGAAGCCTATGGCCCAAGGGAGACTTCAAGTTGCGCCAGTGCGGGTGTCACTCAAGTCTGCAACCCCGGACGCTCCGAAGGCCCAGCATCCGCAGCTCATCACCCAGAGCTAAACTGCCTCTGACCAACTGGAGGTCTAAGTGGAACTGCTGTTCAAGAAACGGCCTAAGAACTTTGGCATGGGCCAGGAAAACTCTCAACCCAGAGGGACCACACCCGCTTCGTGAAATGGCTGCACTGCTTCCGGTTCCAGCGCCAGAGGATCATCTTGGACAAGATTCTGAAGGTGCTCCCTGAAGTTAATCCAGGACCTGGACCAGAAGACAGCCACTCAGCTCCTCAAATTGGTTAACAAGATGCTGACCTGAAATCAAGCTGGGTGAAAGGAACTGCTGCTGGCTGGTAAAGAAGATGCCCCAGCAAAAAGACCCCCTGTGAGAGCAAGAAAGCTCAGCTGAACGTCACCTCTGACGAAAAATAAGGACCCCAGCAAACGGTTTGGTTTCCTGCCAGCCCTGTGCCAGAAGATGGGAGTCACTCACGGCACTGTGAAGAGCAAGGCCAGATTGAACCGCCTCACCCACGGGAATCATCATGCGGTCCCAGCTTCTCTCGATCAAGAGGAAGACTGTGAAAGGAGAACCAGATCAGATTGAATGGTGCATAACCTGAGGACTGTGAGCGAAGCAACCGTGTTTGAAACCCCAGTTGTGCCAAATCTTCACACTCTGCTGACAAACGTGCCAGCCACAGCAACGGTTCTCACGGCAATGGATCTGCCCGAAGCTTCCCTCAATGTTCCCCCTCACCTGGACGACCAGTACCTGAAAACGCACAAGGGGGGTGCGGAACAAATGGACAGTGATGCCCAAGAGGGCCCGGAACAGCCTTTCACAGCTCGCCAGAGCATTGCCCTCCGTCCCCACCAACTGGATTGCGGAGCATGCAGAAGTCATCGACACCGCTACCCGCACAGCGTTTTCCATGCCTCCTCTACACAGCCTGACGAAGCAGCAACGTAAGTTCTGCAAAAACAGAGTCCAGTGGTGTCAAAAGCAAGTTCCTGAAAACACCGTATCGCCTACTAGACGAAACACTTGACAGATGACCGGAGGACCGCGGAGGAGAAGATGGCTCCCTCAACATCTCCGAAGATGCAGTCCTTCCTTAGTCTAGTCTCGCACTGCAGAACTTGGATCCCTGGTGCTCCAGGCTTAATGCAGCCTCTGTACAATTGCATTAACGCATTGCAACCTTCATCTAGTACAGGAAACTGAAAGACTTCATAGTCTCTGCGCCAACTTTAGGCCTCCCTGACTATGAGAAGCCCTCCCGTCCTGACCAAAACGGAAAAAGAAGGACCAAGATGGAGAAGGTCATGCTACTGGCCAGGCTTAAAAAAGACCCACGGAGGAAAACCAGAGGCCTCTAGACTACCTCTCAGCCGGCCTGGATCCAGTTGCAAGGGGGGGCCCTCCTGCATGAAAACAATACCCGCAGCACACGCCCTCCTGACAAGGCTGCTCTCCACCACTCTTCAGTGCTCGCAGCCGTTACCTGTCTCTACTCCCACTCCCAAGGGGGGATGCGGATACGGACCCTCAGATGAAAAATCTGCAAGATACCGTAGATGGCTGCAGTTTTGCAGATGATGAAGGAAGGTTCCACACGGGATGTGCAGCGACCAGCAATCAAGACATTCTATGGTCCAGGAGGTCGTCAGCCCAAGAGCCCAAGAAGCAGAGCTGACGAAAGACCTGCCAGATTGCAAAGAACAAAAACTTCCCGGTACTCGCATGACATGGCACCCGACTTCGGACCCATCTGGGCTGCAAGAAACTTCATCACAGCAAGCGGATCGACCGTGAAGCACCATGGAGCCATCAGAGACCTGCTGGATGCTCTTCAACTACTAAAAGTGGTGGCAGTGCTGAAGGCCAAGGAACATGGAAAACTGAACACAGTAGAGACACGGGGCATCAACAGCAGATGTGGCAGCCAAAGAAGCAGCCAGAGGAAGACAATATGGAAAATTGGAGAGGTCGTAGAGCCGGACGGCTACTACATGACGACTGAAGACGAGAAAACCTGGCAAACAGAAGTCAATGGGAAAACCGTTGAAGATGCCATCTCTGAATTGGACAGAAGTGCTGCCTCCTCCTCCACCAGCCAACAAGCTGAAACACTTCCAGGACGAAGACTCTGACGTGGATATGAATTCTGTGGCAGAAGAATGGTGCCTACCTTTCCAGAAAGGACATATTTGATGGGGAACATTCCAGAAGATTGTCCTCCACCACCCTCTCGTGGGGAAGCTTCTTCTCCAGCACAGTCAAACGGTCAGCAGTCCACGGCAACACTTACCCCGTCCCCCCGAGACGAGATGCATGAGTCCGAAGGCATCCCAAGGCTACAACAGTTTGACCTTTCCCCTCATCCCCGGAGAATGTCGGCTGGATCGGTACCAATGCAAAGAGTCCCAAGTTCTCCTCTGAAACAGTCTAACCCGAGTCTTCATACAGAGGGAGGCGCGGACATAGACGAAACCTCAGCTAAAATCCCACAATCAGCTCAGAGAATGTCAATTACCACAACCCAGTCACTAAACCTGACAAAATGACTTCCTGAAACCTGTACAAGAAGTAACAGGATCAGACTCGGAAGGAGGAGAAGAAAAGCTGGATGCTGAAGGCCAAAAGCACTGGGCTCCAAGAAACCGTCTACATCAAAACGTCTACCTCAAACTGTCTACCTCAAAATGTCTACCTCAAGACAGACCCAGTCTATCTCAAAGTGTGTACCCTACGGTGGTTCAATGGGCACATGGCCCCCACACAGAATTGAAGACACAGATGAATGACCTGATTGGACTCAACTCACACCTCACCAGTGAAGATTCCCAGCAGCTGTTCGGCCACCGACAAATTTATCATCGGACAAGCGGGAAAAGTTCCCCCACATCATCTGGCCTGAAGACTTCCCAGTAAGGAACAAGTTGGCGAAGACTACTGCAAAGAAGCTACTCTCAAAAATAGTGTGCAGATATGGGGTTTCCAGAAGCAATAGCAAGTGATCAGGGACCCACATACACAGCAAACCTAACACAAGAGACCTGATCAGCAGTAGGGTCAGACTTAGGCCTACACACTACTCACCATCCCACACCATAGACTAGGTGGGACACTTAAGAGCAGCATGCTAAAAAATTTGCTCAAGAGACAGACAAACCCTGGCATTAGACACTCCCATAGGCTCAGAAAAAGCTGTCACCAATATGAAACTTTATTTGGGTAATAAACCCAGTTTAGGGGTATTCTTTACTTAGCAGTTGACTATGCAATATGATACTTTGTCTGCATGTGTAATTGAATTTATCAAAAATCTTGCTAATGTCCATTCTCGAGTTTTCTCCTTCATTGCCAGGTCCAGATTCGGTGTCTGGGATGCACGCCCTGAAGTCAGGAGACTGCTGAGTGTTGGTGGGAAAAGTCTGTAAAGAGAAGCACTCAATCCCAGATCTGATGGCCCTTCTCCAAGTGCTAATGCCACCGACCTGGAGAGAAAACCCCACCTGGATTCACGCATCGCATTGCAGGAAAAGGCCTTCATACCAGAAGATACACCTGAGCTGGAATGAAGCTGTGGATGACCTCCCTGACTGAATAAATTACCTACCTGACGGAGAATACACATGCACTGACTGCATAGACTGCTAACTAAGAGACTTTGATTACATTGCACCACACCCCCTTTAGGGACAGATCTCCTGACTGCCCATTTGCGAAAAGTCTGTACAGAGGAGGATGTATGCACTAGGCATATGTCAGTCCATTGGCAGCATAAAATAGTTGCAGCGCTTTGGGCCAGGAACAGGATTTTAGGGCAAGTGTTATCTAAGGGGGGATTGTTATGGAAATAAATATGTATTTCATATAGATCTCACTTGCCTGCTATAGGCTATATACTCCATATACTGCTACAGTCATATGTTAAAGTTTGGGCACCCCTATTAATGTTAACCTTTTTTCTTTATAACAATTTTGTTTTTTGCAACAGCTATTTCAGTTTCATATATCTAATAACTGATGGACTCAGTTATATTTCTGGATTCAAATGAGGTTTATTGTACTAACAGAAAATGTGCAATCTGCATTTAAACAAAATTTGACCGGTGCAAAAGTATGGGCACCCTTATCATTTTCTTGATTTGAACACTCCTAACTACTTTTTACTGACTTCCTGAAGCACTAAATTGGTTTTGTAACCTCATTGAGCTTTGAGCTTTATAGCCAGGTGTATCAAATCATGAAAAAAGGTATTTAAGGTGGCCACTTGCAAGTAGTTCTCCTATTTGATTCTCCTATGAAGAGTGGCATCATGGGCTCCTCAAAACAACTTTCAAATGATCTGAAAACAAAGATTATTCAACATAGCTTTTCAGGGGAAGGATACAAAAAGTTGTCTCAGAGATTTAACCTGTCAGTTTCCACTGTGAGGAACATGCAGGCCAAGAAAAATATCAGAAAGGCAGAGAAGAAGAATGGTGAGAACAGTCAAGGACAATCCACAGACCACCTCCAAAGACCTGCAGCATCATCTTGCTGCAGATGGTATCACTGTGCTTCGGTCAACAATACAGCGCACTTTGCACAAGGAGAAGCTGTATGGGAAAGTGATGCGAAAGAAGCCGTTTCTGCAAGCACGCCACAAACAGAGTCACCTGAGGTATGCAAAAGCACATTTGGACAAGCCAGTTACATTTTGGAAGAAGGTCCTGTGGACTGATGAAACAAATATTGAGTTGTTTGGTCATACAAAAAGGCGTTATGCATGGAGGCTAAAAAACACAGCATTCCAAGAAAAACACTTGCTACCCACAGTAAAATTTGGTGGAGGTTCCATCATGCTTTGGGGCTGTGTGGCCAATGCCGGCACGGGGAATCTTGATAAAGTTGAGGGTCACATGGATTCAACTCAGTATTAGAGTTGAGCGACTTTTGTTTTTTTAGGGTCGAGTTTCGTTTCGTGAAACCCGACTTTTCCAAAAGTCGGGTCGAGCAAGATCGGCCGATTATAGGGAAAAGTCGGGGTCGTCCCGAAACACGAAACCCAATGTAAGTCAATGGGGAATAAAAGTCGGCAGTGAGAGGAGGACAGGAAACACACCTACAGTGCCCATTTGAATGCCAAAAGCATCAATTCTTCTTACTTAAGCTTGTCAACCTTAATTAACTTCATAATACAAGTTACGCACTGAAAAATGGGGGTTATTTGGCTAAAGTTGTGGGGGGGTAGGGCTGGCTCCAGGTTTTCATGTGCCCTGGGCGAAAGAGCGCCCCTTTAACACATACCACAACTCATCATGCTCCGATACGGCAGAGAAATAGCGGTATAGTACAATGAAAAATACTTCACTTTTTACATCTCATGACGAGGCCCATCTATTTCTCCATACAGAATCATTGGTCCCATATAATGTTTGAAACAGTATATGATGAGCTCCACATAATGCTACAGTATATGTTGGTCCCCATGGATGAAGCTCCACTGTCTTATGGGCCCAAATAATGCTCCAAACATAATGGGCCCCATTTCTAATGCTCTAGTGTATAATGGGCCCTGTAAATGCTGCTCCAGTGTCTGATGTCCACCTTTGGAATGTTCCAGTGTATGGTGGGCCCCATCTATCATTCTCCAGAGTATAGTGCTCCCCAAAAATTGCTGTCCCAACATTGAAAACAATCAAATAAGTCTCCTCGCTAGGGAATCCCTGTACTAGTCTGGACTCCTCGTCGTCCCCATCTTCCATCTCACTGCACAGTATTTCAACCTTGCAAGTGCTGTGATCCTGAGCAAGCAGGGGGGGCCCACTCGTTGGCGACGGCACTGGCCCAGGGCCCCTGATAGTACGGTGGTGTGTCTGATGGCGGGTGGGCCGAACCTGCACTTTCATCTGCAGCTTCCTCTTTGTCACCGTGTAAGATGGAACTGTATATGGGAAGGGTAACCTGAGTTTCATCAGGGTCAGATTCAGGCCGTGTAGCGTGCGAGGGGAATGTAGTGGTCTGGGTCAATGTACCAGCAGATTCATCGAGCAGTGGCTGGGCATCAGTGCACTTGTGTCGCCCCCAGGAGTACGGTCGCCACAGTGGCATTACCTTCCTCCTAGGGAGTGTGATGTCATGCTTGGGAGCAACGAAGGATCTCTCTAGCAGGTTAACTGATTGGGCGGCGTTATTCCCACGAGTCATGACCCTCCAAACAGCGTTCATGAAGGCAAAGTGTTTGTTTTACGTGGGCAGTATGGTTGCAAAGCTGAACCTTAAAGGAATGTCCAGAAGGGCACCACCAGGAGTGGAGTCTACAGTTAAATTCGAATCCACCTGGGAAACCTCAACCATGCCAGCTACAGAAAAGATGCACACATTGCAAGCTTAATTCCGTTAACGACCGAGACTCCGTCATGCCCCGCGGTCCGAGTCCGGCTTACAAGAGGGACACGTGAGGCTCTGGCACATGAGATTGGCCAATAACTGGTGTGTCATGCCCTTACATGTCCTTGGCTGCATGTGCGCTACACTGAAAAGGCCAGCGTTTGTCGCTTACAGGTGCAGATAACCCGCTGAACAACGTTAGTGATGGGGATCACTGATTACAATTATTACCCGCGAACGATGATTTCCCAGTAAGTGCAGGTCAACCGCAGTTCCGGAATTAGGCCTAACCGTCATTCCTGAAAAAATGAAAAACTTACGTGTGCAAACCACAGGTGCTGTAGCTTGCTTAACAGCTCGCCAGCCATTCTCACGCCCAGTATGGATTACACGTGATTGCACAAAGGTGAGAAAGGGTACCGTATCCCCGGATAACATGTATGGATAGCGTACACATTCAAAATATATGTCTATACATCAGGAGGCAGGCTCAGACGGTGTTAGGCCCAGTAAGGATTGCAAGTGATTGCACAAAGGTGAGAAAGGGTACCGTATCCCCGGATAACATGTATGGATAGCGTACACATTCAAAATATATGTCTATACATCAGGAGGCAGGCTCAGACGGTGTTAGGCCCAGTATGGATTGCACGTGATTGCACAAAGGTGAGAAAGGGTACCGTATCCCCGGATAACATGTATGGATAGCGTACACATTCAAAATATATGTCTATACATCAGGAGGCAGGCTCAGATGGTGTCAGGCACAGTATGGATTTGACGGCCCAGACTACACAGCGGAGGAGCAGGGAGAGGTAAAGATTGCAAATGCTGGGGCCCTGCCCAAGCAAGGGGGGCCCACTCCTGGGCGTTGGTACTGGCACTGGGCCCCTCATAGTACAGCGGTGTGTCTGACGGCGGGTGTGCACCACCACCGTCAGAGACACTTGATTGCACTATGAGGGACCCTGTCCCAGTGCCCGCGCCCAAGAGTCGGCCTACCCACCTGTCCAGGGCAACGGCACTCGCACGGTGTCGTGCGCTAGGTGGTGACCCCGGCCATGGGGGGGGGAGGCAGCACAGTTAGGGAGTTTTAGAAAGTGGCATATGTTGATGTTGGACATTCAGCTGATGCAAAAGGCGAAACAGGTCAAGTCCCAGGAAGAGGTGGACCAAAGCAAGCCATTTTTCTGTCACCCTATGTGTCATCAGGGTAAGGTGGGACAAAATCCTTGGAAACCCATGCATGGTTCATTTTAATGAAGGTTAGATCATCCACATTTTGGGTTGACAGACGGGTCCTTTTTTCTGTCAGGATTGATCCAGCTGCACTGAAGACTCTTTCCGATAGCACACTTGCAGCTGGGCAAGCGAGCTCCTGCAAGGCATATTGTGCCAATTCAGGCCAGGTGTCCAGTTTAGCGGCCCAATAGTCAAAGGGGAATGACCTGTGTGGGAGAACATCGATATGGGAGGAAAAGTAGTTTGTAACCATAGTTGACAACTGCTGTCTCCTGTCACTTTCCATCGATGCAGTATTACCAGTTGTGTGAGCGGTACTTGAAAAATCAGTCCACAACATTGTCATGAAACCCCTGTCTCCAACGCCACTTCTGCTGTGTGCACCATGAACACCTCTGCCAAGCTGCCCCCGGCCCGTACGGCTCGTGTGAGAACCATCACCGCTGCTGTGTGCTGGGAATGCCTCAAGCAACCGATTTACCAGAGTTGCTTGTTTATAAGCCAATATTAGGTCAAGGTTCTCCTGTGGCATGATGTTTTGTAATTTGCCTTTATAGCATGGATCCAGGATGCTGGCCAACCAGTAGTAGTCATCGTTCATCATTTTGGCAATGCGGGGGTCCCTTTTTAGGATCTGCAAGGCATAATCTGACATGTGGGCCAATGTTCCCGGTGTCAATGATGCACTGCGAGTGCTGGTTGGAGGAGCACTTTCTGGCAAATCCACATCCCTCCAGTCACGCACAAACCCTGTACCAGACCTTGCCACGCCAACATTTTCGCTTGCCCCACGAGATGCATCCTCCTCCCCTAAGTAATCATCCCCATCATCATCCTCCTCCTCCTCTTCTTCCTCCACCTCGTCCAGGAGAGGTCCCTGAGCAGACAATGGCTGAATGTCATCAAGGATTCCCTCCTCCTCTTCCTCCTCATCAACATTGGCTGCAGACGCCTGCTCTTTAAGGTGCGTCAAAGTTTGCATGAGCAGACGCATAAGTGGGATGCTCATGCTTAGGATGGCGTCGTCTGCGCTTACCAGCTGTGTGCATTCCTCAAAACACTGAAGGACTTTACAGAGGTCTTTCAGCTTAGACCACTGCACACCTGTCAACTCCATGTCTGCTCTCAAAGTGCCTGGCCGTGTATCCTCCCACAAATGCATTATGGCCTGCCTCTGCTCGCACAGCCGCTCCACCATGTGCAGGGTGGAGTTCCACCTTGTTGCAATGTCGATAATGAGGTGGTGGTTGGGAAGGTGGAGCAATCGCTGCAGCTTCTGCATACGAACGGAGTGTACAGGCGACCGGCGGATGTGCGCGCACAGTCTTCGCACCTTCTGGAGCAGGGCTGTTAACTCCGGATAATTTTTGAGGAAGCACTGCACCACCAGGTTCAAGGTGTGAGCCAAGCAAGGTATGTGGCTGAGTTTTGAAAGGGCTATGGCTGCCACAAAATTACGTCCGTTATCACTATCTACCTTGCCTGCCTCAAGATGTACACTGCCCAGCCATGACTCAGTTTGTCGCTGAAAGTACTCGGCTAGCACCTCGGCGGTGTGTCTGTCGCCCAAACACATCATCTGCAACACAGCCTGCTGACGGTTTCCACTAGCTGCTCGATAGGGGGACACCTCCTGTGCAACAGTGGCAGCTGCAGATGGAGTGCTCGTACGACTGCGCTCTGTGGACGAGCTTTCGCTTCTGGAGGAGGAGGAGGAAGAGGGTCGAACGCCTACAGCCAACTGTTTCCTATACCGTGGGCTAGGCAGCACTGTCCCACCACCGCTGTCCCCTGTGGACCCTGCATCCACCACATTAACCCAGTGCGCAGTGATGGACACGTAACGGCCCTGGCCATGCCGACTGGACCATGCATCAGTTGTGAGGTGCACCTTTCCACTCACTGACTGCTTGAGTGCATGGACAATGCGGTCTTTTACATGATGGTGGAGGGTTGGGATGGCTTTGCGAGAGAAGAAGTGGCGACTGGGTAGGTCATAGCGTGGTACTGCATAGGCCATGAGTTCGCGGAAAGCTGCGCTTTCCACCAACCGATAGGGCATCATCTCAAACGAGATTAGTTTGGCAATGTGGGTGTTCAAACCCAGTGTACGCGGATGAGAGACTGAGTACTTTCTTGACCTACTCATAGTGTCTGGGAGGGTGAGCTGGACTTAAGAGCTGCATATGGTGGAAGTAGCGGTGGACAGGGCGGACTGAGAGAGGGTTGATGATGGTGATGGAGTTGGTGTTCTTTCTGATGGCCTAGATTCAGTATTTCGTTGATATAACAGTGGGATTCCCTGACTGCTGTGGCCTTGCAACGACACCTCAACATTTGCTGCTGTGCTAACCGGTGGACTTACAGTGGGGGAAACAATGTAGCGTTGCTGACTACCTTCTTTGTGATCAGTTGCACATGTGGCACTTGAGGTTTGGTGTTGTGTCCACGCTTGCAAGTGCATGGTGGTTAAATGTCTAAGCATGCAACTGGTATTCAAATTTTTCAGATTTTTCCCTCGGCTAAAGGTCTTTGCGCACTTCTTACAGATAACTTTGGCCTGATCATGAGGATTTTGTTCAAAAAACTGCCACACTGCACTCTTCCTACTTTGGCAGACATTTTGCGGCCTAGCACGCTGTGATCTTTTGACCCTCTGGACAAGCTGTCCAGCAACTCTTTTGATTTTTGGAACCTGTCTTTGGAGTGCTCCGGGCCTGCCAGATAACAGCTGTTGTGATGTCGATGTCTGCTGTGGATGCTCCTCATCTGAGCTTTTGGAAGCAGCACCCTATTCCCCCAATGGATGCCAATCTGGGTCAACAACTGGGTCATCCATCACCTCCTCTTCAATGTCATGTGCACCTTCCTCTGTGTCACCGTTATGGTGGCATAGTGTGCGGGAAGGGGCACCTGAGTCTCATCAGGGTCAGAATCTGGCTCTGTACACTGCGAGGACAATGTAGTGCTCTGAGTGAATGTACCAGCAGAATCATCTATCAGCGTTTGTGCATCAGTGCACTCCATGTCAGATTCATCTTGGCCTGGGTAATTCACCATTTCACTTGATAATTCAGGCATGGTATGTGAAAACAGCTCCATGGAGTAATCAGTAGTATGGCCTGCGTCATCCTTCAATCTTGGTTGGGGTGAAGGACACAAGGAAAGGTGTGGTTCATGAACATGAGCCTCCAATGACGACTCAGTGCTTTTACTTTTTACAAATTCAGAAGAGGAGGCGATAGAGCTGGAGGCTGAGTCAGCAATGTAAGACAAAACTTTTTCCTGATGCTCTGGCTTTAAAAGCGGTTTGCCAACTCCTAGAAAACTAAGCCTTCGAAGCCTTATGGAGCCAGACGATGACGCAAGCTCAACACCCCCTGCATTCGGTCCTATTTTGCTCTTGCCACTACCATCAGATCCACCACCAACACCATCATTACCAGCTGCCAACCCCCGCCCAATTCCACGGCCTCTTCCACCAGCCTTCCTCATTTTTTGTAGAAATGTAGACAAAATCCAACAAACTATATAGTAATGTAAAACAAGGTACAAGGTGTCTATAGGACAGGGGAGATTTTGAATTTCTGCACACACTTGTGGACACTGGACACTTATGGATTGTGTGAGGCCCACTGAATATCACAGCGCTATGTCACAGGCTCGATGGTACAGGTGTGAAAAAAGTGACTACAGGATAAGGGAGATTTTGAATTTCTGCACACACTAGTGGACACTGGACACTTTTGGATTGTGTGAGGCCCACTGAATATCACAGCGCTATGTCACAGGCTCGATGGCACAGGTGTGAAAAAAGTGACTACAGGATAAGGGAGATTTTGAATTTCTGCACACACTAGTGGACACTGGAAACTTTTGGATTGTGTGAGGCCCACTGAATATCAGAGCGCTATGTCACAGGCTCGATGGCACAGGTGTGAAAAAAGTGACTACAGGATCACAGAGATTTTGAATTTCTGCACACACTAGTGGACACTGGACACTTTTGGATTGTGTGAGGCCCACTGAATATCAGAGCGCTATGTCACAGGCTCGATGGTACAGGTGTGAAAAAAGTGACTACAGGATAAGGGAGATTTTGAATTTCTGCACACACTAGTGGACACTGGACACTTTTGGATTGTGTGAGGCCCACTGAATATCAGAGCGCTATGTCACAGGCTCGATGGCACAGGTGTGAAAAAAGTGACTACAGGATCACAGAGATTTTGAATTTCTGCACACACTTGTGGACACTGGACACTTATGGATTGTGTGAGGCCCACTGAATATCAGAGCGCTATGTCACAGGCAGAAATTGGCTAGTGTATCACAAACTACAAGGTGTATGTAGAATTGGGCAGAATAGGAATCTCCCTAGAGTGTAGGTCTGTAAGAACGGAACAAGTCCTCCACTTATCTTTCCACAGTGACACACAGATAGCTTCACTGTGGCCGTGATAACAGCCGTTACACGGTACTGAGAGGAGCGTGCACGTTCACGGCTGTCCAGTGTACGTAAAATTGTCAAGCTCCGTGTTTTTTAAGTATACGGACTGACACACGCTGTCTTTCTATAGTTTTGAATGTGATCAAACAGCAAATATATTTAACTGTTTGAAAGCTAGACAAAACTAGTAGGTGCAGGTCTGTAAGAACGGAACATGTCCTCGACTTATTCTCACAGAGTGACACACAGATAGCTTCACTGTGGCCGTGATAACAGCCGTTACACAGTACTGAGAGGAGCGTGCACGTACACGGCTGTCCGGTGTATGTAAAATTGTCAAGCTCCATGTTTTTTAAGTATACGGACTGACACGCTGTCTCTCTATAGTTTTGAATGTGATCAAACAGCAAATATATTTAACTGTTTGAAAGCTAGACAAAACTAGTAGGTGCAGGTCTGTAAGAACGGAACATGTCCTCGACTTATTCTCACAGAGTGACACACAGATAGCTTCACTGTGGCTGTGATAACAGCCGTTACACGGTACTGTGTGAGGAGTGTACACCGCTGTATGGTGTGAAAAAATGCACGCTCAGTACCTCAGCAGGACAAAAAAAAAAATTGGGATTGCTTTTAAAAAAGCAGTTTGCAGAGCAGTGGGTAAACAGCAATGCAGCTGTCAGTAAGCCTTAGAAGGCAGCCTAACAACCAACACCGCTGATCCACCACAATATAGCCTCCCCTTGCACTGCACACACAGTGACTGGTGTGTTGTACAGGCAAAATCGCTAGCAGCAGAAGCACTTTTTTTTTCTTCTTCCCTGCCTAACGCTCTCCCTACAGAATCAGCAGCAGCAACCTCTCCCTATGCTAAGATCGGCAGAAGTAAGATGGCGGTCGGCGTGCACGCCCTTTTATAACCCCTGTGACGCCCACCAAAGCAAGCCAATCACTTGCATGCCCTTCTGAAAGATTGTGGTGACCCCTGCCTATGTCATCA
The DNA here is from genome assembly GCF_039654945.1 of Dendrobates tinctorius. Taxonomy (NCBI): domain Eukaryota; kingdom Metazoa; phylum Chordata; class Amphibia; order Anura; family Dendrobatidae; genus Dendrobates; species Dendrobates tinctorius. The sequence goes on from NW_027361707.1 coordinate 51,100,920, forward strand.
TGTTGCCCACAGTGTCTGTGGATCCTGATTGGCTGAAAAAGAGCGCAAAACAAACTTTTGAAACGCGACTTTGGCGCGTAAGTCGCCGACCTCGTGGCCGACCTCATCCTAGGGTCGGGTTTCGTTTCATGACACCCGACTTTGCCAAAAGCCGGCGACTTTTGAAATTTTTCGACCCGTTTCGCTCAACTCTACTCAGTATCAGCAGATTCTTGACAATAATGTGCAAGAATCAGTGACGAAGTTGAAGTTAACATTAATAGGGGTGCCCAAACTTTAACATATGACTGAGTCATATGTTAAAGTTTGGGCACCCCTATTAATGTTAACCTTTTTTCTTTATAACAATTTTGTTTTTTGCAACAGCTATTTCAGTTTCATATATCTAATAACTGATGGACTCCGTTATATTTCTGGATTCAAATGAGGTTTATTGTACTAACAGAAAATGTGCAATCTGCATTTAAACAAAATTTGACCGGTGCAAAAGTATGGGCACCTCAACATAAAAGTGACATTAATATTTTGTAGATCCTCCTTTTGCAAAAATAACAGCTTCTATTTGCTTCCTGTAGCTATTAATGAGTTCCTGGATGAAGGTATTTGTGACCATTCCTGTTTACAAAACAATTCCAGTTCAGTTAAGTTTGATGGTCGCCGAGCATGGACAGCCCGCTTCAAATCATCCCACAGATGTTCAATGATATTCAGGTCTGGGGACTGGGATGGCCATTCCAGAACATTGTAATTGTTCCTCTGCATGAATGCTGGAGTAGATTGGAGCGGTGTTTTGGATCATTGTCTTGCTGAAATATCCATCCCCTGCGTAACTTCAACTTCGTCACTGATTCTTGCACATTATTGTCAAGAATCTGCTGATACTGAGTTGAATCCATGCGACCCTCAACTTTATCAAGATTCCCGGTGCCGGCATTGGCCACACAGCCCCAAAGCATGATGGAACCTCCACCAAATTTTACTGTGGGTAGCAAGTGTTTTTCTTGGAATGCTGTGTTTTTTAGCCTCCATGCATAACGCCTTTTTGTATGACCAAACAACTCAATCTTTGTTTCATCAGTCCACGGGACCTTCTTCCAAAATGTAACTGGCTTGTCCAAATGTGCTTTTGCATACCTCAGGCGTCTCTGTTTGTGGCGTGCTTGCAGAAACGGCTTCTTTCGCATCACTCTCCCATACAGCTTCTCCTTGTGCAAAGTGCGCTGTATTGTTGACCGATGCACAGTGACACCATCTGCAGCAAGATGATAGAGGTGGTCTGTGGATTGTCCTTGACTGTTCTCACCATGCTTCATCTCTGCCTTTCTGATATTTTTCTTGGCCTGCCACTTCTGGGCTTAACAAGAACTGTACCTGTGTTCTTCCATTTCCTTACTATGTTCCTCACAGTGGAAACTGACAGGTTAAATCTCTGAGACAACTTTTTGTATCCTTCCCCTGAAAAGCTATGTTGAATAATCTTTGTTTTCAGATCATTTGAGAGTTGTTTTGAGGAGTCCATGATGCCACTCTTCATAGGAGAATCAAATAGGAGAACTACTTGCAACTGGCCACCTTAAATACCTTTTCTCATGATTTGATACACCTGGCTATGAAGTTCAAAGCTCAATGAGGTTACAAAACCAATTTAGTGCTTCAGGAAGTCAGTAAAAAGTAGTTAGGAGTGTTCAAATCAAGAAAATGATAAGGGTGCCTATACTTTTGCACCGGTCAAATTTTGTTTAAATGCAGATTGCACATTTTCTGTTAGTACAATAAACCTCATTTGAATCCAGAAATATAACTGAGTCCATCAGTTATTAGATATATGAAACTGAAATAGCTGTTGCAAAAACCAAAATTGTTATAAAGAAAAAAGGTTAACATTAATAGGGGTGCCCAAACTTTAACATATGACTGTATATTCAATAAACTTCCAGAGTTTTTGCTGGAAGGTATTGCCGCTAACCATTTTGTGGCGTCTTTCCTTCTTTGAGCGCTCAATAAGACTGTCTAATCAGGACAGGCCACAGTACGCACAGGGGTAAATCTACCCAAATCAAAAATAAATCCACATCAGATATATAGGACAGATTGGGGTTCCGGATGTGGCTAGTCCCGGGAGGCGCTCAGGAGGAGAAGACTCAGGACAGAAGACTGAGAACGGTGGTAGAGCTTGGCCCGGGGACTAACAGGAAGAGACAGTCAGGGGGTGGCCCTGACACAACGGACCGCAGGACAGACGAGGCCCTGGGGGTACCGATTGGACGACGACTTCGGGCAGGTGAAGCGCTGGCGGTAGATTGGTCTAGGACAGCCCCAGCGAAAGATCCGAGAGGAACGTCGCTACGACTGTAGGAAAGGTGAAGGTACCCGGGCCTGGAAGCGGAGAGCTGTAAAGGAACTGCGGTGCATGGCTATGGTCGTCAGGAGGACGGCCAATAAACCCGGATCTGTTACAACTGAAATCTGCCTCTGTCTCGTCTTTGCATCGTCTGACGTCTGTGTCGTCTGGACGTGGTAAGCAGAGGACCACCCCCCAATCCGGCCCCCCTACCACACATTCATACCAGGATGGGGAAGGGGTCCAATCATACCAGGATAAGGATGGGGCCATGCATACCAGGACGGAGATGGGGTTTCTGCATACCAAGATAGGAATTGGGGCCATGCGTACCAGGAAGGAGATGGAGGCCCTGCATACCAGGATAAGGATGAGTCCCTGTATTCCAGGATGGGGATGGGGGACATGCATACCAGGACAGAGATGGGGGGCCTGCTTACCAGGATGGGAATGAGGGGGCCATGCATACCAGGACATAGATGGGGGCCCTGCATATCAAGATAGAGATAAGGGAGCCATGCATACCAGGATGGGGGATATTAAGTATAGAATTGGCCACATTTTTTGCTTCAACTTTTTTTTTTCTAATTTCCTCCTCTAAAGCCTAGGTGCGTCTTATGGTCGAAAAAATCCGGGTAATTAATTTGCATTTTATTGCATGACATAAGTATTTGCTACAATAGAAAAACAGAACTTAATAATTGGTGCAGAAACCTTTGTTTGCAATTACAGAGGTCAGACATTTCCTGCAGTTCTTGACCAAGTTTGCATGCACCGCAGCAGCGATTTTGTCCCACTCGTCTATACAGATCTTCTCCAGATCTTTCAGGTTTCGGGGCTGTCGCCGGGAGTTTCAGCTCCCTCCAAAGATTTTCTATTGGGTCCAGGTCTGGAGATTGGCTAGAGCACTCCAAGATCTTGAAATGCTTCTTACGGAGCCACTCTTAATTGTCCTACCTGTATGTTTCGGGTCATTGTGATGCTGGAAAACCCAGCCACGACCCATCATCAATGCTCTTACTGAGGGATGGAGGTTGTTGGCCAAAATCTTGCGCTACATGACCCCATCCATCCTCTCTTCTATATGGTGCAGTCTTCCTGTCCCATTTCTAGAAAAGCACCAACAAAGTCTGATGTTTCACAACCTGTGCTTCACAGTTGGGACGGTGTTCTTGGTGTTGTACTCATCCTTCTTCTTCCTCCAAACATGGTGAATGGAGTTGATACCAAAGTTCTATTTTGGTCTCATCTGACCACATGACTTTCTCCTATGCCTCCTCTGGATCATCCAGATGATCATTAGCGAACTTCAAATGGCCCTGGACATGTGCTGAAGTGAGCAGAGGGACCTTGAGTGCCCTCCAAGTCAGGGCCGGCCCGAACGTATAGGCGAACTAGGCGGCCGCCTAGGGCGCCGACCCAAAGGGGGCGCCAGAGAAAAAATAGAAAAAATTATTAAAAATCTTTTCAAAAGGCAAAAAGTTTTAGGGATGGAAAGAAAAGTGTTCATATTTAAGGGCAAATATGATGCAAGAGAGGTTGGTTGGGTTGGCAACAATTTCGATAGAATCTGAAGTTGCTAAACAAATTAATCTCGGTGACTTAGCGTCATCCTTTTAAAAAAAAAAAGGCAAGGAAACAAAAATTTTAATTACCTATGGTCGTTTTTGTTTTGTGTTATTGATTACTTTGTATATATTTGTCCTATACAACTTCTCAGAAGATTAAAGAGTTAGGAGAGAGTTAATTAATCATTGTTGTTGTGGTTTATTTTGCTCCTAAATTTATATCCCAAGTTTTCATCTACTGCCAAAAATAGTAGGGGCGCAACAAAATAGTTTCGCCTAGGGCGCCGTAATCTCTCGGGCCGGCCCTGCTCCAAGTTTGTAATCTTTGACGTCATAGTGTTTTACTAATCGTAATGTTTGAGACTTCAGGTCTGTGAGAGCCAGAATTCTTGCCGGTTGGTAGGTGATCAAATATTTATTTCATGCAATGCGACTTTATGTTTTTAACTTTAAATTCTGTCTCATACAGTAGAAGTGTACCTACGATAATTACTGACCTCTCCATTCTTTGTAGGTGAGAAAACGTGCAAAATCAGCAGTGTGTCAAATACCTGTTTTCCCTACTGTAAATATAAAAAAAGTCCAGCTCGCCCACATAAATGGCTGCACCAATCAGTGCAAGAAATCGCCTGAGCCAGGACATAGTCAAAGAGGAAAAGGAGAAAATGTCCTGCTGCACGATGGTACAAAATAGTTTATTCAGTGGGAGAATGCAAAAGATAGCCATGTGCAAAATACAATTAAAATGTGCAAGGTAAAAATAAAATTAAAAACATGTTGGGGGGGTGTTGGACCATATAAGATCTCATATTTATGACCTATTGTAAGACTAGTTCAATATTAAAGTTTTGTAAAGACCTGTTAAGAACAGAGTAAAAGTATTTGTGGCAAACTACACTTTTGTCTCTTATCTGCACTTCAGAAGGCTCTCCGATATAATAGCTCTCCTCGTTTCAAGGCTTGGAAGTTGTAGAAGATAGAAAATGGCCATTCTCCATGACAAGTTCCTTCTAACAACTCAGTTCTGCGTAATGGAACGTCTTTACTCAAACTAAAGAAAGAAAAAAAAATGATATGAAACCTAATTGAATTGATCCTTTTTTGGACGACTTGGACGTGTCACTACGATTAGACCCGCCAGTCATATATGACAGCTGTCGAGCGGCGGTGATTTATTGCCAGTTGCACTTTGTGCCTCATTTCGCAGGGTATGCTGCCCCTTGTGCCCAGTCTTGAGTTCTCACCCGGTATAAGTCATTATGCCCAAAAATAGCCACCTGCTGACTTGTTAGGTCTAGGGTGTTTTGTTCTACTTGTATGACTTGAGCGCTATTGTCTCCAGTGCTCCTTACTCAGACAGTAGACTGAAAGACACAGAGTTCTGCAAAATGTTGTCTGCGCTGCACTGATGCTTCAAATCAGGTGCATCCAGGGAAGCCGCCGTTAAAAAAATTTAATACACCTTCACTAATTATAGTTTGTGCTCCATTGTGGAAAGTTAGATTGCACATTCCTTCCAATAATCACTCAGGATCAGAAGAATGGCGAGCAGTCACCGGTGTTCTCGCCCAGGATTCTTGGGTGCAATGCTCAACAGTCTCATTTGTATTCAGCTCTCTGAAAAACAGCGATAAGAAGCCAAAAAACTCCCAGGAAACGGCACCAATGAAACCCGGCACTCCAAAGGCAAGCTATATATAGAAACAAAATATCAGCATTTTCCACATTTACACACAGCAATTTCGCGTCTTTGTACTCTGTGAAAAGAGCAGTGGTGGCATGAATTCATTTACATCAAGCCTTATATTCCAGTCCGGAACACACTGTCTATGGGAAGCTTTGAGTTTAGTCAAAATGACAGATTAACTAACCCCACTCCGAAATCCATACTGAGCGTGGTGAGCAAAGACAATGAGCGGGGACAGAGAGGTTAATGAAGCGAGGGTTTCTGGCTTCTTTTACAAGGCTGGAGCCAATGACTAAAGGATATTCGCGGGAACTGAGGAAGTGTTGGCTTATGCTTTATTCTTGGTTATTGTCATTTTAAGAAGAATAATTTATCAAAGAATGTGGTATATATAAAAAAAAACATTCATAGGAAATAATGTAACCCATCTTCTCATGAGGGCCCAGAGTTGAGGTGTAAACATAGACGCAAATAGAACATTGGTGATGGAAATCAAAAGAATTTGATCCTTTTCTTATATACATATCATATAGATTTTAATTTTATTTTACTTGCGCCATTAATTCCATGGAACTTAGTATGTTCTTGGAGTGTGGGAGGAAACCGGAGAAGCGGGAGGAAACTCACGCAAACACAGGGAGAACATACAAACTCCTTGCAGATGTTGTCCTTGTTATTTATGAGCGTCGAATGCCACTATCTATGAAATCCACTAAACAATAATAAGAGATTAGCAGGGAAGAAACGAAAATCAAATTAGCCCCAGGAAACCTCCTTTGCGCAGAAGTGGTGAGACATGAGATGTATCGACTATTATCATTAATGTTTCAGCTTTGAAATCTTACAAATTATCATTCACTCTCTAGAGGCAAAGGTGCAATAATTTGTAAGGATTGTCATAAAAATATCTAAATTAGGAGTAAGAAGGAGCATATAACCAATAAAGCTATACAATTGTGCAGGAAGTCTAATATAGGGAATCGTAACAGTGTGTAATTGTAAGGCGGTGGCCCTCACAAGCCTTCTAAGGGACTCTGTTCACACAGTCACAGGCGGCACCTCATTGTTTCTGAATGTTTATATGTCATGTGCTGTAATGTGTAATGTAATGTATTTTTCATGTACTGTTTATAGGATTAGGGTTAGAGTTGGAACTTATATAGTATAGTATTGGGATAGAGTAGAGTGGGCAAATGCCATGATTAAGACCTATGTCGAAACGCGTTGGTAAACGTAGCGTACAACGCTATCTTTGTGCAATATGTTGTAATAGCTAGTATCTATATTTTTCTGTGGTGTACCATTTTTCCATATTTTTAATTGTGAAATAATAAATGTGCAATTTTTAAGCATTTTTGGTTTCCCCCTGGATTTCATCTGTTATTAGGAGAGTAGAGGGGCAGTATAGTGATAGGCTAGCATAGCATAGGTTAAGAGTTAGGCAGCACAGGGGTTAATTTACTGGGAGGGGCAACATAGAGCAGGGGCTTGTAGTTAGGTTGCTTCCTGTTTTGGGTCAGAAGCCCAGTCAGCCTTCCCATGGGTAGTATGTGTGAGCAGAGAGAGAGAACAAAGGATCATAGTCGTGGGGATAAAGCTGAGGTGACAGTAAGGGGCCCCAGGCAGAAACATTGCAGACGGGCACCAGCTTAAAGGGATCATTGCTAATTAGGATCAGGGTCTATGACCGGAGTGGGAAAGCATTCTTGGCACCCCTTCCCATTGGAGCCAGACACGGGGCTGACAAGAAGCTGGTGACGGGAAGAACAGGAGGGAGAGGGATTGTCCCAAAAGATACTGCCGGGTTTACCGGGTAGAGGAATTTTCCTGGACTTTGATAATAAAGCTGCTCCTCACCACGTGCAAAGCCATACCTTATCTCCAGACTGATTGATTATCTCAGCCTGCCCACTACTTTAGTGGTGATGAGCTGAGTAGACGTCTAAGGAGATTTAGTAAATTATGCAGAACACCCTCCAGAACATGGAAACAAATTGCACACTTCGGTCAGAGGTGAGCAGTGACTGAGACCAGGGAACTGTAAAATTTCTTTGAAAAATACTTGGGTCAACTGTTGAGCCAATAGAAGTCCAGATAATGTAACACAATAAAACATCTTGGAGAAACGGTCCTCTAAGACCCAGATAATAATGAATCTTTTCACCTCAGGATGATCTGTAACAAAATCCATGGAAAGAGGTTGAATAGGACTGTGTAGCGCTTGACATGAGGGTTTGAACTGTGCACATTGAAGTCAAGATAGGGTAACGTTTCGACCCTACCAGGGTCTTTGTCAAAACCTCACTGGATAGTGATATCACCACAAGGAACATAGGACACGCTCTGTCTCCTCCATACTGAGCTCTTAAGGGGATCCTCTTTAGAATTCTATGTTAAATCTATTCACTATCCAGTGAGGTTTTGACAAAGACCCTGGTAGGGTTGAAACGCTACCCTATCTTCACTAAAAATTTTTGTTCCTGCTGTGGTATTACTTACACTTGTAAATAAATATGAATTAATTTTATAAAGTATTGCATTGTTTGAATGCGGCTGTTTCCTTTTTTCTATTCTACTTTGGGTTCACCCAAGTTCAGCCAGCACCTCTTACCTAAAGCAGAGTGTGCTTCATTTTTCTCTTTCCAACATTCAATTCAAGACACAATCCATTCTCTAAAGTCTGGTTTCCATTTGGGCCACCAGTAAACACGAGAAGGGAGTATAGCAGTTTGCTTAACTCCTGGCTGACAAGAGAGAAAAGAGGAATGGGCCCAATAGAAACCTTTCCAGTAGAGTGCTTTTGAAGTGGAGAAATGGAGAAGAAATGTTGGCAAAGAATTGTTCAGTTTCCATTCAATGTGACTGCACATTTTTAGGGCATCACAGGGATCAAAGGACCTGGATATGGCTTCAGCTCTATACTTTTTCTTTTATGTACAGTAGGTGAGGATGAAATTAAACCATGGGAAGATGAGTCACCACTGAATTTGGCAGGAATTCAGCCCATGAAAGACTGAAGATATACCAAATTTTTGTGATCTGTATAGATTATTACTGGGAATTTAGCTCCTCACAGGAGATGTTACATTTCCAAAATAGCTGTCTTTTTGGCTAAAAACTTAAGGTCACCAATGGAATAACTTGATTTTGCTGGAGAAAATTTATTGGGAGAAGAACTTGCAGAGATAATTTATCATAGAATCGTAGAGTTGAAAGGGACCTCCTGGGCCATCTGGTCCAACCCCCTGCTCAAAGCAGGATTCGCTAAATCATCCCAGTCAGATGTCTGTCCAGCCTCTGTTTGAAGACTTCCATTGAAGGAGAACTCACCACTTCTCGTGGCAGCCTGTTCCACTCATTGATCACTCTGTCAAAAAGTTTTTTCTAATATCTAATCTGTGTCTCCTCCCATTCAGTTTCATCCCATTGCTTCTAGTCTTTCCTTGTGCAAATGAGAATAAAGATGATCCTTCTATAATGTGACAGCCCTTTAGATATTTGCAGACAGCTATTAAGTCTCCTCTCAGTCTTCTCTTTTGCAAACTAAACATTCCCAAATCCTGCAACCTTTCCTCATAAGACAGGGTTTTCAGACCGGTCACCATTCTGGTCACTCTTTCCTGAACTTGCTCCAGTTTGTTGATGTCTTTTTTAAAATGTGGTGCCCAAAACTGGACACTATATTCCAGATGAGGTCTGAACAAAGAGGAGTAGAGGGCAATAATGACTTCACGTGATCTAGACTGTATGCTTCTGTTAATACATCCTAGAATTGATTCCGTCATAGAAGGAAATTAAGTTAGTCTGACATGACTTATTAGTTACAAACCCATGCTGACTCTGTTTAATCACTTCATTCTTATCCAGGTACTGACATACATGTTGTTTAATAATTTGTTCAAAGATCTTTCCTGGTATAGAAGTCAGACTCACCGGCCTATAGTTGCCTGGGTCCACCTTCTTCCCCTTTTTGAAGATAGGAACAACATTTGCTCTTCTCCAGTCTTCTGGGACTTCTCCTGTTCTTCAAGAATTTTCAAAGATTATGGAGAGGGGTTCAAAAATTTCTTATGCTATCTCCTTCAGTACTCTGGGGTGTAATTCATCTGGACCTGGAGACTTGAATTCATTTAGGTTAGCTAAGTGTTTCTTCACTATCTTTCTGTTTATAGATATCCTGGATTCTTCTATTCCCTTAATAGGACAGTGAAGAACAGTTGATGTTACATTTCCTTTCTGAGAGAAAACAGATGCAAAATAGGAATTTAAAAGTTTGGCCTTCTCAACATCCTGTCTTACCATTTCATCATTTTCATCCTGTAAAAATCCTATAGCATCTTTGACTTTTCTTTTACTTTTGACATATCCCCAAAATCCTTTATTATTGCTTTTGACATCTCTTGCAAGCCTCAATTCATTGTCAGCTTTAGATAATCTGATTTGTGCCCTGCAGGTTCTGCAGACAGCATTATATTCTTCTTTAGATATGCCTCCCTCTTTCCATTTTATAAACATTTTTTTCTTCCTTTTTAGCATGTGCTTAAGTTCTGTGTTCATCCATCCTGGTTTCCTTAAATGCTTCCTATTCTTCCCTCTTTTCGGAATTGTTAACAATTGTGCTTTGAGAATTTCATTTTTCAAGATTTCCCATCCTTCCTGGACATTTTTGCCTTTAAGGATATCCAGCCATTGGATCCCTCCAATTCTCTTTCTGAATCCCTTAAAATCTGCCTTTCTGAAATCTAACCTTGAAGTCTGAGTCTTCTCAGGTCTTCCTCCTCTAGTTATCCAAAATTCTAAAATAGCATGGTCGCTACCTCCTAGGGTCCCAGCCACTTTTACCTCCTCAACCATTTCCTCCCTTGTTATAAGGATTAGATCCAAGGTAGCAGTTCCCCTTGTTTTCTCCCCTACCTTTTGGAAGATAAAGTTGTCAGCAAGAGAGGATAAGAATTTCCTTGACCTGTTAGTTTTGCCTGAGAGAGATTCCCAACAAATGTCTGGATAGTTGAAATCTCCTATGACAACTATGTCATATTTTTTGGAGAACTTGGCCATTTGATGCATAAAGAGTTCATCCATATCTTCAGCTTGCACAGGCGGCCTGTAGTAAATGCCTACAATGGTGTCCTTTCCATTGTTCTGTCCTTGTATTCTTACCCAAACAGTTTCCACAGAACTCCCAGTCTCTGAAGCTTCAATCTCTGTGCAGATATACGCGTTTCTAACATACAGTGCGACACCTCCTCCTCGTTTATCAAGTCTGTTTCTAGCAAATAAGTTGTATCCTTCTAGTCTTGTATTCCAATCATGTGTATTGTCCCACCAAGTTTCACTGATTCCAATGACATCATATTTCTTTTCCTGCGTTAGTAGTTCCAGTTCTCCTTGTTTGTTGCCCATGCTTTGTGTATTAGTATAGAAACATTTTAGTTTGTGATTGGTTTCTCTTTCTCCAATATTTTTATTAATTAGATTCTTTTGTCTTTGTTCTTCCTTTCCACTTCTAATAGCAGAGTTCTCAATTGCATTTGTCATGAGTATGGCTCTTTCTGGTCTTTTGCTTCCCTTCCCACGTTGTTTTAGTTTAAAGCTCTCCTTACAAGTGTAGCAGGGCGACTTCCAATAAATGTTTTCCAGTCTTCATAAGGTGCACCCCATCTCTAGCAAGTAGTCCATCGTATAGGTAATTCACTCCGTGATCCAGAAATCCAGATAAATTTTCTGAGAGAGCTGTTTCTATATCAGTAGCAGATGCATTGACTTCAAGGAAGAACGGTGTGTTGACATCCGTATGATGTAGGACAGGACAGTAGAAAATTAATACTTTACTTCTTAGAAGGCTTGGATAGCAGAATCCAACTATATCTGAGAATTAAACCCTTTCTAAATTAGGGCCATAAGACAAACAAACACTTGAGAGTAATTATAAATACTAATAATGAATTGGTGGTAATAATTTGTAACACTGAGCAATGCTTGGAGGGCTTTTAGACCAACATCTTATGTCCAATTCAAAACAGCGGAAACTTTCTCTGGATCCATATGCAGACCTTCAGATGAGATGATGTATCCGAGGAACTGCAGTTCATGACCCACAATGAGACATTCATAAAGATGGTTTTGTCACAGTCTCTTTATAACATCAAACATGAGGGCACTGAGAGTATAGGTTCCCAGAGAGGATTAGGATTTCATCTACATCAGGGGTGGGGATCCTTTTTTCATTGCCAAGAGCCATTTATACCATTCTTCAGGGGCTGTACAAATTGCACACTAACTCTGCCCACAAAGTTTGTCTGTCACAGGTGTGTCAGAGGCTGCAGTGCGATGCTCTGCTTCAGACTGCAGAAAGTCTCAACAGTTTGCTTTGAAGACTTCTTCCTGGTCCTTCTGACTCTAGGGCCCAGTGACAGCCTTCCCCTGGCTCTAGTTGACACACCTGAACTGGGGTATTTATAACTCCCAGCATGCAGCTGGGAGTTGCCAGTATTATTTCCAATTTCATTTCCATTTCCCTGTTGAGGCTTGGAGCTATAGTAGTCAGCTATCTTCCTCTTTGCTGCTCCTGGAGGAAGTCTGTGATTCTCTCTGAGTCTACTCAAGGTAAGTGTTCCCCTTGTTTGTCTATCCTATTCTGTCTTTAGTAGTAGTGGAGATTGACAAGTGCTCATCCTATCCTTCCCTATGCAGGGCTTACTGCTGGGGTCAGTCAGGGATTAGGTATCCTGCTCCACAATAGGTGTGAAACCTATATAGGGACTTTAGGGCAGACAGGGTGACATTAGATCTGCCTAGGGGTCTCCACTCCACCCTTCCCTAGTGTTGGGTTCCCTTCCCCTTATCCCTTCATGTTACCCTTAGTCTTTCCTACACTGTGCGTAACAATGTCCTGACTCTGGCACTGGTGTTAGGATGTAATCTTTCATTGCATGTACTTTAGCGCTTAGTAGTGAACACAGCGTGTGCGTGTTAACAGAGAAAGAAGAAACGAATGGGCCTGCAGCAATCAAGACACAGCTGCAAGCCCAAGTACTGCGGTCCCCAGGAATCTGCCCGGGGGCCGGTTGAAAGGTCATCAAGGGCCATAAACGGCCCACGGACCTGAGGTTCCCCACCCCTGATTTAGATAAACTAGGGCTCTCTGGTACAGGATATCACAAAGTACTGGAAAAAAGCCGGTGTGTTGCATAATTTTAAAGGCATATAGATATTCACAATGAACATCATGGGTGTAAAATGCTGTCTGCCTTTAGTCATTCTCTTTTATATGGATCAGGTTATAAATTACATGCAAGTCAAACTTGGCAAAAATGGTTGTGCCTTTAATCCTGGCAATTAGTTTAGAGATTAATGTAAAAGCCTTTCAGCATGATTTTATTCAGACCTCAATAGACTGTGCTTGTTCTCAAAGACCCATCTTTCTTTTTTATGATGAAGCCTGCGCTGGCTGGAGCGGAAGATTTTTGGATTAACGCATTTCCCAGATTCTCTTTAATGTAGGCAGATATCACCTCGGTCTCAGGGAGAGATGGTGGATAAAATTTTCCTCTGGGTGGCTTAGTACCTGTAAGAAGGGGTGTGGCACTGTAAAGATATTAGAGTGAGATTCGTGGGATGCAGTGAAGAGGCGGAGACAGAGAAAGGGTTAACAGGATTTACTTATACAGGTTATTGAAGTACAAGGTATACTCCGCACAGGGAGATAAGTTCAAAAAACGAAATGTCACAGGAACACTGAGGCAATAACAAGATTTGAACAAAAACACAATATTTGGGGGAAAAAGGTATATGAAAGAGGTAACTTATCGCTTGTAGTTCTTGTTGGGGAGAGGCTGGAATATCTCCTGCTGGTGTCGTAGGATGTGAACAATGTCTCTGGCTCTGTTACGGAGGAACGAAATGCATTGTCTCCTGACCGTGCCGATGTAAAACAACCTCTTTCGTGGATTCATCTGGGATGGTGCAGAACACGAACAGCATGCAGGGCCGCAGACCGCGGCAGTGTGTGAACCTCTGACTTCCTCGCTAGGAGCATGGCGAGCAAAACTATCCTTCACTGGGGGCAGGAAGGCTCTAAAAGGTACGGGAGCATCCCGGTGCAACTCAGTAAAGACACAGTCCGTTGGTGAGTCAATCCGCAGAGTGCTAAAGGAAGAGGCGTTAGCAGTCAGAGCAGTGGGGAGGGAGTTAACCTTCTTGTTCTCCTGTCACCTTCCCGCCAAATCTCCCCTGTTCCCACGCTCATCCCCTTTTATCTCCCCCACGCCCCCTGCTGTCCAGTGCAAAGGTCCTCCCCACTCAGAAGAATCGTCCCCCGACAACAGTGGTGACAGTTCCGATAATTCCAGCCCCAAAGTGTACATGGATCCGCTGACTCTGTCCTGGCTCATCTTCTTACCAGCACAGACTAACAGCTGATGAGTTGGTAGCGTCTTGGCCCATCTGCAAACTTCTCGTAGAGAGCAGGTGTAGGAGAGTGGATCCAGGAAAGAGGACGACCATGTTTCTGGGCTGGAACTAGGAGGGCTGTCATCCGTATTCCCGAGAGGGTACGATTGCAGGCCAGGACCGACCTTTGACTAGGAAAAAGGGGGGCGGGTCGACTATAAGACAAGCGGTGCAGGTAAACAAGCATCACTGGGCGGGAAGAGAGACGAGACATCGGAGCAAAGAGCCGAGTGGACCTTCCCCCTCAGACGTGAGTCAGCACTTCAGAGAGAAGGGACAGCACCCGGCCTGACTGAGCGGAGGGCCCTGACTCCGTGCCCAGAGCAGAAGCCTCTTCCCTAGCCGCTGCAGGCCACAGTGCACCCTCAGGCGCGGCACCCCCCATGCACTGGGCGATGCTTCTTCCATCGACCCTGTCACCGGGACCCGCGGTCTCCTCTGCTCCGCTCCCCACTGCCGAAGGCCCAGCATCAGGAGAGCTACGGCAGGCCTGTGTACCCCCCGCGGTACCGGAGCGCAAGGACTTCCAGACTCTCTGGCAATGCTTCCTCATCTGGACACGTCGACTGAGGTGCTGCCAGGACATTCCTCGTGCACCAACTCTGCAGGATGTCAGAGACCGATAAGTGACTCTCCATTGTTCGTTCCCCCGTTTTATCCCCCCAAGGGTCCTTATTTGCCCGAACTGTGGCCGCATAATGGTCGCCCCGTATTGTTTATTCTGTGTGAGATTGTGTATTTGTGTTTTACTTCCCTGCGTGGAAAACTCTTTGTCAGCTTTACCCTATATCTATGTATAAAACTTGAGTTTAACCCATGTTTTGCCTCCTGCTCGTCATTGCATTCTGCGTACCTGTTAGTTAACACCCAGGCAAATTGGAGGCGATGGAGGCATAGCAGAGTATCAGAAAAAGGTGGTTAAGATAGAGCCTTGATGTATTAATGAAAATAAGATGATCCCCACTAGGCAATCCCACTAGGCAATCTGGTCAAATGATCAATTAATAATAGGTGCCACAAGTCTGAAAATCACCAATCTGCCAGAAAGTAGCAAAACTAAAAAAGGAATGTACCCAATGTGTAGAGCTTTCATCTAAAGAGAAATTAGATGTGACCACCAGATATTATTGAAACATTCACAGAGATGAGCTTCAGAGGCATCCACAAAGAAACAAAAGATATTTTCACCTTGTTGGCATGAGAAAAGTCTATATAATTCTCTGCTACTCCGGAATCTATGAACGCTTGTCCCATGAATGCAGAATCATAGAATATTAGAGTTGGAAGGAATCTCAAGGGTCATCGTGTCCAACCCCTTGCTCAACGCAGGATTCACTAAACCATCTCAGACAGATGTCTGTCCAGCCTCTGTTTGAAGGCTTCCATTGTAGGAGAACGCACCACCTCTCATAGCAGCCTGTTCCACTCATTGATCACCCTCACTGTCAAAAAATTTTTTTCTAATATCTATTCTGTATCTTCTCCCATTCAGTTTCATTCCATTGCTTCTTGTGTTTCCATGTGCAAATGAGAATAGGGATGATCCCTCTACACACTGTGATAAGAACCAAATGAAACAGATATAGGCATTAACAGATTGTCTTCAGTGAAGGAAAGAGTTAACTCCAAGGCAATCCCTTCTTTTTACTTAGGGTCTGAAGTTTCCCTGTATGCATTCAGTTTAGAACAACTTGTGTGAGAATTATGCTGCTGACCTCAATATAAACAGAGTCCTTTAGTAAGGTGATGGGATTTTTTGGCTGATATTCTCTTACAAGCTACTTGCACGACTTCCAGTACTGCCACTCTGGAAGGAGATTTTGAAGATGCTCAAGATTTTAGGTCATGGGAATCTAGAGATTTTTCGCTTGGCAATTCACTAAAATGTAAGTCCATAGCTAAGGAAAATCAAGTTAATAATGGAAGACGTAATTCTCTATCAGAAAGTTCATCTTTGATGCAAATGAACAGCAAATGGACAGGTCATCAAAGAAGATAGCCATGGGAAAATCATTGTGCTTGGCCATCTCAGCAGACAAGGTGGATGACATAGTGTCCCACATTGTTAAGGGCATGTCACACTAAGAGATATCGCTAGCAATATTGCTATAACTATTGACGTAGCAGCGATATTGCTAGCGATATCGCTGTGTCTGATACTTACCTACGACCCGCTCCCCCGCTGGTTATCGCTGATCGCGCGAGAACGTCCTGGACTGTTTCTCGTCGTCAGCTTCCTGTGGCGCTTCCTGCTGTGAGGACGAGCGACGCGTGGAGCCGGGCGGGAGGACGCAGGATCGCCTAGTGTGACAGGTAAGTAGCGACCCCCATCCCCAGCGATGTCGCTGGTGAGATCTGCCTGTGTGGCAGCTCACTAGCGACCACTTAGCGATGTACCAGCAATCCTGACTGCGTCATATCGCTGGTCGGGATCGCTGGTACATCGCTAAGTGTGACAGTACCTTTAGTCCGATGACAGAGCCGCAGTATAGAATCAGCAGCAGACAAGATTTAGGTAGTCAAACACTCAATGTAAAGCAGTCAGTAAGGATGGTTGAGTATGACCTGCTCCCATAAAGGAGCAGCCCACGCCAAAGGATCTCCAGATAGCAAAGAAAAAATGTGTGCTACGTTTAACTAGTCAAAAAAAAAATGATGGGGCCAAGACTCAAAATATACAGGGTATTGGTTCAGAAAGCTCCACCAGGTTTTAAGAGCTCCATCAAAATGGGCAGGTAAATGTGGAGATGTCCCATAAGTGAAAGGTCCCAGCTAGGTCTTAGGCCTCTTTCACACATCAGTTTTTTGCAGTCAGTCACTCGCAATCCATCGTTTTGTCAAAAAAACAGATCCAGCAACTGACTATGCTGGATCCGGTTTTTTTCTCATAGACTTGTATTAGCGACAGATTGTGACGGATAGCCACACGTTTCATCCGTCGGAATATCTTTGTCCGTCGGCCAGAGACAACGTACATAGTAACGTTTTTTGTGCACGTCGAAAAGTCGGACAGTGACGGATCCAGCGCCATCCGTCGTTGGCTATAATGAAAGCTTATGGGCGCAGGATCCGTCGCTGTCCGTCAAAAGACGGAATCCAGCGACGGATTCCGCCTTTTTAAACTGAGCATGCCCAGAATTATTTTCCTTTCTTTATTTTAACCCCTACGGCTGCTTTTTCCATTCTGGCACAAACTTCGCTCTCTCTCACACCAAGATGCAACACGTTGCGTTGGGCGCAGGTCGCCGCACCGTTAAAACGGCGCATGCGGAGGCATCCACATACATCGGCAGGGCCTGCATACCCAATGCTAAAGATAGGGTAGGCATGCCACATGCTGAGGTAGGCGGAGCTGACAGGAGGAGGTGCGGCTGTGGGCGGAGCTTCACAGAGGAAGTCTGCAGCCCTCCGCACCTCAGCCATACACTAGTGTACTAGCCTTACTCCAGCTTCTGACCCACAGTTCTTTCCCAACAGTTGAACTTTACTAAACAATAAGGCATCGATTACATCAGCAGCACAGTTCACATAGGGAAACGTTTCCTGTACTTTCCATGCCTTCCAGGCAGACTCTATTCTCTCCATAATCTCTCTTTTCTCCTGACTTTCTCTGCCTTCTCTTTGGACAATCCATGTCCACCCCATGTCCCACTTGTACCTGCCATCTGAGCAGCCCCTTTGGCAGTCCCTGATCCATCTGTACATTACACGTCATCAGCTCCCTGTCAGCCCCTAGTCCGATTCCATTAGGGAAAGGTACCGGAAGCGCCATCTCAGCTGCTCCCGCCCCAGTCCTAGACCCCGAATCCTTCCTGGAAAGGATCCTATTGAGTTGGTGCCCGTTTACACATTTCTCCAGCCTGGGGCCCCTTAATGTAATCCGCAGACTTATCCCTACAGCTTTAGTCCGTTGTTCTCTATTTATATGTCCTGCCCTTGGGCAAGCTGCCTGGGCATCTGACAGAACCAGGAAGTATCTGTCCTGTACTCCCCTTGCTCTGTGCAGCTCTGTACTAACGCCGCCCCACTGAATAACCCATTGATGCCTGTGCCTAACCTAACACCCTTATCTATCCTATCCTCTATCTCTAATGTGCCCCCTCTATTCTAGTCCCTCCATGTTCCTGCACTACTTCCTAATCTATCCCTAAGCCTATGCACAACACATGGCAAATTCATTTACATTACAGTACATACAATAGTAAAACACTCATAAAACATCAGAGTGCCGCATGTGACACAGGTGAACAGCATTAAGGAGAGAGAAGGTACATGAGGGTCCCCACCATCTCCTTACAAGACCATACCTACTAGGTTCAAACACATACAGAGACACACACAGAAAGAGACACTCATAGACACACACACACACACACACACACACCGACTTACCACCATTTTCGCTTTTCTTCAGTTCTTCATGCTACTCTATATTAAAGGGCTTTCGGTATAACCATGGTCACATGACTCGTCACATGATCATGATGTGACCACAGGTCCTGAAGTCTCGTATAGTACAAGAGCTGTGGAGACATCATGGTCACATGATCGTGATGTTCCAAAGGTCCTGAAACAGTCTCCATATCAAATGGATGCTTAGATGCTTGGGGGAGGCGCTGGGCAATTTCCTAGTTTTCCCACTAACGCCTCCTCTGCATGTATTAGACGCTTATGGCACATGCTTCTCTCACTCCTCTGATTTTTCTCTGATAAGTAGGGGAGATTGTTGACCTCATAGACTCTTCTTCTTCCTGCAGGTTCCATGCCTAGTTATCGATCATTGGGTGATTGGAACCTAAAACAGGTCCTAATGATGCCACTAATAGTAAAGGATCTGGGTGTTTGGGGAACACCATGACCTGAAGAATAATGGACGCAAACATAAATCAGATCGAGAAACAGCAAACAACTGCACGACATGCAGGGGGCATACACATAAAAATCTATCAAATAAAAAGATGAAACCCAAACACTAAAAGAGCTATATAAACATCCCAGTACTGTTTTTAGCTTTAAGCACCAATAAATGATATTCACATTTTTTTGTTTGATTTTTTTTTTTTTAACATAACGCTTTTTATTTAATTAAGTGAAGAAAGCTTGTCATTTTCGTCTAATTATAATCCACATGAAATGATTAGCTTTTCATATTGGTACATTTTTATCATCACTGCTGCAGAAATATTCCGAGTTCCTTTGTCTCCATTGACGTAGGAGACTGTGAAATCTTTAACATGAATGGCGCCAAGTATGACTGAAGTAGCTATCTGAAGGAAATCACTATTCCTTATGACGTGGTTGAGTAACCTTCAGGTGCAAGAAACCCGGCTATTTATATTTGTAGTGAAACCTAAAACCTTGTCATGTCTTTTTTTTCCTAACACAGTCTTATGTCAGCAAATGTCCAGGTGGCAGAGATCTATAAAGGAGCGGAGAGTTACCCGTGCCAGCTGTTAGGGGACTTTCTCAATTTTTGCTCTTGTTGAAAACTGTTATATCTTTAGAAAAGCACCAGAAGCAGGTGTCTGGCTGGATGGCGGAGAGAGAGGAAGCTACATTGTGATCGCTGCTGACTCCAAACTGCACCTGGAGAGCAGGAAAGCACGCATGGAATTAAAAACAGGATCGAGTAGGGTCTGTAATCTAGACTATACCAGGTCTTGAGACCATTGTAAAGAATTAGTATTTAATTAAAGAGAAGTTAGCAAGTTGCACATTTGGTGCGTTTTTTTTCCCGCAACGTACATTGCGTCGACAGCAAAATCCATTCCAAAACCGGCATTTGTTACATGCCGGTTTTGTTTCATATTTCTCTCAAATTTGGCCCTTTCAATTAGGACTCATTCAGACATCCATTTTTTTCATGCGAGCTCAGAGAACGAAGCTCAATAGACTAGAGAAGCAGCCAATGCCGGTTCTCACTCTTCGTTCCACAAGAACCCAGCTGCTGAGATGAGCAGTGATGTCAGTAAGGTTACTGCAGTTCACAGCTGCCGGGTCACACAGAGGGTAGTGCAAGAGCCAGAATGCTGAGCGGTAACGATAGCACTTATCATTCCGGCGTGGCTCTCGTGCTGCTCAGCGTGAGACCCGGCGGCTGTAAACCTTACTGACCGCGCATCACAGAAGTTGGATTCTCACCGCATGAAAACCGGCATTGGCTCCTGTTCTAATCTATGGATCTGTGTTCTCTGAATGGGGTTCCATACACTGGACGAAGAAGACATGGATCGTAGTCGAACCTCCATTTTTAGGATTACGGCAGACCGGATTATTATTATTTTTTTAATAACTGGCTGAAAGAGGGAAATTGTCAGGGAGTGATTTTTACAAATAAAGGACTTTTCTGTGTGGGTGTTTATTTCTTTTTTCTATGGGGTTAGTAAAGGGGGTGTCTGATAGACACCTCTCCATTACTAACCCCAGTGCTTGATGTCAGTGACAACTGCTGACATCAACCCCAAAAACCCATTACCTCAACTGCCAATGCTCCAGGGCAATCAAGAAGAGCCGAGGCTAAGAGCAAAAATTGGTGCATCTAATGAATACGCATTTCTGGGGCACTTAAGGGCTGGCCTTATCAGGCTAGGATGGGGCCAATATCCAAGGATCTTTGCAACCTATTAATATTAGTCCGCAGCTGTCTGCTTAGCTTTTGCTGACTATTAAAAATAGGGGGATTCCCCGTTATTTTTGTTTAGCTCCCCGCTTTTGAATAACCAGTAATAGCTAAGCAGACAGTTGTCAGCTGATATGAACAGGCTGAGAAGGTCCTTGGTTATTGGGCCCTTATTGCATAAGGATGTCATATGGATGTTAGTTGAGAAAAATTGTGTCATGACTGCAGCCACAGACGCGGCCCAGCAGGCACCTCCACGCCATGGTGAGGGGGCGGGCGTCCCCCGGGAATGCAATATGGACCCTCTATACCACAGAGGGGGACCCGGGCCTACCCGAACTAGGGAAGGGCAGCAACCGGGATACTGTGGCAGCTGAGCATGTGGACAAGGACACGCAGGACTTGATGACACCGCACAACTTCAGGTATAAATAAAGTAAAGTTTACTTAAAGTAAAGTCACAGTACATAGACAAAACCAGGACACACGAAGTCATCAGGATACACAAGGTCATCCAGACGCAGGCAGGACATCAGGGTCACCCACAGGACATCAGAGTCACCGGCAGACATCAGACAGGAGTCGTTTGGTTACGGATATCCAACACGACCTACAGGCACCATTGCAGTCATCAAGCTCCAGGCTCCAGGCAGCGGTCATCAGGTTTCCAAACTGCGGTCATCAGGCTCCGGGCATCGGACCTAGGAAGGAACTCAAGCGTGATGGTGCTAACACCGCAGGATTGCTAGGCCTGCATGGAGCTAGCACCGCATGGTAGTCAGAGCACAGCATAGTAGATGCTCAGCAGAAACACCGGTTACAAAAGTCTCAGAGTCACTGGGTGCAGGGCTCCAAACACAGAGGGATTCCAGGAACACAACATAGCAGACAGTTCAGACATGGTCAGGTATGGGATAAGTACAGGATCAAGGATTCAAGCCTGAAGACACCGCCTCTAGTCCAGGGAGAATTTAGACGGGGTCAGGTACAGGACAGGTACAGGATCAGGGATTCAGGCCCGAATATACCGCCTCCGGGGCAGGGCGAGGGAACAGGACAAAGCAGGAATCAAGGCAGGGAATTTGGCACCATAACCGAGACAGACAAGGTCCAAAGACACAGACACGAGACACACATGGCAAAGTCCAGGAGCTTTGTGAGTTGTGAGTAGCTCTGCCCCCCCCATAGGGCAGAGTCAGTTTATAAAGGAGCTGCCCCTCAGCAATTGGCTGGGGACAGCATTTCAAGTACACACACTAACCCTGATAAAAGCTGCACACACAGAAACCACTGCAGCACAATCAGTGCAGGAACTGCAGCTTAGAGCACCTGGCCATGGCTGCCAACCAAGACACCTGTGTAAAGTCATGCACCAACTGCAAATGACCTCACAACCCGCGGACAGCTTCCACAGTGGCGACCAGGGACCACACATGTGAATGGTCAAGCAGCAGAGTAAAGACCTAACACCACATGTGCAGCTACGCAGCAGAGCAGGGAACTGAGCAGGCTCCATATAAGTAAAAACCAGCAGTATCCCAGCTCAATTAGGGGGAAAGGAGTAAGGGGTTAAAGCAAACACATGCATTGTCACGCCGACAACCAAATACAAACAGAACGGCATGACAAATTGCATTGTGATCGCATGACACCCATCCTAATTTTCTTCCCCAACATCGGACCAATTTTTTTTATACGCTAGTGTTATTTCAGCCTCATAGTTATCATTAGTAAATTCCCTAATAACTTTTATACACTTTATAGAGATGATTGGAAAGTTTGAAAGTCAACTTTGCCAAATTTTCCCAAAAATATAATTTGTGTTGATTAATTTTCATGAATCTCAGTAAGAGAAAGCAAGAGAGCGAGAATCGAATCTCAAAGTGTTGGAAATCACAATTTTCAGGAAATTTGACTCAAACACGATCCTTCGTGGATCGATCAACTCATCTATAGCACTGTATACAGTATTTATGAGCTCTAGCACCTTTATTAAATGTAGGGATTCATTAGTCAATGTTATCAAGGTTTACATTGTAATAGGTGTGCTGGGGTTATATAACTATATCATGTTATTGGAAAGACACAACATTTTGGGTCTTTTTTATGTTTTTAGTAGTCTTGTAATGGTTTTGTAATTTGTTATTAAATAAACATTATCTTTTATCCCATCCTCTTCTAGTTGCTGAAAATACAACATACAGGCCCCATTTTATCCAATAGGTTTCACCACAATTATTGCATAAAATAGTTAGAAATGTTTAAAAATGTCAAAATATTTATCTTTTTTTTTTGAAAAGTGAAGTTGTTTTCATTAGAAGGGGCAAAGATGAGCGTGTGACAAAATTCGTCATAATTTGAACTTCAAAAGAGGCAAAAATTAGCACAGAAAAATAATAATAACAATAAATTTTATTTCTATAGCGTCGACATATTCCGCAGCACTTTACATTTCAAAGGAGACTTGTACAGACGATAGACATTACAGCATAACAATAATCACATAGATCATAACAGATACCAAGAGGAATGAGGGCCCTGCTTGCAAGCTTACAATCTAGGAGGAAAAAGGTAGACACGAAAGGTGGATGGAAAAAAATGCCATAAAGAAACCTATGTTATATAGTCTCTGGATCCAAGATTGGTGTATTTACAATTCTGAAGAAAGGCTGCAACCACTTAGGCTGTGTGCATACTGCATTCAGTGCATACGAGCGTGAAAATGCCCTTGACTCATTGACACATATAAATGTACCCATTGTGACAAAGTCACTGGTAAAGTGCTGGAGGAGAGTGTTGTGAGGGGTTAAGCTAATTTGCATAATGGGCTGGCTTTTATGTGGACATCCATAGAGAAGGTGGGAGGATGTCCACCTTATCTACACCCCAGGGTGTGGTCTGGGTCTTAAGTAGCTGGCCTTCAAAGGCAGCAGTGTTCAGTGTCTGGAGAGGAACATGCCAGAGAAGTGTTTTGTTTATGCTTCAACCATGGGTCTTGCTAACCCTGAGCGGGCTGATCCCCGCTAATGCAAGGACTGTTCCTAGTGCTACAGTTTTGTCTGGTTTCCTGTTTTGCCCAGAGGGCGGGGCTTATTTTGTGCTTCAGCTTGGTTTATGCCTATTTAATAAACCAAGTGCATTCCTAAAGCCGCAGTGTTCCCGTGTCTACCTCCGTGTGCAGCCGAGTGAGCCAATCTACCACACCATAGACATGTGTTGTGAGTTCATTTTCCCCTTCACCTTTGATGTCTGATGAACTCCCTCTGCTGGTGAAGAGAGGTAGTGAAATTGATTGGGATGGGAAGAACCTGTTATCTGAACAGGCGGAGTGTGATTGGACATCTGGAATTTCTGAGTGGATATAAGGCAGCCGACGCCCTGCAGGGTTTGCTGGTGATCCTTTCTGCTCTGAGCTCTGGCATCCAGTTTTAGTTCCTGTCTACTAAAAGCTAAGTTTTTGCCCTACTATTATTCCATGAGATTTTGTCTGGTTTCCTTAGTGTTTGTATTCAGCCAGTCCTGGTTGGGACTGGCTGAATTCCATTTTTGTCTCTGATCAGTTGATCTCCTTGCTCTGTTTTCAGAATATACCTGAGTGCTGATATAGTGATTTTGAAGTCTAGCGACTTCAGGGCCTTTTTTCCTATCAGACGGTTGGGACATTTTTGTAGGGTTTTTTGCGGATTGCATCCAGCATCTTTTCTGTCCTGTCCTATCTAGTTAGTTGGGCCCCATCATTTGCTCAGCCTGTCTTTCTGTCTGTGTTTGTGTTTTCATCTGTTTTTCACTGACAATACATGTTGGGGGCTGTCTATTGCTTTGGGGTCTGCTCTGGGGCAGTTTAGATTTCCCCTTTCTTTCTTTAGGTTTATGTAGTTCTCCGGCTGTGACGAGGGGTCTAGGGCACCGTAGGAACCCCCCACGGCTACTGTCAGTTGTGGTGAATAGGATCAGGGGTCTGCTATCCGATAGCTACCAACCTCTCCGGTTTTCTGGACTTAGCTTGTATTTTTGTTTTCTCCTCCTCCGGTGACTCATTCATAACAGACATGGGTCTTGTGGATGTCAAAAGCCAGGTTGCTACCCTCCGGCCAACTGGCCTTGTACCTCAATGGACTGTCATCTTCCTAAGCTTGTTGATATCTTCTCTTTGTGCGTGCCACAGGTGGGGTAGACGGCCCTGGAAGATGAAGCCAGATTGTGACCCTCCGGTCAACTGGCCTGTGTACCTGAATGGACTGTCATCTTCCTACATTTGTCATTACCATCTTACTGTGTGCGTGCCACAGGTGGGGTAGTCGATCCTGGAAGCTCTGAAGTAAAAGCTCCTCTTATCCCAGCAAGTCAACGGAAGGGTGAGACTCTGTAATGTGCTCCATATTGGTGTATTTTGCTGGGACTCTTCTGTGTGTTATCTGCCTGTTTTGTGGTTCAATAAAGTATTGGCACACTGTTTTACCCTTACCCTGCGTTGTCTAAGTTGCATTATGCCCATGTTAAAAGGAGAGCGGTCGTTTGGTGTGACGATCCTTGGTCCATTCTGTTTTGGACTGGGACACCAGCCGACCCCTGTGTATCTACAGCACCCAATTCTCGTCATACAGTCATATGTAAAAGTTTGGGCACCCCTATTAATGTTAACCTTTTTTCTTTATAACAATTTTGGTTTTTGCAACAGCTATTTCAGTTTTATATATCTAATAACTGATGGACTCAGTTATATTTCTGGATTCAAATGAGGTTTATTGTACTAACAGAAAATGTGCAATCTGCATTTAAACAAAATTTGACCGGTGCAAAAGTATGGGCACCCTTATCATTTTCTTGATTTGAACACTCCTAACTACTTTTTACTGACTTCCTGAAGCACTAAATTGGTTTTGTAACCTCATTGAGCTTTGAACTTCATAGCCAGGTGTATCAAATCATGAGAAAAGGTATTTAAAGTGGCCACTTGCAAGTAGTTCTCCTATTTGCTTCTCCTATGAAGAGTGGCATCATGGGCTCCTCAAAACAACTCTCAAATGATCTGAAAACAAAGATTATTCAACATAGCTTTTCAGGGGAAGGATACAAAATGTTGTCTCAGAGATTTAACCTGTCAGTTTCCACTGTGAGGAACATAGTAAGGAAATGGAAGAACACAGGTACAGTTCTTGTTAAGCCCAGAAGTGGCAGGCCAAGAAAAATATCAGAAAGGCAGTTTGGAGGTGGTCTGTGGATTGTCCTTGACTGTTCTCACCATTCTTCTTCTCTGCCTTTCTGATATTTTTCTTGGCCTGCCACTTCTGGGCTTAACAAGAACTGTACCTGTGTTCTTCCATTTCCTTACTATGTTCCTCACAGTGGAAACTGACAGGTTAAATCTCTGAGACAACTTTTTGTATCCTTCCCCTGAAAAGCTATGTTGAATAATCTTTGTTTTCAGATCATTTGAGAGTTGTTTTGAGGAGCCCATGATGCCACTCTTCATAGGAGAATCAAATAGGAGAACTACTTGCAAGTGGCCACTTTAAATACCTTTTCTCATGATTTGATACACCTGGCTATGAAGATCAAAGCTCAATGAGGTTACAAAACCAATTTAGTGCTTCAGGAAGTCAGTAAAAAGTAGTTAGGAGTGTTCAAATCAAGAAAATGATAAGGGTGCCCATACTTTTGCACCGGTGAAATTTTGTTTAAATGCAGATTGCACATTTTCTGTTAGTACAATAAACCTCATTTGAATCCAGAAATATAACTGAGTCCATCAGTTATTAGATATATGAAACTGAAATACCTGTTGCAAAAACCAAAATTGTTATAAAGAAAAAAGGTTAACATTAATAGGGGTGCCCAAACTTTTACATATGACTGTAGATGAGAGTGACCTCACATGAAATGCATGTGACTGTCGTGTAAGAGCTTGGAGATGTTGTGGTGAACATTATACTACCTGCAATATCATCTAGCATGATTGGTTTGGCAGCAATTTAGTGATGGTCTGGGCAGGCATATCCTTGGATGTTCACACAAAGGCCACTTTAAAGCCAGCAGTACCCTGACAGATATTTATTGAGTACTGGGATGAAATCAACAGGGCTATTGTAAGATCTTACACTGGTAGAGTGGACCCTGGATTCCTCATGGTGCAGGATGATACCCATTACACATGGCCTGGGTGTGTAGGCAGTTCCTAGATGATAAAAGCATGGATGTATTGACACAACCTCAGTTCTTCTAGACTTGAATCCTGGTGAGAACCTCTGGGATATTACATATTAGTGCATATGACATGGCTAAATTTGAAACAACCTGTCCCGGAGCTCACTGGTATCTTAATCCAGGTCATAAAGGACACTCTCCCGGACCCCAACTCATCAGAAGCATGGCCAGAAGTTGTCTTGAGTGGCTTGACTGTGGCCTCCATACACGCTACTGAGTCACAATATGAGTTGCCTTGATGAAATTAACATAGATTGGGTCCACCTTTGATTTTACAGGGTGTTTTGGAATCCAGCCTTCAGTGGGTTGATGATTTTGGTTTCCATTGATTGTTGATTCATCATTTTGTTCTCAATATTTTATACAGTTTATATCACATAAATCTTTTCTTCATCAAGATCCAATGTGTGGTTTACCTGTTCCCTTATTTTTGCGAGCAGTGTGGTTGCAAACTGTTTATCAGAGGCATCTGTTGGGAGGTTTACGTCAGGAATATTTCTAGGATGTCAAAGGGATGTTTTGTAATGGATTTTGTTCAAGGAATTATTACAAATGGATATGTTTAATGTGGTTTGATTAATAATTTATTAAGTGGATGAACAAATGGACTTACCGTATGTTGCAATAATGGCCTGGGGACGTGCTAATTTACATCACTGATTGTTGGGGTAACAGAAGTATATGCTCCGCCTATAATAATCCTTTTGTACATCAAGGGAGCCATAGCAATATTTAGCATCAGGATCAGTTTGCCTCCCTAGCCAAGGCACAGTAGCTTGTTTATATCACCCTCAAGTACTTAGAATGTGGAGCATGTGCCCATTCAGACCCTGCTAGCCACATTGGACTAGTATCCAAAAATACAGAAATGAGATGACTTATTCCATTATGCTCCAGTCTGATACTGGTGATTCAGTTCAACCTTGTTGGGTAGCATTTTCAATACTGCGCAACTGAGTATGAGGAGGAAAATTTTAGAACAAAGTTTGATCTTTTGACCATTGGGATTTAGGATAGACCATGCATCTGTAGAAATAACAGACATGATAATTTGCTTCTATTCAAGGTGGGCTTCATCGGGTCACTTTGATCTGGCGTAAAATAAAAAAGTAAACTGATTAATCTCATTAATTAGAATTATATGATGAGAGGACAATTTTAATTTACACATTATTTTACCTTTAATGAGAGGGTCTATTTTGTTTTACGTCATTGCGTAACTGGATGAGAGATTTTCTTTTGCCGGAACAGTTTTGGCTTTCATTGGTATTATTTTAAAGTACTTATTGAATTATTAATGAATTATTATTGAATTATTTATTATTCAATTTTGGGAGGGAAATATGGAGAAGTATGAGAAACACCAACCATGGCTAACAGACTCACAGACATGGCAGACCGGAGATTTTTGTTAGCTCTATTGGAGCAAAGGCAATCAATCAGCTGGTGAGGTGGTAGAGAAAGCCCACGTCTTCTGACAAGCCAATTGGTAATGTTAGATAACTTGAATCCCTGTCATTTAAGCAAGACTTTGGCTGATTACTTAGTACCCTGGCACAGTGTGGTAAGGGATTAATTCCAGGTCATAATACCAGAACTTTTCCATTGGGTAAGCATATGAAAAAGGGGATCCATCATAGTTGGAGGAGCCGTGCATCCGCGTTCAATACCCAAAACCAGTGAAGTAGTTGCTGTTTTGTAGAAACATTATTGTGCAGATATCTCATCTAATTTTCTCCAGTAGAGCTGGGTCAAACTTTAGAAAAATTGTCTCCCAGGCAAATCCTGCATTTGACCGCGCTGGCCTAAAATACACCAGACCCCAAGAATGCAGTTGCCACTGCTGTACCTATTGTTAAGTCCCACATGCACATTAGATGGCTCTTCACAGAAAATAGGTTTGGCTGTGTGTTTGGCCGGCAGCTCTCTCAGCCCTCTCTGCAACATGCTTGGCCAAGCACTTCTGTGCTCTCTATGAGGAAACCGCCGGTATACATCGCTGGCAGTAGAATGTCTCAGGAATGACAGAAGGCTCAAAAGGTAGTCTGAAATTGGACATGCCGGATCCTTATCTCCTCCGACAATCAATTGTCTGGGGCCCCATACACATTACACTGTCGGACGAACGCATCACTATTGGCGGGTTCAACCAGCATTAATCTAATGCGTATGGGGGGCTTTATTCATTGTTATTTTAGAGAAGACTTTTATAAAAAGACGATATTACTTGGTGTGGGGCAGATATACTCTGGTAATGAGAGGGTTACACATAAGTCACTTAAAATAGCATCTGTAGCACATAAATTGGCGCTGAGACCCACAATATCGTGGACTAATGATATGTGTACAGGCACCTGCTGCCAATAGCATCACTTCATTTCATGCTCAGGAAGCTCGCAAACAGCAGGAATGAAAACATAAGCATTTCTGGCCAATTGAGCTGGCTGGGAAAAACATTCAGGTAGCAAAAAAGGAAATGGAATACAAACAATGTGCAAATCACTTGGACAGTATTGTAATGTGCAGTGAAGACGTTCAGCTGAGGAAACTTGAAAGATTCTTCTATAATCCTCTAGTTCCGAGAACTGCTCTCTCTTGGTTGGCAGAAAGTTTAATAAACTTGAAGTACTTTGGATTCTTTTTAGACACACTACTCCAAAAGTTTCCATGGAATCCAATGATTTTATGTCATATTTTAATTGCGGCAAATTAATCCTAAATTTTATGAAGATAAATATTGAAAACTATTTTTTGCTAAATATGTTTATAAAAGATATCACAGGAACATGAGATAACACAGGGCAAGCTTTAGGCTTTGCCTCAGACTAGATAATCACCCAGAGTGCACAGGAAGACTCTGAAAGTGCTCTTCAACCACTCAGCCAGGATACACAGGGACTTTTCAGTGGTAAATGAGTCCTTTGGGGCCTACCAGCAATATTTTTTAAGGCACTCAAAATAATTATTTTTTTAACCTTTTCAGGAAATTCTACTTTTCTGGGGATTTTTTTGTAGAGTTTTCTTTTTTGGATGCTGTTTTGAGAAGTTTTGGAAAAGATTGTATTAAAATCTTTTGATTTGTATGGCAGAACAGTGGCTTAGTGGGTACCACCATTGCCTTTCCATGCTGTGGTCCTGGGTTCAAATCCCACCAAGGACAACATCTACAAGGCACTTGTATGTTCTCCTGTGTTTGGTGGTTTTCCTCTGGAATCCAGGCTCTTCCCATAATACAAGACGTATTGAGAGGGAATGGAGATTGAATCAATATGAATGAAACCTCCATTATAAGCCGATGAGGTTTGGCAGTCATTGTGTAGGTCTTTTGTACAGCAGCAACTGCGCAGGTTTTGTGTGCTAAAATCATGTTTATATACAATATAAAAGGGATGTATTTGAGGGTGTTCATAAAGTTATCTACCCCAGCGTGTCAGTCTTAGGCCTGTTTCACACATCAGCTTTTTTCGTCAGTTAAAATCCACTAAAATGGCGGACAACGGATCCGTTCCTGTACTGACCACAACGTTCGGCACCGGACCGTTGTTTTAACGGATCCGTCGAAGGAAGAATTTTAAAGGAACCGCTGAGAAGAGAGAGAGAATTTTTTTCAGCCGGCCGCCCGAAAAAACATTGCATTGTCCGTCCAGGCATGTCAGCGGACGCCAAAATTTTGGCGGATCCGCAAAAAAAGGATCCAACAGATGGCCATCCGTCAAGATCCTCCGGTAATGCAACTCAATGGGAAAAAAAACGGATCCGCCAAGCAAAACAGTGGATTTTGACTGATGGTAAAATACGGATGTGTGAAACAGGCCTTAGAGAGCTGAGCTTTTCTCTGAATGTTGCGACATGTCTGGACATGCAACAGACACAGAAGTTCAGCCTGATGAAAGCACTGGAAATTGTAGGATGCAAGTGCAGTACAGAGCGGCTCTGTAAAGAAAATGAGGGATTTGGAGCTTTGTTCCATGATTAAATTCCTTACAAAGGAGAACAGAAGCCTAAAGAAATCCATAAAAGGATGATTGTTGTATATGGTGATGATGTATCATCTTCCTACTACCAAGTAAAGTGTTGGGTCAGGAAATTTTATTTAGGGATATAAATTGAATATGACCTTGAAATCTATGCAAAAGAAGGTTGTGGGAAGGATGGTTGAGACTGGAATTGCGTGCTACCGTACCTACTGTTCTCCATTAGAGAAGTTCCACATGCCTGTACAAGGTTCTCACTATTCGAGCTGCTATATGAACGACATCCTCGGGGTTTTCTGGACATTGCAAAGGAGACCTGGGAAGCAAAGGTAACACTCTACCAAAGCATCAAACATGTGGCCCAGATGCAGGACAGGATCACGAGGTTGATGCCAACTGTGAGGGAGAGCCCCCTTCAAGCACAAGAGGCCCAGGCAAGGGTCTACAATTGGTCGGTGAGACGGAGACAGTTTAGCCCTGGAGAACAGGTGTTGGTGATGATCCCCACAGTGTAAAGTAAGTTTCTGGCCAAGTGGCAAGGGCCATACAAGGTAGTCAAAAAGTTGAGTGATGTCAACTACAAGGTCCACCATCCAGGGAGAAGAAAGCCTTACCAGGTGCACCACTATCCTGCTCAAACCATGGCAAGACAGGGAACTGGTGGAAGCTATGTTCCTAGAGGCCAATCCTGAAGCCAGAGTCAAGGATGTCATGGTTGCAGAAACACTGTCACCGGCCCAGAAGCAAAAGTGCATAATGCTGCTTCAGTGGAACCAGGAACTGTTTTCATAGTTGCCAGGTTGTACGCAGGTTGTGGAGCATGAACTCTTGAGGGAACCGCATGTGAGGGTGAACCAAAAGCCATATCAGATTCCAGAAGCCCGCTGCGAAGTGATCTCCAAGGAGGTGAGGAGAATGTTGTGCCTGTGCTTCATGGAGGAGTCAAAGAGCGGCTAGTCCAGCCTCATTGTCCTTGTGCTGAAGCAGGATAGAGTGTGGCACTTCTGTAATGACTACAGAAAGCTGAACGAGGTGTCCAAGTTCGACACATATCCAACGCCCCGGATCGATGAGCTCATTAAGAGGCTAGGGTCAGCCAGCTATATCACCACCCTCAACCTAATGAAAGTGTACTGGTAAATTCTCCTGTCTCCAAGTGCCAAGGAGAAGACAACCTTTTCTACACCTGATGGGTGCTGCCAGTATACCAGGATGCCATTCGGTCTGCAGGGAGCCCCATCCACCTTCTAGAGGGCCATGGACCGGATCCTAGCCTCTCACAAAAAGTACACCACAGCTTACCTGGACAACATTGTGATCTTCAGCCTAGATTGCAGAAGTCATATACGGAAGGTCCAGGCAGTACTGGATGCACTAAGGAACTCCGTGTTCACCATAAACACAAAGAAGTCCGCCATGGGGAAAAAAGAGCCAAAATACTTGGGCTATATAGTCGGAAGGGACGAAATCAAGCGCAAGTAAATAAGATAGTGGTCATCCAGAAATGACTGCAAGTGGTCTCCAAAAAGCAGCTTAGAGCATTTCTGGGAGTAGTGGGATACTATCAGCAATTCATCCAGAATGGTCGCCTCCCTGACTGATCTTTTTAACCCCTTTCTGCCATATGACGTACTATCCCGTCCATGTGCCCTGGGACTTAATTCCCAGGGCCGGGATAGTACGTCATAGCGATCAGTGGCGCCACGTGGCTGGGTGTAAGCTGATTATCACAACTGACACCCGGCACTATGTGTCAGGGGCGGTCACGGACCGCCCCGACACGTTAACCCCTGGCACACTGCGATCAAACACGATCGCAGTGTACCGGGGGTTTAGGGAAGCATCGGGAGGGGGCTCCCTCCGTGCTTCCCTCAGACCCCCACAGAAGCGCAATGTGCAGCGCTGCTGCGGGGGTCTCCTTCCCTGCAGGTCCCTGGATCAAAAATGGCGGCGGGAGCCTGCAGGGAGCTGGTTTCCTCAGTGCCTGCAAAGCTCAGGCACGAGGAAGCCTTCTGCACTGCACAGCGATCTGTCACATGACAGTTATGTCCCCCCTGGGACATTGTAATAAAGTAAAAAAAAAAACGAAAAGTGTAAAAATAATTTATAAAAAAATTGCTAATTAAAAAAAAAAATTCCCTAATAAATTCATATTTTGGAAATAAAAAAACCCCAAAACAATAAAAGTACAGATATTTGGTATCACCACGTCGGTAGCTGTCCCATTAGTTAACCCCCTTAGCGAACCCCTTAAAAAATAAAAATAAAAAACAAACAAAAAAATAAAGCTTTATCATCATACCGCCGAACAAAAAGTGCAATAACGCGCGATCAAAAAGACGCATATAAATAACCATGGTACTGCTAAAAACGTCATCTTGTCCCGCAAAAAACGAGCTGCGATACAGCATCATCAGCGAAAAAAAAAAAAAGTTATAGCTCGCAGAATAAAGCGATGCAAAAATAATTATGTTTTATATAAAATTGTTTTCATTGCATAAAAGCGCCAAAACATAAAAAAGACAAATTAGGTATCGCTGTAACCGTACAGTGTTTTACCCCCACATATGGGGTACCAGCCTACTCAGGACAAATTGCAAACAACTTTTGGGGTCCAATTTCTCCTGTTACCCTTAGGAAAATAAAAAATTGGGGGCAAAAATATCATTTTTGTGGAAAAAAATATGATTTTTTTTATTTTCACGCCCGGGCGTTATAAACTTCTGTGAAGCCTTTGGGGGTTCAAAGTGCTCACCACACATCTAGATAAGTTCCTTGGGGGGGTCTAGTTTCCAAAATGGTGTCATTTGTGGGGGGTTTCCACTGTTTAGGCACATCAGGGGCTCTCCAAACGCGACATGGCGTCCGATCTCAATTCCAGCCAAAAAAGTCAAATGGCGCTGCTTCCCTTCCGAGCTCTGCCATGCGCCCAAATAGTCATTTACACCCACATATGGGGTATCAGCGTACTCAGGAGGACAAATTGCACAATAACTTTTAGGGTCCTGTTACCCTTGGGAAAATAAAAATTGGGGGTGGAAAGATCATTTTTGTGGAAATATGATTTTTTAATTGTACGAATGTACGTTATAAACTTCTGTGAAGCCCTTGTATGTTCAAAGTTCTCACCACATATCTAGATAAGTTCCTTGAGGGGTCTAGTTTCCAAAATGGGGTCACTTGTGGGGGGTTTCCACTGTTTAGGTACATCAGGGGCTCGCCAAACGTGACATGGCGTCCGATCTGAATTCCAGACAATTTTGCATTGAAAAAGTCAAACGGCGCTCCTTCCCTTCTGAGCTCTGCCATGCGCCGAAACAGTGGTTCCTCACATATCAGGTATCATCTTACTCAGGACAAATTGCACAATAACTTTTGCAGTCCAATTTCTCCTGTTACCCTTGGTAAAATAAAAAAAATTGGACCTGAAGTAATTTTTTTGTGAAAAAAAGTTAAAATGTTCATTTTTTTTTTTTAACATTCAAAAAATTCCTGTGAAGCACCTGAAGGGTTAATAAACTTCTTGAATCTGGTTTTGAGCACCTTGAGGCGTGCAGTTTTTAGAATGGTGTCACTTTTGGGTATTTTCTATCATATAGACCCCTCAAAGTGACTTCAAATGTGATGTGGTCCGTAAAAGTAAAATGGTGTTGCAAAAATGAGAAATCGCTGGTCAACTTTTAACCCTTATAACTTCCTAACAAAAAAAATGTTGGTTCCAAAATTGTGCTGATGTAAAGTAAACATATGTGAAATGTTATTTATTAAGTTTTTTGCGTGCCATATCTCTGTGATTTAAGGGCATAAAAATTCAAAGTTGGAAAATTGCGAAATTTTCAAAATTTTTGCCAAATTTCCTTTTTTTTCACAAATAAACGCAAGTTATTTGAATTAAATTTTACCACTAACATGAAGTACAATATGTCACGAGAAAACAGTGTCAGAATCAGTGGGATCCATGGAAGCATTTCATAGTTATTACCTCATAAAGGGACAGTGGTCAGAATTGTAAAAATTGGCCCGGTCATGAACGTGCAAACCACCCTTGGGGGTTAAGGGCACAAAGACGTCAATAGCCAAATGTTGTCTGAAGCGCAGATGGTGTTTCAAGAGTTGAAGCTTTCCCTATGCAAACAGTCGGTTTTGGTTGCACCGGACTTCTCTAAGGAGTTTGTGGTCCAGACAGACACCTCAGAGGTTGAGTTGAGGGGCTGTGTTGTCCCAGGAAAAAAACGGGGAGGAACATCCCATCCTATACTTAAAAAGTAAGCTATCTCCATGTGAGAAAAACTACGCCATCATGGTGAAAAGAGTGCTTGGCCATCAAATGGGCAATTGACACGCTGAAGTGCTACCTGTTAGGCTTGAAGTTTAGGTTAGTGTCAAACCATGCACGTTTGAGATGGATGAGGGAAAGAAACAGGAAGAATACTTGGGTGACAAGTGGTTTCAGGACTTCAGCTTCCACGTGGAGCATAGGTCAGGGAAAATACATGGTAAAGATGCCCTGTCCAGATGTCCCTACCTAGTGAGTAAAGGTGTCAAAACCCCAGGGTTTGGGCAGATGGGGGGGATGTGTGACAAAGTCACTGGCAAAGTGATGGAGGGGAGATAAGTCTCACTGAGGCTACTAGCTTCAGTGATTTCAAACCCAGAAGTTTGCTCCAGCACACTATCTATGTTAGTTGGCCTCCTAAGGAATTCAGTGTTCAGTGTGTCTGGAGAGGCTAACTCAAGAGAAGTGTCAGTTCTTGGGCTAACCTAAACCATGTGTTTTTGCTAAACCTTGAGCGGGCGGATCCCTGCTACCACAAGGACTGAGCTTTATGTTACCACTTTGTTTTGTTTTCCTGTTTTTGCCAAAAAGAACCGTGTTTATTTTGACTTCACTATTGTTTATGCTGCATATATAATAAACCATTGAAGATCTCAAAAAGACAGGGTTCCCTTGCCTACATACACGCACAGAATCTTATATTACAACCAACTTAATTTATTGCATTATGGCACATTTGTATTTATTACTTTTTGACGTTACTGGGAGGTCTGAGCAGACATTTTTCAGTGTAGTTAAAATTGAATTACTCTTTAACAATCCCGATATTGCACTAAAATACCTTTATTTGTGATTACTGAAGCAGGAATGTAATTTCAGCCTTGCAAATTATATATAAATTAATACCTCTGGTATCTTACAGGCGCATTTTCATCTTAGTAAATGATGGCATATCGCTAACGTATGTTATCCATTAACCCTTTCCCACCGCAGTCAACTTGCACTTTAGTTTTTTCCTCTCTTTCCAACAGTCTTAACATTTTTTTGACTATCAACATAGCTATATGGTGGCTTTTTTTTCTTGCAGGACAAGATGTAGTTTTAAATAATACCATTCATTTTAACATAAAATGAATCGTAAAATATGAAAAAATTCTGCGGTGAAATAGCAAAAAAAAAAAACCTAATTCTGCAATTGTTCTTTTGAGTTTTGTTTTTATTGCAGCATGATTCTTCTAGCGAGTACCATTATGGACACTATGAACTTTGTATAGCTTTTTTTTTTTTTTTTGTGGTGAAATAAATTCTGAAATCTTCAAAAGAAAAAAAAAATTTTGATTTGTATCGCCATTTTCTGACTCCCATAGCTTTATCTTTCTATTGATGCAGCTCTGTAAGGGATTGTAGTTTGGGAGACGAGTTGATGCCTTCATTGGTAACATATTGGGGTACATATGATGATTTGACCAGAATGAAGTGGACGCAGTACTACCATGTAATCCATGTTACCTACCACTTTACCATTTAAGAAATATCTACATGGGACCAGTGCTCAAAAAGAGGAGAAAAACAGAGTTTTAAGGCTATAAAATATATTTATTTCTTGACAGCGCATAATAGTAACCCATTTTATATATCATAGAAAAAAGACAGACAGACTGGTACAAAGGTAACAAAGCAATATATTTACCTATAGCAGCAATGAATCAAATGGACGTGCAAGAGTGAATACTCAAGTTATATATAACAGACACAGTAGTCATAAACCCAAATGCAGACATCCAAGTCACATATAACCTAGATTGACAATGAAGAATTCATATCCATTGTGCTAGTGGCTACTGCAAGCATTACTACAGAAAACCGAAGTCCCCAACGCGCGTTTCACATTATTGTACAATGCTTCCTAAATGGGGTCCGTTAACATTAATTAAATGTCACAGTGCTGTCTGTTAAATTATACAGTTAGGTCCGTATATATTTGGACAGAGACAACATTTTTCTAATTTTGGTTCTAGACATTACCACAATGAATTTTAAACAAAACAATTCAGATGCAGTTGAAGTTCAGACTTTCAGCTTTCATTTGAGGGTATCCACATTAAAATTGGATGAAGGATTTAGGAGTTTCAGCTCCTTAACATGTGCCACCCTGTTTTTAAAGGGACCAAAAGTAATTGGACAATTGACTCCAAGGCTATTTCATGGACAGGTGTGGGCAATCCCTTCGTTATGTCATTCTCAATTAAGCAGATAAAAGGCCTGGAGTTGATTTGAGGTGTGGTGCTTGCATTTGCAAGGTTTTGCTGTGAAGAAAACAAGCGGTCAAAGGAGCTCTCCATGCAGGTGAAACAAGCCATCCTTAAGCTGCAAAAAAAGAAAAAACCCATCCGAGAAATTGCTACAACATTAGGGGTGGCAAAATCTACAGTTTGGTACATCCTGAGAAAGAAAGAAAGCACTGGTGAACTCATCAATGCAAAAAGACATGGGCCCCACAGAAGACAACAGTGGTGCATGATCGCAGAATAGTCTCCATGGTGAAGAGAAACCCCTTCACAACAGCCAACCAAGGGAACAACACTCTCCAGGAGGTAGGAGTATCAATAGCCAAATCTACCATAAAGAGAAAACTGCATGAAAGTAAATACAGAGGGTTCACTGCACGGTGCAAGCCACTCATAAGCATCAAGAATCAAAAGGCTAGACTGGACTTTGCTAAAAATACATCTAAAAAAGCCAGCACAGTTCTGTAAGAACATTCTTTGGACAGATGAAACCAAGATCAACCTCTGCCAGAATGATGGAAAGAGAAAAGTATGGTGAAGGCGTGGTACAGCTCATGATTCAAAGCATACCACATCATCTGTAAAACACGGCGGAGGCAGTGTGACGGCTTGGGCATGCATGGCTGCCAGTGGCACTGGGTCACTAGTGTTTATTGATGATGGCACACAGGACAGAAGCAGTCGAATTAATTCTGAGGTATTCAGGGCCATACTGTGTGCTCAGATCCAGGCAAATGCAGCCAAACTGATTGGTCGTCGTTTCATACTACAGATGGACAATGACCCAAAACATAAAGCCAAAGCAACCCAGGAGTTTATTAAAGCAAAGAAGTGGAATATTCTTGAATGGCCAAGTCAGTCACCTGATCTCAACCCAATTGAGCATGCATGTCACTTGTTAAAGACTAAACTTCAGACAGAAAGGCCCACAAACAAACAGCAACTGAAAACCACCGCAGTGAAGGCCTGGCAGAGCATCAAAAAGGAGGAAACACAGCGTCTGGTGATGTCCATGAGTTCAAGACTTCAGGCAGTCATTGCCAACACAGGGTTTTCAACCAAGTACTAGAAATGAACATTTTATTTACAATTGTTTAATCTGTGCAATTACTTTTGGTCCCTTTAAAAACAGGGTGGCACATGTAAAGGAGCTGAAACTCCTAAACCCTTCATCCAATGTTAATGTGGATACCCTCAAATGAAAGCTGAAAATCTGAACTTCAACTGCATCTGAATTGCTTTGTTTAAAATTCATTGTGGTAATGTCTAGAAACAAAATTAGAAAAATGTTGTCTCTGTCCAAATATATATGGACCTAACTGTATTTCTCATTCTCTCTCCTATTTATTTGGTAGTTTATTTTTGTTTCATCTGTACATGTACAGTACCTGCTCGTCCACCGCAGCATTCAGACACAACTCTACATTGCCCCATTCTCAATATCACTAGGGGCTCTCAACTCATAACCCCAGCAGTAAGTTATCTGCATACTATAGACAGAGGATGAGGATAACTTTCAATTTTGGAAATCGCTTTTAAATGTCTACATTGGGCATGTCTTTATCTTAAAATTTTACGCACAGGTGTATCCCAGCAATAGAAATAAAAATAAAGAACATATCATTATGAATATGTTCCTAAATACCTTTAATAAGCAAATAACATTTGTTTTGTCTAGGGCAGGTAATCACTATAGATCGCAGAAGGCTTATAAAATGGACAGAATCCTGTGCTAGAATGTCAATAGGACCGATGTCTGTGAGCATGTGCAGTAGGAAGCTCCACCACCCCCCTTCATGTGTGGGAAGATCTGCTGATGTAATACTGAAGATACCAGGGTGCTGAGATATGGAGAAGCTGCTCTACACATCGACGGTCAAGATTCAATACTGGAGATACCTAGAGTACTGAGGTAAAAAAAGAGGCTTCTCACATTGCTATCCAGCCTGTCTTTGTGATATAATAATGAAGATACCAGAGGTGTTGAAGTAAGAAGAGACTGCTCACACTGCTGTCCATCTGATCTAACACTGTAGATACCAGGGAAGATCAGGGAAGATCAGGTAAGAAGGAACCGCTCACACTGGTGTTGTCACGTGGACCCGTCGTGTGTGACACGGCTCGCAGGCCGGTAACTAAAACAACAAGACACGGCACTTGATACTGTTTTGTGTGACACGGCCCGCAGGCCGGTAACTAAAACAAGACAAGGGGAAAGGAAAACAGTTACAACGGTGGGCCCTGCGATAGGGAAAGGGGACGTGGAGACCTCATGCACTCCCCTGAGTCAGTGTCCCTAACGCTCCTAACGTTCCCTAGGCCGGTTCCGCACCGGGCGCCGCTCAGGATACCTGTCGCCCTAGCACACCCTACACCTATCCCTTGCTAGGGAGCTGGGTGGCGCAGGCACTGGCTCCATCGCTGTACTAATACACACCAAGGAAAAACACAAACAGGGAAACACCACTTAGCTTTACTCTGTTGCACTTGCTCCTGGCAACAGAGTCCACCAAATGAATGCAGCTCTCCTCCTGATATGCTGCCACCAAGCTCTGTCAGAGCTACAAGGAAATCCCCTATGACTCCTTCCACACCAGGGCTAAGGCTAGTTTCACACTTGCTTTTTTTTGCAGCGCGTTTTTCCCGCAAAAAAACGCATTGAAAAAACGCATACAAAAGCATACAACTGCTGCGTTTTTTTCAAGCATTTTTATGAGCATGCATGAAAAAAACGCAGCGTTTTTAAGCGTTTGTATGCGTTTTTAGTGTGTTTTTACCGCGTTTGCGTTTTTTTCCAACATTGGATGTCCCCTCACACTAACCCAAACCATGACTTTACTAACCCTAACCCTGACCCTAACCCTAACCCTGACCCTAACCCTGACCCTAACCCTTAACCAAATCATACTTAACCCTAACCCAAACCCTAAACCCTAACTAACCCTAACCCTGACCCTAACCCTGACCCTAACCCTTAACCAAACCATACTTAACCCTAACCCTGACCCTAGCCCTAACCCTGACCCTGACCCTAACCCTGACCCTAACCCTTAACCAAACCATACTTAACCCTAATCCTGACCCTAACCCTGACCCTAACTCTTAACCAAACCATACTTAACCCTAACCCTGACCCAAACCCCAACCCTAACCCTGACCCTAACCCTAACCCTAAACCCCCTTAACTAACCCTAACTCTAACCCAAACCCCTAAATTCCATGGTTAAAAAAAAAAAACGCATATGCAAAAAAACGCATACATGAGCATGCCAGTGCGCACATATGCGCATCCATAGGCTATAATGGCCATTTTTAGCGCAAAACGTGCGCATATGTGCGCATGCGCTTTTTTGCAGGGCCAAAAAATGCAACATGCTGCATCTGGAAAATACCAACGCACACCCCAAAAAACCGCAGCGCATGAAAATCGCATACATGCGCTTACAACCCATGTTAAATATAGGGGAAAAAACGCATGCGCACATATGCGTTTTTTTCCAGCGCTAAAAAACGCAAATGTGAAACCAGCCTTAGACAGTGCTGCAAGGAACGTTCTCCAGCTCCTTCCTCCACCAAGGATGGTTGAAATGAATACTATCACCAACGCTGATTGCAACACCTGTGACTCTTCTATAGCAGAGCCAGCAATCACACCTGCATTATAAACATGTGCACTTAACTAAAGAAAAAGAGTGCAACGACGCTCACCACCACCGGGGGCAAACTTAGAACAAACGACATCACAGTGCAATAATCCAGATGGCCACCGGGGGCAAAAACCACACTTAAGCACAGCTTAAGGAAAAAAAAAAGGTTACCTGTGCTTTTATCTGTCCTGATCCCGCATGGATCATGACAGTACCCTCCCCTTAATGAGGGGCCTCTGAACCCTCAAGACCGCTCCCCATCAGGGAACCACCTACAGAGGGGACGCCCAGATCCAGAGTTCACCCCAGCCACTACCTGAACTTCAGGTTCATGAAAAACGAGCACCACTGGTATTGGCAATGTATGTTCTGGAGGCACCACACCTCTCCAAAGCGCCGACCTGGGGGACAAGTTGTGTATGTGCATGTTTGGGGGTAACTCGAGCTGGCAAGACTCCGCAACACACTTCCACTGGATGTTTTTTGGTGGCCACCCATACATGTTCGTTCACACACAGGTCCGAACCTAAACGTTTATTGCCACACATTAGTTTGTCACAATACGGTGAACTCTTACTGGAACTGACAACAGAGGCGTCCCCCTGTGTCACCACACTCATACCCCCGCAATTCACCAAGGGGCTCACCACCCTCCAACCCCTTCCACCACGAGGTCTGCGCCTCCCAGGGTTGGCTAATGGCGAGGGTTGAGACTTGCCCCTACTCTCCTGCAGCACATCTGCTGCTCCCACGGGAGAGGAAGGGACCAGTTGCAAAAAGACGGCAGAGACAGTAGCCCCTAGGCAGCAGCCCTCACACGACTGCCCCCAGCTGACTACTTCCTTAGCCCACCAATCTATTACCAGGTTGTGTTTTTTCAGCCAAGGGAGGCCTAAAACAATAGATACTGGCATTCCCTCCAAGACATAGCATGATAAGGATTCCTCATGATGTCCTATACGCAGATGGATATTCTCTACGACCTTGGTCAAGCTCCCCTGGCTCAATGGAACAGAGTTTATGGCCTGGACGCTTATAGGCTGGGTTAGCATCCTACACCTCAGACCATGAGTCTGGACAAAGCGAGCATCCACCGGACTGACTCCTGCTCCGGTGTCCACAAGCGCCGGTATCACCTCCGGTACCCCGCCAGCTAAGACCTCTGCTGACATGGTACCTTGGGAGGGCAAAATGGAGGAAATGTATACTCCCTGGTCGCCTCCCTCCAAGCGACCAGGGGAATGCAGCTTCTCAGATGGCACAGAAAATTTGGCGCACAATGGGCAAGCCTTCAGGACATGACCAGTCTGCCCACAGTACAAACATGCTGACACCACTCCCCGAACCGTAGGCAGCTCCGAATACAAACTAGCTCCTCCTACTTGCATGGGTTCGTCAGGAGACTTGGCATGAACTGGGCAGGCTCTCATAAAATGGCCAGGCTTCCCACAGGAAAAGCATACCCCCCCCACCACGACGAGCCGCAGACACCCCCTTTTTTGTATCAACAACACCGGGCTGTCTGGGTTCCTCCGTCCGCACTGGTGGGTCCTCCTCCCTAGCGAGGACATCAGGGGGCACTTTTTGTATATGTCTTTCCCTAAGGAGTCTATCCACCCGGATGGCAAGGGACATGGCGGCCTCCAGCGACCTGGGGGCGGCGTACTGCACCAGAGTATCCTGCAACTTTGGAGACAAACCCTGCACAAATTGACTCCTAAGTGCAGGGTCATTCCACTGAGTATTAGTGGCCCATCTCCTAAACTCTGAGCTGTACTCCTCAGCAACCCGGGCTCCGTGTTTACACCTACGGATCCGAGATTCCGCCAGGGCGACGCCATCAGGATCCCCATACACAAGTGCCAAAGTCGCAAAAAACTCGTCCACGGACTCTAATGATGGAGAATCGTCCGGTATGAAGAAGGCCCAGGATGGGGGATCCCCTTTAAGAAGGGACATAATGATTCCCACCCGTTGCTCTTCACTCCCTGATGAAAGAGGGCGCAGCCTGAAATACAATTTACAGGCTTGCTGGAATACCAAGAATTGATCTCTCCCTCCAGAAAATCTGTCAGGGAGGGATATCTTGGGTTCTGGCTGAGCCTGTTCCAGAACCAAGCCCCCAGATCCCACCAACAGCCGCAGTTGCTGCACCAACTCACCGCGCAGCCCCCTAATCTCATCAGTAAGGGTCTGCAGCATTTGGGCAAAGGTCTGAACTGGGTCCATGGCTCAGCAGAGAGAAAAGTTATGGTTGGTGATAATGTCACGTGGATCCGTCCTGTGTGACACGGCTCGCCGGCCGGTAACTAAAACAAAACGCGGCACGTGATACGGTCTTGTGTGACACGGCCCGCAGGCCGGTAACTAAAACAACAAGACAAGGGGAAGGGAAAACAGTTACAATGGTGGGCCCTGCAATAGGGAAAGGGGACATGGAGACCTTCTGCACTCCCGAGTCAGTGTCCCTAACGCTCCTAACTTTCCCTAGGCTGTTTCCGCACCGGGTGCCGCTCAGGATACCTGTCGCCCTAGCACACCCTACACCTATCCCTTGCTGGGTGGCGCAGGCACTAGCCCCACCGCTGTACTAATACACACTAAGGAAAAACACAAACAGGGAAACACCACTTAGCTTTACTCTGTTGCACTTGCTCCTGGCAACAGAGTCCACCAACAGAATGCATCTCTCCTCCTGAAACGCTACCACCAAGCTCTGTCAGAGCTACAAGGAAATCCCCTATGACTCCTTCCACACCAGGGCTAAGACAGTGCTGCAAGGAACGTTCTCCAGCTCCTTCCTCCACCAAGAATGGTTGAAATGAATACTATCACCAACGCTGATTGCAACACCTGTGACTTTTATAGCAGAGCCAGCAATCACACCTGCATTATAAACATGTGCACTTAACTAAAGAAACAGAGTGCAATGACGCTCACCACCACCGGGGGCAAACTTAGAACAAATGACACCACAGTGCAATAATCCAAATGTCCACCGGGGGCAAAAACCACACTTAAGCACAGCTTAAGGAAAAAAAAAAAAGGTTACCTGTGCTTTTATCTGTCCTGATCCCGCATGGATCATGACAGGTGTCCACCTCGTGTCTGATTTAATATAGGAGATACCAGGGGAGCTAAGGTAGGAAGAGGCTGCCCACACTGACGTCCACCTTGTGTATCTGATCTAATACAGTAGACACCAGGGTGTTGAGTTGAAAGGTTGTTGACACCGCTGTCCACCCTATCTATTCTAATACTGGAGGTAGCGGTGTAGTAGGTAAGAAGAGACTGTTCACACTGCTGTTCACCCTGTGTCTGATTTAATACAGGAGATACCAGAGTGCAGAGGTTAAAAGGCTGCTCACAGCTTTCTACCCTGTCTATCTGATCCAATACTGGATACCAAGGGTGCTGAAGTAAGAAGAGGCTGTCCAGCCTGTCTGTCCATCTGATCCATACACTGGAGATATCAAGGGTGCTGAAGTAACAAGAGGCTGTCCAGCCTGTCTGTCCATCTGATCCATATACTGTAGATACCAAGGGGCTGAAGTAAGTAGAG
Organism: Dendrobates tinctorius; assembly: GCF_039654945.1. Lineage (NCBI taxonomy): Eukaryota > Metazoa > Chordata > Amphibia > Anura > Dendrobatidae > Dendrobates > Dendrobates tinctorius. The sequence continues at coordinate 51,145,537 of NW_027361707.1, forward strand.
GCTGTCAAGCCTGTCTGTCCATCTGATCAATATACTGGAGATACCAAGGGTGCTGAAGTAACAAGAGGCTGTCCAGCCAGTCTGTCTATCTGATCAATATACTGGAGATACCAAGGGTGCTGAAGTAACAAGAGGCTGTCCAGCCTGTCTGTCCATCTGATCCATATACTGGAGATACCAAGGGGCTGAAGTAAGTAGAGGCTGTCCAGCCTGTCTGTCCATCTGTTCAATATACTGGAGATACCAAGGGTGCTGAAGTAACAAGAGGCTGTCCAGCCTGTCTGTCCATCTGATCAATATACTGGAGATACCAAGGGTGCTGAAGTAACAAGAGGCTGTCCAGCCTGTCTGTCCATCTGGTCCATATACTGGAGATACCAAGGGGCTGAAGTAAGTAGAGGCTGTCCAGCCTGTCTGTCCATCTGATCAATATACTGGAGATACCAAGGGTGCTGAAGTAAGAAGAGGCAGTACAGCCAGTCTGTCTATCTGATCTAAATACTGGAGATACCAGGGTGCAGAAGTGAGAAGAAACTGCTCTCACTGCAATCCACCCTGTCTTTCTGATCTAATACTGGAGATACAGGTGCTTCTCACAAAATTGTAATATTATCAAACATTTATTTGATTTCAGTTCTTCAATACAAAAAGTGAAACTTATATAATATATAGAGGCATTACAAACAGAGCGATCTATTTTAAGTGTATATTTCTGTTAATGTTGATGATTATGGCTTACAGCCAATAAAAACACCAAAGTCATTATCTCAGTAAATTAGAATACTTTTTATAACACCAGCTTGAAAAATGATTCCAAAATCCAAAATGTTGGCCTACTGAAATGTATGTTCAGTAAATATACTCAATACTTGGTCGCGGCTCCTTTGGTATCAATTACTGTAGCAATGTGGCGTGGCATGGAGGCAATCAGCCTGTGGCACTGCTGAGGGGTTATGGAAGCCCAGGTTAGTTCGATAGCAGCCTTCAGCTCGTCTGCATTGTTGGGTCTGGTGTCTCTCATCTTCCTCTTGACAATACCCCATAGATTCTCTATGGGGTTAAGGTCAGGCGAGTTTGCTGGTCAATCAAGCAGAGTGACACTGTTGTTTGTAAACCAGGTATTGGTACTTTTGGCAGTGTGGACAGATGCCAAGTCCTGCTGGAGAGTGAAATTTCCATCTCCATAAAGCTTGTCGGCAGAGGGAAGCATGAAGTGCCTAATAATAATAATGAAGTGCTCTAAAATTTCCTGGTAGACGGCTGCGCTGACTTTGGTCTTAATAACACACAGTGGACCTACACCAGCAGATGACATTGCTCCCCTAACCATCACTGATTGTAGAAACTTCACACTAGACCTCCAGCAGCTTGGATTGTGGCCTCTCCAGTCTTCCTTCAGACTCTGGGACCTTGATTTCCAAATGAAATGCAAAATTTACTTTCATATGAAAACAACACCTTGGACCACTGAGCAACAGTCCAGTTCTTTTTCTCCTTGGCCCAGGTAAGATGCTTCTGGCATTGTCTATTGGTCATGAGTGGCATGACACAAGGAATGCGACACTTGTAGCCCATGTCCTGGATACGTCTATGTGTGGTGGCTCTTGAAGCAATGACTCCAGCAGCAGTCCACTCCTTGTGAATCTCCCGCAAATTTTTGATTGGCCATTTCTTAACAATCCTTTCAAGGCTGCAGTTATCCTGGTTGCTTGTGCACCTTTTTCTACTGCACTTTTTCCTTCCACTTAACTTTCCACTAGTATGCTTGGGTACAGCACTCTGTGAACAGCCAGCTTCTTTAGCAATGACCTTTTGTGGCTTACCCTCCTTGTGGAGTGTGTCAGTGACTGCCCTCTGGACATGTCCAGTCAGCAGTGTTCCCCATGATTGTGGAGCCTACTGAAACAGACGAAGGGACCTTTATAAACATTTAGGAAGCATTTGCAGGTGTTTTTTGTTAATTATTCTAATTTACTGAGATAATGACTTTTGGGTTTTCATTGGCTGTAAGCCATAATCATCAACATTAACAGAAATAAACACGTGAAATAGATCATTCTACAATGCCTCTGCATAATAATAATAATAATAATAATAATAATAATAATAATAATAATAAGTTCACTTTTTGTAATGATGAACTGAAATAAATGAACTTTTTGATGATATTCTAATTTCGTCAGAAGCACCTGTACCAGGGGGTAGTGGTAAGATGAGGCCGCTCATACTTCTATTCAGCATATCTTTCAAAATGCTAACTGACTGCCGTGACATGAAGCAAGCTCCACAGTATGTGGTATAGAATATCTCCTGGTCACAGCAGCAGAGCTTCCTACGGTACATGCCCACAGGCACGTGTCCTACTACTAATCTGGGGAAGGTTTCTGTCCGTGTAAGAAGATGTCAGCCATTTAAATTCTAGAGTGATTACCTCACTAGAAAAACAAGTATGATTTGATAATTGAGAGGTATTTAGGAGATTCTTAATTATGTAATTCTGTTTTTTCTAATTCCTAGAGAGACTTCTTTAAAGCCAACCGGTCACCAGTTTTGGCCAATGTGAAGTAAGGCCACCACCTTTCGGGGCTGATATACAGCTTTCTATAATGCTGTATATCTACCCCCAACCCGACCTGTAAGAGAAGAAAAATAACTTTTTTTTATACTCACCTGTGGGGCGATCTGGTCCGAGGGGTGTCACAGGTCTTGGTCTGGCGCCTCTCATCTTTTTACAATCGCCGTCCTCCTGCTTGCATCATGTGGATGACGCGTTCCTTCATCATCTACACAATCTTCTCGACATAGCACTTCTGCGCAGGCGTACTTCTCTGACCTGTTTAGGGCAGCGCAAAGTACTGCAGTGTGCAGGCGCTGGGAAAGGTCCAAGAGTCCCAACGCATGCGCACTGCAGTACCTTGTTCTGCCCTCAATAGGGCAGGTAAGTATGCCTGTGCAGAAGCGCGATGCTGAGCAGACTGTGTGGCTGAGGTAGGGATGTGTCATCTACATGAAGCAAGCAGGAGGACGGCGATCCTAAGAAGATGGGAGTTGCCGGACCAAGACCAGCGACACCCTCAGGCCGGACCGTTCCGCAGGCGAGTATAATAAAAGTTATTTTTCTTCTCTTACAGGTCAGGTTGGGGGCAGATATACAGCATTCTATACTGCTGTATACCAGCAGTGAAAGGTGGTGGCCTTACTTCATATAGGCCAAAACTGGTGACAGGTTCCCTTTAAAGAAGTCCTCCTCCTCCCATCAAAGTTTTTATCTTAATATATTTCAGTCATCATATTATATTAAACTATTTACTTACAATTCCTTATTTTGTCTTTCTACCCAGTTAATTCTCTGCTTTTCCATTAGGTCTATGACCTCATGTAATTAATAACCCACTATCTGAATCCTTCTAAGCTCTACGTAGAAACAGGAGAACAATTTTCTTTGCACAAATCATGCATCACTGCAAAAGTCTATGGCAGGGAGGAGGAGAACGCCGCTGGGTCAGGAGGCGAAGAAGGGACTGAGTCATACAGCGACAAGAGACTTCCAGCTTCTACATAGAGCAAAGAAAAGAGAAGAATTATCTGGGTAAGAAAGGTAAAATGAGCAATTGTAAGTACACAGTGCTATATAATATGATGACTGCAATATATTAAGAGGATAAAAACTTTGATGGGAGGAGGGGGACTTCTTTAAGTATATGACATTTTAAAACATCCTTCTTCAGTCTGGAAAGGCCAAAAAATCTTAAGAACAGCCCTCTTGAAAAAGAAAAATATACATAAACTCTTTTTCCAGGCTAATAACTGTTGGCCATTATGTGTTCAGCTTTCCCCAAAATGGATCCAGCTAATAAAGGGCAACGCAGAATCATTATTCACCTGACAGAAGGTGACAAGTGAGAGATATTAACCAGTGATTTCTTTTTACATTTCAGCAAAGTGATTTTAAAGGTAATTTCTCTGGTAAAGAAGCGGATAATTTTGTTATAAACCTACAAGTTTTAAATTTATCATTTTACATCCAAACGATCACAAAAGTCAACTATCGCGCCCGCTTCATCACCATGACAGTCCTCAAGTACCCGCCTGAATAAACTCTCTATTTAAGTCACGCAATCAGCCAATCTTAAGACTTTCCAGAGCGGTGCCCAATGCACTTTGTCATTTTTTTTTCCATTTTTCTACAATGTGTAATGATCCGTTTCATCGGACGGTATCTGGAGGGAGCGGACCCTTAAACGTGTTAAGTTTAATCTGGTTAAAGAGCATTCTGAAGATCATCATGGTCCCGTCCCCATCTGTTTAGGAAGCGTTATGTTCGGCTGCGGCCATTAGTCATAAAAGTCGGCCATGCAATTAATCTTTCAATTAATCTTCAATTAGCTCTATCATTCCTTTAGCGATAAAAAATAGAAAAATTGCTGATGTACGGCGGAGTGGAGGAGTATGTAGGTCTCTGGACGCCAGCTGTCCTGAAAATGATGATTATACACTACAAATGACTTTTCAATAATGCGCTTTTCAGTTTGTATGAGCTAAATTGCAATGCCAGCATTAACATTTGCAACATAATCTCTTTCCCCCACCTACCGGGCTCTGGAGAGTCGATGCATCTGGTTGCCCTGTTCCGTTCTCAGCAGCAACAAATTATAAAGTGCTCATTTTAACAAAAGCAAAACACAATTACACAGCAGATCATTCTGCCCTTTCCTTTCTACCTCCGACTGGGGTCTCTTAATTTTAAATCCAACTTTAATGTACCTTGACGGGATGTGAAGTGCTACAGAGTGTGCCGCCGCCGAACAGAGACGTACCTGGATATTTTACACAACGTGGGCGCCAGACAGGTCATCTCCGTCACGGCTGCAATGCCTCCAGAGGCCATCCCCCCTCCCGTTTATTTTTGCTGATGGTAATTTGTCAGTCATTTTGAATTCCTTTGATATTTAAGGTCCATAAGATTTGCAAATTTGCAATTACCATACAAATAACAATTATGTAAAATATTATATCAAAAGAAAAAAAAAAAGTACAAGTCATGAAATAAGCCTCACCGTGTGATGAATGGATGGTGTCTTCTCAAAACTGCAGCCAGGATCCGAGTCCGTTGACCATCAGAAACAAAAAAAAAAAAAAGGGAAAGAAGATCCATAGGATGAATATGAATAAAATTCGATTTTTATTTCATTCCATTAAAAAGGGAAAGGTGTTGTCCAGACAGGTTAAAAAGAATCCAACGTCCTAACGTGTTTCTGGCCGTAGAATATTCTACGACTAAGGGCTACAGCCAGAAACGCATTAGAATGTTGGATTCTTTTTAACCTGTCTGGACAACACCTTTCCCTTTTAATGGAATGAGATAAAAATCAAATTTTATTCATATTCAGCCCATTTATTTGCCCTATGTAAAATATTATAGTTTCTTCTATTCCTATATACTGGTATGTATAGTGTGTGCACAGATAGGGAGGAGTGCCCCTCATGTCAGAGGGGAGTGCCCCTCACGTCAAAGCATGATGAGTGACTGAGGCGGAGGCTGGCTGTACTATTCCATGTAACAATCAAGACAGCCCCCTTATCTTTTCCTGTTCCAAAAAGGAAGGGGGTCTTCCTTTCTTTCTTGGAACAAACCTGTAAATGGATCGATCCAATTCCAATATTGGAACATCAAGACTGCTATGACAATGAAAGTATAGAAGTTGGGTCAATTCTAACCCAAGTGTATGACTGTTAAACAGTGAATCCTCTCCAAAAACCATCGGCTTGTGAAGAACATTTAGATTTGATACAATCTAGTCAACATTTTTCTCTGATGGCTTTCCTGTCCTCTAGAAGACTAGTTTTTCATGTAATTTTGAGTAGTTCCCTGAGGATGCAAGAACACAAAATCGATGTGCTCGAGGGAGAAAATCGCCAGGCTGCTGAGGTTCATGAACTCCTCATTCTAGACAGTTTGTTCCACTAGCAAAACCGCAAGGCTGATCACAAGGCAGCAATGGCTCTGACCTATTGCAATTTTTGGTCGTGAACACCAGTAGAGGAGTAACACCTGTAAAAGAGATTTTAAAAGGGGTGGGCAATTTTCCTGAGGAGCCAGATGTGAGACCGTGACTGCTGTGGAGGGCTGAACCAATAGGTTGAAATTCTGCTTAATATTAATATATTATAATTATTTATATTAATTGTTTCAGTTAATATTGAGCAGAAGTATGCTGACATCTCTCTATATACCGTGAGAGCCCCCACATAGCTTCCTATATACATACATGCTGTCGCACATTGGTTGAAGATGGAGCTGGTGTCCCTGTCCTCCACCAATGTAGTCACCGCAGTCTGCATCGTGAGGATGCAGATAGTGGTGACAGAAGGTGGTGGCGGATGGACTGCGGGCGGGGGAGGGCATGGTGCAGCCAGTGGGTCATTATTTTGGACCTTCGGCTTTCTTGGTTAGAGAGGAGGGGTGCATGTGGGACCCTGGCTCCCTTCATTGTCCATGGGAATGAAGGCAATAGACGAGAGCTTCGCTTTGTTTCACTGGCAGTCCTATGGACAATGAATAGACTTCGTGGTCGAGCATGCTCACTTCTAGTCTAGTCAAGACGGGGCTTTGCAAAGCTCAGTACTTGGGATCATCTGGGAGTTCCCATTGCTCGGACTCCCAGTAACTTAACAATAACCTTTTAACAGTTTGAAGCAATCCCACTTTTGACTAGATCTCTCCGTTACGGAGCATACGGACATCTTAATGTGCGCATATGCCTATCTTCTGCCGATTGTTCACCAGATTTAGTATAACCACCGCACCATACACCTGGTGCACTGGCCTCTCCCCGACTGCAGCACGAAACAGATTCACCATCTGGCACCAGCTAAAAGCCATAACACGTGGGACCCAATATTGTTTCGTGAGCTTGGCTACCATGAAGCTGCACCTACTTTCTGAATTGATTTATTCTTTCTTACTTTTTAAAATAGCCTCGTATTCTGCTTTTTCTTTGTTGTAAATGTGAAAATGTTAGTACTAAAGAATTACAAAAAAACAAAATTACATAAAAGGATTTATTTATAAAATAAACCAAAACATGTAATGCCTCATTGGGCAATGAGAATACGTGGGTAAAAGGCACTTCACTATGACTTTTTATATAAAGCCGGCGCTACCAGGATTTATTTCCTACTGAAAATAAAGAATAATTTAGACAGATTAACGCACGCATGATTCATCAGGAGAAAGGGTCTAATTTTCTTCCCAATTGTACAGGTTTTGAAATAAAGCCGGAATTAGCATTTTTAACAGCCGACGACATGTAATTCATGGCAGGCGTGGATGCGGCTAACTGCACTGCAGTTTCAGTCTAGATCTTCAGCTTTTACACAGTGTCAGGCCTCGGCTTCCACCTGCAGAGAGGTTGTCAAATCCTTGGTTAATTCTGTAACATCTTTCTCCGTTATCAGTGAGGCACCTGAAGCCATGTCCTCCACGTTTGTCTCCTTCTTGCATTGCCGGAGGCATTTGTCCAATCTTTTGATGAACAGGTCAATATCTTGCTTTTTAATGCCGATGGCTGATGCAGCATTCAGGTAGGCACATGGATAGTCATCGCTGTGAGACATGAAGCCCTTGAAGGTATATCCACTGATGGTTTGTGATGTTCCTAGTGGCACCACCCTGGAAAAGATAGAAGTGAAGAAAAGGAAAGAAGAAAAATGCACAGATGGGAGTTAAAAGAGGGCGTTAAACGTATCGGAAACAAAATGGTATTTGGTATAATTACCCCATACGGAGCACAGGGTCTAAAAGGCAAAAAGTGTGTGTATGAGAGACTGTTTTCTAGAGTTGGGCAAATAGATTCTCAGGACCCTGGTCAGCAGCCACGTCGGCCATTTGTAGATGAGAGCCCCCTGTACCACCTCCTACCTGTCGGCAGTCCCGGCTCCACTACCGATTAGTAGGCCCTGTGCAATATCATGCATCACGCCAGACTAATGAGCCTACAAATCAGAAGAGGTGCCGGCGCTTCGGAGATGATTAACAGGGCTCCTGTCCAGTGGCCACAAAGTACTGACATCGCTGTTGGACCAGGGTCCTGCAAATCAATTCAGTCATTTCTAGGTTTCTTCTCTAATCTTATCTGAATAACCACACTCTACTGCCTTTATAAGTGGTAATCACAGCCCATTCCTAGGATAAACGCTTCTTCCATTCCATTAAACCATCCACAAAAATAAGCAAAGCTTTAAAGGATGTGGACTCCTCGGGCGTTAACTTTAATGTATGACATTTCAGACTCCAATACCCATTCATTTTTTAGCCTGGTCCAAGTCATAGATTTTTATCTTGTGCGAGTGTCTCTCCCGGTAATATAGGCTGGATAGGAGGTCTGTGAATCCAGGGCGCTACGGTTTTCACTTGCTTTCATGCATCAGAGCAGCTTCTATCCTGCACTAATTTCCACTTCATGTGCTTTCCTCCTCATCTATAGGCTGTTTAGCTTTCTGTGCCATCTCAGCGGCTGTAAATACTTTATTCCCTTTATTCCCAATACTTTATTCCCTCATCACTTTTGAGATCTGTGTACAACCCCTTCCCTCTCACTATATCTGTAACACAGAGAGAAGGGAGGGTAGTGCACAGAGAGAAATCGTAAAAGATCAGGTGTTCTGACCAGGGCTGTATAGTCGGAGTCATGGAAATTGAGGAGTCGGAGGTTTGGGTTACCAACTCCACAGCCCTGGCAGGGTTGCGGAGTCAGAGTCATGGAGTCAGAGCCAATTTTGGTGGTCGTCATGGAAATTGAGGAGTCGGAGTCAGAGGTGTGGCTTACCGACTCCACAGCCCTGGTTCTGACAAATTTGTAAAATTTTTGCAAAAATATTCAGCTAGATAAATCACTTGCAGACATTCTGCAGAAGCATAATGGAACATTGTTAATAAAGACAAGTCTGAAAGTTTAACTTACATTTAGGAAACAAAAGAAATAAAAAAAAAAAGTAAAGAAAGTTCTGTGTATAGGATAAGTGATAACTTACTGATCACTGGGGGACCCACCACTCAGTGCTGTACAATGAAGTACGAAACTGGTCCCCTAATCCTATGGCGATCTATCATAACTTGGCTTCTGCAGCCAGTACCACCAAGTCCTTTGAATGTGCCACAATCACTAATCGACAACTGAGAAGACCACTTTGATAGGGTCACTTATGAAGAATAACAACCCATACCTTGTTAGCAGGCTTCCGCGTCCCAAGTCAAAAATAAAGTTATACTGACTAGGAAGCAGAACAACCCCCTATAATTTCTCCCAGATATTCATTATGTGAAATCCTCAAGTGTCTGTAGCAGCCATGATGTGAAGATGATCAGAATTGCTCCAGATTAATCATTGCAATAATCCAGATTGTTTGGACTATAAATGCATAAAAAATTGTTGTTTAGACTGAACCACATGTGACGACACAGCATTTAACCTTAATTATCCATATTTCCATTTTCAGTAAGCCAGGAGGCATAGACTTTTATCTCTATGTTGATTCTTCTTATAGGTTGAATTGATATTTGTAAATTGATGAATGGTTGCTATTTACCTCTTATATCAACTCCTACAGTTTATTGTACTGCTACCTTTGCAAAAACAGGGATGCAGGGTCACTGAACAATGATATTTTCTGATATATTGATTACACATTATACCAGGTCATGCAGTTTATTGACTTACAAACATTGAAGGATAAATTTAAAAAAGTCAAACAATGCAAGTTAATCTCATCACCCCTTCCCCTTAACCTGTGAATATCAACTTGAAGAACAGTTGTAAACTATAAAAAGGGGATATGCCTCAGTAACAATTGTGACAGAGTCACTGGTGAAGTGATGGAGGGGAGATATGTGTCACTGCGCATGATGGTGTCATTGATTTAAAACCAGAATAGTTTCCTCCAGCACACTACGTGTTAGGACGGTTTATATAAAGTTATATTATGGGCTGGTTTTAGTGGACATTCACAGAGTGGGAGTATGTCCAGGTATCTCCACCTGCAGTGTCCTGACAGGACCTGTGTGATGTTGAGATCATGTGATCAATCACATGATGGAAGAGTCACATGGTCTGGGCTTAAATGACTGACTGCGAAAACTTTCAATGTTCAGTGTGTGCCTGGAGAGAGAGCACTTCAGGAAAGTGTGTGCTAAATCTGAGCCGTGGACATTGCTGCCTGTGAGCGGGCTGATCCCCGCTAGGAAAAGGACTGTGTTTCTTTCTGTTTCTTTATTTTACCGTTTTGATCAGAGGGCCATGTTTAGTTTTCCAAGCTTGGTTTATGTTGTCTTCAATAAACCAAGCATTGTTCTGGTTATACCTCTGTGTCCAGCCGAGTGAGCCGCTCAACCACACAATATACATCCAGACATCCAAGAGATCCAGATATCCAAAGAACCAGAGACTCTTTACAAAACCACAGGAAGGAACACTCTACAGGATAGCTGCCAGAACTAGGCTCCATCAAGAGGGACACACACTTGACATTCGAGGATGGCAGCTTAGGGGACCACGGCCCCGGCTGAAAGAATACAGATCTGCTCCATTGACCATCCCTGAATCCCCAGAGACGTCTTGAAGAAACCAGGTTGGGACAATCAGGTCACCTGGCTACTATACCTCACTGCTCTCGATCGGCTTCCTACGCTTGTCGTTATGTTCTCTCTGTGGGTGCCCGCCAAAAGCAGGGTGCCACTGGTGGGGGGTAGTCGGCCCTTGAAGCAGCTCTAATCCAGGCAAGTCACCGGAAGGGTGAGACTCTGTAATTTGCATCATCTTGGGTATTTTGCTGGGACTGTTCTATGTGTTGCCTGTTTTGTGGTGCAATAAAGTATTATCACACTGGTTTACCCTCACAATGTGTTGTCTGAGTAATATTATGGACATGGTAAAAGAAGAGCAGGCGTTCAGTAGGATGATCCCGTGCGGTCTCGAGCCAGTGGACTAGAGCACCCGCTGACCTCCGTGTCACCCCAAGCACCCTTGCCAGTTTTTCTGCACATTCAAATGTTTTAGCTGTGGAATCGAAAACGGTAACGTGTCAGTGTTTTGGATCAATGTATGGTCTGTGTGTCTGTTTCTGGTCTGAAAGTTGTATGTATGGTATGTATGGTCTGGTATGTATGGTTGTATGTATGGTCTGAATGTCTCAAGTGGGGTACCACAGGGCTCTGTCCTGGGCCCTGTATTGTTCAACATCTTTATCAACGATTTAGATGAAGGAATTGAGGGTAAACTGATTAAATTTGCTGATGACACAAAGCTAGGAGGGATAGCTAATACTAGAGAAGAGAGAGAGAGGATTCAAAAAGATTTAAATAAACTGGAGAAGTGGGCAGCAACTAACAGAATGGTTTTTAACAGGGAGAAATGCAAAGTACTACATCTGGGCAATAAAAATGGAAAAAGCATATATAGAATGGGAGGAATAGGGCTAAGTGACAGCACATGTGAAAAAGACTTGGGTATACTAATAGATCACAGACTGAATATGAGTCAACAGTGTGATGCAGCAGCAAAAAAGGCAAATGCAATTCTAGGATGTATTAACAGAAGCATACAGTCTAGATCACGTGAAGTCATTATTTCCCTCTACTCCTCTTTGGTCAGACCTCATCTGGAATATTGTGTCCAGTTTTGGGCACCACATTTTAAAAAAGACATCAACAAACTGGAGCAAGTTCAGAAAAGAGCGACCAGAATGGTGACCGGTCTGCAAACCCTGTCTTATGAGGAAAGGTTGCAGGATTTGGGAATGTTTAGTTTGCAAAAGAGAAGACTGAGAGGAGACTTAATAGCTGTCTACAAATATCTAAAGGGCTGTCACATTGTAGAAGGATCAACTTTATTCTCATTTGCACAAGGAAAGACTAGAAGCAATGGGATGAAACTGAATGGGAGGAGACACAGATTAGATATTAGAAAAAACTTTTTGACAGTTAGAGTGATCAATGAGTGGAACAGGCTGCCACGAGAAGTGGTGAGTTCTCCTTCAATGGAAGTCTTCAAACAGAGGCTGGACAGACATCTGACTGGGATGATTTAGCGAATCCTGCTTTGAGCAGGGGGTTGGACCAGATGGCCCAGGAGGTCCCTTCCAACTCTACGATTCTATGATTCTACAATCAGTGTGTCATCCATGTGTCTGTTTTTTTTACCATCAGCGCATGGGCTGTGTGTCCATTTTCACCATCATGAGAGTTTTTCACGGATGGATAGATAAATAAATGACCAAGCTTCTCCTTTCATTTGCAATGTTAAATACAGACATAACACGGACTGCATACTGATACCATCCGTGTGCTGTACGTAGTGCTCACACACCCATAGACTTGTATTGGCCCTGGTCATCCGTGAATTTTGCACAGACACACAGTTCCTGAAAAAACAAGGACATGTGACTAGCACCATAAATTATAATGGGTATAGGTTTTATCTGTGGAAAAAAAAAAAAACGGATACCACTCGTATGGGCAAAATGGACGTCCCAATAAGGTTTTAACAAATTTTGTAACTAGAAAAGGACTGGTAATGGAGATCTGGGGACCCAGTCTACATGGGGACCAACAAGTACCCAATTCCACAATATACTTTTACTTGCATTATAACATTTGCTTACTTATTTTACAACCTCGTTCAGGAATTAAACAGTCATAGGATAAATTTGGGGTTGATATCAGTTTACAGACAGCAATAATCCGTACAAATCAGATCTGATAAGCCGGATGGTTCCGATGGACACGGCACAGCGTCCTAGTAATATAGGACACATCTTGTGGTCTGATCCTATAGGAGAGGAGGTGAAATAACAAAACGCCCTCCTGTATCGGCTTACTGGCGCGGAGGTCGGCTGCGGCTCAGCTGCTTCCCAGCAGTACGGAGACATTACCATCTCAGCTGCATACAATCCATGAGGCTGCCGGGCATCGGACATGTGGATACAGCAGTTTTTCCAACAGATGTTAATGAAAACTCAATAATTCGGAGTAATATAGCATTTTGCACTTAAAGAGGACTTTGGTCTCGGGCAGGTGTAGTTTGGTAAATACATGTATTCTGCATGAAATAATTCGGAGGCAGCTCTTGTTAAAATGATGTGTGGTCATGTTCCCCCTTATTCCAAAATGCTGTCAGGCACACAGCAGGACTCGGGGTCACACCAGACCTACAAACATAGCGACGTTGACCGTCACACGGCACCAAGTGAGAATTTTTCTACAGCCACTGTATTATCGGATGCTTTACCTGTTCTCGCACTCATCTATTACACAGACACTTGCCAATGGGATGAAGGAGTATATTAGAAGATTGCCAGCAAATGGAGCCTTGATATGGGGGATCCCGTGGGTTAACCTTATATCTACTACTGTGAAAAATGAACAAAAGGCTTGTTTTCGGTGAAACGGGTAGCACTGTCTGTGAAGAAGCCGATATAACAGAGAGCGCTCGGACCAATGTTATTCAGACTGCTCTGATGCTGTTTTTAAATGGACCGAATCAGAGTGTGAGAAAAATTCCAGCGTGCACAAATTTATTCCGGGTGTCGGATGGGACTCGCCTATTCGAGTCTAGGAATCAGATCCCAGACGGAACAATCATAGTATCCAATTCTTATGGATACACTGCAATTGTTAAATCCCTTAATGTCAAGAATGGATGACTAGTAAAAAGCTAGAACAAAATAAAAGTGCAATAGGGTCTTATCTGGGTATTTGGTGAGTAAATCTGATTAGAATTTATCTCCTGATCGAGCCCTGACATAAGGCCCTGTTACATTTAGCAATGCACCAGCGATCCCGACAACGATACGACCCAGTCAGGATCGCTGGTGCATCGCTAAATGGTCGCTAGTGAGCTGTCACACAGGCAGATCTCACTAGCGATGCTGCAGTGGTCGGCGGCCGATACTTACCTGTCAGACGTGGCGATGATGACTTCTTCCGCCCGTGTCCATGGCTCGCTCGTCGGCAGGAAGCAGACAACCAGAAAACGGCCCAGGACATTATCGCACGATCACCGATAACCAGCGAGGGAGCCGGTCGGAGGAGAGTGTCACATGTAGCAATATTGCTAGTGATATCGCTGCCGCGTCACAAAATCGGTGTGTAAAAGGCCCTATATGCTCATAGAAATGCAATCTGCTGCAGATCCACCGGTCTCCTTGTGACAAGTCAAAGAAAAAAAAAAAAAAAGGGATAAAAAGGTGGATTCTTCTCTGCGCTGCTTAAAAGATAGAAGTCAAAATAGATAATCCAATGAAAATGTGGCTTTATTCAAAGTGTTTCGGAGCACTATGACTCCATCAGGAAACCAGAATAGTGCTTTTTTTTTTTTAAAGAATGTATTACTTGCAGATGATGGCCATCATCCGCCTCCAGTAGCCGACAGTGGATCTGTGTTCTGACCACTGGTGTTAACCCGTTAAATGCCACTGTCATTCTCAGGGCACCGATGGGTTGGTAGAAGAGCTGGGGTCCTGCTGAAGACCCAAGTGCCTGCCATGATTCCAGTGAACGCCAACGTACTTGTGCAATAAATAGTGATACAGTGGTATTGCTCTATATAGCATAAGCGATAGGGGACTAGTAAAGTACTAAATATAAATATCTGTATTTATCTTGAATCATGCCCCTTTTTAACCCCCCCCCATTTAAAATAAGGATCTTAAATAGAGTCTGACAGCGGATACATGCTGCCCGTAGATCAGGAAACATGTACCAGGCACTGGCTGATTTCAGACTGGTATGTTTAACTCTGAAACGCTGCCGTGTTAGAGAAAAACTAGGTTTAATAGCCATCATGGACTGAGATGCACGGGAGACTAGTCGGACTGGTCAGTCTCTTGGCTTCTTAGGGAACAGATGGTGTTGCAAACAGTCTCGGCTAATAATGGTGAGGAAAGTTAGAGATTTTCAGGCCGTGTGTGCAGCATCCAGGTAGCACTGGACGCAGGACCGGGATCCCATTGATTGATCCTCATCTCTAATAATGAGAGAATCCTACTCAAAAAATCCATCAAAACGGTAACTGCAAAATCTGTCATGGCGCCCCTCTCTCTCATATCATTTGCAGCAGAGGGGACGCATGAGCCAAAGCAGGAGCCTTACCTCGGCATTCAGTCAGCGTTCATTTCCTAGTAAGCTTCTTTGCCCCCTAATTTAAAGAAACCACTCACCGAGCGCCGGACACTTGTCTTGTGAAGAGCATAGAGCCGAGCTGTGTGATGGCCGAGCCACCCTCCTCGCCCAGATTCTTCAGAGACATTGCTACATGGGTATAAGGGAGAAAGAAGGATTAAAGCGTCACATACAAGGCCACATCTGACACATAGCAAGTCATATTACTGTCAACAGGGACGATCCCTCCATATATAAAGAGGTTTTGTGTGTACAACGTGACCAGACGTTATGGGACCTTCAAATTTACTTCGCACCTGACCATTTCTCAAGATCTCTGCTCGCTTTTCATTCAAGGACACAGTGTTGTTTCGGTAAAACCTTGGAGATTGTGGTGCCGCTCTGCGATATCGCATCCAATGATTTCTAATCATCGCATATTATGACTTGTGACCTACCGGAGAGCGCAAAGGTTTCCAAATGTCCTTGATCTTCTGTCGCTGGTCGACAGCAACTCCCCTTACCTTATGACTTGTCAGCGATTTGGCAGGTGTTTTTATTTTTTAAGTAAAATTGCAGAGATGTTTTTGGTTGCACGACAGGTCTGAGAATTGCCATCACACAACATGTCGCCGTACAGCCATACCAGCTGATCACCAGAGCTGAGATAACTCGCTGTGCTCAAAGAGGATTGCTTACAATGGATGTGTAGCTATCTGACAATGAAGGCTATGCTGACGTCTGCACTGGAGCCTCCATCCGGCCCACACACCGCGCACTATGGACAATTATCAGACCCTTTTACAAGTCTATGGGTTGGCCTGGTGCTGGTTGGAGTTGGAGACTGGTTAGTTGGGTTTTCTAGGACCACAAGGACAGCCGGTCAGTCCCAGAGGTCATCACTGAGGCCCGTCACTCTTCCGCTACTCCCACAGCTTACCGCATCAATCCATCACCTCTCCCGATACAACGCTTCCCAGGTCCCAGGCTGACCTCTGTATTGTCTAGCATGGACAGACATGCGACCAACACCAGTAACAAGTTAGTCACCATAGCAGCCAGTGATCGGCTGCAGTGGTCACACGTCTGTCCAGACGGATCAGGGAGTACGAAGACTGGGAAACCATCAGAATGGGACAATTGAGGGGAAAGAATTGGTAAAGAGAGCACCGTTAGGAGTCGGTTTTTAATGAACTGGTTCTCTAAGAAATTTTCATGGGAAAAAAACACGTACCTATTATAGAAAATGGGCCCGATGTCGTCCTCCTCCACCTACCTCCTCCTGCCTTACAAATACTGAGGCAAAATACTGAATATGTGAATGTGGCCTTAACATACAGTGTAAGAAAAAAAAGCTGAGGAAACACTGATGTTAGAAACTGACACATGGACCAAACACTGATGACATTTGCACTGTTTTTTTATGTTTGTTTTTTGCGTGTGTGTGTGAAAAATCCCTGACAAGAGATGACTGTAAGATTTTATTCTGGGCCTGTGCAGGAGAGGACCAGAAGCCACAGGAAGGAGTCGGTGTCCGGATGTACTACACACAGACGTCTGATGGTGCAGGTACATTTTCGTGGACCGGTCACAGGTCTGGATTGCAGAGATGTAGTATAATGTGTATCCCAAAGCCTTTGGTCGCCTTATTTTTTTGTGTGAATATGTCCCAGTATGTGGTCAGTAGACAAACAGCATAAAAGGAATCGGAGTGCATCTATTTCAGCCCAAAAAGAAAGAAAAACAAACAAAATTGAGGTGCAATCAAGACCTCTTAAAATAACAATGTGTGCCGCTAACGGCAGAATCCCCGGAGGCGCTGACAGCCACTTCCTTCAGCTGAATACTACATAGCATTAATAGGCTTCATGTCACACAGCACAAACCATCAGAAGCCATTTGTGTCCAGCGTGCACACAGCGCCATAAAGAAATGGATCCATCGATTGTACTAAACCATTACGTCCGGTCTAAGTGCTTACTGCACATCCTTTTGTGCTGATAACACAGATTCACTGTAGGCAGAGTCAGCGAGCGCAGAACAGAATGATCCAGGACGACACTTATTACCAGCATTTTATCCGAATATGAAGATTTATATATCAAGACTTAGATTTAAAGAGCACCCAGACACCAAGACAGGCATTCCATGTAGATAATCACTAACGGCGCCCTCTGCAGGGTAAGCGCAGCACATCATGGCGTCTACTCACCATATATTGACTCTCCCAGAGAGGGAACAGTTCTTTGCAATGTCACTCTACATAGGATAAGGGGGTCTAGAGCAAAGGACTGACCTTTTTGGCATGTATAAGCTCCAAAAGGGACAGCCCCTATCAATGGCACCTATAAGCTCCAAACAGGGACAAGCCCTATCTATGGCGCCTATCAATGGCGTCTTGCAGCATAGGTGCGGTGAGGCACCAGGTCACCTGCCCTGTGGGTGCACAGTTGTCATGGCCGTGATTAGCGCACGGTGCAGCACCTTTAAGACTATAAAACGTTAGGGAGCCACTGAGAGATTCGCCGTGACTTGGAAGTGGCTTCATACAGTCTGATCAGAATGTTAAAGGGGTCGTCCAGTTACAATCAAAAAGTCTGCATTCCCTCTGTGACCACAGAGTGACTATGAATTCCCCCAGTACATGCACTCTGTGCAGCGGGGAGTTTCTGAGCCAGGACTGGAGGGTATGTATGTGTTATACATACTCCCAGGCAGAGACAGTCCAGTGGGCGCATCCTCGCGCCATACCCAAGCGAGTCCTCGTCCTCTAGCCAGCCACATTTACTGGACGTCCGCGTCACTACTCGGGGGTGCAACCTCACTCCACACAAGTGAACGGGTTGTGGCCGGGAGTATGTATAACTCATACATACCCTCCGGTTCCCTGCACAGTGCGTGCTCTTGGGGAATTCATAAATCTGAAGTCACATAGAGTGACTGTAGACTTATCAATTTCGACCAGACAACCCCTTTAAACCAAGAACCTAAATGTTCAGTTTTGTAAATTTTTGCCTAGTGGCTATAGATAAAAGGTGTGACTTTTGGATGTGTGGACTGTGTCTTATATATATATATATATATATATATATATATATATATATATATATATATATATATATATATATATATATATATATATTAGTTTTTTTTGTTTTTTTTTTATTTTTTTATTTTTTTCATACATACACACTCACACAGACTTTTTGTATAGCCTACACACACCTGATAAAGATTAATTTCAAAACTTTTTCCACTGCTCTGCAGCTCTCAGCTGCGGCCACTACACATTGAATGGAGCAGAACAGCATCTCAGTATAATGCTTACTTCAGGCTGTGATCAGTGTTGGACCCCAGGCCAGACTGATATTGATGACATATGCAGAGAACAGGTCATCAATATTAGATGTTCGGATACCAACCTTAACAGGTGGCACCGGGCACTGACATTTCCTGACTTTGACTCTTGTAAAACAGACGACTACAACTTTTGGAGTCAGGGCATACTGCGAGGTGCCAGAGAAAGGAACCAAATGTCATTTTTGTTAATGGTGGGAAAGACCTTTCAGCATTTGGCATCAAACTACTCTTGTCCTATGGAAGCCTATTCATTTTGGAACCACCAGGTTCTGTAACAGAATTATACTGGGCATGCTATGTAACTGCACATACTGCATAGACTTACCCAACGAAATGGGATTATGTGGAGTATCTAGCAACCTCTCGTTATGTTTTGCCGCTAACGCCTTCAATTCGTTGGCAAGATATGTATATAATTCCTAGAACAGAAAAAGAAAAAAAAAAAAAGTAATTTGACAATAAAACATTAGTGAACAAAAAACGAGGCTGCAATATAATACACACCTCACCAACAACTACAATATACACAATGGGTCAACAACAGTAAATATTTTATATACATATGTACACATATAGTAATTTGTATTATACAACGACCACAGGTAAACTGCTTAAAATATGGAAACTAATAGAAAATGCCCACACAAAAATAATACACTACATACAAATATAAGAAAGCTCACATAGATACCTGGAATATACAGTATTAGAGACCCAGAAAGCCAGTAATGGCATTATCGAAAAATAAATTTATGACATTTTCAGTTGTCTCTGAGCTGTAGCATAGAGACTAGCTGCTATGATGTCCGATACACACAGTAGAACATCCAGACATGAGGGATTCCTGGCACACACTCAGAAGCAGCTGCATGGAGGGCACAACTGAGCCGTCCAGCTGTGCATCCAGAACCAGAAAGCAGCAGCACAGGTCTGTGTGTCCGTGCCTCGGTTGTTCCCTCTGCTCCTCCTGAGACTTCATTAGGCATCTGCAGGCTGATACCTCACTGTGCCGGCACGCCATCTGGTTTTGAACAAAATGAATTTAAGCTGCTTTTTGTCCCCCAGAGTGAATGATAAGTTCTGGAAGCGGGAAGAGAGGAGAAGCGGCTCATAAGTGGAGGAAGGAAAATTTTTCTAACATAATACAAGGGTTCTTGTATTCTTGATTACTGCAAAACTGGTTAAAATGACAGCGATTAAGCTCACATTTCCAGGTTACAACACTGGCCACGGCACATGCTGCGATTGTCATTGTATCTCGGACAAGACTCGCCAATGCAAGTCTTTAGGTGTGATAAAAAGAAAAAAATCCATGCACGCGCCATCCGATTTTTTTTCTTACCGCACATTTATGTCCTTGAAAACCCAACATTTCATCTGCCACACAGTAAAATCATAGCGTGACCCAACAAAATAGGATAGATGTATACACATAGATATAAAAGATGCCAGTGACATGTATAGCTAGTACACTGCTTCTGTAGTTTACTGTACATGTATTATATTAATAAATTATGTTCTGAAAAAAAAAAAAAAAAAAAAAAAATGGTGTGGGATCCCCCAAAATTTTATTAACCAACAGAGGTAAAGAGGACAGCTGGGGGGCCCGATGTTTATAGCCTGGGAAAGGGGGTCATACCCATGGAGCTTCCCAGGCTATTAATATCAGCTCACAGCTGTACTTAGCCTTTACTGGTTATTAAAATTGAGGACCCCCACAAAAAAAATATGACTTAGGGTCTCCCTATAATTAATAATCAGCAAAGGCAGACCACTGCAGACTCATAATAGCCTAGGAAGGGGCCCTAAAAACATCAGCTCTCAGCCGCCCCAGAAATGACACATTCATAACATGCTCCAAATCTGGCACTTAGCCTCGCTATTCCCACTTACCCTGGTGAGGTTGCAAGTGGGGTGATAGTTGGGGGGGAGGGAGTTGATGTCACCTTTGTATTGTCACGTGACATCAAGGCCAGGGGTTACTAATGGAGATGCATCTATAAGCCCGATTACTAACCCCATAGTCAAATTGTGAAATAAAAATAACACCCAGAATAAAAGTCTTTAATTTGATCAAATGACACAGACTCCTTTATTGGCTCTAAATTAACCAAAAACACATATACTCACCTTATGCCCAATCCACTGAAGCCAATGTCCCCTGTAAAAGAAGTAAAATAATATACCAACTATATTCCTCACCTGTCAGCTGAGACGAAAATTATCCAATAGTCCCGTAACGCGTCTGGCCCTGCTACATCTAGATGGCAGGCTGCATTGTTGCATGATACAACTATACAGCCTGCCATCCAGCAGAGAAAGTGAGCTGCACGTGCTAGCTCAGCACCTAGTGGGTGTTAATGCTCATGTAAAAAAAAAAAAAAAAAAAATAAAAAAATTGCATTGTAACTGCATCGCATTCGTATGTAAATCGGATGTCAGTCGGATGCTAGGTGACAAAAATTTAAAATTAGTTTGCATAGAATGCTAAAGCATGTCAATATGAAATATGAATAGCAATACGGCTTAGCACATAATTTGGCCAACTCATACCTTCCCATCAACCGACGTCAAGGTGGTCTCAAAGACTGATGGGTCCCTATCAATATACACTCACTGGCCACTTTATTAGGTACACCTGTCCAACTGTGTGTTAAGACTTAATTTCTAATCAGCCAATCACATGGCGGCAACTCAGTGCATTTAGGCATGTAGACATGGTCAAGACAATCTCCTGCAGTTCAAACCGAGCATCAGTATGGGGAAGAAAGGTGATTTGAGTGCCTTTGAACGTGGCATGATTGTTGGTGCCAGAAGGGCTGGTCTGAGAATTTCAGAAACTGCTGATCTACTGGGATTTTCACGCACAACCATCTCTAGGGTTTACAGAGAATGGTCCGAAAAAGAAAAAAAATCCAGTGAGCGGCAGTTCTGTGGCCGGAAATGCCATGTTGATGCCAGAGGTCAGAGGAGAATGGGCAGACTGGTTCGAGCTGATAGAAAGGCAACAGTGACTCAAATTGCCACCCGTTACAACCAAGGTGGCCAGAAGAGCATCTCTGAACGCACAGTGCGTCGAACTTTGAGGCAGATGGGCTACAGCAGCAGAAGACCACACTGGGTACCACTCCTCTCAGCTAAGAACAGGAAACTGAGGCTACAATTTGCACAAGCTCATCGAAATTGGACAGTAGAAGATTGGAAAAACGTTGCCTGGTCTGATGAGTCTCGATTTCTGCTGCGACATTCGGATGGTAGGGTCAGAATTTGGCGTAAACAACATGAAAGCATGGATCCATCCTGCCTTGTATCAACGGTTCAGGCTGGTGGTGGTGGTGTCATGGTGTGGGGAATTTTTTCTGGGCACTCTTTGGGCCCCTTGGTACCAATTGAGCATCGTTGCAACGCCACAGCCTACCTGAGTATTGTTGCTGACCATGTCCATCCCTTTATGACCACAATGTACCCAACATCTGATGGCTACTTTCAGCAGGATAATGCGCCATGTCATAAAGCTCGAATCATCTCAGATTGGTTTCTTGAACATGACAATGAGTTCACTGTACTCAAATGGCCTCCTCAGTCACCAGATCTCAATCCAATAGAGCATCTTTGGGATGTGGTGGAACGGGAGATTCGCATCAGGGATGTGCAGCCGACAAATCTGCGCCAACTGTGTGATGCCATCATGTCAATATGGTCCAAAATCTCTGAGGAATGCTTCCAGCACCTTGTTGAATCTCTGCCACGAAGAATTGAGGCAGTTCTGAAGGCAAAAGGGGGTCCAACCCCTTACTAGCATGGTGTACCTAATAAAGTGGCCAGTGAGTGTAAATACCTCTCTTAGGCTGATGTCTGAATTCCTGGGTGAATGTGGACACCTCTCTCAGCAATGCCTGCATTTATGGGTAGGTAGGAACCTGCTACAATTAAAATCACCACATGTTGAATGGCAGGCTAACATAAAAATGGCAAAAAACTGACTGGTACATCTAAGCTAGTGTGAATAGGTGCATACTAGAAGCAGCTACTTCCATAATCTGGCCAAATTAGGGGCAAAGCGTCTCATTTTTTCATAACATTCAGAAGCCGCATAGCTATTCATATTTCACATGGACATGCTTTAGCAGGATAGAGTGCAACTTTTTTTGTTTACTGTATATGGAGGTGGCTGCTCCTAGTATGCACCTGTTCACACTAGCTTGGAAGTGCCAGTCAGTCTTTTGTTATTTAGAAAAATTGGTTTGTACATGCAAGAAAAGAAATCGCATGACACTCATCCCACAATTCTAGACCAATGAATGGCATGAAGCCTTACAGTGCAAACTGGACACCCCGGCAGTCATGCAGCGGCCAACTGGTGCCTGTTTATAACTGCAAGATCTCAGTTTTATTTTATCAACTTTGTGTGCCCATCGGCCACTGCATGTTTTGTGGGAACCTGGCTGGTGGACAGGGTTGGACTGGCCCACCAGAGAACCGGAGAATCCTCCGGTGGGCCCTGGCTTCTCCTTCAGGAGAGTTCATAGTTTAAACCTTGCATTTGCTATGGGGCTCTTCAGTGGGGGAGAAAGGTGGGCCCAATGTTCTTCAGTCTGACACTGCTGGTGTATAGAAATATAGGTTTCTGTTTGGCAAGATGAGTGCGCATCGGAGCGTCACGGTCCAAATGGACAGCCACCTCACTGCCAAGAACAAGACTGGGAGACTTATCCATAATGGAAAAAAACAACATACATAGCTTAGTGCAAATCTCCTGGCTGGGTTGTATAGACAAGGCACGCATGGATGTAATAAAAGAATAAAACAAAACAAAAAAAAAACAAAACAAAACTATAGTACATATTATATAGCCAAAAAATGGAGGATTCAGGTCATTTAATATGAGAGACCTATATGTTCATCAAATATTACTCGAAGATAATAGTATATGAAGGACACTAATCACTCTTAAGAAAGAGAGTATAATATATATATATATATATATATATATATATATATATATATATATATATATATATATATATATATATATATATATATATATTTTACACCTCTATGTCTTTATCCCAGATTTATAGATGGCTGGAGTATTACTCCTCAGGACGCCATCATCCTGTGGTCTATAGCGACACCAACAGGAAGCTTGGATACTGCAGGCTGTGGTTCGGACACTACGTTTCGTGGATACACTACGTTTGCCCATGTTTCTAGTCGTTCTATACTCCGCACACATGGGCTCTTTCTCTGGGGCACAAGTGGAGGACTGAGTATAACCCATGGGTTTACCGTGATGTAGGAAAAGCCTCATGGCAAGACGTCAGTTGTCAAAAATCTGCTCTGTTATCAACGCTCCACGCGTAGAGTCGGGCACGAATCTGATTCTGATTATAATAGCACATGAGCCACCGATCACAATAGGCGATGTCACCCGCGAGTCCTCCTCCCTTCTTTACACACGCTCATTAGACGCTACACTATAAGACATAGGGTCGGGGTGCGAGCATTGTGGTGAAACAGGAAGCTGGAGTCTAAAAGCCTCAGTCGCCATTGTGAAAATGGCAAGAATCTATTAATACAGATTGCAATAGGCAGAAAATAAAGAAAAAAAAAAAAAGGATGACCTTTTGATTGATTCCTCTTACATGGGATCCACAGGATAGAGAATATACTGCAGATTGCTGGGGATCCGACCACTAGGGCTCTGCGGATCCCAGTCTTGAATGTGACTGACTGCTGAAGAAAGTAGCACTCCGCTATTTCCAGCAGTCCCACAATTACTGGACATCAATTTTACCATCCTCCAGTCCACTCGAGACAGGTTCCACAGAGCCCTATTATCAGGAATCGCTGGGAGTGGTCCTTAGTGGTCGGATCCTCAGATATAAGCAACTTTGAATGACTTGCTATTTGAGGAATAACCCTTTTAAAGGGAATCCGTCAGCAGGTTGTTGATATATAATCTGAGAGACCCCTGATTCCAATGATGTGTCACTTACTAGGCTACATTGCGTTTTCAATAAAATGTGATTTAATCGGCAGATTATCACTCCAGGACTAGGTATTTTGTGTCTTTTGGTACCACCCCTCCCCCACCACTGATTATATATAGAAATCTGCCAATCAGATGTTGGCAGTGTTATACAGGGCTCAGTCATCAGAGCTCTACAGCAGAGAAAACTGATTGTACCACTGCTGCACCCAGTAAACTAAGTGACACATTGTCAAAATCTGCGCCTCTGTTCCTATATCACATTGCTGTCGGATTACATGGTATAAAAACCTGACCTGCTGACAGGTTCCCTTTAAACTTGCACAGGATTCATTGTAACACTCCATTTAAAAAGTGAAACCCCTTTAAGGATATTGCTCCATGTGTTGGGTCATTGCTGTGTACACTGCTCCGGTGTTTGCAGGAGTTATTACTAAGCGTGCGGTGATTGGCACATGGGAGGTCAGCCTGCTGGCCATCAGTGATGTAAATCTCGGGAGGAGAAATAACAATCTGCTCGGTTTAATCAGATAGTGAGCGGATGACGCCGCGATTGTGGCTTCTCCTTCAGCTGACCGCAGACTCGCGCTGCCCTTGCTCTTACCCATCAATAAAATGCATTAAGTGTCGGCGGTTTTATCACAGGAAGGGAATACCGCGCGAGTCATCTCCATCAATCACGACAACTTCTTATAAATTCTAGCTTAAATATAAGTTTCTCCCTCCCTGACCCCCCGCCATACACCCGGGGGGGGCGCCATACATGCCGCTCCATCATATACAATCAGATGGGGATCTTATTTAATGCAGATTAATAGAGAATTCGGGCTTAGAGGAATCCTTCTTTCAGGGGTCAAATCAATAACAACTTGGAAGAGGAACTTAATAGCCCCCCAAGCAAACGGAGTGCAAGGTTTCAGAAAATGAGATGGCGACGGCATTGATTTCTATGTACTATATTTAACCTAATTTCAGCTTTTGTGATGAACAAATGGAAAATTGTGAGAGCTGAAGCGCACGCGAGGACTGCACAACGAGCGCTGGTCGTGGGGGTTTTTTCTCGTCCCTGTAATTCTGGTGGAGGAGAGTCGGGAAAATAAATCAATGTCATGCGGTAGAAGCCACCATGGTGGTAAAGGCTAAATTAGATTGGAGAAATATAAAAACAAATTATCCTTTGTGTTTTTATAGCGATTGATTCTAAATACGATATCATATAGGTTTCAATGATAAGCAAGCAGGAAGGTCACTCCTATATCAGGCCCCTTGCCAAGACATTACCGCTACCAGTTCAGAGATTTACGTCGGGTCCCTGGGGTTATAAAAAAAAAACAAAAAAAAAAAAAAAAAAAAATCCAAAAATTAGCCACTCATCTTCCTCGGATATTTTCAGAACTACCATAGAGGCAATTGGGAAGAGCCACACATCCGTGTCTACCTCTCCATCCACAGTGGAGAGAAGAGGGGCTATTTGGGCAGGGTACCACTTCTTCAACAGTGATGTCTTTAAGAGGTTCGCCCGTCAAGGACAGGAAACCAACTGATGCATGGGAAAGGTGCTGCCCTTTCATGTCTGTAGGTTTCCTGTCCTTGAAGGGCGGATCTCCTCTCTTGTGGTGCGGTCATGGGGGGAATTGAATAAAGAAGAAATTCCTTTGCCCACCCATCTGTCTGGTTGTGAAAAACCACAAATCATATCTAAAAGGGGTATTCCTTGATGATACACCGCACAAGACTCAAATAGAAATCTGTAGATTCGAGATCGAGGCTCATGTCCAACCTCGGGAGGATGTCTTCGGGTGTTGCATCTGGATGGCGGATTCATGAAGAGGTAGCTTGTGTGAGGAGCTTTCTATTTACTGCAATGGGACGTAAAGGAGCACTCCAGTGAGAACATGGTCACCGGTGGATGTCACGGGCTGGGTGACGAAGAACAGTCAGGCTGATTGAGATGGATGTCCGTTCTCAGTCCGCTAAAGAAACACGTTATCTTCTCCTTCAGTCTGGGCCGCTCAGTGTCCTGTCAGGTCGTCTGAACAGAGCAATGTGCGTTTACGATGCCAACCGGACGCTGCTGTGACGTAACCTCCTTCTCGAGCTCCATGCGGTCCGTCCTACTGCGTGCCCTCTGAAATCTAGGACGGGCTGTGATTGATGGTGGCTGCCATCTTGGAATCCTGACAGAGTGCATTAGATAAAGCATAACTTTTTCCTATATAAAAGGCATTTAGAAAAATGTGCATTATTTAATTTTATTTATTTTAGGACATTTCTCAGAGAATCCCTTTAAAAAGGAAGTTCGTCACCCCAAAAAGCATTTAAAATTGGCTAAACATAATTGTAGTGGACTTCACCCCTATAACACCCATAAATCTCTACGCATTACTGGGACAGGGCCTGAGAACATAACTTTTGTTGTATGCACGTGAGGGAGCTGCGGTGCACCCTCGGTGTGACCAAGAATTTGGTGTAGGGTTACGCCTCCTCGTCTGCATATTGGGGAGGCTTCCACCACTTCTGATTGTCCGTGCTCGCTGCACTTCTGCCCAAGTAGGTAACTTGGGTTACTTGTGTATTTGAGTGCGTCTTTAGAGAATTTTTTACTTTGTGGTTTTCTATTTTGGTAACGTCATGCTTTGGTTTTGATGTTCCCTTGTATGTGGCTTTGACAAAACTTTTTTTGATACAGTTATATGCGGATTTTATGCATTTCCGCTTCAGAAACACTAAAAAAAAGCATGTGTTTTTTACCTGCGGATAATCCACACCTATTCATTTATTATCCTTTGCTTATACAGCGCTTTACAGACATCATCATCACTGTCCCCATTGGGGCTCACAATCTACATTCCCAATCAGTAGGTCTTTGGAGTATGGGAGGAAACCGGAGAACCTGGAGGAAACCCACGCAAACACGGGGAAAACATACAAACTCCTTGCAGATGTTGTCC
Organism: Dendrobates tinctorius; assembly: GCF_039654945.1. Taxonomy (NCBI): domain Eukaryota; kingdom Metazoa; phylum Chordata; class Amphibia; order Anura; family Dendrobatidae; genus Dendrobates; species Dendrobates tinctorius. Next base: position 51,172,994 of record NW_027361707.1, read on the forward strand.
TTGGTGGGATACAAACCCAGGACCCCAGCGCTGCAAGACTGCACTGCTAACCACTGAGCCACCGTGCTGCCATACAATGCACTGTAAGTCTATAGAGAAAATTTGCATTTAAAACTCAGCGTACCCACCAGAGAAACTGACATGTTGCGGATTTCGAACATGCAACGCAGATCAGAAGAAAAATAATCTGCATTAAAACCATCATACCTTCCTTTCTGCCAATAGACGTTTATATCCACTTGCACCGAGCGACAGCAGCGTTATCAGGACATCCAGAGATGGGGAGGCTGACGCTCTCCCCGGATACATTTTACTAATTTCTTCCAGGAACGATTCATTAAAGCCTGCTACAATAGCGCCACCTACAGGAACCATGAAGTTCTTGTCCAAGCTCTGCACGAAAGCATCAATCCTGCCCCTACGGGCGCCCTGGGGGGGAAAGTTTAAAAAAAACAAAATCACTTTGTTGTGGTAGTTGCTATTGTCACCTTATTCATTTTTTTTTTCAAATGGTCCACTCTATTCTCTCGCTGTCAAGTTTTAATGACATAGAAGCGCCACCTTTTCTTACCCAGACGTATTCATTTTTTAAATATATGGAGGACTTTAATCCCCAAACACTAAATCCTATTTCCACAGCTAGAGGGAGTCCTGGCCGGTAACATGGAGTATGTGTGCCCACCCCACATATCGTATATACCACGGCCTCGGACAGCTGCCACCCCAATTATCTAATAACACAATGTACAACCCAACAGAGGGGCACTCATGTACCTGTAATACTTAGGCAATATTGGATTCGGCCAGTGGGTCACAATCTATTAAGAGGAATCTGCTGTGTAATCTGAAGACAGCAGGAGATAGAGGCTGAGACAAAGCGATCGGAGGGGGAGTCACTTGTCAGAGTGCCGAAGGATTTATCATTGCTTTCTAGTCTACGACCTCGGATTGTGTTAGTACGGCGGCACCCAGTAATCTAAGTGACACATCGCTGGAATCAGGGTCTCTTTACTGTAGGATTAGTGGATCCCTATGGTGCTAGGGCATTCCAGCTAAGGAAACACTGCATTCAGGTCTTCATCAGCTATACGTGTAATGAATGAACTCCAAGAACGGCTGCGCTCGCACAATATGGAAGACTGGTTCTAAAGAAAGATTCTCATAGTGGCCGATATTTGTAAAGCTGAAAAACAATAAAAAGGAAAAAAATGGCGCTATCTGGTTGATGACACAGACTATAGGAAATTAGAGGTTTCCAATCATTGAGCAGCTTGGCTTAGTGAAGAAAAAAAAAAAAAAAAAAAAAAAAAAAAAAGGTAGGCCATCTCTGGGGTAGACGTAGCGCCCGTGACAGTACCTGCTGGATGAGGTGCATACATTTCGATGACTGGACACCATAGGCATTATTAACTATGTGAGGAATATCATACTTGGCGCAGATCTCGGCCAGTTCCTCCAGTCTAGACAAGAACAGAGACGGAGAAATAATATAATGTGGAAATAACTAAGAGGAAAAAAAAAACAGTTTGGAAAACTTTTTACCTGTCGGGCACACGAGGGGCAAAGCACGACGTGGTGGAGTGAACACACAGGATGTTCTCAGCCCCCAGCTCACAGATCCGGGACTGCACTGCACTCAGGTCCGTGCGAAGTTCGTCTCCTTCCAGGACATTCTCGATCACCACCGGCTCAAATCCTTCATTACAAACAGCGGGAGAGTACAGAGGGTTAACGAGCTCCGTATGATCGGCCAGAGAGGTCCTAAATGACCGAGGGGAACATCTCCAAATCTTACTGAGTAACACAGAATCCAACCCCGGGCCCCGATGTTACCAGGCCAGGCATGTCTGATTGCAACATCCCCGATTTTATTTCCCATAGAAGCGAAGCACTGACAAGGGGTCGGACTGCTGAATATTCCCCTTTGGCCAAGTAGCTGACCTGAGCATCCATTCTTCACCCCTTATAGACAAGTGATGTCCATGTACCCTACACAGCAAGTGCCGGCTGCGTTATACAGAGAAGGGCTGTGGCTCCGATAAGCCAAACCTGCGACTCCGACTCCTCAATGTGAACATCAGACATTTATTAATTTTTATGATACAATAATCAAGAAATTTAGATAGAACATAATATATATTTATTGGAATACAACTGTAGAACACAAAAAACTGTAATAAACTGTAAATATGTAATACACTATCGATTACATATACTGTATATTATAATTACAATATATATATATATATATATATATATATATATATATATATATATATACACATATATATATATATATATATATACACACACACACACACACACATATATATATATATATATATATATACACACACACATACCAAAAGTTTGGACATGCCTTCTCATTCAAAGAGTCTTCTTTATTTTCATGACTATGACAATTGTAGATTCACTCTGAAGGCATCAAAACTATGAATTAACACACGTGGAATTATATAATTAACAAAAAAGTGTGAAACAACTGAAAATGTGTCTTATATTCTAGGTTCTTCAAAGTAGACACCTTTTGCTTTGATTTCTGCTTTGCACACTCTTGGCTTTCTCTTGATGAGCTTAAAGAGGTAGTCAACGGAAATGGTTTTCACTTCACAGGTGTGCCCTGTCAGGTTTAATAAGTGGTATTTCTTGCCTTATAAATGGGGTTGTGACCATCAGTGGTGTTGTGCAGAAGTCTGGTGGATACACAGCTGATAGTCCTACTGAATAGACTGTTAGAATTTGTATTATGGCAAGAAAAAAGCAGCTAAGTAAAGAAAAACGAGTGGCCATCATTACTTTAAGAAATGAAGGTCAGTCAGTCCGAAGAATTGGGAAAACTTTGAAAGTGTCCCCAAGTGCAGTGGCAAAAACCATCAAGCACTACAAGAGAAACTGGCTCACATGAGGACCGCCCCAGGAAAGGAAGACCAAGAGTCACCTCTGCTGCGGAGGATAAGTTCATCCGAGTCACCAGCCTCAGAAATCGCAGGTTAACAGCAGCTCAGATTAGAGACCAGGTCAATGCCACACAGAGTTCTAGCAGCAGACACATCTCTACAACAACTGTTAAGAGGAGACTTTGTGCAGCAGGCCTTCATGGTAAAATAGCTGCTAGGAAACCACTGCTAAGGACAGGCAACAAGCAGAAGAGACTTGTTTGGGCTGAAGAACACAAGGAATGGACATTAGACCAGTGGAAATCTGTGCTTTGGTCTGATGAGTCCAAATTTGAGATCTTTGGTTCCAACCACCGTGTCTTTGCGCGACGTAGAAAAGGTGAACGATTGGACTCTACATGCCTGGTTCCCACCGTGAAGCATGGAGGAGGTGTGATGGTGCTTTGCTGGTGACACTGTTGGGGATTTATTCAAAATTGAAGGCATACTGAACCAGCATGGCTACCACAGCATCTTGCAGCGGCATGCTATTCCATCCGGTTTGCGTTTAGTTGGACCATCATTTATTTTTCAACAGGACAATGACCCCAAACACACCTCCAGGCTGTGTAAGGGCTATTTGACCAAGAAGGAGAGTGATGGGGTGCTACGCCAGATGACCTGGCCTCCACAGTCACCAGACCTGAACCCAATCGAGATGGTTTGGGGGTGAGCTGGACCGCAGAGTGAAGGCAAAAGGGCCAACAAGTGCTAAGCATCTCTGGGAACTCCTTCAAGACTGTTGGAAGACCTTTTCCGGTGACTACCTCTTGAAGCTCATCAAGAGAATGCCAAGAGTGTGCAAAGCAGTAATCAAAGCAAAAGGTGGCTACTTTGAAGAACCTAGAATAGAAGACATATTTTCAGTTGTTACACACTTTGTTAATTCTATAATTCCACACGTGTTAATTCATAGTTTTGATGCCTTCAGAGTGAATCTACAATTTTCATAGTCATGAAAATAAAGAAAACTCTTTGAATAAGAAGGTGTGTCCAAACTTTTGGTCTGTACTGTAATATATCTATGTAATAAACTATGTAAGTGGCAAAAAACAGTTTTCAACAAAAACATACTAAATAACATTTGTGCAGTCTATGAATTTGTTCTAAGAAATAGAATTGCCTCCATCAGATCCTCCTTCATAGATGACCTCAAATCTGACCTAATAATTTTAAGGCCAGAGAACAACCTCTCTACACTAACTTGGGTTGGAGGCAAAGCCGTAACCACATGGGCAACATCTCTAACAATTTCCGGGCATAAAGGAATTGCCTCATGCACAGTAAGTTTTGTGAATGGTTGAATTTTTCTATTTCGCTGGGAGCAAGTGAAACATTTTGCTGAAATATGGTCAATCTGCTTGCTATAGGAGACGGAGTGAAATCTTTTTCCTTGCGGCAACGCTTTGTCTGCTCCATGTCATCCAAATACTTGTCAAAGTTAAACGCCTCATCTGATAAGGATGAAGATATGGCAGCAGTGGCACTGTCAGGACCAAAGTCCTCTTGCGTCTGGCAGTCCTGTAGGCCACTCATCCTGACTGCTACCTCAGTCAGAGCTTCTTTTCCTTTAGTAAGCTGTTGATCATCAAGCAATATACGATGACTCAGGTCCACATAAACAGCTGCCAGAAAAATTTTATTTTCCAATAGCTGTGTCTCTCTCCGTTTCATTGAAGCAGAAATGCCATCTGCGATTAAACCTCCTCTTTTGGACAGGCAAAATAGCAAGTTCTTCCACTCCCTTATGAAAATGCCAGGAGTTAAATCCTCAGCTTGTAATTTTTTAGTCACAGTAAAAGGGTGATTAAGCAATTCCTTCAATTCAGCCACCTGTGTCCATTGACCTTCATTTAGGGTTACCTGAGGGTTCGCCATATCTATAAGAAACGGTTTTAGTTCAAGCAATCGCTCAATCATTAAATAAGTGCTGCCCCACCGAGCGGCTTGATCGACAATTGCCCCTTTCCCAGCACGTCTCTTCAAGATGGAATCAATTTTAGGGGTTCTGGCGGCAATAACCAATGTCCTCACTTTTCCAATCAGATTTCCAGCATGTCCCTCTTGCAGACTATCTTATTGCCAGCTGCAGAGTGTGCACAACACAGCGCATGTGATGAATAGGAAAGTGTTTTGAAGCAGCTTCAACAAGTTCATCTATTTCTAATGTATAATTTTGCTGTTCTTCTGTAGTAATATCTGTTTGTTCCTCAGTTACATGAACAGCACTGTGGCCTTCCATCTCAAACATACTGCATCCTAAATTTTCTTCTAGCTGTTGTTCATTACTCTCATTCATCAGTTTAATTGTACTTATGTTTGAAAACATTATCTATGAGCTCAAAAACCTTTCAGGTGATGCGGTTTTTTAAAAAGCTGAGCTGCTTTTGCAGCTGAAAAACGTATCCTCAAAAAACGCAGGAAAAACGCTGTGTGTGAATGTAGCCTTAGATCAGGAATAGAAAAGCGATTTAAAGGACATTTCATAACTTTCCCGAATTCCTGTGAAAAAATATTCAGCACATTCTGCATTGAACTACTGCACCCAATTTATTGTATATTTTAGGAGTCGGAGTCTCCACCAAAATGAGATCCGACTCCACAGCCCTGATACAGAGGTCACCTGCCTGTAACCACACGGTCAGAGCCGGCTCCAAAAGGAAGCTAATTATTCCGTTACATGTCAGAGTCAATAGCAACGTCAGGATATATTTCAGGTCCTGCTGTCACCCCATTGCCCACCCCTACCAAGTCCAGCAGCAGGGTACTGATGGGCAGGGTACCAACTTTATTTTTTCAATGGGAAGACGGTCATGTGACACATCAAACGTATTGAAAATTTCACAAGAAAAACAATGGTGTGCTTGGTTTTAACGTAACTTTATTCTTTCATAAGTTATTTACAAGTTTATTACCACTCATAAATTGTGTTCAAAGTGCTGCTCATTGTGTTGGATTGTGAATGCAACCCTCTTCTCCCATTCTTTATACACTGATAGCAACACTGCAGAAGAAATGCTAGCACAGGCTTCCAGTATCCGATGTTTCAGATGCTGTACATCTCATATCTTCACAACATAGACAATTGCCTTCAGATGACCCCAATGATAAAAGTTTAAGGGGATTACATCGGGAGACCTGACACCCATAATTGATGGTATGGTGTGGTATATGGGGTACAGAGATAGTGTGGCTATTCCTCATTAATGGAAACCTCAATGGCACTGGATATCTGAAATTACTACATGATGATGTGTTGCCCTCTTTATGCACTGAAGATGGCACGTTCCCTGAGTTTTTCCAGCAAGATGGTGCACCACCACATTATGGGTGTCAGGTCTGAGCATTCTTACAAGGAATATGACCCCCTTAGACTAGCATTTCTTCTGTGGTGTTGCTATCAGTGTGTCAAGAGTGGGAGAAGAGGGTTGCATTGTCAATCCAACATAATGGGCAACCCTTTGAACACATTTTATAAGTGGTCATAAACATGTAAATAACTCATGAAAGAATAAAGTTACATTAAAACCAAGCATACCATTGTTTTTCTTGTGAAATTCTCAATAAGTTTGATGTGTCACATGACCCTCTTCCCATTCGAAAAAATAAAGTTGGATCCAAAATGGCCGACTTTAACCCCTTAACCCCCGAGGGTGGTTTGCACGTTCATGACCGGGCCAATTTTTACAATTCTGACTACTGTCCCTTTATGAGGTAATAACTCTGGAACGCTTCCATGGATCCCGGTGATTCTGATATTGTTTTCTCGTGACATATTGTACTTCATGTTAGTGGTAAAATTTCATTCATGTAACTTGCGTTTATTTGTGAAAAAAACGGAAATTTGGCGAAAATTTTTAAAATTTCGCAATTTTCCAACTTTGAATTTTTATGCCCTTAAATCACAGAGATACGGCACACAAAAAACCTAATAAGTAACATTTCCCACGTTTACTTTACATCAGTACAATTTTGGAACCCAAATTTTTTTTCTTAGGAAGTTATAAGGGTTAAAAGTTGACCAGCGATTTCTCATTTTTGCAACACCATTTTATTTTTAGGACATCACATTTGAAGCCAGTTTGAGGGGTCTATATGATAGAAAATACCCAAAAGTGACACCATTCTAAAAACAGCACCCCTCAAGGTGCTCAAAACCACATTCAAGAAGTTTATTAACCCTTCAGGTGCTTCACAGGTTTTTTTTGAATATTTAAAAAAAAAAAAAAAAATATATGAACATTTAACTTTTTTCTTTCACAAAAAAAATAATTCAGGTTCAATTTTTTTTATTTTACCAAGGGTAACAGGAGAAGTTGGACTGCAAAAGTTATTGTGCAGTTTGTCCTGAGTACGCTGATACCTGATATGTGGGGGGGGGGAACCACTGTTTCGGCGCATGGCAGAGCTCAGAAGGGAAGGAGCGCCGTTTGACTTTTCCAATGCAAAATTGGCTAGAATTCAGATCGGATGCCATGTCACGTTTGGAGAGCCCCTGATGTACCTAAACAGTGGAAACCCCAAACAAGTGACCCCATTTTGGAAACTAGACCCTCCAAGGAACTTATCTAGATACAGTCATATGTAAAAGTTTGGGCACCCCTATTAATGTTAACCTTTTCTCTTTATAACAATTTTGGTTTTTGCAACAGGTATTTCAGTTTCATATATCTAATAACTGATGGACTCAGTTATATTTCTGGATTCAAGTGAGGTTTATTGTACTAACAGAAAATGTGCAATCTGCATTTAAACAAAATTTGACCGGTGCAAAAGTATGGGCACCCTTATCATTTTCTTGATTTGAACACTCCTAACTACTTTTTACTGACTTCCTGAAGCACTAAATTGGTTTTGTAACCTCATTGAGCTTTGAACTTCATAGCCAGGTGTATCAAATCATGAGAAAAGGTATTTAAGGTGGCCACTTGCAAGTAGTTCTCCTATTTGATTCTCCTATGAAGAGTGGCATCATGGGCTCCTCAAAACAACTCTCAAATGATCTGAAAACAAAGATTATTCAACATAGCTTTTCAGGGGAAGGATACAAAAAGTTGTCTCAGAGATTTAACCAGTCAGTTTCCACTGTGAGGAACAAAGTAAAGAAATGGAAGAACACAGGTACAGTTCTTGTTAAGCCCAGAAGTGGCAGGCCAAGAAAAATATCAGAAAGGCAGAGAAGAAGAATGGTGAGAACAGTCAAGGACAATCCACAGACCACCTCCAAAGACCTTCAGCATCATCTTGCTGCAGATGGTGTCACTGTGCATCGGTCAACAATACAGCGCATGCATAACGCCTTTTTGTATGACCAAACAACTCAATCTTTGTTTCATCAGTTCACAGGACCTTCTTCCAAAATGTAACTGGCTTGTCCAAATGTGCTTTTGCATACCTCAGGCGACTCTGTTTGTGGCATGCTTGCAGAAATGGCTTCTTTCGCATCACTCTCCCATACAGCTTCTCCTTGTGCAAAGTGCGCTGTATTGTTGACCGATGCACAGTGACACCATCTGCAGCAAGATGATGCTGCAGGTCTTTGGAGGTGGTCTGTGGATTGTCCTTGACTGTTCTCACCATTCTTCTTCTCTGCCTTTCTGATATTTTTCTTGGCCTGCCACTTCTGGGCTTAACAAGAACTGTACCTGTGTTCTTCCATTTCCTTACTATGTTCCTCACAGTGGAAACTGACTGGTTAAATCTCTGAGACAACTTTTTGTATCCTTCCCCTGAAAAGCTATGTTGAATAATCTTTGTTTTCAGATTATTTGAGAGTTGTTTTGAGGATCCCATGATGCCACTCTTCATAGGAGAATCAAATAGGAGAACTACTTGCAAGTGGCCACTTTAAATACCTTTTCTCATGATTTGATACACCTGGCTATGAAGTTCAAAGCTCAATGAGGTTACAAAACCAATTTAGTGCTTCAGGAAGTCAGTAAAAAGTAGTTAGGAGTGTTCAAATCAAGAAAATGATAAGGGTGCCCATACTTTTGCACCGGTCAAATTTTGTTTAAATGCAGATTGCACATTTTCTGTTAGTACAATAAACCTCATTTGAATCCAGAAATATAACTGAGTCCATCAGTTATTAGATATATGAAACTGAAATACCTGTTGCAAAAACCAAAATTGTTATAAAGAAAAAAGGTTAACATTAATAGGGGTGCCCAAACTTTTACATATGACTGTATGTGGTGAGAACTTTGAACCAACAAGGGATTCACAGAAGTTTATAACGTACAGCGGTACAATTGAAAAATCATATTTTTTCCACAAAAATGATCTTTTCACCCCCAATTTTTATTTTCCCAAGGGTAACAGGACCCTAAAAGTTATTGTGCAATTTGTCCTGAGTACGCTGATACCCCATATGTGGGAGAAAACTACTGTATGGGCACACGTCGGGGCTCGGAAGGGAAGTAGTGACTGCGGGTAATGGTCTGCGGGTGTCATGTTGCTTTTGGAGCCCCTGATGTACCTAAACAGTGGAAACCCCCCACAAATGACACCATTTTGGAAACTAGACCCCCCCCAAGGAGCTTCTCTAGATGTGTGGTGAGCACTTTGAACCCCCCAGTGCTTCACAGAAGTTTATAACGCCCGGGCGTGAAAATAAAAAACATTTTTTTCCACAAAAATGATATTTTTGCCCCCAATTTTTTATTTTCCTAAGGGTAACAGGAGAAATTGGACCCCAAAAGTTGTTTTGCAATTTGTCCTGAGTAGGCTGATACCCCATATGTGGGGGTAAAACACTGTTTGGGCGCATGGCAGAGCTTGGAAGGGAAGGAGCGCCATTTGACTTTTTCAACGCAGAATTGGCTGGAATTGAGATCAGACGCCATGTTGCGTTTGGAGAGCACCTAATGTGCCCAAACAGTGGAAACCCCCAATTCTAAATCCAACCCGAACCCTAATCTCAGCCCTAACCCTAATGGGAAAAAGGAAATAAGTACATTTTCTTTTAATTTTATTATTTTTCCCTAACTAAGGGGGTGATAACGGGGGGTTTGATTTACTATTTATGGCGGGTTTTTATGTTTGGCAGCTGTCGCACGCTAAAAGACGCTTTTCATTGTAAAAATAGTTTTTGCATCACCACATTTTGAGAGCTATAATTTTTCCGTATTTTGACCCACCAAGTCATGTGAGGTCTTATTTTTTGCGGGACAAGTTGACGTTTTTATTGGTATCATGTTCGGACACGTGACATCTTTTGATCGCTTTTTATTCTGATTTTTGGGACGCAGAATGAACAAAAACCAGCGTTTCATGAATTTCTTTTGGGGGGTGCGTTTACACCGTTCCGCGTGCGGTGAAATTGATAAGGCAGTTTTATTCTTCGGGTCAGTACGGTTACAGTGATACCTCATTTATGTCTTTTTTTATGTTTTGGCGCTTTTATGCAATGAAAACAATTTTACATAAAAAAATAATTATTTCTGCATCGCTTTATTCTGCGAGCTATAACTTTTATTTTTTCACTGATGACACTATGGCAGCTCGTTTTTTTGCGGGACAAGATGACGTTTTCAGCGGTACCATGGATATTTATATGCGTCTTTCTGATCACGCGTTATTGCACTTTTTGTTCGGCGGTATGATAATAAATCATTTTTTTTTTGCTTCGTTTTTTATTTTTTTAAGGGGTTCGCTAAAGGGGTTAACTAATGGGACAGTTTTATAGGGTGGGTCGTTACGGACGTGACGATACCAAATATGTGTGCTTTTGTGTTTTTTTTATTTCCAAAAAATGAATTTATTGGGGGTTTTTTTTTTTTTTTAATTTATTTAGCGATTTTTTTAAAATTATTATTTTTTTTTTTTTTAAGTTTATTACATTGTCCCAGCGATCTGTCACAGGCAGTGCTGCAGGCTTCCTCATGCCGGCGCTTTGCAGGCACTGAGGAAGCCGGCTCCCTGCAGGCCCCCGTCACCATCTTGGATTCAGGGACCTGCAGGGATGAAGCCCCCTGCAGCAGCGCTGCACATTGTGCTGCTGTGGGGGGCTCAGGGAAGCACAGAGGGAGCCCCCTCCCTGCCGATGCTTCCCTTTAACCCCCGGTACACCGCGATCGTGTTTGATTGCGGTGTGCAAGGGGTTAACGTGTCGGGGCGGTCCGTGACCGCCCCTGACACATTGTGCCGGGTGTCAGCTGTGATAATCAGCTGACACCTGGCCTCGATCAGCGGCACTCACCACGTGGGCGCTGCTGATCGCTATGACGTACTATCCCGTCCCTGGGAATTAAGTCCAAGGGCACATGGGCGGGATAGTACGTCACATGTCAGAAAGGGGTTAAAATGGATGCCATGGTCACCACCCATCTTGAAAAGTTTCCCCCATCCCATATACTAATGTGCCACAAACAGGAAGTTGATATCACCAACCATTCCCATTTTATTTAGGTGTATCCATACAAATATTAGAATGTCAATGAAAAAAAAAAAAAAAGGGGTTTCAACCTCGAAAGAAAAGGATGAAAACAAAAGCAGAAAAACTAAAATAGCCACAAACAGAGGGGTTAAAAATGTCTGCTGCCCCAATGCTGACGACAGTTTTCTCACAATTGCGTCAGCGGACAGTACTGGGTCAGTTCTCATTGTATAGACCAGGGGGGTCTGAGTACAGGGGTCCGACCAACACCACGAATACAGGCGCTGACTCCTGGCCCTACAATGGAGTCACGTAGAGGGCGATAGCGGAGGACAGGGGGCCCCCGGTCGCCCCACACCTGCTGTCCCCCCCTGGATCTATCACATATTCGGAGGGTGCACTGGTTATAACCTTCCCCTGTTGTGATCACCACATAAAACAAGTACATGTGTGCTGCCACAAAGAGGACAGCATCCCGAGCGTTACCGGCAGTGATCATGGACTTGAAGCAGGACTTCTGGTCTATCCGCGGCCAGATGATGTATTTGGCCTTCGGCCTCTTGTGTCGGAGCGTTAGGAAGCAAAGCGTTAAACTCATTCCCGTTGCCATGGGAACCACAAAGCAGCTTGTTGCCGCGCGCACACCTGTAAAGAGAAGCACAGTGGCTCATTTTTCATTGCATTGTGTTGGGGGGGGTGGGGCGATGTAATTGACGAGTGCACCCGCCTGCGCTCCGGAGAATGTCCAGCACCACTGCGTTCGTTAATTTATTCAGGAGACTGGAGCCTGCAGCTTTGGGCTGGACGGCAGATATGTCCCCCGACCTTCCGATTCCATGGATCAGCCTGGGGGGGGGGGGTAAAAAAAAAAAAAAAAAAAAAAAAAAACCTATATAAAAAAACTGATAAAACCCAAGTGACAAAATATATCGCACCAGCCCCTCAATTTTGTATTTTTTGGTCACCATTTTCTGAGACCGGTAACGTTTAGGTTTTTCCACCGGTGGACCTGTACGAGGTCCTGGATTTTTCTTGCCGAGTATTCTACTTTTCATCTTTAAAAAAATAAACAAAAAAAAAAAAAAAGATTTGGACAAACCAGATCTGGCCAAGACACCGGGAGAACTCTACGGATTGTGTTTAGGACCCCAGAGAAATCACCTGTCCCAGGCTCCGATCTCGGCTCACAGTATGATGGACCCTGACTGCATCTCTGGGACCAATGGTCACATTCCCGGTAGGAGCCGTAACGATAGAAGCGCTGGGATCGGTCGGCACTTGGACAACCGTGTAGACTGTCAGAGCCGCCGTCAGTCGCCCCGAAGCCCAAGCTCCACAATGAACATATATGGGAACTGAGGGGTAAAATCAGACCCTCCTCATGGAATTGGCAGAATGGATAAGCGGTGCCGGAGGCACCTGGCAGCCGCCATTCTCCTGATTTGGTCATTTTGGGATGGTGAATGGGAACGCCACTGGTCCCATAGGCGCGTCTTAGCACCAGTCACCACTAGGGAGCAGAAAAGGTTAAACATTTTTCATATATAAAGAATTATTACGTTTCCCCAGCCGGCCTTCCACCAAATCACAGCAAAGATAAATGGCCAGCTCACCGAGCAATCCATGTGTGGCAGGGGCACGGACCCCCGTTCTGATCACACGTGGTTGAACAATGAAGAAAAGGCGAGGTTAGTTCTAGCTCCTTATATTAAAATCCAAAAATGTATTCGGTCCATACTGATTTGGCTTTTCCCCCAAGTTATAATGCAAGGCTCGATAAATGGTCAATAGTGACTTTTAGGATCGCTGCATCCAATAGGTGGCGCTAGAGTTCAAGTCCTCATCTTCTCTGAAGAGGCGATTTTTATATTTAATTTGCCAGAGGAGTCTGCATGGCCTATAAGTCTCCTCACTCTGACATGCCAGGCATGTCACTCTCCACAAGGAGAAATGTTACCCCTTACACCCCAGTCCAGAGCCGCTCACCCAGCCACATTAGATCTCATACCTTACACTGATGAGGGTAACACGTGTCTGCAGTAGGTGGCGCTACAGTCTTAGCCCACTTCTTATCTGAAGAGACAGGTTGCATATTTAGTCTATATTAAAATAGTCAAAAACCCACAACTGTGAAAGGCGACGCGTTTCGATCACAATCCCGCTTTCTGAAGAAGCCGTTACTGTTTTAATAAGGATGGATTACATTTTCAGATTTTACCATCAGGAGCAGGAACCCACCCCGGCCTTCCCTTCATCAGCACTCCAGTGATGGCCGAGCATCCGAGCGTCACCTTATTACAAAAGAGAAATACCGATAATGGCGGCGAGAAACCATGCCACACGCCACTCTGCCCTCGCGCTCTCCCACGCCACAATTCCCAAGGAAATTATTACTGTCCATCACTGCCAGCTCATGAAGGAAGAGCTCGATGGTGGCCTCGTCCCAAGCGTCCTGCGGGCATTTACCCTAAAACAGACAAGAAAGAAGGAACAGTTTATGAGAGATACAAGGCAGGAAACACAATGCTGAGTGTTTAGTACAGAGACACGGGGGTGGGCACCACACGGAAAATGCAAGACCCCCACACACAAGACAGCCGAATCCGCCACACTGCAGATCGGAGGTAGGACATCACCAATCCTAAGAACAATGGAGAATGGAGCAGTGGCTGCACATGAGGTCCCAGGAGTTGGGTCCCACTTAAAAAATATGCCCCAGACTTACCACAAATCTGTGCAGTCACTCACCCCAGTCATGAGCTCGGTGGCATCAGGACCATGAGGCGGCCATGTGGGGCTTCACCTTATTACTCTGGAACTCCCTGCCGCAACACATCAGACTCTCACCAACAAAGGAAACCTTCAAGAAGAACCTGATGACCCACCTGTTCCGACAAGCCTACAGCCTGAAATGATCCTCGGTCTACTGAACCACCGCACGACCTGCTCTACCCTCTCCTACTGTATCCTCACCCATCCTGTAGACTGTGAGCCCTCGCGGGCAGGGTCCCCTCTCCTTATGTACTTGTGTGTCCCTTGTCTAGCACATGTTTATTGTACCTGTCCATATTTCCCCCTTTTCCCTGTAAAGCGCCATGGAATAAATGGCGCTATATAAATGTACAATAATTATAAGCACAGCCCCCCCCCCCAACACACACGGAGCACAAATATGTCCACAAAATGAATTGCGCCCCATCCAGTGTGTACATAAGTAACAGATTCGAGCACAGCGCCCCCGGAGGGGCCTCCAGAGCAGCACAGAGGATGTACAGCTCTATATATTGTATACAGCGCCCCCCGGAGGAGCCTCCAGAGCAGCACAGAGGACGTACAGCTCTATATATTGTATACAGCTCCCCCCGGAGGAGCCTCCACAGCACAGAGGATGTACAGCTCTATATTCTGTATACAGCGCCCCCCGGAGGAGCCTCCAGAGCAGCACAGAGGACATACAGCTCTATATACTGTATACAGCGCCCCCCGGAGGAGCCTCCACAGCACAGAGGATGTACAGCTCTATATACTGTATACAGCTCCCCCCGGAGGAGCCTCCACAGCACAGAGGACGTACAGCTCTATATACTGTATACAGCGCCCCCCGGAGGAGCCTCCACAGCACAGAGGATGTACAGCTCTAAATACTGTATACAGCGCCCCCCGGAGGAGCCTGCACAGAGGATGTACAGCTCTATATACTGTATACAGCTCCCCCCGGAGGAGCCTCCACAGCACAGAGGACGTACAGCTCTATATACTGTATGCAGCGCCCCCCGGAGGAGCCTGCACAGCACAGAGGACATACAGCTCTATATACTGTATACAGCGCCCCCCGGAGGAGCCTCCACAGCACAGAGGACATACACTCACTGGCCACTTTATTAGGTACACCATGCTAGTAAGGGGTTGGACCCCCTTTTGCCTTCAGAACTGCCTCAATTCTTCGTGGCAGAGATTCAACAAGGTGCTGGAAGCTTTCCTCAGAGATTTTGGACCATATTGACATGATGGCATCACACAGTTGGCGCAGATTTGTCGGCTGCACATCCCTGATGCGAATCTCCCGTTCCACCACATCCCAAAGATGCTCTATTGGATTGAGATCTGGTGACTGAGGAGGCCATTTGAGTACAGTGAACTCATTGTCATGTTCAATAAACCAATCTGAGATGATTCGAGCTTTATGACATGGCGCATTATCCTGCTGAAAGTAGCCATCAGATGTTGGGTACATTGTGGTCATAAAGGGATGGACATGGTCAGCAACAATACTCAGGTAGGCTGTGGCGTTGCAACGATGCTCAATTGGTACCAAGGGGCCCAAAGAGTGCCAAGAAAAAATTCCCCACACCATGACACCACCACCACCAGCCTGAACCGTTGATACAAGGCAGGATGGATCCATGCTTTCATGTTGTTTACGCCAAATTCTGACCCTACCATCCGAATGTCGCAGCAGAAATCGAGACTCATCAGACCAGGCAACGTTTTTCCAATCTTCTACTGTCCAATTTCGATGAGCTTGTGCAAATTGTAGCCTCAGTTTCCTGTTCTTAGCTGAGAGGAGTGGTACCCAGTGTGGTCTTCTGCTGCTGTAGCCCATCTGCCTCAAAGTTCGATGCACTGTGCGTTCAGAGATGCTCTTCTGCCTACCTTGGTTGTAACGGGTGGCAATTTGAGTCACTGTTGCCTTTCTATCAGCTCGAACCAGTCTGCCCATTCTCTTCTGACCTCTGGCATCAACATGGCATTTCCGGCCACAGAACTGCCGCTCACTGGATTTTTTTTCTTTTTCGGACCATTCTCTGTAAACCCTAGAGATGGTTGTGCGTGAAAATCCCAGTAGATCAGCAGTTTCTGAAATACTCAGACCAGCCCTTCTGGCACCAACAATCATGCCACGTTCAAAGGCACTCAAATCACCTTTCTTCCCCATACTGATGCTCGGTTTGAACTGCAGGAGATTGTCTTGACCATGTCTACATGCCTAAATGCACTGAGTTGCCGCCATGTGATTGGCTGATTAGAAATTAAGTCTTAACACACAGTTGGACAGGTGTACCTAATAAAGTGGCCAGTGAGTGTACAGCTCTATATACTGTATACAGCGCCCCCCGGAGGAGCCTGCACAGCACAGAGGACATACAGCTCTATATACTGTATACAGCGCCTCCTGGAGGAGCCTCCACAGCACAGAGGATGTACAGCTCTATATACTGTATACAGCGCCCCCCGGAGGAGCCTCCACAGCACAGAGGACACACAGCTCTATATACTGTATACAGCGCCCCCCGGAGGAGCCTGCACAGCACAGAGGACATACAGCTCTATATACTGTATACAGCGCCCCCCGGAGGAGCCTCCACAGCACAGAGGATGTACAGCTCTATATACTGTATACAGCGCCCCCCGGAGGAGCCTCCACAGCACAGAGGACGTACAGCTCTATATACTGTATACAGCGCCTCCTGGAGGAGCCTCCACAGCACAGAGGATGTACAGCTCTATATACTGTATACAGCGCCCCCCGGAGGAGCCTCCACAGCACAGAGGACGTACAGCTCTATATACTGTATACAGTGCCCCCCGGAGGAGCCTGCACAGCACAGAGGACATACAGCTCTATATACTGTATACAGCGCCCCCCGGAGGAGCCTCCACAGCACAGAGGACATACAGCTCTATATACTGTATACAGCGCCTCCTGGAGGAGCCTCCACAGCACAGAGGATGTACAGCTCTATATACTGTATACAGCGCCTCCTGGAGGAGCCTCCACAGCACAGAGGACGTACAGCTCTATATACTGTATACAGCGCCTCCTGGAGGAGCCTCCACAGCACAGAGGACATACAGCTCTATATACTGTATACAGCGCCCCCCGGAGGAGCCTCCACAGCACAGAGGACATACAGCTCTATATACTGTATACAGCGCCCCCCGGAGGAGCCTCCACAGCACAGAGGACATACAGCTCTATATACTGTATACAGCGCCCCCCCGGAGGAGCCTCCACAGCACAGAGGACGTACAGCTCTATATACTGTATACAGCGCCCCCCGGAGGAGCCTGCACAGCACAGAGGACATACAGCTCTATATACTGTATACAGCGCCTCCTGGAGGAGCCTGCACAGCACAGAGGACATACAGCTCTATATACTGTATACAGCGCCTCCTGGAGGAGCCTCCACAGCACAGAGGACGTACAGCTCTATATACTGTATACAGCGCCCCCCGGAGGAGCCTCCACAGCACAGAGGACATACAGCTCTATATACAGCGCCTCCTGGAGGAGCCTCCACAGCACAGAGGACGTACAGCTCTATATACTGTATACAGCGCCCCCCGGAGGAGCCTGCACAGCACAGAGGATGTACAGCTCTATATACTGTATACAGCGCCCCCCGGAGGAGCCTCCACAGCACAGAGGACATACAGCTCTATATACTGTATACAGCGCCTCCTGGAGGAGCCTGCACAGCACAGAGGATGTACAGCTCTATATACTGTATACAGCGCCCCCCGGAGGAGCCTGCACAGCACAGAGGATGTACAGCTCTATATACTGTATACAGCGCCTCCTGGAGGAGCCTCCACAGCACAGAGGACATACAGCTCTATATACTGTATACAGCGCCTCCTGGAGGAGCCTCCACAGCACAGAGGATGTACAGCTCTATATACTGTATACAGCGCCCCCCGGAGGAGCCTGCACAGCACAGAGGACATACAGCTCTATATACTGTATACAGCGCCTCCTGGAGGAGCCTCCACAGCACAGAGGACATACAGCTCTATATACTGTATACAGCGCCCCCCGGAGGAGCCTGCACAGCACAGAGGATGTACAGCTCTATATACTGTATACAGCGCCTCCTGGAGGAGCCTGCACAGCACAGAGGACATACAGCTCTATATACTGTATACAGCGCCCCCCGGAGGAGCCTGCACAGCACAGAGGACATACAGCTCTATATACTGTATACAGCGCCTCCTGGAGGAGCCATTGTTTATAGGCACTAGACCGGTTTCCAGGTTAACGAAGAATAAACTGTGCTGACAGACTTACATTATTACCCTCTGGCTCTCGCTGGACACAGGACACGTTTTTGTGCACAGATTTACATCTGTATCGTGCAACACATCCACTATGGGGTTTTTAACCAAAACTACAAATCCCAGGATGCTTTGCGGCCGTCTGTCACATGACTTGGTCGGTCCAGGCCCGCAGACTGCTTCTTACCTTCTCCAGCAGCAGTCGTATCTGCTGCTCGTGGCTGCGCCGCGCTTCCCGGCCCTGCCGGATATACGCCGGGGACACGATCCGCTCTGCTGCGGTGAAACTGGCTCCGTTCATGGCCGGTAACCGGAGACCGCCGCTAAACAGATTGCAATTTAGCCCCCTGACACGCAACGTGACTCTGCCAAGACTAAGTCCCACCCATCATGGGTAAACCTGACCAATGGAAAACGAACATGAGAGGGCGAATGACTCTTCGGCCAATCAGGTTGCGCCAGAAGAAAAAAAATCAAAACCCATGGCCAAAAGTCGTTTTGGTTACTCAGCGTTCTGTGTAGACCACGCCCTCTGTGGGAGGGTGCATGACGTCATGACTGCTCTCTCATCAGCCCATATGTGCGTGGTGGGATCATCGTGGCCGGTTAGCTCAGTTGGTTAGAGCGTGGTGCTAATAACGCCAAGGTCGCGGGTTCGATCCCCGTACGGGCCAGTGATTACTTTTAGATTTGTCATAAACCCCATAATGGTATAATTTTATTTTCACACTTTAGTTTTCCCCGTGGACACAGCCTGGTCCCTGCAGGACTTTGAACGCATCATTCTTTTTACTGAAAAACAGTGAAAAAAAAATCCATATGAAGTAAAGGGGAGAAATAAGCTCAGTTCTGCCGTTGTTTTATTATTTTGCTTTTTTCGGTCATTCGGTGACCTGGTGACGATCTTCCAGATCAGTGCGAAGACAGCGACACCAGACACGGCTATGTTTAATATCGGTTTTTTAATTTACTGGATTAACCCCTTAACGACCAGGTGATATTATTATTATTATTTTTTACGCTTTTTTTTTTCTCCTTTTTTTCCATGAGCCATATCTTTTTTCTGTATCTTTCTGTTATTACAGCCATGCGAGGGCTTGGTGGTGGTTTTTTTGCAGGGTAAGTTGTGATTTAGAATGACGCCGTTCATTTTATCATATAATGTATTAAAAATGGGAAACGCCTCTCCAGTGGGGGGAAATGGGGGAGAAAAAAGGAAAGCGGTGTTCATTGTCCAAAGTGACCGGGAAGCCCGGCGCCCCGGGGGGTCACAGCGATAACTGGATTGTTTTTATTTAATGAGTCACCTATCACCAGGATGAGAGGGGCCGCTTATTATGTTTTTCTCACTGCCCCCTTAGGGTGTGTGCACACGCTGCGGATTCTGCTGCGGATTTTGCAAAATCCACAGGTAAATCCGCAGATCAAAAGACCTACGGTTTATCTGCGGATTAGTCTGTGGTTTTCCCCTGCGGTTTATCATCTTTACAATGGAGAATGTGTGAAACCGCTGCGGATTCCGCACAAAGAAGTGACATGCTGCGGATTTGAAACCGCAGCAAATCAGCGTGGAAAAACTGCAGCATGTGCACAGCGTTTTTTGTTTTCCATAGAATATAAAGGTACTGTACAATGCAGCACAAACCGCTGCGGATCCGCAGCAGAATCTGCAGCGTGTGCACACACCCTTAGTGTATTTTTCTCATTTTTTTTTTAAATAACCTCCATATAGTAACCCACCGGGAAACCTACAGGAGCAGGTCAGTGTGGGCGCGGGTGAGTGTGAGCGCAGGTGAGTGTGGGCGCGGGTGTGAGCGCAGGTGAGTGTGGGCATGGGTGATTGTGGGCGCGGGTGAGTGTGAGCGCAGGTGAGTGTGGGCGCGGGTGAGTGTGAGCGCAGGTGAGTGTGGGCGCGGGTGAGTGTGAGCGCAGGTGAGTGTGGGCATGGGTGATTGTGGGCGCGGGTGAGTGTGAGCGCAGGTGAGTGTGGGCGCGGGTGAGTGTGAGTGCTGGTGAGTGTGAGCGCGGGTGAGTGTGGGCATGGGTGAGTGTGAGTGCAGGTCAGTGTGAGTGCTGGTGAGTGTGAGCGTGGGTGAGTGTGGGCGTGTGTCAGCACAGGTCAGTGTGAGTGCTGGTGAGTGTGAGCGTGGGTGAGTGTGAGCGCAAGTCAGTGTGAGTGCTGGTGAGTGTGGGCGCGGGTGAGTGTGAGTGCTGGTGAGTGTGAGTGCTGGTGAGTGTTGGTGCGGGTGAGTGTGAGCGCCGGTCAGTGTGAGCGCGGGTGAGTGTGGGGGCGGGTGAGTGTCAGCGCAGGTCAGTGTGAGTGCTGGTGAGTGTGAGCGCGGGTGAGTGTGGGCGCAGGTGAGTGAGGGTGTGGGTGAGTGTGAGCGCAGGTCAGTGTGAGTGTGAGCGTGGGTGAGAGTGGGCGTGGGTGTCAGCGCAGGTCAGTGTGAGTGCTGGTGAGTGTGAGCGCGGGTGAGTGTGAGAGCTGGTGAGTGTGGGCATGGGTGAGTGTGAGCGCAGGTCAGTGTGAGTGCTGGTGAGTGTGAGCGCGTGTGAGTGTGAGAGCTGGTGAGTGTGAGCGCGGGTGAGTGTGAGCGCGGGTGAGTGTGAGTGCGGGTGAGTGTGAGCGTGGGTCAGTGTGAGTGCTGGTGAGTGTGAGCGCGGTTTGACTGCACCACGTAAATGGTTAACAGCAGCGATCAGAGCAGCAGCAGTTCAGAGGGTCGGCCAAAGAAAAACAATTTTGATGTTTCAATTTTTTACATTTTTTTGCCTGTATGATACTTACCTTATGGATTAGATAATCTTATATTGAACAGTAAATGTATAAGGTGCACTATGAATGGGGTCATACTAGCTGATAGGGTGCGGCATAATGCATTGTACAAATAGCAAGGACAAAAGCCAGAGAAAAGAGCAATGTATAAAAATAGCGCACACCTAAATAAGAAAAAAAAATATATATATAAATCAATAATTTTATTCAAATACCAGACCACAAGAAGACACATACATGATAAAACACCATTCAAAAACTACAATGACAATAACACATCACCCACGGTCCCGGTGCTTCAGGAGGTGCATAGTCCTGATGCTACATGACACAGACATACTGTATGATAAACTGAAAATATGAATACGCTCCAATGAATGAACCCCGTGCTAGCATGTGAATAAGTAATCCAAAATTGGGCGTCCTCAGGATAGGGAAAAAAGTGCAAATGACCCTATAACGCTAACAAAGTAGCTCGGAACGAGGAGAATGTGACAGTCAAGGATAGTGATAGACCACTTATTGTGCTTGGATGCTACTTTCTGCTGGACCATGTGCATGTTCCTATTAGGCTAAGTGCACACGTAGCAGGAAATTTCTGCTGAAAAACCTGACTCCCTTCCCAGAAACCGCGCCGTTTTTATGCATTTTTTTCCGCGCGTTTTCAAAATGTATAGAAATAACCAGAAACGCGGAAAAATCTGCGAAATTAATGAGCATGCTGCGCTTTTTACCGCAATGCGGTTTTTTCGCGGTAAAAAACATCAATATGCACAAAAAGTGCAAAATGCATAGAAATGAATGGGAAGCTTATTTCTAGCAGTTTTATTGGAAAAATGGCTAAAAATACCGCTAAAAAAATGCTGTGTGTGAACACAGCCTCAGGACAGTGGGCTACAGGGCAAATGACCAGAGGGGCGTCCAGTCAGGCCGCCAGGAAACAGTCACGATAGAGTGCAAGGGCCCGCGACCTGAGGAAGCCACTGGGCCTGACTGTGCAGTCTCCTCGTTAACAGCTATTTTTTAAAACTATTACTTTTTTCTTTATTTTTTCGTCTCTTTAGGAGACTTGGAATTTGCTCTTTGCACTGCGATAAGTCAGTGCGGGATTACATTGTAATGACCATCTCCTATGAGGAGCCCTGCCACGCATGCGCGGCATGTGCGACCCTGCACACCCCTCCACGCCCCTCCACGCATGCGCGGCATGTGCGACCCTGCACACCCCTCCACGCATGCGCGGCATGTGCGACCCTGCACACCCCTCCACGCATGCGCGGCATGTGCGACCCTGCACACCCCTCCACGCATGCGCGGCAAGTGCGACCCTGCACATCCCTCCGCGCAGTCACTCTGCCCACTGCCGGCCTGATCACGTGACGCAAAGGAGTCATGTGACAGTGACATCATCCCCAGTGCAGCATGGACGAGGCAGGGGAAGCCGTGCAGGCTGATGGCATCCAGGTGCTGCTGAGCACCGAGAGCGCCCCCCACTGCCCACATGGTGAGAGCAGGAATCCTCCGCCCTGCGTCTGTGTGTGACCCCTCCAGCAGGAGCACATAACGGGGGAACCAGTGTGCTTGTTCCAGGAGGTGACACAGGGCAGCGGAGCCCGGAGCTCTTCATGTCCTGTGCAGTAGATGGGGTGAGGTCAGTGACCCTGCCCTTATAGATAGTGCCCCCTGGTGGCGGGTGGATTGGGAGAGCAGTGCAGTGGTCCTGCCATGGGCTGCTATGCTTACAGGGGCGCTGAGGTGAGCGGTGACATTATGACCCCACAGCGGCCCCGGTGACATCGCTGATGGGTTCTGTGCTGTACGGAGATGTAGCTCCATAAAGCAGCATTGGACGGCGTGTGACGGGCAGCGGTGAGAGAGGGGTGTGATTGGGGCGCGCACGTCTCAATGAAGGGTCATTACATGGAAGCCGTGAGTTATTTTTGCAATTTGGTTTCATTTTAAACTGGTTCCCCGTTTGTCTTGTGTAACCCCTGTTATACACTGTCTATGGCTGGCTGCAGAATGAGCTAACGGTGTATCCATCAGTGAGCTCATTCTGAAGGTCTTGATAGTGAGTTTTTCTTTCAGGCTGTCTTATTCTGTGCGTCCTCTCAGCTGATTTATCACCACAGAAAACATCAATGTTCAGGGTCAGAAGAGGCCTGTAAGTGAGATCCAGTGCAGCTTTATAGTGAAACCCAAATGCAAGAAAGAAAACGTCCCCAAAGGCGGAGGCCCCCTTTCTGAATGGGTGAGGACTCTGCAGGTCACGCCATCATCCCCCTGTACTCTTGTGTGCCCGCAGGTCCGACACTGTTATTTGTAAAAACGTCTCGAGGGAAGGAGCAGGGGAGGCGATTCTACGCCTGCTCCGCCTGCCGGGACAGGAAGGATTGTCGCTTTTTCCAGTGGGCGGATGAAAAGGTAAATGTCTATATAAATGAGACCATATGGACGTCATAGCGGGTGGTCTTCTGCTTAGGACCCTCTCTACTGATCATAGACACGAAATGCTAAGAATGTCCGGTCCGCACTCATATTACACCTCATTGGTTACATAATCCTGCATGAATTCTGCTCCTGCTGTTACTGGTGGCAATCAGCTGAAGGCAAGGGCGTCACACACCGGACCCCTGGACAATGGCGTCATGGCTGAGAGATGCTTCTGTGTATTAATAATTTGTAATTCATCTTAAAAAGATAAGTAACTTTATTAACTCTTCACAGAACTTACCTTGTCCCAAAGCTTAGTGCACACGCTTATACATTTACAATTCTGCGTGCTTCAGAGCTGAAATCTACCAGTAATCTAGCTGGAGAATAAAAAGATCAGGCCGGTGAAAATCCATCTAAGGCTGTGTGCACACTGTGCATTTTTGATGCGTTTTCTTCATGTGGAAATGGGCCAAAAGCGCTACGGAATCCTTATGGAAGCTTATTCAATGACAGTCCTGATGTGTTGTGATCAGTAAATTTCCTTGAGTATTTGCAGTGCGGTTTTTTTTTTTTTTTTTTTTCTGCAGCATGTCAATTCTTGGTGCGTTTCTGACCCATTGACTTCAATTGAGTCAATCAAATCCGCAGCAAAACCGCAGGTGTAAGGCTGTGTGCCCACGTTGCGTTTCCGCAGGGTTTGTGCCGGATCAGACGCTGCAGAAACGCTTAAAAGAAGCTTCCCATTAAATTTAATGCATTTTTGGCTTCTTGTGCCAATGCATGCGTTTTTAAACGCTTAGCGGCTAAAAACGCAGCATGCTCATTATTTTCCGCATAGCTGAGCGTTTTTAGCCATTTACAATGTTCCCAGAAACCGCGCGGAAAAAAATGTGTGTTTTTTGTGCAAAAATCACGCAAAAAACACGCTGAAATAAAATGCGCGGTTTCTGGGAAGGAGTCCGGTTTTCTAAGCCTTTATAAACGCTAACGTGGGTACACAGCCTAAAGATGTTTGCGGATTTGCTGAGTTTTTGCTTTGCGGTTTACCATCTTCCTATGGTGTGTGACGGCGTAGGAAACACTGGCGTGGTAGCTCTTATTAGCGGTAACGCTACCGCCGGTATGACCGTCGGTCAGAGCGCTGCGGGGTCATGATGTCAGCGTGACCCCGCAGCTGTGACTGTGACCTGCAGGTGTGGGCCAATGAGACTACTGCTCCCATCGGGCTATCTCTGCTGTCATTGATAACAGTGACAGCAGGAGCCGTTGATGGGAGACGTAGTCTCATCTGCCGGTGCCTGTGCTCACAGTTTAAAAAAAAAAGTAAAATTACATCCATATTCAAATAAAAGTAAAAACCCATTATACTCGCCTCACACCAAATCCCCGATGCCCTTGTCTCCTAGAACTAATGTAAAATAATAAACCAAACTATACGCTCCCTTCCGCCGTAGTCCAGGTAATCGGAGTGTCCCATGGCGATCTCGTGTAGAACAGTCACATCGGGAGATGTGTCCGCTCTACCCGACCGGCAATACACTGACAGGAGGTAATCGTCACGTAGTGTATCACTGAGCCGCCGTAAGAGAGTTCACCGGAGGTCATCAGCTGATCACCTCCGGTGTTCTCACTTACGGCACCCCTGCATGAGAACTTTCCCATGCTAATTAACTATTGCAGCCAGTGACACTCTCCAAAATGGCGGCACTTACCTGTCTGTAAAATATAAGCCATTATTCCAGAGCGTGGAGCACATAGATACATATAGACAACAGCTGTTTCGCGCCAGCCAAGCGCTTCTTCTTGGGCTCAGTGAAGAAAGAGGGGGCTGATGGTGGTGCCGTGAGTGGTACCCACACTGATCTAACAATCGTCACCTCTGTATTGGACAGGTGACCATTTATGTAGACTCTTCAGATAAGATGCAGCATTAGCACATCTATAATAACACAGTCTCTAATGACGATGTTGGCAGGTCTCCGAAGCCAGACTTCAAGCAAGAGAGGAGTATAACCGTGGCTGTCAGCCCCCTCTGACCCATCCACAGTACATGGCCAGGTAATGGCACCAGTGCAGGGTGGAGATATGGATCCCTCATCTGGATTCTTCTGTTGTTGGACAATTGATGTGTCCAGGTCCTGAGATATCCGGCATCGATGATGGGCGTTTGCCATATTTGATATGTTTCATCCCATCCACTGCAGGTTTCAAGAGTTCATTGCTCTCCCATTAGCCAAAAGGAAGTTTTGCAGGGACTGCCAGCAGCTGTTACTGGAGAGTGACTGGCAGCAGCACCGTGGGCATCATCTTCTTGGCGATGTCTCCGTTTCGCAAATGAAGAGGCCCAGTCAGCTGCTGCATCCGCTGGAGAACAAGAAGAGCAATGCCCAATACCTGTTCACAGATAGAAGCTGCACATTTATCCTGGACACCATCACCAGCCTGGGCTGTGATCGGGTACTGTGCGTGGGAACTCCCAGGTGTGTCAGACAAGACGAGGGGTCGTCCACCTTTTGGGGGACTTCCTCTCCCCTCTGAAATTCATACATTTTGGGCTAAAAATCATTTTTGTGATTGTTTTCATTAAAAATGTTGCCCAATTTACCTTTTATAGCCTCTGCTGCATAGTGTATGGCTGGCTGCAGAATGAGTTAACTGAGATTCCATCAGGGAGCTCATTCAGTGAGATTTTGGAATGATGTCTTTTTTCTGAGCTGACTTAGAGAAAACAGACCAAAAAAAGTCAGTAAATCCTGCTAAACTTTAAGTGAAACTCAATTGTAAAAAAATAATCTTTAGCCCCAAATATATTCAATTAAGTAAAATCGTTCCCAACGGTGGACAACACCTTTAACCATAATGATTCTGTACGCAGTTACATATACGGCCCGATCCCATATCCGGGAATCGTTGGACCAGAGATCAGACATAACCCGTCTTTTGTGTTGACCACGAAATATTATTTTTCAGATTACACGAGTGGATAAGAGTAAAGTCCTCGGAAGACTCCAAGCCCAAGGTGAAGAGCATCCTGTTGGATATTGACTTCAGGTAAGGAGAATGCTGACGCCCTCTTCGATGTAGCCATTGATTAACCCCTTAATGACCGCCGGTACGCCTTTTAATGGCGGCCGTTAAGGGGCACATCGATTCACTCCTCTAATACCAAGTAAACCTTACACTCCTGGAGGACATTTTCTCCGACTCATCGGGATGTTGTGAAACCACGTTGGTGACTTTATAGTTTTATAGTTTTTGGATATGCGACCCCCCCCCCCCCCCTATATTTTTTTTTTTTTTCTAAAGTTGTAGCATGCTTATGAATCTGTTTGGGAAAATTTACTTGAAAAATGAGAGGTCCACTTTAAAACCAGAAGTGATTGACGCTCACCCTGTGTTAATTATAATATTTCCATTTTTTCCTTATTTCAGGTATTCTCAGTTTTATGGGAAGGATGAATTTTGTTATTACAACATGTTTAATCATCATTTTTTTGGCGGAGAGGTAATGTTTTGTATTTTGTGTATCTATAATCTATGGCCTCATTTACACATCTGTCTCTCACATATAGATAGGTTCCATTTCTGATTTTCACCGGTAGAAGCCGTATCCATTATTGTTACAGGGCTGTTCACATGTCCGTATTTTTTTGCGGGCAGGGTCAGGATGGAATTTGGCACTGCAATGGTGTTATAAATCGCCAGTGCAGTTGTGTGCAGTTGAGGGAGCCTGACTTTCCATAGAGAAGGCAGAGATGGTTTCTTATCGTGTCTGTCTTCCCTGTCTATTGTCCCTGCCGTCACTAATAAAGCGCCGTGTATGCAGTAGTAGGAAGCGCTAATGGTACTTTCTCCTCCGGACCCAGCAGTCGTGTCATCGCTCAGTATGGTGGAAACGGTCCTGGAGACACAGTCAGCTTTGCTATGCAGGCAGGAGGCCGAATTTCCACTATAACTGGGCCTAATATACCCGCTCCAGGTACGGTGGAAATCCGAACAAATAAAAAGAATGACTGAAGAATGTTCTGAAAAGGGGAGCAAATTTTTAATGTGTTTCAGACGTCCTATATGACAGTAAAAAATGTGTAAAACGGACATTAATTTTCCAACAAATATCACTCGGTATTAGCAAACAAAAAAAAAAAAAATAAGAATTTGCACAGCACGTACCATGAAAGAAATGCAAAAATTAATTGAATGACGAGTAGTGATGAGCAAATGTGCTGGGATAAGGTGCTATCCGAGTGTCTTTGGCGTACTCGAATAAGAAGTTCCAGTCCCCGTGGCTTCATGTCTCGCAGACATTAGACAGCCGTATCACGTGCAGGGATTGCCTCTTACATTGATCTTGGTGAAAGACAACTGGCCGTGCTGATAAATTCACTTTGGAGGGTACAAGGCGACACCAGGGTGTGAGGTTGGAACACTTTCCCTGTTAGATGCATGGTCACTGATCCCCTGGACATCTGTGTGCAGCTGTGTATGGCCTGAATTGGAGCCAGATAGACCTGTCCCCATTGGAGTAGCAGGAGCGAGCCGAGGTCTTGTGTGTGTGTGTGTGTGTGACCGGTGCTCGGTATTGGGGATCGGCGCACAAGTATATTAGGAAAATGCTGCAAACCGCAATTTCTGTAAGAAGAAACGCTAATGGTCACTGCTCATATATTTCAGGCCGCAGAGAACATCTGTCAGTCGTTCCTACAAGAAGATGACGGGCGAGGGGTCATCATGGTGACGGATCCTCCGTTTGGTGGGCTAGTTGAACCTTTAGCTTTCAGCTTTAAAAGAATTAGTGATATGTGGAGGTCGGCGGCAGGAGGTGAGATTCAGACAATGCATGAAATATGTCTTCTGTGTCTATTACCCCGGGATCTTCACATTCACAGTGACCAGGTGTGACTATGGCCTCTTATGAAGGGGGTTTCCTTAGACCCCCCCCACTTCAATACAGACCACGACCTGGCGTGTCTGTGCGTTTCACTGACAACCTGCCCTTTTTTTTTTTACATCATATAATTTTTAATTTCCACTGTCCCTAATAATGCCAAAAGTGAGCCCTTTCCCGCAGCCACTGGAGTTAAACCTGATGCAGGAGGTTTAACACTTTAAATGCTGCGGTGGATAGCGACCCTGAAAAATGATAACTTTTATTAATTTTATTAAAAACACTTCCACTGCGCAAAAATGAAAAAGAAAAAAGTGTATTTTATAAAAATAGCGGTTACCTATCGGGTACAAATAGGGGAACGATATCCCTATTGAACCCCTAAAGCTTGTCCCCCTACCTAACCTCGGAGGTTGGAACATTATTAAATGCAAAGTGGCGTCCCCGCTCACCAATGACCGACCCTTCATTTCCCTATAACACCCTAATAAATACCCATAAGTTCATGCAGGTCCACGGAGTGCTGTCCCCAATCAAATAGGCAAACTGAGATAGTGATTGGGTCTTATAGGGAAATAAAGGTTCGGTCGTTGGTGAGCGGGGGCGCCATTTTGCATTTATTAGGGTTCCAACCTCTGCAGTTAGGGGACAAGTTTTTAAGGGGTTCAATAGGGATATTGTTCCCATATTTGTAACTGATAGGTATATTTTTATAAAATCCATTTTTTTTTCTTTTTCATTTTTTGCCACATCTGCAGTGGAAATGTTTTTAATAAAATTAATATTCTAATTTTAAGGGTAACAGGTTTTTTTGTGAAATGTAAATGTATAACCCCGTTATATGCATATTGGAGATAACATTGAGGTTAATAGTGACTACGGCATTGCAAGTGTTTGGCAGCGGGAGAAGGGGTCCCACTGTCAGCCCATCGTCCCCCTGTAACACAATCACAGGGCGCTCAATGGGTTACAGAGGGAGTCTTGTCCCGCTATCAGACCCCTGGGATACAATCACAAGGCGCTCATGGGATACATAGGGGCTCTTCTCCTGCTGTCAGACCCCTAGGATACAATCACAGGGCGTTCATGGGTTACATAGGGGGTCTTGTCCTGCTATCAGACCCCTGCAATATAATCACAGGGCGCTCATGGGTTACAGAGGGAGTCTTCTCCCGCTATCAGACCCCTGCAATATAATCACAGGGCACTCATGGGTTTTAGAGGGAGTCTTCTCCCGCTATCAGACCCCTGGGATACAATCACAAGGCGCTCATGGGTTACATAGGGGTCTTCTCCCGCTATCAGACCCCTGAGATACAATCATAGGACGCTCATGGGTTACAGAGGGAGTCTTCTCCCGCTATCAGACCCCTGGGATACAATCACAGGACGCTCATGGGTTACAGAAGGGGGCTTCTCCCGCTATCAGACCCCTGAGATACAATCACAGGACGCTCATGGGTTACAGAGGGAGTCTTCTCCCGCTATCAGACCCCTGGGATACAATCACAGGACGCTCATGGGTTACAGAGGGGGGCTTCTCCCGCTATCAGACCCCTGGGATACAATCACAGGACGCTCATGGGTTACAGAGGGGGGCTTCTCCTGCTATCTGACCCCTGGGATACAATCACAAGGCGCTCATGGGTTACATAGGGGTCTTCTCCCGCTATCAGACCCCTGGGATACAATCACAGGGCGCTCATGGGTTACAGAGGGAGTCTTCTGCTGTCAGACCCCTGGGATACAATCACAGGGCGCTCATGGGTTACAGAGGGAGTCTTCTCCCACTATCAGACCCCTGGGATACAATCACAGGGTGCTCATGGGTTACAGAGGGAGTCTTCTCCCACTATCAGACCCCTGGGATACAATCACAGGACACTCATGGGTTACAGAGGGGGCCTTATCCTGCTATCAGACCCCTGAGATACAATCACAGGACGCTCATGGGTTACAGAGGGAGTCTTCTCCCGCTATCAGACCCCTGGGATACAATCACAGGACACTCATGGGTTACAGAGGGGGCCTTATCCTGCTATCTGACCCCTGGGATACAATCACAGGACACTCATGGGTTACAGAGGGAGTCTTCTCCCGCTATCAGACCCCTAGGATACAATCACAGGACGCTCATGGGTTACAGAGGGAGTCTTCTCCCGCTATCAAACCCCTGGGATACAATCACAGGACACTCATGGGTTACAGAGGGAGTCTTCTCCCGCTATCAGACCCCTAGGATACAATCACAGGACGCTCATGGGTTACAGAGGGAGTCTTCTCCTGCTATCAGACCCCTGAGATACAATCACAGGACGCTCATGGGTTACAGAGGGGGCCTTATCCTGCTATCAGACCCCTGAGATACAATCACAGGGGGCTCATTAACTACAAGCAGTGATACACAGGTTTGCCGTCAGTATACTGTTCCAGAGTGGTTAGCGGTCAGTGTACTGATGGGCCTGGATGCTTTGTGTCACTGGGTGTTTGGAATACTGAGTATATCACAGCGTTATACAAGTGTTCAAATCATTTACTATTTTGTCACCAACAAACAAAAAAGTTGGTCATTAAATTCCACATAGTGTAACATGGCACCAACAAAAGCAAGCCTTGCTCTAGGCAAGATAGGAGGGAAAATAAGAAGTGTTGGTCTTTGGGAGAAAGCGATATAATCATCCCTTTATTCCATTAAACATATTTTAATCCTGCAAAAGTGAAGAATGCAAACAAAAACTGTTACCCCGTCATTCTTACCGATCTGTAGAGTCAAATTTACTTGATGTTTTACTACACCGTAAACAGTGTGAGATCAAGAAAATGCAAACGGCAACAACAGATTTCCAAATTTTTATTTTTTTTTTGTCCGGCCGAGCGCCCCCGTGTTCCTATGAGAAGGCTGCCGACTGGTAGATTGGCTGTCTGTTTTCTCCGGGAGAACAATGCAATCAGTTCTCCAACATCGGACATGCCTGATGACATCTCTCCCGATAAGTCGGCCGGTGCCCCCATACAACTAAGGCCTCTTTCACACTTCAGTTTTTTGCATCAGTCAAAATCCGCCAAAAGGACGGATGGCGGATCCGTTTTAGTACTGATGACAACGGATGCCACCCGTCCGTTTTTTTGACGGATCCGACAAATGAAGAATTTTAAAGGAATCGCAGCCTGGAAAAGGAGAGCGAGAGAGAGAATTTTTTTTTTTTGTCCCGCACCCAGAAAGAATTTCTGGTTAAATGAGTGTCTGGAGGATCCGCCACAGAAAAAAACGTTGCAAGCTCCGTTTTGAAATCTTTGAGGATGGTGACGGACAGCAACTTTTGGCGGATCCTCAAAAAAAACAGATGCAACGGACGGCAATCCGTCAGAATCCGCCATTAATGGAAGTCAATGGGGAAAAAAAACGGATCCTCAAAAGAAAATTGAGGATACGTTTTTTTTCAAAACCTGGCGGATTGTGACTGATTGTGAAAGAGGCCTTAAACAGTCGGCCGAACCCATCGACATCAGCGGGCTCAGCCAACGTCTGTGTATGGCCAGCTTTACTCAATAGATATTCATGCAGTGCACACACTTGTCCACTAGAGGGCACACTGTGTCTGTCTTAAGCGCGCCGTCACTGATCTAATCCAGCTTGTTCCTTTATGGGGGCGCACATTGTGTGAGAACCACTAACCCCCCCGCACTGCACATTATTGGAGTAGGTGACATCGCTAGACTTTAATACACTTTCACGCCTTGATGGTGTGAGTTTGTAAATTTGAAAAGTTTTTTTTTTTTTTTTTTTTTTTTTTTCTTTTCCTCTTACTATGCAAGACGCTCTTTGCTGATTTTACACATAAAAATTACTTAGCTTAAAAATGTTAGTAATTAAAATTTTTATTTCAATAAAGGATTTACTCACTAAACAGTGTAACACATGAGTGCCAAAATTCCAGGCGTGAAGTGGGGGCAATGGAGGATATGTGCACAAAAATGAATCGGACGCAATCATATGGAAACCCCAAACTGTGTTCATGATGGTGAACATCATAAAAGCCAAACAAAATGGGGAAAAGCTTATAAAACAGACTTTATAATTTGCTCCTTTTTTTTTTTTTAATAATGCCTAAGTCACAAATGGAAAACAAGCGAAAGACCCAAAACCTATAAAAACAAAGTAAAGACTGCTTGTTTGGCAGCTTATAGGGCTGCTACGTAGTAATATGTCTTTATTTCAGCGGTTTCTAAAGTGCTGCCCATGTTTTGGATCTTCCCCTACTTCTTTGAGGCGCGGATCGTTCAGTGTTTTCCAGATTTCAGCATATTAGACTATCAGGTAAGTGACTTGTTCCGGGAGGGGTGATGGCAGCCGCTTTCTTTTTACTCGTGTGACTAATCCTAATTCTGTAGGGGTCCTGATTGTCGATTTACACAGACCCACCATCTTTACTGATCGGCGGTCGTTTAATAGCCTGTGTATACAGATCGCTCAGTGCGTATAGGCTGCCATGGTTCTCTGCAGCACAAGTCCTCTTTATACTGGACGGTGTGCTGCTGAGAATCATCATCATTTTTTTTTTTTTTTTTTTTGCGCTGCACAAAAGATCATTTCACCTGATGAAAACGCATTTTTCTGGTTCATCAGGGGATCGGCAGCCTGTTTACACGGCACGCCGTTATTAGTACCTCTCATTACGGTGCAGAGCTGTACTCACAATCCTGCTCACTGCACAGCTGAACTTGCTCCACGTTCTGCACGGAAAATGCTCCGGTGATTTGTACCATTACTGTACAGCCATGTGATGGAAGAAGCAGTCATTGTCACACTACATTGTGGCGGCTCCGCTAAGGCTACGGATTTGAGGCTTTGATAGGAGGATCTGCTGCACGTGCCATCGTCTTTAGGACGGGTTCATGGAAAATCATCCTTTTTTTTTTTTTTTTTTTTACGTCCAGGAAAAAAAATTTTTTCCCCTTTTTTATTGTGATCTGTACGCCATCCCGCTGTCTATTTCGTACATCTGTATGGCGTCCATTTTTTACATAAGCAATTTAATAAAGGTCAGATACACTATAATTATTAAGATGGGAAATTGAATCTGTGCAAAACGTGTGGTAGAAAGATGGTGACTTGTATGTGGTCCATCTTTACTGTCCGTATGCTGTCTGCTTTGCATGTAGATGGGGCAAGGACGTTTAGTGCGATCATCTGAGCAATCCCTTTTATATCTGATATTTCCATGTTATCTGTCTATATGATGGCTATGCCGTCATTAATCCATGAAATGACAGTCGCAGTGTTTCTGCTCCTCCTGCAGCTTTTTCCCAGCAGTAATCTGGTTTAGCGTGGAAATGGCCAAGTGCAGACATGATTACAAAACTGGTAACGAATAAAAACCTCAAATACAGCGATCTCCCCCCTATGTAGTCTTAAAAGAATGGGACGGTATATTCACCCCATTTATAAAGGAATTTCAGACTCCTGCCTGTATAGCTGAGCTGATTGAGTTTCCTGGGACCCAGCGGCTCCTGCACCCTCCTTACACCCAGAGACCACATGACTACTGGGTGCAGAGAAAAAAGTGCATTCCTAATCTGTGCACACAGTGGTCAGGAAGGTAAAAGTGATGATAAATCATTTTTTTCCTTCTCTGTGGGGAGTTGGGCTGTGTTTTTAGGTCAACTAGGATTGCCATAATTATTAACATTTGCCAAATGCCAGAATAATGAGAGAGAGTTTTAAGGCATTTTTAATACTTACTGCAAAGTCAAAAGTTTATATACACTAAGATTACTATGCCTTTAAACAATTCTGGACTGCCCATATGATGATGTTGTGTGTTTGGCAGCTTCTTCTTTTTTAGCAACATCTGAGTTATTTAGAGACACGTGGATGTATTTTAGTGCACACCTGAAACATACTGCTTCTTTGTGTAGCATCATGGGAAAGTCTAAATAAATCAGCCATGATTTCAGGAAGAGAATTGTGGACTTGCACAAGTCTGGGTCATCCTTGGGTACAATTTCAAGATACCTGAAGGTGCCTCGTTCATCTGTACTAACAATTATCTGCAAGTACAAACAAGAAGGGACTGTCCAGCCATCATACCGCTCAGGAAGGAGAGGGGTTTTGTGTCCCAGAGATGAACGTGCTTTGGTCTGACATTTGCTTTTATCCTTGGGTTGATATGCACAAGATCTTGTGAAGATGATGGTGGAAGTTGGTAAGATTGTGTTAATATTCACTGTGAAACGAGTACTATACCAACATGGGCTGAATGGCCACTCTGCCAGGAAGAAGCCATTACTCCAAAAGAAACATAAAAGGGCCAGATTAATGTTTGCAAATGCACACAGGAACAATGACCTTAATTTTTGGAGACATGTCCTGTGGTTCTGATGAAACTAAAATTTTGGGCATAATGACAATCGTTATGTTTGGAGGAAAAAGGAAGAAGTTTAGAATCCCAAGAACACCATCCCAACTGGGAAACATGGGGGCGGCAGCATCATATTGTGGGGTTGTTTTGCTGCAGGAGGGACTGGTGCACTTCACAAAATAGATGGCATCATGAGAAAAGAAGATTATGTGGCAATACTGAAGCAACATCTCAAGATATCAGCCAGGAAGTTAAAGCAGTGACACGAAGCATACTGCCAAAATGGTAACAAAGTGGCTTAAGGATAACAAAGTCAGTGTTTTGGAGTGGCCATCACAAATTTATGGGCAAAGCTGAAAGGGCCGGTGTGAGCAAGGTGACCTACAAACCTGGATCAGTTACACTAGTTGTGTCAGGAGGAATGGATCCAAATTCTGACTAACTATTGTGAGAAGCTTGTGGAAGGATATCTGAAACATTTCACCCAAGTCAGTCAGTTTAAGGGCAATGGTACCAAATATTAATGAAATGTATGTAAACTTTTGACTTTGCAGTAAGTAATAAAAATGCCTTAACCCCTTTAACGTCCAATAATGGATATATCCAACATTGGACGCCTCCCCCTGTTTGTTGCGGGCTCTGGCGATGAGCCTGCACCTTTTCCAGCACATGACAGCTGATCTGATCAGCTGTCTTGTGCCCCTACCAACCGTGGATGGAACCGCGATCCACCCACGGCTGTTAACATGTTAAATGCCACTGTCA
The DNA here is from genome assembly GCF_039654945.1 of Dendrobates tinctorius. Classification (NCBI taxonomy): domain Eukaryota; kingdom Metazoa; phylum Chordata; class Amphibia; order Anura; family Dendrobatidae; genus Dendrobates; species Dendrobates tinctorius. The sequence goes on from NW_027361707.1 coordinate 51,208,613, forward strand.
AACTCTGACATTGGCATTTAACATGCACTCGCAGGAAGCGCGCACATCGGCGCCTGTGTCACATGACCGCTGTTCGCCAATGGGTTGGCATGACAACCCAGGGTCATCAGGAGACCTCTGTGGTTATCATAGCTGGATAGCTATGAGCGCCACCCAGCTGTCGGCGTTCATAGCAACTGAGCATTTCTGCAGCTTCTATTCTTCCATGTAGACTATTGAAGCCAGTAAAAAGTGAATAAAAAAGTTTTTTAAAATATTAAAAAAATGAAGTTCAAATCACCCTCTTTCACCCTATTCAAAATAAAACCATTTAAAAAAAAAATCAAACATACACATATTTGGTATCGCTGCGTTCAGAATCGCCCAATCTATCAATATATAAAAAGAACTAATGTAATCCGTAAACGGCGTAGTGAGAAAAAAATCGAAATGCCAGAATTACATTTTTTTGGTCGCTGCAACATTTCAATTAAATGCAATAACGGGCGATTAAAAGATCGTATCTGCACCAAAATGGTATCAATAAAAACGTCAGTGCGCAAAAAATATGCCCTCACCCAGCCCCAGAACACAAAAATGGAGACGCTACGGTATAGGAAAATGGCAACTTTTTGTTTTTTTTCCAAACTTTGGATTGTTTTAACACAACTTAAATAAAAAAATAACCTAGACGTGTTTGGTGTCTGTGAACTTGTAATGACCTAGAGAATCATAATGGCAGCTCCGTTTTAGCATTTAGTGAACATGGTATAAAAAAAATCCAAAAAACTATTGTGGAATTGCACTTTATTTTGCAATTTCACCGCATTTTGAATTTTTTTTCCCCGTTGTCTAGTACACGATATGGTAAAATCAATGGTGGCACTCAAAAGTACAACTCCTCACGCAAATAAACAATTCCTTACACGGTCATATTGATGGAAAAATAAAAAAGTTATGGCCGTGAGAAGAAGGGGAACAAAAAATGAAAACGCAAGAACAGAAATACCTCTGGTCCTTATGGGGTTAAAACATTCTCTTTCTCATTATTTTCGCATTTGGCAAATATTAATAATCATGGTAATCCTGATTGACCTTAAACGGGAAAGGTTTATTCTGTTTTCATGTCAGATATTGAGAAAAACATGCACATGTGTCTTTTTATATAGTGTATATAAACTACTGGTTTCAACTGTACATAATAATTAGCCAACAGTACACTCCTATATAAGAGATTGTTTCTCCGTGTTCAGAGTCAAATCGTCTGTCTGCAGAAAGTACAAGAATTTTTTTATTGCATCATAAAACGTTTTTTTTTTTTTTTTTGAACATAGGCAATAATAAATATCAGTATAAAGACAATCAGCCCAGTGGGCCCTGAGGAAGCCCACGCGAAACGCGCTTCGGGCTGTGTGCTTACAGATTCGCCATTTTGATCAGTCTTTTATTAACTGTACCCAGGAATATTATTCCCCCGATCGTCACACTATTTTGTGTTGACCAGAGACTTATTACCTGTGTCCTTTGTCATTAATCATTTTGTCTTTATACTGATATTTTTTAAACATAGGCAATAATAAATGTTTTATGATGCAATACAATTCTTGTGCTTTCTACAGACAGACTATTGGACTCCGTTTCTCAGTAATTCAAACACTTTGAACCCCAAGCCTGGACAACCCCTTTAATCCACAAAGAATACAGATGTGTACAGCCCCATCGTAGTGGGTTCATGTTCTCTGTGTGAGAAATACAGATAAAACGGGAAGCACAATCATGTGAATGGGGCCGTAGGATGTAATTCTCACGCTGCAGATTTTGCTGCAGAAATTTCTGTGGCGCAGAATGGTTTAATGGGAGAATTACAGAATCTTCCACAGCCGCAGGGTGTAAATTCACCGAAATCCTGCAGATTATGGTTAAAGAATCTTCTCGTTGTCACTTCAGGTGGATTATGACAACCACACCCTGTACAAATACGGGAAGACTGGGAGGAAGCAATCGCCTGTCCGCATTTTTACCAATATTTCCCCGGAAAGTATTGTGCTACCGAGCAGTGAGGGCTACAGGTAAAGAGCGATGTATAGCATGTGCTGATGTCTATCTGGGCTTAGAGGACTTGTTCACACACGCAGAAGACTAGAGCGCCGTCTTAGGAAATCGTATTAATGGATGGATGTGATACAGAACTTTTTGCTAATACTTGCTCACATGCTTTACATTTCTAGAACTATTTGGGGGCTTAAAGGGGTTGTTCAATACTTTAAAACACAAGTAATACTCTCCTACCGATCCGATACTGCTCCTATATACTCCGCCATGTGTCCCCGGCTGGTTTACTGGCTTCTTATAGCTGGGCTCATCACATAATCGCTGCAGCCAATCAGTAGTCACTGATTGGCTGCAGTCTTCACATTCTGTATGAGCCGGAGGAGAAACTGTTTCTTTCCATTCAGACGGAATGTAAAGGCTGCAGCTGATCAGGGCTATTGATTGGCTGCAGCAATCAAGTAGTGGAGGAAGAATCATCACTTTTGTGGTAACCGAAATGGAAAAAGGTTCCACAAAATGGTATATCAAATAAAAAATCATTCTTTATTCAGAAATCAGACCAAACAGTAAAAAAGAAAGGTGCTAGACCAAAATTGAAGAGGGACTTAAAGGGAATCTGTCACCCCTTTTTTGAGATATCATATAATATTCAATTGTGTGTCACATAAGGATTCTCTTAGTACTTTTGCTTCCCCCTGACCCCGCACCTTTCATGCATAAATACTGTACCTTGTTTATATTGGTTCAGATGTATGTAAACTGCCGCTGTCTGGTCCGCTGGGCGGGGCTTATTCACCTGCTCCTCCCCCCCGTCTTGCTTTACGCATTTCTTCTTGTGTAGAGCAAGACAGGGAGGGGGGGAGCAGTTGAATAAGCCCCGCCCATCGGACCGGACCGTGGCAGTTTACATACATCTGAACCGATATAAAAAAGGTATTTATGCATGAAACGTGCGGGGTCAGGGGGAAGCAAAAGTACTAAGAATCTTTATGTGACACACAATTGAATGATATTATATATCTCAAAAAAGGGGTGACAGATTCCCTTTAATACTCCATGGGAAAACCCACTATAGCAAAAATTGTATGCTTCAATCACAAAAAGGTGTGTTATGATTGGGTCACCGTGGAGGAAAGCAAAGACCAAGCTAAGCCACAGAAAACCAGAGGGGTTGGTAACTAAGCGGATTGCAGACCCCTGATCCTATCCACACAACTAGCAGTAGCCGTGGAGCGTACCTACGATGATTCTAGACGCCTCGACACAGCCGGAGAACTAAATAAGCCTAAAGCAAGAAAGGGGAAATCTAAACTGCCCCAGAGCAGACCCCAAAGGAATAGACAGCCCCCAAACATGTATTGTCGGTGAGACAAGATGAAAACACAAACGCAGGCAGGAAAATAGACTGAGCAAATGACGGGGCCCACACTGACTAGACAGGACAGGAAAGACACTGTCTGCCATCACGCAAAAAACCCTGCAAAAAATGCCCAACACGTCTGATAGAAAAAATACTGAAGTCACTAGACTTCGTCCACTATATCAGCACTCTGGTATATTCTCAAAACAGAGCAAAGAGTGGCCAATCTAATAAGGGACAAAAACAAACTGGCACAAACAGTAACATAAGGATGGAAATTCAGCACAGCCCCAGCGGGGGCTGGCGGACCACACAAAACTGAAATAGACAAAACCAAATCAAATGTGAACAATAGCAAAAGAACACTTAGCTTGAGCATACAGGGACTGAGCTGGAAACTAAGACCTCAGGAGGCAGAAAAAAAATCACCAGCAGGGATAGAGGGAGTCGTCTGTCTGAAATCCAGTCGTCCTCCTCATTATCAGGTGGCAGGCCTCTGTCAATTAGATCAGCTACATTACCTCCTGTAACCACCAGAGGGAGCCCGGAAAGAGAATTCGTGACCCCTCTGTCAATACAACCATCTCCACTACCTTCACAAGCAACCAGAGGTAGGCCAGAAAGTGAATTCACAACAGAGGCGCCTCCGTAAGAAGCAGTGCGAAACGTGCGTCGGGGCAGAGGGACGTCCAGGGATCTCCACCAGCATTTACTGGTAGGTAACAGAGGCTAGTGCCCTTACACTTTTTCCACCTTTGCACATTTATTAGCGTCATTAGGAGGATGTTTAGGGAGTTCAGCTGCACACCAGTCACTTTAAGCTATGAGCTAAATATGCCTGAGGGTAGTTTTTTGCAATAGGAGGACAGGATAAATGCTTTCTTTCCCAATATGTTGTTTTTGTGCGCATTTCTGTGTTATGGGTTTTGTGATTGACGCATACAATTTTTGCTGTAGTGGGTTTTCCCATGGAGTATTAAGTCCCTCTTCAATTTTGGTCTAGCACCTTTCTTTTTACTGTTTGGTCTGATTTGTGAATAAAGAATGATTTTTTTTAATTGCTATACCATTTTGTGGAACCTTTTTCCATTTCAATTACCACAAAAGTGATGATATAGTTGTGCTGTGGTATATTGCCCTGTATTGGGGACAAATAATTGGGCAATTTTCTGTGATTATACTGGAGGAAGAAGCCAGTAGACTTGTGGGGGAGGGACACAGTGTGGACTATGGAGGTGCAGTACGGTCCAGTATAGAAGTATTATGTTTTTGTGTTTTAGCTTTTTTTTCCTTTTATTAATTTATCCACTCCCTTATTGATTTTTCTTGGCTGCCTCATTGTCCTCTTGCTTTATATTCAGTCTATAGTTACGTCACATTGCATTTTTTTTGTGCCTCCTTTGTTTGTTCTTCAAACTGTATTATGCTCTGGATGCGGCATTTTTGTGGCTGTTTTTCTTTTATGTTTTTTTAAAAATGCGATGTGTTGGAAAAAATACTTGAAACAACATTTAGAATTTGTGTTGAGAAAATGCTGAAAAAAAACATTTTTGATGCAGCTCTGAAGGATTTGTAGATTTTTGCAACCATTTATGCGAGACCAATTCATTTAAAATGGAACAAATGAAACGGTGTTCACTTTAATATTTTTAAAACAAAATAATTTGTAACCAAAAAGGTTTTATTTCTCCTGTAAGGTGTCTGCAGCTCCTATGAAGACTTATGTTTCTTCTTGTCTCCATTATTGCAGACTGCGACACCTATAGAGTGGGGAAAAAAGTAGCCACCAATTGTGCAAGATCTCCCACTTAAAAAGATGAGAGAGGCCTGTAATTGACATCATAGGGAGACCACAACTATGAGAGTCAAAATGAGAAAACAAATCCAGAAAATCACCTTGTCTGATTTGGCAAGATTTATTTTTCAAATTATGGTGGAAAATAAGTATTTGGTCACCTAAAAACATGCAAGATTTCTGGCTCTCACAGACCTGTAACTTCTTCTTTAAGAGGTTCCTCTGTCCTCCACTCATTACCTGTAGTAGTGGCACCTGTTTGAACTTGTTATCAGTATAAAAGACACCTGTCCACAACCTCAAACAGTCACACTCCAAACTCCACTATGGTGAAAACCAAAGAGCTGTTGAAGGACACCAGAAACAATTGTAGCCCTGCACCAGGCTGGGAAGACTGAATCTGCAATAGGCAAGCAGCTTGGTGTGATGAAATCAACTGTGGGAGCAATAATAAGAAATTGGAAGACATACAAGACCACTGATAATGTCCCTCGATCTGGGGCTCCATGCAAGATCTCAGCCCGTGCGGTCAAAATGATCACAAGAACGGTGAGCAAAAATCACAGTGGGGGACCTAGTGAATGACCTGCATAGAGCTGGGACCACCGTAACAGTCTACCATCAGTAACACACTACGCCGCCAGGGACTCAGATCCTGCAGTCCCAGACATGTCCCCCTGTTTGAGCCAGTACATGTCCGGGCCCGTCTTAAGTTTGATAGAGAGCATTTGGATTATCCAGAAGAGAATTAAGAGACTGTCATATGGTCTGATGAAACCAAAGTAGAACTGTTTTGTAGAAACAAATAACTCATCGTGTTTGGAGGAGACAATGCTGAGTTGCATCCAAAGAACACCATACCTACTGTGAAGCATGAGGGTAGCAACATCATGCTTTGGGGCTGTTTCTCTGCAAAGGGACCAGGATGACTGATCCGTGTATATGAATGAATGGGGCCATGTGTCGTGAGATTTTGAGTGCAAACCTCCTTCCCTCAGCAAGGGCATTGAAGATGAAATGTGGATGGGTCTTTCAGCATGATAATGATCCCAAGCACACTGCCTGGGCAATGAAGGAGTGGCTTCATAAGAAACATATGAAGGTCCTGGAGTGGTCTAGCCAGTCTCCAGATCTCAACACCATAGAAAACCTTTGGAGGGATATGAAAGTCTGTGTTGCCCAGTGACAGGCCCGAAACATCACTGCTCCAGAGGAGATCTGCATGGAGGAATGGGCCAACATACCACCAACAGTGTGTGCCAACCTTGTGAAGACTTGCAGAAAATGTTTGGCCTCTGTCATTGCCAACAAAGGATATATAACAAAATATTGAGATGAACTTTTGTTAATAACCAAATACTTATTTTCCACCATAATTTGAAAAATAAATCTCGCCAAATCAGACAAGTTGATTTTCTGGATGTTATATATATATATATTCAAAAAACTATATATATTATTATTTCTTCATATATATTCACAAAATCATTACTTGCAAGTATATAATTTTTTTTTCTCGCACTTGTTAGGTTCTGCGCAGTCTGCAGGAGATACGTGTCTTCCGAAAACAAGCATTGTGAAATCTGCAATTTGTGCCCCTCAAAGGTAATGCTCTTTATTTTCGGAACTAGACCTGCACAGGCATCTAGAGAGCCTCTCACTTGTTTTAAGGTTGTGACTTTTTGTCATGTCTGAAGATCGTGTAGATGCAGTAATGAAAACTTCTGTAGTTCTGAACCTATTTGTTAGTTTTCAAGATCTCTGCTTGCAGTTATGGAATAGAAGTTTCAGCGCTTGCTTCTAAAAAGCTTTCCTGGTTATGTGGTGATCTCACAGGTCTAGGGCTCTTCTAACCTTACCATAACTGCCTTTTTCTTTATACACATTAGACTAACGTTGGCCAAACCCACCAATGTTTTAATGCTTAGGGGCCACATTCTAATGTGTATGGGGGGCCCACCAACTCTTCACCGACAGGCGATTTCAGGATGCTAAGAATCCGGCATGTCCTATTCCAGACTGCTGAACCTTTGGTCTCTAAGAGATAAAATGTCTGGTAGCGTCAGTTTCGTAGAGAACACAGGAGCACTCTGCAGAGTGAGCAATTGTCTGTAAATCGGTTCCATTCCTCTGAATGGGATTGTTTTGGAGGCAAACACGTGGATTTCTGCAAGTCCACATTTAGATGAATGAGTAAATGGAGCGACAGTCGAGTATGCACATTTCTGGTATGTTCAAGACGGAGCGGTGCAGAGCCCCAATCTCCTGTATTGGTTGTGGTCCCAGCAGTTGGACCCTCAGCGTTCTGTACCTGTCTATATCAGCAGTCTAAAATGTATTGAGGGGCTTTAATCCCTATCCAGGATTTGTGCACTCTACATAGAAATCCTGAATTAAATTCTCCCCTCCAGAAAATGATATGCATCCCCATGTAAATGTAATTATTTCCTTATAGGATGGCCGAGCGTGGAAACACTGTCTTCTGTGTCGTAAATGTGTGAAGCCATGTAAGTACCAAGCTAGCATTTCCTTCTGTTCAGTTGCAAAAAGAAAAGAAAGAAGTAATTAAACTTTGTGTTCTAGTTTACACTGTTTTCTTTTTAGTAATTGCTTCCTTACAATCCTTCATACATGTTGTCATCTAGATGGAGGGATTGGGTGCAACCTGGAATTAGGCCCAAGGAATCATATGCAAATATATGCCGTCAGATACAAAAGCTATAAATAATTATCATGAGATGGCACAGCTCATTAACATACATGGGCACAGCCCTTACACAAATAAATAGATTAGCTTCCAGTTGGATTCACTATTCTGTGGTTGTATTACTTTGTCAGCAAACTGTGCTTCTACAGCATGCTATAGCTCGCCAGACATCGGGCTCAGAGAGACGATCAGGATGGTTCCTGAGCTAAATAAGGCGGCCCAGGAGTAGGGCTGGCCCAGGAGTAGGGCTGGCCCAGGAGTAGGGCTGGCTCAGGAGTAGGGCTGGCCCAGGAGTAGGGCTGGCCCAGGAGTAGGGCTGGCCCAGGAGTAGGGCTGGCTCAGGAGTAGGGCTGGCTCAGGAGTAGGGCTGGCCCAGGAGTAGGGCTGGCTCAGGAGTAGGGCTGGCTCAAGAGTAGGGCGGCTCAGGAGTAGGGTGGTCCATGAAGAAGATCCCTGTAGCTAATATTGAAGGTCACAAGGTTTTTTTACTTGTTCTCTCTTCCCCCTCCATCCACTAAGGATTTGCCTCCATGTTGTAATCCCTGAGCTAAAAGAAAGCAGTCAGGTGCTAGGAAGACAAAGTGTGTGTCTTCCCTGCGTTTTTTTTTTTATATTGGAGACTGTATGCTAGCACCCACCATTAAGCGATTTGCCTCCATGCTATAAATCATTAGCTAAAAGGAAGCAGTTGAAGGATAGGAAGACGGTGTGTGTCTTCCATGCATTTGTCTGTATGACAAGGGTTCCCAAACTTTGTTACCTTGTGTGCCCCATTCAGCTCTAACAGGTGGCTATGAGCCATATGTTGTGCCCCTCTTAAGGTTATGAAGTCCCAAGTGCACTCTTATAAATTAATGATAGCTCGATTTGCCTCCTTAAAAAGTAATGGTGCCCTATGTAAGCTAATAGTGACCAAAGCCCTCCTTCATGAAGTAATAATGCCCTGAGTGCCCCCTTATATATTAAAAATGTCCCCTATGGATGCTGATACCATTGAGAGAGACATTCCCCTGAGCAGACTGCCACCATCCACTGGTTGGAACCCCGGCTCTCTAGCTTACTGTACTGTACACTATCCAATTTAGTCTCCCAGGCCGTCCTACCTCCATTTATTGGTTCACAAGGGATTTCCATACAAATGTGCATTACATCAGAATGCAGACGGCTTGTATGTGTTTGCGAGCATGTCAACGTGATTGTCATTCATTCAAGATTGCAAATATTTGAAAACTTTTCAGCAAAACTGTACAAGGGTTTAATCTGGAGCATGAAAATTGTTCTTTTGAAATAATGTCTGTCTATATGTGTATGTAAGTTTGGGCGCCTCTGGTCAAAATTCATGTTGTTGTGAACAGTTAAGCAAGTTGAAGATGAAATGTCCTCCGAAAGGCCTAAAGTTACAGATGACTCATTTCCTTCGTATGTTAGGCAAATATATATATGTGTGTGTGTATATATATATATATATATATATATATATATATATATATATATATATATATATATATACACTGCTGAAAAAAATAAAGGGAACACTTAGACAACAGAATATAACTCCAAGTAAATCAATCTCCTGTGACATCAAACTGTCCACTTAGGAATCAACACTGATTGACAATCAATTTCACATGCTGTTGTGCAAATGGAATAGACAACAGATGGAAATTATTGGCAATTATCAAGACACCCTCAATAAAGGAGTGGTTCTGCAGGTGGGGACCACAGACCACATCTCCGTACCAATACTTTCTGGCTGATGTTTTGGTCACTTTTGAATGTTGGTTGTGCTTTCACACTCGTGGTAGCATGAGACGGACTCTACAACCCACACAAGTGGCTCAGGTAGTGCAGCTCATCCATAATGGCACATCAGTGCGAGCTGTGGCAAGAAGGTTTGCTGTGTCTGTCAGTGTAATGTCCAGAGGCTGGAGGCACTACCAGGAGACAGGCCAGTACACCAGGGGACGTGGAAGGGGCAGTAGGAGGGCAGCAACCCAGCAGCAGGACCGCTACCTCAGCCTTTGTGAAAAAAGGAACAGGAGGAGCACTGCCAGAGCCCTGTAAAATGACCTCCAGCAGGCCACAAATGTGCATGTGTCTGCACAAACTGTTAGAAACCGACTCCATGAGGATGGTCTGGGTGACCGACGTCCACAGATGGGGGTTGTGTTCACAGCCCAACATCGTGCAGGATGCTTGGCATCTGCTACAGAACACCATGATTGGCAAATTTGCCACTGGCACCCTGTGCTCTTCACAGATGAAAGCAGGTTCACACTGAGCACATGTGAAAGAGTCTGGAGACGCCGTGGAGAGCGATCTGCTGCCTGCAACATCCTTCAGCATGGCCAGTTTGGCAGTGGGTTAGTAATAGTGTGGGATGGAATTTCTTTGGAGGGCTGCACAGCCCTCCATGTACTTGACAGAGGTAGTCTGACTGCCATTCGGTACCAAGATCCTCACACCCCTTGTGAGACCATATGCTGGTGTGGTTGGCCCTGGGTTCCTCCTAATGCAGGGCAATGCCAGACCTCACATGGCTGGAGTGTGTCAGCGATTCCTGCAAGATGAAGGCATTGAAGCTATGGACTGGCGCGCCCGTTCCCGAGACCTGAATCTGATTGAGCACATCTGGGACATCATGTAAAAAAGCTGAAGCTGAAAAGAGCATGGGTTCTACAAGTGGATAATGATCCTACACACATGTCAAAATCCACAATAGACGACCAAAAGGCGTGAGCTGAAGGTTTTACAATGGCCCTCACAGTTCCCTGATCTGAGCATCATTGAAAATCTGTGGCTAGACGTCAAAATAACAGAGAATGCAAGAAGACCCAAGAATCTCACAGAACTGGAAGAATTTTCCAAAAAAGAATGGATTAAAATCCCGCACAATAAGACTCTTGTCTGGCTACAAAAAGTGTTTACAAGCTGTGATACTTTCTAAAGGGGTGCTACTAGGTACTAGCCATGCAGGGTGCCCAAACTTTTGCATCAGCTCATTTTTCTTTATGTAATTTTTTAAAATGAAAAGTTGATATATATAATTTTTGTTTTTTTCTAAAATACAAAAGAAATGTCATCTTTATCTTTAGGCCTTTTAGAGATCATTTCATTTTCAACTTGCCTAATTGTTCACAACAAGAGTAATTTTAACCGGGGGTGCCAAGACTTTTACATGCCAGTGTATGTAAATACATCTGAGCATCTACTAATTTACTGTTGGCTTTTTTTCACAGCGTGGATTCATTGTTCTTCTTGTGACCGTTGTGCTCTTGAAAACCATTCCTGCGGCCGTGCTGTGGAAGGCTGCTTTCAGTGTGGAGACAAAGGCCACAAACGCAACAGCTGTCCTCGTCGTCATGTCACTGGCGCCCACAAAAAGTGAGTTATAATACCAATAAATGGGTTGTCCAGGTTTGGCACGAATGTCTGCCATCAATCTGAGTGCAGGCTTAAGAATCCTCACAGCACACGCTGTCAGGATTCTCCAGGCGGTCGTGTGACTGCAAGTATGCGCTGTGCATGCTCCTGGCCACATTTCAACGAGATGTGTCCAGACGCTCCCAACTCTCGTATTGAGTGAGGCTGCGCATGTCTAGCCAGAACTTGCCTGGGAGTATGCATAGCGCATACTTACAGTCACATGACTCCCGACATCGGAGAATCCTGACAGCGCGCTGTGCATGCTGTGAGGATTCACAAGTCTGACGTCACATAGAGTGGTGGCGGACTTTTGTGCCAAACGTGGACAGCCCCTTTAATGAGTAACCATCCTTTTAATTTTTATTTCATAAATTGATAATGCCCATAGTAATAATTCAATAGTTACAGGAGGAGTGAAGTTTCTGTTCGAAAGCTTACAATCTAAAATTAAATGGAAGGGGGGACACAATAGGTAAACAGTGCTTGTCATGTACAGTCCAGCCTTCATTATAATAAATAGGGGTTATGCTATAAACTGCACAATTCGGTCACCAACCTGTATCTAAGCAGTGTGAGACAGTGACTGGCATTGTTGTAAGTGGCTGGTATGTGTCACAGAGGAGGAGCTTCTCTGCGCTGTAAGCCTGAAATGTTGCTCTGGGACCTGTAGTTCCTTGAGCGTTGTTCTTGTTTTTACTAGGGGGTTTACAGAATTAGCCAGAGAGCTGGGCGGGACTGACTAACCACACACACCTCCCACCTATGGGGGTGGTTACAGCTATATTATGTGACCATGATTTGGGTCACATGGTCGGTCTAGGTTGTAAGGTCCTGTATGAGGTCAGGCTTGTGTGCTGGAAGGTCCTATGAGTGGTCGGACTTCCTGAAGAGCACATTGAGAGGCCATGTACCTGGAAGACTGTGTGTTGAAAGGTCCTATGAGTGGACGGACTTCCTGAATAGCACATGGAGAGGCCGTGTACCCAGATGGTCTCTGTGTTGGGAGGTTCCACGTGGCGACTGGATTCCTGAAGAGCACAGGGTGAGACCATATGTGCAGAGTCTGTGACGGCACTGCGTTGGGGAAGCTACCGACCTTCTGAGGGTCTGGAACTGTCAGGAGTGCCCTGGTCGCAAGAATGGTGATCCCAGTAAGACAGCTTCCCTGGGAGAGAGATATTAAATAGAAAATGGTAGCACACCATTTTCTATTTAATATGTAAGTTGCCTTTTGGTATGCACCTATTCAGACTAGTTCTAGATGTGCTGTCAGTTTTTTCTATTACTTGTATACTGGTTTTCTGACTGAGCACTCCGCCCTTCATCAAGTGGTGATTTTCACATTCAATCACATGTTTGGTTCCTATCGGCCTATATATACAGGCTTTATCATGTTACTAGCCAGAGGTCAGTTCACACCAGGCAGTCAGTATAGGGACCCATTCAATCTGAGATCACCTTGTCGTTGGTGAATGGGCTCACATCTTTTGGCCAAATTTTGTGCTAAGTATCTCATATGTTTTTCTAGATAACAAAAGCCATTATGCTATTCATGTTTCACTTATTTCATATTTGATATGCCTTACAAAAGCCACTATGAAATGTATTACAAAAGCCGTTTTGCTATTCGTATTTCACATATTTCATATTTGGTGTGCTACCATTTTCTATTTAATATGTAAGTTGGCTTTTGGTATGCACCTATTCAGACTAGTTCTAGATGTGCTGTCAGTTTTTTCTATTACTTCTCTGGGAGAGAGGACTGACAAGGAGTCAGTGTGTGGAGCAGGAGCTCCTGTAAGGTAACTCCAGACAAGGGGGTTATGGTAACGGGAGACAAGTTAATGCTATTGGAGCAGACGTTAGTGCCTATTATGTTCCGTGGACATTAAGAACTGTTTGGCGTGCTGTCGCCCACGGTAACTGGACAGTGGGAAGTCTGGCGTGTTTAGCGACTATGATGTAAAGCCATGTTCTAGGAAGTACTATGGACTGTGTAAGGCTTGTGATATGTAACATGGCCTACGGTGTGGTTTATGATGTCTAAGCGAGTATCCCCCAACACATGCGCTGCCTTACAGCAGTTAATCTGTGTTATTGGGGGTATGGAAAATGTGGAGGCAGATGACTAAAAGGGGACAGATTCCGAGGAAATAATAGAAGTGGGAGCATGAAAGCGTTGATTAGTGAAGTGAGGTGATAAAGCCTGTCCAGAAGAGATGTGTTTTTAAAATGTAGAGGCTAGGTATTAATCAGAGATTCTGGGGGTAGTGCATTCCAGAAAACTGGTACAGCACGAGAAAAGTCCTGGAGTCAGAAGTGGGAGTTTTCGATTATGGAGGATATTAGTCTGAAAATAAAATGAAAATAAGAAACTTTGTAATATATCTTATCAGAGAAATCTGCTTCTTTCTCTTCCTGGACTAATTATTCATTCTTAAGTCATGGGTAAAATATTGAATTCAGCAGATTTTCTCTTCACTGAAATAGGCAAGGACAGTTGGTGTTTTTTAAAATTCTCTGGAAGGAGGAGCTGGAGACCGACACAGACCTTCTGCTGCAGGGTCTGAGACAGTTACAGTTCTCCATAGAACTTTTTGAGCACCAACTGCCATCTATTTCTTAATTCAGAATTTTGAGAATAAAAGATCAGTTTAGGAGGAGAACGAAGCAGAAATCTCTAAGATATATTACAAAGCTTCTCATTTTATCATGTACTTTTTTGTACTGTTGAAATATGTAAAAAAACATAAATCATACCGTTGGTTATGCTTTAAAAATGTTGGCTATATTTTACTGTTTATTACATAAATAGAAAAAACACTTGTTGGGGGCTGTGAAATGTTAGCTGGCAAGTGAACAATCACTTCTTTAGGCTGAAGTGTTCTAAGCAGGATAAATGGGCAAGATTAAACATGGGAGGGATTTTGTAAAGGGCCAAACGATGGTTGAAGGAACAGAAGAGGCAAGAGGAACCTTACCCAGTATTAGGCAGATAGTTGTGGGGTGCAGTCAGACTGCCAGATAATGGACGACGATCAAATCGCGTTATACGGACTGGCCGGCGGCTCACCTGACCTGAACGTGACAGCTCCATTGAAGTATAAGTGCATCTCACAAAATTAGAATATCATGAAAAAGTTAATTTATTTCTTCAATAAAAAAAGTGAAACTCCTATATTATATAGAATCATTACAGAGTGATCTATTTCACGTGTTTATTTCTGTGAATGTTGATGATTATGGCTACAGCCAATGAAAACCCAAAAGTCATTATCTCAGTAAATTAGAATACTTTATAACACCAGCTTGGAAAATGATTTTAAAATCTGAAATGTTGGCCTACTGAAATGTATGTTCAGTAAGTGCACTCAATACTTGGTCGGGGCTCCTTTTGCATCAATTACTGCATCAATGCGGCGTGGCATGGAGGCGATCAGGCTGTGGCACTGCTGAGGGGTTATGGAAGCCCAGGTTGCTTTGATAGCAGCCTTCAGCTCGTCTGCATTGTTGGGTCTGATGTCCCTCATCTTCCTCTTGACAATACCCCATAGATTCTCTTGGGGTTAAGGTCAGGTGAGTTTTCTGGCCAATCAAGCACAGTGATACTGTTGTTTGTAAACCAGGTATTGGTACTTTTGGCAGTGTGGACAGATGCCAAGTCCTGCTGGAGGATTCATTTTCCTTCTCCAAAAAACTTGTCAGCAGAGTGAAGCATGAAGTGCGCTAAAATGTCCTGGTAGATGGCTGCGCTGACTTTGGTCTTGATAACACACAGTGGACCTACACCAGCAGGTGACATGGCTCCCCAAACCATCACTGATTGTGGAAACTTCACACTAGACCACAAGCTGCTTGGATTGTGGCCTCTCCACTCTTCCTCCAGACTCTGGGATCTTGATTTCCAAATGAAATGCAAAATTTACTTTCATCTGAAAACAACACCTTGGAGCATTGAGCCAGTTTCTCCTTGACCCAGGTATGAAGCTTCTGGGTCCACTCCTTGTGAATCTCCCACAAATTTTTGAATGATCAGCAGTCTTCCCCATGATTGTGGAACCACAGTCTAAGGGACCTTTTTAAACACTTAGGAAGCCTTTGCGGGTGTTTTTTTTTCTAGTTTACTGAGATCATGACTTTTGGGTTTTCATTGGCTGTAAGACATAATCATCAACATTAACAGAAATAAATACTTGAAATAGATCACTCTCTTTGTAATGACTATATGAGTTTCACTTTCTGTATTGAAGAACTGAAATCAATTAATGTTTTGATGATGATCTAATTTTGTGAGAAACACCTGTACATGCTCTCACTTTTGGGTCAGGAGAGCCGCCGGCCAGTCCGAGCATTGCGATGTGATGGTCGTCTATGTTACACGGCTGACTGAATGCACCCTTAATGTTATGGCTGCTCAGTAGAGAGCATTGTGTATGTCCTTTCAGTGTTGGATATACAGTGCCTTGCGAAAGTATTCGGCCCCCTGGAACTTTTCAACATTTTCCCACATGTCATGCTTCAAACATAAAGATAACAAATGTAAATTTTTTGGTGAAGAATCAACAAGTGGGACACAATTGTGAAGTTGAACGAAATTTATTGGTTATTTTAAATTTTTGTGGAAATTCAAAAACTGAAAAGTGGGGCGTGCAATATTATGCAACTTAACACTTTTGTGTGCCTCCTTTTGCTGCGATTACAACTGCAAGTCGCTTGGGGTATGTCTCTATCAGTTTTGTACATTGAGAGACTGAAATTCTTGCTCATTCTTCCTTGGCAAACAGCTCGAGCTCAGTGAGGTTTGATGGAGATCGTATGTGAACAGCAGTTTTCAGCTCTTTCCATAGATTCTCGATTGGATTCTGGTCTGGAGTTTGACTTGGCCATTCTAGCACCTGGATACGTTTATTTGTGAACCATTCCACTGTAGATTTTGCTTTATGTTTGGGATCATTTTCTTGTTGGAAGACAAATCTCCGTCCCAGTCTCAAGTCTTTTGCAGACTCCAACAGGTTTTCTTCAACAATGGTCCTGTGTTTGGCTCCATCCATCTTCCCATCAATTGTAACCATCTTCCCTGTCCCTGCTGAAGAAAAGCAGGCCCAAACCATGATGCTGCCACCACCATGTTTGACATTGGGGATGGTGTGTTCAGGGTGATGAGCTGTGTTGCCTTTACACCAAACATAACATTTGACATTGCTGCCATAAAGTTTGATTTTGGTTTCATCTGACCAAAGCACATTCTTCCACATGTTTGGTGTGTCTCCCAGGTGGCTTGTGCAAACATTAAACAACACTTTTTATGGATATCTTTGAGAAATGGCTTTCTTCTTGCCACTCTTCCATAAAGGCCAGATTTGTGCAGTGTACGACTGATTGTTGTCCTATGGACAGACTGTCCCACCTCAGCTGTAGAGCTCTGCAGTCCATCCAGAGTGATCATGGGCCTCTTGGCTGCATCTCTGATCAGTCTTCTCCTAGTTTGAGATGAAAGTTTAGAGGGACGGCCGGATCTTGGTAGATTTGCAGTGGTATGATACTCCTTCCATTTCAATATGACCGCTTGCACAGTGCTCCTTGGGATGTTTAAAGTTTTGGAAATCATTTTGTATCCAAATCTGGCTTTAAACTTCTCCACAACAGTATCACGGACCTGCCTGTTGTGTTCCTTGGTCTTCATGAAGCTCTCTGTGCTTCAAACAGAACCCTGAGACTATCACAGAGCAGGTGCATTTATACAGAGACTTGATTACACACAGGTGGATTATATTTATCATCATTAGTCATTTAGGACAACATTGGATCATTCAGAGATCCACAATGAACTTCTGGAGTGAGTTTGCTGCACTGAAAGTAAAGGGGCCGAATAATATTGCACGCCCCACTTTTCAGTTTTTGAATTTCCACAAAAATTTAAAATAACCAATACATTTCGTTCAACTTCACAATTGTGTCCAACTTGTTGATTCTTCACCAAAAATTTACATTTGGTATCTTTATGTTTGAAGCATGATATGTGGGAAAAGTTTGAATAGTTCTAGGTGGCCGAATACTTCCGCAATGCACTATACAAAAACTCTAATAAAATTCTGTCACTTTCTATCAGACAGCAAAATTCGAGCAAAAGAAATCTAAACATAAAAGGAAAGAAAGCATCACAAATTCCTGCAAGCTGGAAGAATAAAAAGAGACAAAGGACGAAAAAGAAGAAACCTGCGTCCTGAGTGCAATATGTTCTCTTATATAACATCAGTCACAGTCTGTCCTTATTTAGGAGTTTCTACTGTTTTTTTTTTTTTTTTTGTTCCTTTTCTGTTTGAAGATTTTTAATATTTTACTTGTGATTTGTAACTAATAAACCGTCTCCCCGCTCTTCTGTCCTGTGACTCAGCACTAGTGATGAGCGAGTATACTCTTGCTCGGGTTTTTCTGAGCATGCTCGGGTGTCCTCCGAGTATTTTGGCATGCTCAGAGATTTTTTTCGTTGTCTTATCTGCATGATTTGTGACTTGTAGACAGGCTGCATACATGTGGAAATTCCCTAACAAACAGGCATTCAACACATGTATTCAGGCTGTCTAGCAGTCGCAAATCATGCAGATGAGACGTCGAAAACTAAATCTCCGAGCACGCCAAATTACTCGGAGGACACCCAAGCATGCTCGGAAAAAGTCATCACTACTCAGAACCTGAAACATCTATGACTTTATACACATGGGTTTAGCACACTTCTAACAGGGCACTGTTAAATGACAAGTACTGAAGTCACATATTCAGCTGAGTGTAGTCCCATTCTGCCAACATGTGAGGAGGGGCTCTATGGACCATGACTGGCTCATGTGAAGAAATGCTGGCGAGGGAACAATCATTAGAAGCAGGAAAAATCTGCGTGTCTTAGGATATGAGCAACCTTGACAAGGACTAAATGACTGGGTCAGAAATCCTCCAAAACATCAGATCTTGTGGTGTTCCTGTTATATATTGGCTGCACCTGCCGAGGAGGGACAACTATGAACGGGTAGCCGGGTCATTTATGTCTAATGCTCATTGATGCGCATAAGTATTGTGTCACCTACACATCACACCTGTAGGAGCTTTTTGACATTCTAGATTATTAATAAGGAGTCTGTTCCACCTTCTTAGCCTCCTCACTTCTAGCAAGGCTTTCTGTAAAATTTTGGAGCTGTGTGAATTTTTGCCCATTCATCCAAAAAGAGCAATTTGTGAGGTCAAATGCTGATGTTGGGGAGAGGCCGGGCTCACAAT
This sequence comes from Dendrobates tinctorius, assembly GCF_039654945.1. Lineage (NCBI taxonomy): Eukaryota > Metazoa > Chordata > Amphibia > Anura > Dendrobatidae > Dendrobates > Dendrobates tinctorius. The sequence goes on from NW_027361707.1 coordinate 51,227,201, forward strand.
CTTTGTTCTTGTTCATCCCAAAGGTGTTGGATGTGGTTGATGTTGTGTCTCATGTTCTTCAACACCAAACTCCACCATCCATGACTCTTGAACCTTGCTTTATGCAATGGAACAATGTCATTGAGAACGAAAAAAAAAGGACCTTCCTCAAACTGTTCCCCCAAAGATGAAAGTATAAAATGATTCAGTAAGTCTTAGATCTAGGCCAAAAAAATAAAAAAATTGTATGGCATTATTCCTCCTCCACCAAACTATACAGCTGGCACAATGCATTTAGGCAGGTCTCAAGTGTGATCCACCACTCCACAGAACATATTTCCACTAATACAGAGTCCAGTTGCTGCTGCTTTACACCACTCCATCCGACACTTGGCATTGTGATTGGTGATGTAAGAGTTGCATGCAGCTGCTCGGCCATGTGAACTCTTTCGATGTGTTCTCAGCGCACAATTTCTGCTGATTATGATCTCAGGAGCTTTCAATCCCTTAAGTTACTGAGTCAATAGAGCATCGGTGATTTTTATGCACGATGTGTCTCCGTAATCAGTGAACCTGAAAGCTACCCCAAGTCCTTAAAGGGGAATGCAATGGATGGGGTCTATCTTTCTTGCGTAGTAAGGTCAATAGTGTAGTTAACACTGTATGGAGACCTGCTTGACATCTACGTTTAGGGTTTGTGTTTTTCTATTCTGTTACAATGGTGTTTTTCAGATTTCTGTCATGCTGTCCCTCACGTCACATGTTGCGCTACTTTTTATGGTAAAGACGATTACTTCTACCTCTGAGGCTCCAATGCAGATGTAAATGGAGCCTTTAGAAGTTATCTGTGGTCAGGTTTGCTAATAAAGTGATAAATGCCCTTTATCTAATCTGTCTTCACTATCTTATTTGATGTAACTTCAATAGCTGCAATAAAAAGACCAAAAGTTGGCATACGGTGGACTGATCGTAACACAATATTCAATGATATTACTCTAGGAACATTTCCAAGATATGTCTTCCAAAGAAAGCTTTGCATGATATTAACCCTTAACCTAGAGAATTAAACAGCACAAAGATGGCAAAGATGATGGGGATACAATTTTATGAGGATTCCACAGTGATGGGGATTAAACCGTGTGAAGATTACACTGAATGCTTAAGGGCTTGGTCCACCATCGTCCATACGCCTCTCAACATTGAACTTGCTGCACCAAATTATGAAGACCACAGTATGGCTAGACATGGAAATGATGGAATCAAAATATTCAAAACATCTTGGTTTATTCAGTATCAAGTATGAGTGTCACATGCATTAATGGTTTTCCGAGGAATGCTCTGCCCATGCAGAATGAATTTGGGCACTCAAGTTATTCAAAACCACTGCTGGCAGCCTCCTTGTGCAATTGTCAACCTATGAAGTCAGAGATTTGCTCGAAGGGAGACAAGGCCGGAGACTCTGCAGGTCATGGTAGCATGTTAAGCCCATGCAGACTGCTCACAGTAGAACGAGCGATGTTCAGGTTGAAAAACTGCTCCTGGGGCATTTTGGAGTAATGGTCATACATAGTTATAAAAAGTACTACACAGTGTTATTCCATATTAGTATGCCAATGTAGCAAACACTGAAATATATCCAAATATTGCGTATAGAATAAAAACGAGAAATAAAGTGGCCACGTTATAGAGTGGGGGAAATGAAAGGGACAAGTGAGAAAGTTGCATAAAATCGTCATTGTGGCCAACAGCATACTCATGCCGGGTCTCCCACATTGGTGTGAAGGTAATGTCCGTAGAGCTGTCCTGGGCTGGAAACTAAATGTCTTCAAAAAGATTTGTATCCCAGTCATCAGATGGCTCACTGGCCTTCATATGATTCAAGATCGGGTCAATGTTTTGTCTTACAGAAGTTGAGCCATCTGGACAAGCCCTTTCCATATCTTCTGTAAGGGCTTATGAATGTCATAGAGACTGGTACCATGAATGGGTCTCCTGTCTGTGCCAAAGTATTGAGCACACCGTCATTTTACTGCAAAGAATTACATCAGATGTTACTGTCCCAATGTATACTGTCTTCAGTGGATTTGGTATAAAGCCATGTTTAACAAGCTTTTCTGCCTTATGAACTTCATGCAGTGGCATTGTGAGTCCCTGAATCTTTGCAGTATGGAGTCGCAGAGGATGTTTGGTGCATCTATATAGCTTCTAGCACATGTATTGACCATGTACATGAAGACTATAAATACATAAAAATTGTATCCTTTACGTACAATACCATTTATATGATAATACTGGCCCCCTCTTTTGTGGTAGATGGCCTTTGGGTCTCCTCACACATCAGGATTTAGATGACAGTGCCTCATCTTAAGTATACCCTAGAGACGCAATAAATGGTCAATGTTTCAACCAATCTACCATAAAGCAATAGAACAAGTGAATATAAGAAACTTTGTAATATATATTCATCAATGAATTCTGCTTTTTTTCTCCACTAATTAGCCACTTTCTCTCCCCTTGTTTCCTGAACTCACCATCCACTCTGAAATCTTGCTTAAATCTGTCTTGTTCCGTACAATAATTATTTCAAGGTCATTCAAGGAGATTTCAGATGCCTATTGAAGTCTTTGAAGAGAAGAAGTGAAGCTTCAGAGTGAAACTAACAGCAAGACTGATATCCATTCTGAGCTGGATTCACAGCACAACACTGCTCAGTACTGCTGCATTATGTCTCACAGTTTGTTGTGCTTCTGAATACACTGGTATATAAAAGTTTGGGCACCCTTGGTCAAAATTACTGTTCTTGTGAACAGTTAAGCAAGTTGAATATGAAATGATCTCTAACGATAAAGATGACACATTTTCTTTGTATTTTAGGCAAAAAAAAATACTTGTCATTTTTTACATTTTAAAAATTACAAAAAGGAAAATGAGCTGTTGCAAAAGTTTTTGAACCCTAGGAGATTTCTCTGTTCAGCTAACTTTGAATAAGGTTCCAGACCTTAATTAGACTGTTAGGGTTTTGGCTTGTTCACAGTCATTGTTAGACCCAGGTGATACAAATCTTCCAGCTTTATAAAAACCCAGCCTCTATCCTTGTGCCAAAAAACAGCAGCCATAGGTTCTTCTATGCAGCTGCTAGCACACTGAAAATGGTGGAGGCCCACAAAACAGAAGGCCATAAGAAGATGGCAAAGCATTTTCAATTTGCAGTTTCCTCAGATTGAAATGTAATTAAGAAGTGGAAGTTAACTGGAACAGTGGAGTTCAAGATAAGGTCTGGAAGACCAAGCAAAATTTCAATGAGAGCTCCTCATAGGAGAGACTAATCATAACCCCCACTTGACTGCAAAAGATGTTCAGAAAGATTTAGCACATTTTGGAGTTGTGGTACTTTGTTCTACTGTTCGTAGATACATGCACAAATATGGCCTTCATGGAAGACTTTTTAATATACGTCCGCTTTCCTGTTCGGGTTCACCAGTCAAATCTGGTTGAAAGGCTGCAGCACAGCTAATCAACAAGCTTTTAAACAGTGGGCACTTCCTGAGTCATCACAGTCATGCCAAGTATTGGCATGGCTGTTTTTGGCCAGCACACCACGTGACCCTGCCTACATAAAGGCCAGATCACAAGTGCCGTCGCCATTTTGCTCTTACTAGTGTAGGGATAGAATGCAGCTGGAGTGAGGGACAGATTCTGACTGAAAAAAGGCCGCTGTGTGTATTCTGCAACCCATATCTGTGGAAGTACTGGGCCAAAAAAACACTGTGCACTTCGCCCTCCCTGCCTGTGGCATCTTCTGTCTCATTGGCATTTGTAGTTCAAAGAAATAATTTTTATGGACCAGTGTGAGTTTTCTAGTACTTTAAAAAAAAAATCATTGGCATCAGCCGTCCCGTTGCCATTTCTGGGTAAAGAAATAATTTTTCTGTACCAGTGTGTGTTTACCCCTGAAGAAGACCTTGCGAAACGTGCGTTTTGGTATGCTGGAGAACACTTAGGAACATTTGAAATACACAAGGATTCCTTTATTATTAATACCTACTGGGTTCATATTCTTTTTCTGGATCACATGCATGGATGCAGCACTATTTGTATCATAAAGCTATAGCGATTTTTATTATATAAATCCCCAGATATATTAATGCACGCTGCACTTTACAATTTACACTATATCCTTTTCCTTTTTCGAGCTATTTATGCTAACCTCACTGAGCATTATATTGGTACTTAAATAAAATGTATGAATTTTTCTTTGAAGTTCTGTTGACTTCTGATAGAAAATATATGCGTTATTGAGTCCTCTTCGTAATTAACCCATTATATTTATGATCCTGAAATTCTTTTGAGTAAATCATTTTTATGTAGCTGTGTGTGTTTTCTAGTACTATTGAAAATAAATAGGCCTCAGCTGTCTCATTGCAATTTGTAGGCCCCCAAAAAATGTTATGGACCGGTGTGTGTTTTCCAGTTGTCTGGGAAATAAATAAATGGCATCAGGCGTCTCATTGACACTGGTAGGCCGAAAAATAATTTTTATGGACTGGTATCTATTCTAGTACTTAAAAAAAAAATAATTGGCATCAGTTACTTGCCATTTTTATGCCCCTCCCCCCATTTTTTTTTTATCCGATGTGTGTTTTCTAGTACCTGTATGACGAGGCATCTGAATTCCAAGCACTAGATGCAGTGGAGTACACATCTTAAAAATCTGAGTCTCATCCTGCTCCCTTTTCTATGGTGTTAGCCTCTTCCTCCTGCTCATGATGAGCAGAGCCACCTGCCTCCCCCCAAAGAGAAGATATGAACGCATCACCACCACCAGTGTCAATAATCATCTCCACATTGTCTCATGGAAATGTTCAGCTTTCCAAACTCTCGAGAAAGTCATTCAGGACCTTAGCCACCCACGAGCCATGGTCCTGAATGACAGCATTTCCAAATAACTGGCCTTTGAAATGCTGCCATTCCGGTTGGTGGAGACAGATAGTTTAATAAAATTGATGGCGGTGTGTGTGTCCCACAATTTGTTGTTCCCAGCCGCCACTACTTTTCCAGGCTTGTTATCCCTATCCTGCACACACATGTTGTGGACAAAATAAGATGTGCACTGTGCAACGCCATTATTGCTAAGATCCACATATCCTCCAATATGTGGACCAGTAAGCACAGCCAGGGACGTTACATCTCCCCAAACTGCCCACTCGGTAAATGTACTGGTGGCTGGGACAGAGTCAGAAGGCGTTCTAGCTCATGTCCTACCATCACCTAGGATTGCTGAATGTTTACCTGTCCCGGTTGCCTCCTACTCTGCTTCCTCCACCGCCTCCTCATCTGGTCACAGTAAGATCTGCACCACCAACTTCAGCACAGCCAGGGGGAAACAACAGCAGGCTGTTCTTAAACTCCTCTGTTTGGGGGACAAATCCTACAATGTGCATGAGCTGTGGAATTGGATCAAACAGATGAGTGGTTGGTGCTGATGAACGTCAAGTCCGGCCTTGAGGTGTGCTATCATGAACAAAATCTAGTAGCAGATCTGGGCCTAGCTAGTTTGATGCTCATCTCTTGCCTGGCTCCTGTGCTGAACTTGGTGGCACAGAGCTTCCTGAAAAAACTACCCATACGTCGGAGATGCTGCTGAAAGTGTGGCCAGTGTATGCGCACTTTTAACATTCTCACCCTGCTGCTGCTCACCTGTCTGTGCTGCAACGCTGCAATGTCACTTCTGCCTTCCCGCTCACTGGCTCATATGTGACGTACCAACGAGGTGGAACTCCATCTTGCATGTGCTGGAGAGACTAGCATGCACAGCTGAGTCGCTCTGCAGAACAACACTTCACCACCAGTAAGTGGGCCTGCATATGGAACGTGTGTGCTGTGTTATGATTCTTTGAATTTTCCACCAGTATGGTCAACGCTGATGTCTCCATCATCAGTGTTAGAATTCGACATATATGCCTGCTGCAGAAAACAATTCAGGCCATGATGAATGAGGTGGTGGCACACAAGAAAGAGGAGCAGGGCCAATTCACAACATTATCAGTCCTGTCGTCCACAAATGGGTGGTCTACTGTCCCAAAGAGGATGAACAACCATGTTCACAGCAGGGTGGCACTCAAATCAGCTCACTGGTGGTCATTATAGCCTGACTGGGGCACCGAGACCATACACCTTCCACTGAGGACAGCGCTTCGTTGCCTCTGGGCAGCCTGGCACACACGAGCCAATACATGCTGTTGGATCCCTGCTACAAGGACAACATACCATCATTACTCCCGTCACTGGAGAGTGATTGCAAAATGCCTCACTACAAAAACACGCTGTTAGAGAAGCTACTGCTGGTTTTCCCATCTGACAATGGAGGTTCAGTGGAAGACTAGAGTCGGAGGAGGAGGGCGTCAACACAGCTGCAGCACCTCGGAAGGCAGGGTTTAGCATGGCCGAAATGTGGAAAAACTTTTCTCAGCATGCCACAACATCCGTCAACACCATCTGATATGGTACATATTAGCAGGAAGCAGCGTCTCCACGTACTGGCCTGCCCTTCGGCAACTGTATTGTCGGAACTTGTGTTCAGCACAGCAGGTGGTGTCATCATAGACAGGATCATCTGCCTGGCCACATCCAATGTGGGCAAGCTAACATTCCAATAACAGCAGCATATTTTGGCCATCAATATCAACTAATACCTCACATATTTTTGTATGTGTTTTTTGCACTTTATTTTTCAGGGTGTAGCTGGGACCATTTGACTCTGTAAACTGTGGTGTCTCTTCACACGGGATGCTTAGGATAGCACTGGGAAGCCCGCCTGATCTAAAGGTATGGGCGTCACCAATAGGCTGTAAGCCAGATGCTCTGCATCACCTGTATGTGAACAGCGCCGCATACAGACCTTTTTTGTGCACTAATATGCCAAGCAACCACCCCCTCCATGGATTGGCAGGCTGAGAGTGGCTGTCTCATCGGCATTCTTGCACCTGTGTTAAATGAGTCCACTGCATCCTGTTAGTGCATTTGTTTGGAGGCCTGGGCAGGTAAACATCTCTGCCTTTTTTCTGCTGTTATTTAAATTTTTTGGAGGATTTTTAAGTCCTCTTTTTGTGACTTTGCTGTGTAGTGTCAAGCTAATATTCCTTAAAATGAACCAAGCGTGGATCCAACAGGATTTGTACATACTTTTGGATGACCAGAAATCTATAACCGCCGCACCCAGCTAGTCTCCAACTCTATTTGCCATTCATTTAATTTGAGTGTCTCCTTTTCAAATAAAAAATCCAATAAACTGTTGACTTCCTCCTCCTTCGCCTTTTCCACATATACCGCCACCTCCTCCTTCTGGACCTCTGCCGTCTGGTTGTAAGTCAGTTCCCTAAACAAAAAAAACACAAACAGTGTTGGATTACTCCTCCCTTGCCTCTTCCACTTACACTGCCATGTCCACCATTTCCTCCACTTGGACCTACGCCTCGTGGTTCTAGATAGCTAGTTTTAGTTTTGTTAAATCTAGATTATTTTAAATCAGTTTAATAAAAAAGTAAGAAAAAAATCACAAAAAAACAAACAAATGAAAACAAAATACAAAAATAATAAAAATAAAAAAACAGAGTGCTGGATTACTCCTCCCTTGCCTCTTCCACCCATTCGGCACGTGTACCTCTTTTTCCACTTGAATCTATGCCTTCTGGTTGTAGATTGGTAGTTTTAGTTTCGTAAATTCTAGATTTTTTTAAATAAAAAAATGAAAAACCGTGAACAAAATGCACAAATTTGACTCAAATTTCTTCATTTACAACTCCCAACATGCCTGTCACTGTATCACAGTGAGCATGTTATCTCAATGGGCCAAAATTTTACACCAAGGGAGGAGGCCGGAAAACCTCTTCGACCCTCTGATCACCACCGCCCAATAAGGATAAAGCATGTTCAACCTCTTCTTGCAAACCATTTAGCTGAATGTCGTTACTGATAGCATTCAAATGAACGACATTGGCTACCAAAAGATCTTTATTGTCACTCTCCAACATACAATGCCGAATGGCCACCCCTCCTCTAGAACGCACAAAACGGAACACCTTCATGTTGAGCAATATCCGAGACCTCTCTAGGGCCTCCAAATCATGTGCTCCCCTCCAACATCTCCAAGGTACTACCTCGGAACAAACCAAAAAGCATTTCTGAGGAAACAATCTTCTAAATCTTGTACAATCTGATTTTATAATACCAATGAGTTCTGCCAACTTTAGTTTTCCCAAATCTTTACCCCCTGTGGGTATAACTAAAACAACTGGATTCGTGCACATCTTGCTTATTGTCTCTATCCTACCAAGCATCTGAAACCACCTCAGACCGTGATAACCTTCCCAATGAAAAACGGCATCAACTTGACCTAGATTCAGGCCCAAAGGGCACATGCTCTCCCATCTCTCTGCCCAATCTATAAACAAATGGCCGATGATCCATATATGAGGCATTGATGTATCTGAAAGATAACCCAAAAAGAAAACTTACAATCTCCCATTTACAACAAGTCCGGTCTCGCATATGTAAGGAAACACAAAGACTTCCAACGACCCAACTTCTTTATTGCCTCCTCTGCCAAACATAAGGCATTAGCCTTGGTGGCTGCTCCTATCCTGATAGAATGCGTCCCAAACTGTGACGCAGCCTTACCAACCTACTTTAGGTATGAATTGAATATGACTTTAAGCTGATATAATATCAGCAAAGTGCTAGATTCATGAACAAAAATTGCGCACACGCATGGCGCCTAAACATGTATTCTTTAACTACTTGAACTGGGCAAAATAGACTGTCTAATGCCTTTATTGTAAGCCAAAATCCTTTTTCTTTTTGATCTGTTTTTAACTTACGTACATAAACATTTTAACAACCTTGTCGAATGATAATGTCACCTGCTGCCAAACCGCCCACGCACTATGTGCTCGGTGCAACCAACTTACAGACATGCAATGCAGCGAAAAAAGTCAGCGAAAAAGCCGTTAAAAACAAGCCCGTTTCGAAGGGGCTGTGAGTAACCGCCTTTAAGCAATTAATGAGATGTTTTAATAAAGCAAAAGACACCGGATGTCTCTTGTCCTGCGATTGCTTTTCCTTCTTTCAACCTTTTACAATCTGTCCGATAGTAAATTCCTTCGTTATGTCTCTACAACCCCAAAGTTTAGCATGAAAGCTACACCTGACTGCCTTGTTTGTACACTAAAATCCGACATACCTCTTTTCCTCCAAGCTTCCAACAATGACAGAGTAGTTTCTATGTGAGAGCTATCAATCACAAGAAAATTCCCGCATCATACATCAACCATTCACTCCATGCAGTGCCATAACTCTGCCATGTCGAACGAGCCACCGACATTTCAACTAAGTGTGCCAGCTCGACTCTACGATGATCCACAAGTGGTCCAGGCAAACTAAACATGTTTCTTCCGCCCGTGGATGTAGCTTCCTGAAAAGTTCCATCTGGAAACGAGACAGTGCATCCGCGACTTTATTATCCACACCCGACACGTGACTCGATCTAAACCATATATTCAGCTGAAGGCACCTAAGCACTACATGCCTTAGGAAAGCAAACAGCGGCAAAGAAGATGATAAAGAAATAATAGTGTTAACTACAGCGAGTTTATCGGACCAGAAACGGATACGTCTTTTTTAAGACCTGACCCCAAATCTCAATATCCACAATGATGGGAAACAGTTCTAACAAACTAAGATTCTATATTAGAAGCATGTCATGCCACGCAGACGGCCAATCTGACCTGCACCACTGTGAACCGAGAATTGCACCCAACCACAACGACCCGACGCGTCTGTAACTAACTGCAAGTCAAAATTCGACACTTCGTCTTACGTCACTGGGACGTTCATTAACCATTGTGGTGCATGCAAAGATCATTTCATCTTTATCTTGATTATCTGTTCACAAAAGCAGTAATTTTGACCAGTGGTGCCCAAACTTTTACATGCCACTGTATGTGCCATATATACAGCCAGAAGAGCAGGAATGCCTCATGTCTCTGTGTGTGTTGCGTATAGGAGAAATGATACCAAATAATCTCCACACACTAATTCAGACACAACTAAAATTAGAGACAGAGTCCACAGCAGGGAAAGCCGGTGAAAAATGGAGGACACAATTCTTGGTGCATCAGCATAAATTTAGATCATGTGATTATGATTAAGGTTATTTTGTCAGGACCTCATCTTTTTACGGTAAAGGGACCAATGTGGGTGTGATAAGAACTGTGCTCACTCGGGGTAGGTCATCTTGTAATGTGGTAATTGTAAAGTCACATTCATACATTAATACTTATACATAATGTCCAAGTGTAGTTTTGTGGATAGTATTGACCATCTTTAATCTTCAGTCTCTATGTAAAAAACAATCAGTCGGTCTGTATAAATGCTTTACCACATTGATTGCTGCTAGTGATGGGCGAGCACTAAAATGCTCGGGTGCTCGTTGCTCGGGTCAAGCAAATTGGAATGCCCGGGTGCTCGACCCGAGCAACGAGCCCAATGTACGTCTATGGGAAACTCAAGCACTTTTCTGGCGCCCCCCGGCGGTCTGCAGAAGGACTAGAAATTGCAGAAATCAATGGGAACAGTGCTTAAATAACATGGGAACAGCATGGGCAAGACCCCTGGAAACATTTCTGACTCCCAGGTCACTGCTGTGAACAATGTTGTCAGAGTCTTATCCCACTTTTACAGACTCACCATAAAACAAACAAAAACAAAATCAAAATTGATTTTCCTGGGAAATATGTTAAGGAACATCCTTTCCAGGGTAAAGACTTGTATACTGTATAAAGCAAAATAAATAACCAGAAATAAAAATGCTCCTCCACATCTTGGGCTATGTTCACATATAGCGTTTTTGGTGTGTTTTTGAACTTTAGCATTGCTTTCAACCAAGACAAATGCATTCACTGGGAAATGTCATTTTAAAACCTTATCTGGCCATGTGGTGTGTGACACATCATCACACACATCCTGTTTCATTTATGAAGGAGGGACTATGAACGTCACAAAGTCTATTTTTATAGAGACATCAGGCGGCCTTTACTATACTTAAAGGGCCAGCAGTTGGCCCTTACTATTCTTAGAGAGCCATCAGCCGGCTATGCTTTGTTAGTTTCCATTATTAAACGGTCTCCTATACTATTATTGCCTATGCAGTGAGTGGCAAGGCTGCCGAAAATTTGGACGCACCCTATTACCCCTTTGAAGAGATGTACAGGAGGGACTCCTGAAAACAGTGTTCCCATTATTAGGAAGTGTTTGCCTATGCAGTGAATGCAAGGGCTGCCAACAATTTGGAATCACTCCAATGCCCCTTTGCAGAGATGTAGACAAGGTCCTCATGAAAAAATGTTCCCATTATTAGTAAGTGGGTCTCCCATAGTGTTTCCCTATGCATTGAATGGCAGGGCTGCCCAAAATTTGGACGCACCCCAATACCCCTTGGAAGAGATGTGGAGGAGGGCCTCATGAAAAAATGTTCCCATTATTAGGAAGTGGGTCTCGCATAGTGTTTGCCTATGCAGTGAATGCATGAGCTGCCAAAAAATGTGGAGGCACTCCAATGCCCCTTGGAAGAGATATGAAAGATGGCCTCATAAAAAATATTCCCATTAGAAAGGAGCGTGTCTCCTATACTTGTAATGCACATGCACTAAGTGTATGGGCTGATAAACAATTACCCCTGGGGGGTATACATACTGTATGCAACTTTTTTTACGGGCATCATAAACACCCTTTAAAAAAATTATGTGGGTGTTGCATCACGGACCACAGTCACCCTGGTGACATGGTGGTGGAGGATGAGGAGAAGAAGGAGGGCAACAGCAAATAGCCAAAATCCGGAAGCGTATACCCATGTGTGGGTGTGAAGAGGTGCATGGGAATAGACCTCCCATAAAAAAGACACTGGATTTGAGTTTATGTTATGCTGCTATCATTCGGTGGTGTTGAGAAGTCTTGCCCAATGCAGCCCTTGTTCATTTTTATAAGAGTCAGCCTGTCAGCATTTTCAGTTGACAGGCGGATGCGCTTATCAGTTATTATTCCACCAGCGGCACTAAAAACCCGCTCTGACAAAATGCTAGCGGCAGGGCAGGCCAGGACCTCCAAGGCATAGCAAGCCAGTTCATGCCATGTGTCCAGCTTGGATACTTAATAATTATAAGGCACAGAGGAATCACAGAGGATGTTGGTACGGTCAGCAAGGTACTCCCTCAGCATCTTCCCAAACTTTACACTCTTTGTGAGGGTACCCCGCGCCTCAGGACCTGTGCAATGGGAGGGTCTGAGAAAACTCTCCCAGAACTTTGACAGTATTCCCCTCCCTCTGCTGGATTGGAGTTGTGTCCCTCTCGCCTGTACTCCTTGGTTGTCCAACAAACTGTGACCTCTGCCGCCAACGTTTTCAGATGGGAATTTTTTTAATAATTCCGCAACAAGGGCCCTCTGGTACTATCCCATTTTAGCAGAGCTGTCCGCCTCGGGAATAAGAGATAGAAAGTTCTCCTTGTAGCGTGGGTCTAGAAGTGTCACCAACTAGTAATGACTGTCACCCAAAATTTGGAGAACGCGAGGGTCACGGGAAAGGCAGCGTAACATAAAATCAGCCATGCGTGCCAGACTGCTAACAGGCAAGACTTCCGTGTCCTCACCAAGAAGACGACTGACCATGCTCTCCTCCTCCTCCCTGTCCTCAGGCCATCCACGCTGAACAGACGGTATGACAGTTGTGCAGGTAGTACCGTCTATAGCACATGAAACTAGCTCCTGTTCTTCCTCCTCTTCATCATTGTCAACCAAACCGCTGAACCACGCGATTAAGCACATGTGCCAGGAATGGTATGTTTGTGAGGTTGCCTCGCCTCACTAGGTTCTGGACATTGTCACACATGACCATGCCTGGCTGTAGGTTCAGCGGTGTCAGCCACAGATCTGCTTGCTCTTTCAGCGCTGTCCACAACTCTTCAGCATTGTGCAGTTTGTCACCTAAGCATATTAGCTTCAGCACAGCCTGTTGCCGCTAAGCTGAAGCAGTGCCGCGGTGCTTCCAGCTTGTGACTGATGTGGTCATTTCAGAGATGGAAGCTGAAGAGGAGGAGGAGAAGGATGTGGTGCAGGAGCTGTTGACAGTGGGGGCAACCCTGATTGACCTAGGGCTTGCAATACTCGGCGTCGGGAGGACGAGTTCCATCCCAAGGTCCGACTGGGTCCCGACTTCCACTATGTTAACCCAGTGTGCCGTCAGCGAGATGTACCGACCCTGCCCACAAGCACTTGTCCATGTGTCAGTGGTTAGGTGGACTTTCCCAGTAACTGCATTGTTGAGGGCACGGCTAGTGTTGTGGAGCATGTGCTTGTGTAATGCAGGCACGGCACACCGGGAGAAATAATGGAGGCTGGGGACCGAGTATCGAGGGACGGCCGCTGCCATCAGGTTGCGGAAAACTTCCGGCTCCACGAGCCTAGAGTGCAAGCAGTCGTGAAATGTGGGAATTTAGTAGTGTGGCCTGTGGGGCATTGGCTGCGTATTTGCGCTTGTGTTCCAAGGACTGGGGTAAGGACAACTGAATGCTGCACTGGGACAAGGACGTGGACATGCTTGCTGATGGTGCTAGTTGAGTGTGTGCAATGACAGATGCAGGGTAGAAGGCATCTTAGCATGCACCATGGACAGGGGATTGGCTTACATGTACAACAGCGGAAGAAGCAGTGGTGTCACCCGCAGACTCTGTTCCTGGACCCTGGAGTTTGGCCCACAAAGTCGGGTGCTTTGCTGCCATGTACCTGATCATGCTGCTGGTGGTCAGGCTGGTAGTTTTGCTACCCCGCTGATGCTGGCTTTGCACTTGGTGCAAATGGCCTTTTTGGGGCTATCGGCAGAGTCTTTAAAAAAGCTGCGGAATATGTTGGCGCTATATAAATAAAGATTATTATTATTATTACTATTATTAAAAATCAACCAGACTCGAGAAAACCTAGCAGTTGTACTGGCAACTTCCGTCGTGCTGGTGTTATGGGGAACGGTTGCCCGCTTTATGTCTGCGGCCAACAGACTGCTTCTTCCAGCCTGTTGGGGTGCTATGCCTCCCTCCCCCTGTGTGCTGCTGTCCTCGCTCTGCATGTCCTCCTGCCAGGCTGGGTCAGTTAATATTCATCCACCACCTCGTCTTCCACTTCCGCACCCTGGTCCTCCTGACTTTCTGGCAATTGTGTCTCATCTTCATCCACTTCTTGTGACACTTTCCCACCGTCACCTTCATGTGACCATGGCTGCTCAAATATTTGGGCATCGCTACATGCGATCTCCACTTGCCCCGCTTCAAGTGGACCTGGCGAGAGGCTCGAATCTATAAATGGAAAAGTGAACAGCTATTCGGAGTGTCTAAGTGTGGGATCAGCTGTTTCTGGGCACTCGGCATGGTGGGAGGAAGGAGGATCAGGGTGAGGAACATTCGGTTCAGACTCACGGCTACTGAGACTTGAACGTGTGGAAGACAGGGTGGTGGTGGTCACAAAGTGGCTGGAAGCATTATCCGCTATCGAGCCAACAACCTTTTTACACTGCTCTGGGTTCAATAGTGGTATGCTGCGGTCCCGTATTAACTCGGACAGGAAGGTCGGGCGTGAAGATGTGAGTGTTTCTTGTGGCACAATTTCAGCTTGCCCACGGGCTCGGCCTCTGCATGCACCATCACCATGACGTCCAGTTCCCCGTCCCTTGCCACGCCCCTTTCCCAATTTAAATGGAGGACAATATTTTCCACGTTCACTACAAATGGCTGAATTGGCCTGTAGGCAGCTATTTTTAACAGCAAACTGGTGTCAATAACTTTACTAACACACTGCAGCAAAATTTAAATGGAGGGCAGAAATGGCAGATTTTGCACTTATATGTGATCCGTCTGTTGGACAAACCACAGTTTTAAATAGATGGATTTTTAGCACTGTAATAGGGAAAGGATCTGGCTGTATTTTGCAGTGCCAACAAGCAAATGGAGCAGAAAAACGGTGTTCTCTGGATTGCTTTTTAAGCAAATAGTCATGATTAAGATCCAAAAAAAATTATTCCTGGCATCTGATAACTGGGGCTATGTCTAGAAATATCTGTAAAAGCAGCAGCAACTGGAATGGACCCTCTTGCACCGCAGTCTTCCACATACACTGCCTTATCACTGATATCTATGCAGATTTATTAGTCCTCAGAAGGACTGTTAGTTGAGATGGATATGTGTATAATATATGGTATACCCACTCTAAGTAAGAACTAAGTAAATCTCTCCCTAGCTCAGCAGCATCTCTCCCTACACTGCCTGATTCCCGAGTAGACTGTGATGAGCATGAAGGTGCCAGGTCTGATATAGACCGGATGATGCTGTGCAGCCATCCAATCACTGTAATGCCACAACCAACATGACTGCGGCATTACAGTGTGTTGCAGACAATTCCTGCATGTTCATTGGTTCTCTAAAGAGCACCAAACATGCAGGGCGGGGACTCGAGCTCCCACCGAGCAACCCCAGAAATACTCGGCGAGCTCTGAGCATCTCGAACAATGAAATGCTCGGGCGAGTACCAAGTAGTGGCAAGCATGCTCGCTCATCACTAACTAATGCCCCTTTCACACGTCATTGTCTCCAGTACATATGTTCACAGTTTCCGCATGAAGTGGAGACACTTACAGACGTAGATCCATTTAAATCTTTGTGTCTGCGCACAAAAACACATAGGCATGTCAGTTTTTGCGGTCAGCAAGGTCCGCAATATGTCCCACACATGTGCACACTGATAACACATGGATGACATCCGTGTGTCATCAGTATGACGGTCACGATCCAGCTGTTGGGTGACCCAGGACCAGGGGCTTCTTCCCTGTCCCTACCACTAGGGGGACCCCTAGCTTGCTCGATTCCCCGGGATACTTCTGAAGGGATACTTGCCTTGCCTTATCTCCTGAATCATCTGTTCTCTTCTCCCACCCAGGGAAGAGAGTGCTACTGTTCACCGCAGTACACCAACCCGATGACCAAGGCAACAAAAAAGGGTAAACTGAAAACACCAAGCATACAAATATTCACTAACATATAACAGAGGAATGCACTGGGGAGTGGTGAATGGGGGAATAACCAAAGTAAGAGGAGGAAAGGGAATTATCACACTTACAAATAATGCAACATTCACAGATAACTCCTCCAAAATTTTTTCTCATATAAACACCTCTCCTCCAAGTGATGCAGCAAAAGCTATTTCTGACATGGGTTTGAATCAGGACCCACATTATAAACGCGATTAGCGTGGCTAACTGAGCTCAGTCGAGAGCTCATACTCCCAGAGCTTCCAACATGGCCGATTAACCCCTGTTCTGCTAAATGAAATAAAAGCCATTTAAAAAGGAGAAGTGCTTCTTTACAGCGCAGGAGTTGGAGCAATCAGATGCTGCGGTTTTCTGCTGTGATAACCCCATGACAGTATCTCCCCTTCTACGAGGGACCTCCAGAACCTCAGGACTGGATCAGTCTGACTGCATGAATGTCAGATGCTGGTACCCACATCCTCTCCTCAGGACCGTACCAACCTCCAATGTCAAAATGAGGAAATGGTTGCACTCAATTGCATTAAGGCATGTCAATGTGAAATACATGAAGTGTGAATAGCGTAATGGCTTTTGAAATTTTGGAAAAACAGATGAGATGCTTTGCTGACTTTTTAGTATGCACTTGTTCAGACTAGTTCTTGATGTGCCGTCAATTTTCTGTTATTTGTATGCCAACCTCCAATGTACCAGATATTGAAGTGACCAACGAAATAAACGAGAATCCATGATTTTTGCAATCTCAGACTCCCATGTTTCCATCGACAATGACAGGAGATGATGGTAGTGGTGATGGTATCGAAAAAGTAACTTATTTTTAGAGGAGAGATCGATGAAATACATTATGAATCCTAGAGGTGGGCGGGTAAAACAAGGCGGAATGCTACAGGATTGATGATGGCTATGATCTTATTAGGACAGATAAACTTGGGACCCAGTTTCCAAGATGGAACCTTCAACGTAATGTTCCTAGAGGACAACCACACTAAGTCATCAACACACAGGTCCCAAATGTCTCTGATCAGCCACACACTTATGCAGTGAGGAAAAAAAGTATTTAGTCAGCCACCAATTGTGTAAGTTCTCTCACTTAAAAAGATGAGAGAGGCCTGTAATTGACATTATAGGTAGACCACAACTATGAGAGTCAAAATTGAGAAAACAAATCCAGAAAATCACCTTGTCTGATTTGGTGAGATTTATTTTGCAAATTATGGTGGAAAATAAGTATTTGGTCATTAACAAAAGTACATCTCAATATTTTGTTATATATCCTTTGTTGACAGAGGTCAAACATTTTCTGTAAGTCTTCACAAGGTTGGCACACACTGTTGGTGGTATGTTGGCCCATTCCTACATGAAGATCTCCTCTAGAGCAGTGATGTTTTGGGTCTGTCGCTGGGCAGCACGGACTTTCAACTCCCTCCAAAGGTTTTCTATGGGGCTGAGATCTGGAGACTGGCTAGGTCACTCCAGGACCTTCATATGCTTCTTACGAAGCCACTCCTTCATTGCCCTGGTGGTGTGCTTGGGTTCATTATCATGCTGAAAGACCCATCCACGTTTCATCTTCAATGCCCTTGCTGAGGGAAGGAGGTTTGCACTCAAAATCTCATGATACTGTACATGGCCCCATTCATTCTTTCATGTACACGGGTCAGTCATCCTTGTCCCTTTGCAAAGAAACAGCCCCAATGCATGATGTTGCCACCCCCATGCTTCACAGTAGGTATGGTGTTCTTTGGATGCAACTCAGCATGCTGTCTCCTCCAAACGTGATGAATTTTGTTTCTACCAAACAGTTCTACTTTGGTTTTATCAGACCATAAGACATTCTCCCAATACTCATCTGGATAGTTTGTTCTCTAGCAAACTTCATACGGGCCCGGACATGTACTGGCTTAAGCATGGGGACACTTCTGGCACTGTGGGATCTGAGTCCCTGGCGGCGAAGTGTGTAGCCTTTGTTATAGTGGTCCCAGCTCTATGCAGGTCATTCACTAGGTTCCCCCCGTATGGTTCTGTGATTTTTGCTCACCGTTCTTGTGATCATTTTGACCTCATGGGGTGAGATCTAGCACATGAAGTGCTCTAAAAGTTCCTGGTAGAAGGCTGCACTGACTTTGGTCTTGATAAAACACAGTGGACCTACACTGGCAGATGACATGACTCCTGAAACCATCATTGATTGTGGATACTTCACTCTAGACCTTGGAAATCAAAGTCCCAGAGTCTGAAGGAAGAGGAAGAGTGGAGAGACAGATAATCCAAGTTGCTTGAGGTCTAGTGTGATGTTTCCACAATCAGTGATGGTTTGGGGAGTCATGTCAACTGCTGGTACATGAACATTGTGTTTTACCAAGACCAAAGTCAGTGCAGCCGTCTACCAGGAAATTTTAGAGCACTTCATGCTTCTCTCTGACGACAAGCTTTTTGGAGATGGAAATTTCATTCTCCAGCAGGACTTGGCACCTGTCCACACTACCAAAAGTACCAATACCTGATTTAAAAACAACAGTATCACTGTACTTGATTGGCCAGCAAACTTGCCTGACCTTAACCCTATCGAGAATCTATGAGGTATTGTCAAGAGGAAGATGAGAGACACCAGACCCAACAATGCAGATGACCTGAAGGCTTTTATAACAGCAACCTGGGCTTCCATAACAGCTCAGCAGTGCTACAGGCTGATCACCTCCATGTTTTGCCGCATTGATGCAGTAATTTATGCCAAATTAGCTTCGACCAAGTATTGAGTGCATTCACTGAATATACATTTCAGTAGGACAACATTTCGGATTTTAAAATAATTTTTTCAAGCTGGTGTTATAAAGTATTCTAATTTACTGAGATAATTAATGACTTTTTGGTTTTTATTGGCTGTAAGCCATAATTATCAACATTAACAGAAATAAACACGTGAGATAGATCACTCCGTTTGTAATGATTCTATATAATATATGACTTTCACTTTTTGTATTGAAGAACTGAAATTAACTTTTTGGTGATATTCTAATTTTCTGTGATGCACCTGTTCATGTCAGAGGAGAGAGAAATGATGCCGATGCCCCCCGAGAACCCCTAATATCTCGGCCATCCCCGGGCCCTTCTGATCTGTCCCCTAGCCCGGCGTCATCTTCCTGGGAAAAAATATTGCGGGCGCATACACAGTGAGCCCGCTGAGATCTGCTGGATGGTCCTATTGGTTCCTTTTGATCACTGTGATAGACCCCATCACAGTAAATAAAAAAAATTGTGAATCAAATACCCCTTTGTCATGATGCTACACAATGAAGCAGTGTGTTTCATATGGGCAGTCCAGACTTGTTTAAAGGCAAAGTAATCTTAGTGTATGTAAACTTTTGACTTTGCAGTAAGTAATAAAAATGCCTTAAAACATTCTCTCTCTCTCATTATTCTGGCATTTGGCAAATATTAATAATTATGGTAATCCTGATTGACCTAAAACGAGAAAGGTTTATTCTGATTTCATTTCAGATGTGTCTTTTTATATAGCGTATGTAAACTTATGGTTTCAACTGTACATAGAAAAGAACCCGAGTCCAGAAGTTAAAGAGTCAATTTTTAACCAGCTATGTAATGAATTGTGAGGAGAGGGAAGCATAAAACTGAAGGCAAGCATCCACCTGAAGCATAAAACTGTCTGCATTTTATGTGCTTACAGTATATTTATAGAAATATGTGATGTGAATGGTTAACAATTATCCTCAAGACTGTTTTTCACATTATATGGTTACGATATGAGACTAAGGGTAAGTTCACACTGGGCATTTTTGCTGCTTTTTTTTCTGTGGCAAAACCTGATTTCTTCTTGGCAGGAAAGAAGCTGTGGAAAAAACGCAGGTTAAGGCCATGTGCACACGATGCAGATATGCAGCGTTTCCGCAGCGGATTTTACCGCGCAGAAACGTTGCATATCCGCATTGTGATGTACAGTACCTTTAAAATGAATGGAAAAAAAAAAACGCTGTGCAGACGCTGCAGATTTTTCCACGCGGTTTTCCTGCGGTACAAAATCCGCAGCATGTTACTTCTTTTGTGCGGTTTTCTATCTCCCCTGTCACCAAATCCGCAGGGGCAAAACCGCAATGGAAAACCTCACAAAAACCGCATGAAAACCGCGTGAAAAATGGAAGAAATCCACAGGAAAAATGCAGGTTATTTGACCTGCGGTTTTCTTCCATTCTGCACGGAAAAATCCGCAGGGCTCAAAACTCCGTCTGCACTCAGCCTCAGGTGCGGGTTTGGTGCGGGTTTGGTGCTTTTTTTGGTGCATTTTTGGTGCGTTTTTTGTGTCTTTTTGTCCATGCTAATGTCTATGACTTTTCTGCAGAAAAAAATGCTGCAAATAATGATACCTGCATTTTTTCTGCGTTTTTGCAGCGTTTTTTCAACAAGCATTCAAGCCAATGGGTGAAAAACGCTGCAAAAACACTGCTCTATGTCCAAAAAAAGCAGCAAAGTACAAAATCCTGATGACACAAAAATGTGTGTGCATGAGATTTCTGAATCCTCATGGGCTTTGCTGGTACGTAAAAAGCAGCTGAAAATTAGCATAAAAATTGCTGCCAAAAAAACGCTGCAAAAACGCCCAGTGTGAACTAAATGCTAAAACTGTAAATGTGAAAGTATGAATTGTGCAGATACCTTCTGAGCAACTTCAACTTGCTGAAGACGTCATAAAAAAGTGGAAGGTGACAGAAGTACCATATGGTCATGATAATTTCCACCTAAAAACTTAAAAATTTAAATTTATATTAATTAATCAGAAATTAGAGTAGCAGTCAAAATGTTTTTGGCTCATTTCCAAGCAGAAAAAAAGCTGTAAAAGTGCATAAAAAATGCACCGTGTGCACCTAGCTTTATATTTCTTACCTATTTTTAGCTTTTGTTTTGCTAAGAAGGCAATAGCAGCCATATCAATTCTCACTTTTGAATTACTGTCCCAGTGATGTGGCAACCCTTGCATCTCACCTGCGATTTGGTGATGCAAATGACCCTAAACTGTTTAGACCTTATTGCCCTTCACTAGATTAAAGGTAATTAATCCCAGTTTCCAGGGGTAAGCCCTGACAGAGCCACTAACGAGCGGATAAACTTGAAGTAAACATAGCCTTAGGAGTAGACTGTAGAAGTAATACTAGGATTGAAGCACTAGGTACAAAATTTGGGGTGCAGCAAGCAACATCAAGGAGCAGGATTTAAAATTTTACATCTTGGTTCTGTGACTGCGTAGGGGAGGAAGATGCTGTGAGATAAAAGTTCACAGCCTGTATCTCCCTCTGCACAGGCTTCGTCAGGGGAACGGCGAAATGCGTGGGCTGATGGTCTGGGGCATGGCATCTGTGGATCTGCACCTTACTTGCGGCAATTGAGCCTTTTTGGTAATATTTCTTACCTCTTGCTCTCCCTTCTTGCCTTCTCTTGGATTATCGGTATATTGAAGGTTGGATTCTTGCTCCTTCTGGCCACCTGGACTTATTATGGTCCTAGATTGAATTGTATAATGCAGATTGTTGTGTGTGGCTGTGTTCCTATACTTATGGGCTGCATTTTGTTTAGGGCTATATAGTCCTCATGAGCCTAGGAATAGGGAGAGTATATTGTTACGCTGCAATTAGATCTATTTGCATATATTGTATATGCTTTCATGTTTGATGTTTTGTGTCAAATATGTATTATGGATATCATGGATGCAACAGTTTTTTTATTTTATCATGTTTTTATCTTGTATAACTCTTTGTATCAATAAAATTATTTCATAAAATCATAGAATCGTAGAGTTGGAAGGGACCTCCTGGGCCATCTGGTCCAACCCCCTGCCTAAGCAGGATTCGCTAAATCATCCCAGTCAGATGTCTGTCCAGCCTCTGTTTGAAGGCTTCCATTGAAGGAGAACTCACCACTTCTCGTGGCAGCCTGTTCCACTCATTGATCACTCTAACTGTCAAAAAGTTTTTTATAATATCTAATCTGTGTCTCCTCCCATTCAGTTTCATCCCATTGCTTCTAGTCTTTCCTTGTGCAAATGAGAATAAAGATGATCCTTCTACAATGTGACAGCCCTTGAGATATTTGTATTTCACTACAGTATAATTTATTCTTGGATCAGTGTGCGCTTTTTTTTGCAGTGGTGCTTTGCTCCTTGCTCTTTCCGCAGCATCTCGTCATTCACGAGTGGTTTTCAGCCTGGACGGTCGCATCTTGGCATCGTCCAGGTTGAAAACTATTTAGCTCTCAGACATGGATTACGCCATGGGACAGAACGATGGACAGGTATGGTATATTGTTGTTTTATTATTTTATTTTTATTACAGGAGATCGAGGGCTTCGCTGGCATTAGGTGTAATAATAAAAATGGAAAACTGTGTTTAGTGTTATTTCAAATGAAATACTTTATTCTGGCTGTGTCTTTATTTAACATGTAACTTTAGGATTAGTAATGGATAGGTGTCTTATAGACGCTTCTCCATTACTAAGCCGTGGGCTTGATGTCACCTTACAATATAAAGGTGACATCAACCCCACAACTATTACCCAACTTGCCACCGCTATAGAACAAGTGGGAAGAGCCGGAAAAGTGCCAGAATTGGTGCATCTAATAGATGTGCCTTTTCTGGGCAGCAGAGGGCTGGTGTTTTTAGGCTGGGGGCCTGTATCAACGGCCCCTTACCATCCTGAGAATACTAGCCCCCAGCTGTGAGCTTTAGCAAGGCTGGTTGTCAAAAATGGGGGGACCTCACGCGTTTTTTCTAATTATTTATTTAAATAATTAAAAAAACAGCATGGGGACCTCTCTATTCCTGATAAGCAACCTTGCTGAAGCTGACAGCTGAGAGTTGCAGCCCCCAGCTGTGAGCTTTGCCTGGTTGGTTAAAGAAAATAGGAGGGAACCCACGTAGGGTTTTTCATTAATTTATTTAGTTATATCGCATGCGGCTGGCAAGAAATACCCCGATCATCTGCTCCTACTGTCACTGTTATTAGCGGTAGCAGTTGTCGGATGATGGGAGTAATAGTCCCAAAGCCCCCTACTGTCATCTTTCTGACTTTAATATAACTCTCATCATTGACCTCTGCTCGCGCCGATCGCTGGCAGAGCAGGGGAGAATGATGAGAGCCGTCTTCAGCACCTGCCGCCGAGGAACAGCGCTTACTGTAGTGCTTCTTCCCCGGCGGCCGTCCGAGTTGTACTGATGCAGCACACGATTGCCACACGAGTGCCGCAAATATCACATTCACGAGACATCGACACGTGGACACGGATATCTTCGGTACCGGAAATATCAGGACGTGTGAAACCTGTCTCATATAGAGAAGTTCTGGTACTTTTTGTCAAGATATGTGCATATAGATATAGACATAAGTGGTATGGGTAAACTCTGCATATCCTGGACTATTGTTTTTAGGAGGTGTGCTGATCTGCTAGTGCAATTATTTACTGATGATCATGCGGCACTTATTACAAGATTTTACGCTTTTATGCTAAATTTTCTGAAGGCAACCACAAATAATGAAATATGTAAAGTGATTGGGTAGCATTTTTATCATGTCAAATTAATATATGGCTAAAAAAATAATATTTTTTTGAAAATTCTCGTTTTATTTGTGCATGTGAAAATTGTAAAAATTGTCCAGGCAGCGAAAAGGTTCATCCTTAGTGGTTGACATGGTCTGTTCTTGAACATTAAACAGAATATTAATAAAAGAATCCCCAATTACATGAGATACTATTTCTACTACCGCTATAATTCCTGATTTTAGGAACCTAGCGGAGGGATTGGTAGCGAGTAGGATGACTGTATCCCAATTATGGTATTGTAGAACACCACATGCCCTCTATACTGTAGACATCTAAACATGCTATACAGCACTTGTCACCTTAGCTAAGGTCACTAGTCTGAACACCGCTCTCCATAAACATGAATAATAACGCTGATGTGTTTACGGCTTTACTGCCCTAGACACATTAACGGTGAGGTTAGTAAAAGAAGTAAGGTGATAAAGTTACTGTACCGTGCAAAGTGCAGCAGATCAAATAAAATTCTGAACATTTCAACGTCTCTACGAGTATGCCAGTATTTTCTCTGGACTGCAGTTGTAAAGATATCAGCCGGGACGCGGACAGGGGATCAGGTTCATTGCGTGTCATCAGTAGCGCAGATAACAGGTTACCTCAGTTACTCACGGCTGCCGTTCTTCATTTCAAACTACAAAATGTTCCTTGTCTTGGGTGTTTTCAACACCTCTGCCTTCGGGATGCAGTGATTTTTTTTCCTTTTTTTGAGCCGCACTTATTGAGAGCTATGACTTTTTTATTTGTTGTTCATCAACTGTGACATATGGGGACTTGTGAAGCAAGAGTGGCTTTTTCAATGCTTCTGTTTTGCCTTCAAAAAGTATTCATACCAAATACAAAGTCTTCACTTCCACATTTTTTCACTTTACACCCATAATGTTACATTTATTTTATTGGGATTTTACGTGATATACAAACACAAAGTACCAGGTATTTGTGAAGTGTAAAGGAAATGATACATGGTGTGACAGTCACTGGTAATGTAATAGAGGGGAGATATGTTTCACTGCGAATAATGGCGTCAGTGATATCAAATCCAGAGCGTTATTTCCTCCAGCACAGCAGGTGTTGCGAGGGTTAAGTTAACGTATGTTATGGGCTGGTTTTTAGGGGGACATCCATTGAGCGGGTGGGAGTATGTCACCCATATCTCCCCCTACAGAGCTAGCACCACTGTGTGCTGACAGGACCTTGGTGAGGTCACAGTCATGTAATCAGTCTCGTGGCTAAGGAGTCACATGGTCAGGGCTTAAATGGCTGAAGGAAAGAGCTTTCAGTGTTTGGTGTGTGCGCCTGGAGAAAGAGCGCTCCAGGGCTGTGCTGCATAGTCTTGTGAAACTGAACAGTGACCCCCGATTCAATACTTTGTAGGACCAACCTCCACTCTAAATACTGCTGCAAGTCTTTTGGGGTATGTCTCTACCAGTTTTGCCCATCTAGAGGCTGAAATTTTTGCCCATTCTTCTTTGCACACTCGTTCTAGCTTAGTGAGATTGGATGGAGACGTCTGTGAACAGCAAATTTCAAGTCTTGCCACAGATTCTCAATGGGATTTAGGTCTAAACTGTGACTGGGCCCTTCAAGCACATGAATATGCTTTCTTCTACACCTGTCCTGAGTATCCTGGGCTCTGCTTCCTTCACCTCAGTCCACTGTCCTCTGTTGGGCTCCATGTCAGGTTTTGCAGGTTGCACGGCGTGGCTCAGTGATGTCCTCTCTAATCCTGCTTCTGGCCTGTTAGGACACACATAAAGACTCTAGTGTCCTGTGTTTAGTGTGCGCCACCATTTGTGCTCCAAAGTTATATCATGCAATTATCTTGGCTTGGTTCCACTGCAAATATACTACAAGTTCTGAGTTTCCTGCAAGTGCCAAGTCCTCTCCCCCCACATGCCTTTCTGCTAGCTGCACCAATGTCAGTGTTCCGTGTTCCACCTGGACCTGGGGCTTAGCGGACTCACCTCACAAGTTGAGCCGAAAGAGAGGCCAAGTCATTACCTTGGACATTTTATAACTGAAGAACTTTTGCAGTGAGGTAGGGCACATTACCCTGTTGAAAAAAACCACTGCTATTAAGGAATGCCGCAGCCACAAAGTCTGTACTTGGTCTGTACGATTTTTATGCAAGTGGTACATGTCCAAGTAATGTCCATAAAAATATCAATATACTGCCTCTGCTGGTTTTCCTTTTTCGCATAGTGCATCCCAGTGCCATTTCTTCCCCAGGTAAGCACTGCACATAGTGAACCGGATTCTCTGGTGGGCCCAGGCACTGACACCTGCTGGCATATTGGCCAGCAGCTGCCTAGGGTCCCCAATGCTCCAGGGGCCCCCAGCCAGTGATCAGCGGCTATGGGGGCTCCCCGGTGCCAGCGGAGCAGCAGTGGGTGACAGGAAGCAGAAGCTGACTGCTGCGTCTAAAGCCTGTTCCCGATGCTAAAGAGAAATGAATATTCACTCTTCCCCACGGCCCCATGGGCGTGGAGAGGGGTCAATATTAATATCACTTTAGCAGCGGGCAGTGTTTGCTGCAGTCTGCACAGCGAACATAAGTCACATGTGCCAGCACTCTGCATACTGACCATTCTACCGTTGTCTTACTGGGCGGAACAGTGACAGAAAAAGTAATCAGAAAGCAAGAGCGCTGTGTTACTTACAAATAGTGTGCCGCAATCTGCAGCCGGGAGCGTGTCAGCTGTGTTATCAATAGTGAAAAGTAACTTGGCACTCAACGTAAGGGTCCATAGAAGAAATGTTTATTATGCAGTCTGACTAACTGTGGGAGGAGCTGAGAGCAGGACGTCCTTCCAGTGTGTTGTCACCACTACTCGCGGTGCTCAGAGCTACTCAGAGAGCAGTGCGGGCATCCCTGATAACAGGTGACATGTTCGGCTGCTGCACACTGCGGCGCACTGTTTGTAAGTAACAGAGCGCTCTTGTGTCCTGATGACTTTTTATGCCACCGCTCTTCCCTGCGATGAACAAGCAGGTAGAGCGGAGCAGCTCTTGATAAGGCCAACACTGATTGGCCGCAGCGCAGCCAATCAGTGTTAGCTTTGTTTGTGTCCTCTTCTCACCGTCCGTACAGCACACCTCAGGTAATGAACTGCTGTGATCTATAACGCGCGCTGCCCTCCCCCACAGTGTAAGCAGCAGAGGGAGATAGATGACTCCTTGCTATAGCTGCAATGGTTGAACAAGGGCCCCGTGCCAGCCTAATAGTGAGTAAGTGTAAATGGGGGGCCTTTAGTCTGGGGTAATAGAGGGGGAGGGGCTAAGTTACTTAGGGATGAATGAGGGTCCCTTTACCTCATCGCTCCTTTCACTCCTGACTGACTGCACCACCTCACTCTATATCACCCCTGACTGAGCCCCCTCCCTCTATTTGACCCCTGACTGACCCCTATCCAACTATATGACCCCTGACTGAGCCCCGTCCCTTGTATCACCCCTGACTGCATCCCCTCCCCGTATCACCCCTGCTGAATCCCCTCACCCTGGAATCGCCCTGACTGAGCCCTTGTACCCCTGTATTACCCCTGACTGTGCTACCTCCCTCTCTATCACCCCTGACTGAACCCTTTCCCGCTATATGACCCCTGACTGCACCCCCTCCCCAGTATCACCCCTGCTGAATCCCCTCACCCCAGAATCACCCTGAATCCCTGTACCTTTGTATTAACCCTGACTGTGCCACCTCCCTCTATATCTCCTCTGACTGCACTCCCTCCCCCGTATCACCCCTGCTGAACCCCCTCACCAAGAAATTACCCTGACTGAGCCCCTCTACCCCTGTATTACCCCTGACTGTGCCACCTCCCCAGTATCATCCTGATTGAGCCGCTTTCCCCCTGTATTACCTCTGACTGCGCCACTTCCCCTGTATCACCCCTGACTGACTGTGTTCCCTCCCTCTGTATCACCCTGACTAAGCCCCCTCTCCCTGCATTACCCCTGACTGACTGTATCCCCTCCCCCTGTACCATACCTGACTGAGCCCCCTTCCCCTGTATCACCCCTGACTTTGCTGCTTCCCTCTGTATCACGCCTGATTGAGCGCCACTCTCCACCTTTATTACCCCTGACTAAAACTTTTATTTCCCTAATACTAACAAAATGAGGCCTTTCATAAAAAGCTATGGCCTTATAGAGATTTCTGTAAAAAGTGTATGTGAGGGAAAACTCTTTTGATGTTACTCCTATGTCACACATAATTAATTTAGGACCCCCACCACTATATGAGGGGACATTCACATAATGTACTTGCTGCAGAAATAAAGCAGCAAATTAAGAGCGGAAATATCCACACAGATATTGTGCAGACATTGTGCAAATATTGCTGCGTTTACTACTATGTAATGTCGCACCTTTAGGGTATGTGCACACGTAAGCATTTTTTTCGCATTTTTTTTGCGGTTTTACCAAATAAAACGCTTAAAAAATGCTTAAAAGAAGCATCCCATTCATTTTAATGAATTCCGCACTTTTTGTGCATATTGATGCTTTTTTCCCGCAAAAAAAAAAACCGCATTGTGGAGAAAAACGCAGCAGACTCATTAATTTCGCAGAAAATTCCGCATTTCTAGCTATTTTCTATGAGACTGGGACCGCTCTGGAAAAAAGCGCATGAAAAACGGGCGTTTTTTGCACAAAAAACGCGCGTAAAACACGGGGAAAAAAACGCGCATTTTCTGGGAAGGAGTCCGGTTTTCATGGAGAAATTTTCTGCATACGTGAGCACATAGCCTTACCACTAACCTGATTCTTTGTATTGCAAAGGATGAAATCGGTGGTGAATATCCGCAGCATGAATTGACCCCTGCTATATCATTTAAGACGTGTACTACTTTATGTTATGCCCTGATATTAGCATGTTATATCGCACAATTGGTGATTGATCTTGTGTTTATTTCTATGTAGCAGCATAATGGGCCCAAAGAATAATTTTCTCTGGTGAGCCCAAGGTGCTCCAGTCCGATGCTGCACATACTGTACATGAGTCATCAGACCCAGCCACCTGATTTAATTGCATCATGGTCAGGTTCTGATGCTCAGGTGGATGCACTGTAGAGCTGGCTCTCAGTCAGTGCCGGGGGCCTGGTTACAGCAGCCCATCACTATGCACTGAGCTGTGACTGAAGACGTGCTGGTCCACCCCTTCGACTGAAAGCCTGAGGCTGCTGGGAGGAATAAAGCTAATTTCCTCCTAGCAGAGGGGCTCTCGGTGTGGGCACAGGGCAGCTTCAGAACGCTAAACACATATCTGCAGGTTTACAAGACAGGTTCCCTTTAAATCGCCCTTACAAGAGGATCTTTCTTGATGTAACATTTTGTATCCTGCATTGAAAACAAAAAAAACTTTACTCTGGGTGCTATGTTCAAAAGTGAAACTTGCTTTTGACAAAAGCCCTAGAATTGTAGCTCTTGAGTCATATGATTTTGAGTCATACAAATTGTGGTAAAATGGTGATTTACCATAACGGAATGTCACCAAGAAGTTACAGTCTAGAGAATCTGCAGACTGTTCTTTTAGTCATTGTGTATGTATTTGCCAGGAAGTGTTGCTTATTTTATCATTAGTAAGCATTGTCAGTCAGTGCATTAGTGAGCATTGGTCAGGGTGTTAGGAAATATAGTCAGTCACCGTGTGCATATTCACACATCAGTTTCCCTTTTTCATCTTCAAAAAATAAAAATGAATCTGTGTTCTCATGTGCATTTTCTGTTTGTAAAAATGGAAGGAGGCAAATTGGTTCTGCTGTTTCCTTTGTCATTTAGCAATGGATCCAATAAAAACAGACGAATAAGCGGACGACTTATTTTTTAACAGGTCCCAATAGACTAGGGTTATGTGCACATTGCTTCTTTTAAAAGGACAAGCCGCTCAGAATCAGCCAATACAAGTACTGCAAAAGTTCACCATAAAATAATGCACAGCAATGTCAAAACGACTTTGCTGTGCACGTGTTCTGTCTTATGTCACTTCTTTTCAACGCTTCTGAAACCCAGAAGCAATTAAAGAAGAGGCAGGCTTATTCTTGACAGTATAGAGAAAGAGACACTGACAGCAGAGCCAGCGAAGCAGCTCCCTGAAAACTCGGCAGCTGTGCATTTAAATTTTAAAAGACACATTGTGTACATAGCCTTCAAAGGTTATTCTCAAATTGTGTCCTGAGCAGCACACAGGTTTCAATCTGGTGTAGGGAGAGGGAGATGAGAAAATAACTGCTGTATAGAAATCACTGGCTGGTATGTTAGGAGTTAACTCCTCTCCTTGAATGTAACTACCCTGAACTCTTGACCAGGGTTCCAGTTCAAAAGAAATGAGAATATTCTTCTAAGGCCGGGATCACACATGCGAGGAATACGGCCGAGTCTCGCATGTTAATACCCGGCACTGCCGCCGGCACTCAGGAGCGGAGCGTGCGGCTACATGTATTGGTATGCGGCCGCATGCTCTGATCCGAGCACCGGCGGCAGTGTCGGGTATTAACATGCGAGACTCGGCCGTGTTTGTCGCATGTGTGATCTTGGCCTAAGTGTCCGATTCTGATCTGAAAACAAACAGATGAGATTAGAACATATTATGAGATTAACAGAATAAAAACACTAATCCGTAAAATAAAAAATCATATGAATGGTCCCATTAGACTCTATGTGTCCCTGTGCTGTCTATTTAAAAACAATTTCACATGTATGGCAAGTTTATATGGAATAATGTATATTCCAAATTCAAGGAAGAATTGCATCATACAGTATGCTTTATTGGTATGTTAGTCTGGTGGTAAGCCTTGCATATTTGTAATTGGAGCACTGAATTGCTCTATTATATCGCCACGGTATGTGTGTGCAATAGTTCTGTACTGTATGGAAGTATTATATGAGTGTAATGGATGTATTATTTAGACACAATGTGACATGTTTATTTGTCAAGCTCCCCGTACACAAATGGTAGCTGTTTGGCCGATCATTGGGCAGTTAGATGTCTCTCCCGACTTCTCCATACACAGGAACGCTCACTCTGCCGAGCGCTCCTGTGTTCTGTATGAGAGAGATGCTGATAGACATCTCCATTGGTGACTTATCTCCCAGAGAAATGCTGGACACTTCTCTCCCCCAGCATCATCTGTTAGGGGAGAGTCGGGAGGATCCTATGCGCATATTGGCAGGTTTGGTCGACATCAGTCTTATGTGTATGTGGGTCTTAACTCTATGGTAAAATCATGTTAAGTGCTTGTATGGCCATTATTGGGGCATTACTATTGTGGGTGCAGGGATTGTAGTTCCATTGTCCCATGTGGGAACACCAATATTGGTAAAGGCCAATGATAGTTACCGGCCCTGGTGGAGATTTTGCATGGAGATCCCAGAACTTCAAGTTGTGCCACTTATATTCAGTGCTATGGATATATGGGCTCGGTGGCCAGTGGCTTGTTTACATCGTTGGCCTGGAGCACAGAAGTGGCATAATGCTTTGGAAAGTTAATTTTACTTTTGAGGACACAGAACATGCTATTCAGCTGTTCCCTCATCACTTATCTGCTCACCCCGTGATCCATGATGCAAGTGTGGAAATTCAACAATACGGCACTGACTAAAAATAATGTTGCAATATGGCTGCTCTTTGTGTGGTTTGAAAAGCAAACAATTTGCTTCCTCTTTTTTTTTTGCAATTTTGTGCATTTTATTGGTTTTCCAAGCAGGTTTGGAATGTAGTAAATGTGCAGGGGAGGGAATGTTTTTATTGTGGTATCTCAAGTTATTGAGGTGATAAGTTATAGACAACGTATGTTCTCTGTGTTCCCAAAAGAGAAACTCTGAAAATAGCCCTTAATCACAAAAATGTGCTAAACACAAAAGCAGAACGGAATTAGTGACAAAATGTTTCAAAAATAGCAATTGTCATATAATTTTAATTCTTTTTTTGTGTGTTTTTTTATTACTTTAAATAATAGATTTGTTAAGAAGCAGTAATACAAGGCCAAGTAGCTAATGAAATTGCCACATGTACTCAGTGTCCAAT
This sequence comes from Dendrobates tinctorius, assembly GCF_039654945.1. Lineage (NCBI taxonomy): Eukaryota > Metazoa > Chordata > Amphibia > Anura > Dendrobatidae > Dendrobates > Dendrobates tinctorius. Next base: position 51,258,941 of record NW_027361707.1, read on the forward strand.
GAACTCCTTATCCCAGAGCACCTACAGTATTTATTAAAGGGAACCTGTCAGTTCAAACCTCGGGTAGCATGAATCGGAGTCTGGCTGCACGATTGCAGCCACATATGTTCTTCTCTGACACAATCTGACGTTTCAGAGAAAATATGGTTTAAAGATCTATAGGCAAGGACCATAGATAGAGGCACGTGACTTGTCTGGAAGGCTTCTCCCGGCATCACTCCAGGTGATTGACGCACATGACATGTCTGACCCTGATGCTTCACCCCATCAAATCCAATTCTCCTGTATGGCCACATGTTCCCTCTCACTAAACTAACACTTCACCCTCTTAGCTGTGGTATTTCCATTATTAAACTTGTTATGTTTGGTTCAGATTCTTTTCAATCATGGAAATTGGTCAGAAAGATTTTCTGTTTTTCTTTCTAAGATAATTATGTATACAGATGAAGTGAGGGCTTGAAGGAAGTCAAATGGACACTCTCTGGGGCTCAGTAATATCTGTGGATACCTCTACTGTATACTCTAGGAGATTTCTTGGTGCACGTTCCGCATGTGTCCTTCAAATATAATGTGACAGAGCCTTAGTTTAATTAGCACAGATGTAAGTGGAAGCTCCTGAGCCCTAGGCCGGAGTCACACTAAACGTATGAAAATCGGTCCGAGTCTCCCTGCCAAAAGTCACATGAGTGTAATGCAAGTGTCATGTGAGTACAATCCGATTTTTCAAAACTACCATAGCATCCGATTTACGTCTGAATGCAGTGCTATTGCAATCTGATTGCAATGCGATTTTAACATGAGCTTTTACATACAGCAGTTCTCTATGTCATTTACGCATCATTTTCAAAGGAAAAAATCTTCAAAACACACATATATACAGTATATTTAATAGATAGATTGATAGAATAAAATCTGGCAAATTCCTGTGCGCCCTACAGTAAAATCACAGAAAGACAGGTTAGAATAGGATAGAATAGATATATACTGTGGGGCAGTGACAGGTGTTATATGCGAGGGTCGCTATGTGTCCCCCAGGATGTGCATAGAAGCGTATTGAAGCGGCTGGAGTGCATTGCAGTCACAGGTATAGCTGTGATTGCGGAGCAAAATAAAACTAAGTTTAGTCTTGGGCAAGCTATTTGCCCAAGGCAGATTTAAGAAAACCCGGCATGGGCTTTTATTTTTTGAGCGAACTACAGGATGGTAGTGGTGCAGTTCGCTCCCTCCAGGATGGGTCTTACAAGTGGCCCATGGCCACAGATTCTAGTTAAATACCCTGCAGTAAAGGGTTTGAGGGTGTCAGTCTGGCTCTACAAAACTCAGCCTGTGTGAGGTGACATGGAGCCAAACAGAGCCAAAAGGCCTGGCACCCCTCAGCGTGACGCGGAGGTGCAGTCATCCACAGCAACCGGTTTCAGATATAGGACTGTTTTGACGCCTGGCTGCAATCCAGAGGATTTCCGTGTGCTGTTTCTTTTGTGAGTTTTTTGGACATTAAAGGGAACCTGTCACCTCGTTTTGCCACTATAAGATGCGGCCACTGCCTTTTGGGGCTTATCTACAGCATTCTGCAATGCTGTAGATAAGCCCCTGGTCCGACATGAAAGAGAAGAAAAAAAAAGTTTAATTATACTCACCCGGGGACGGTCCGGTGCGATGGGTGTCGCAGGTCCCGGGTCTGGCGCCTCCTATCTTCATGCGATGTCGTCATGCTTCATGCCGCGCTCCTGCGCAGGCATACTGATCTGCCCTGTTGAGGGCAGAGCAAAGTACTGCAGTGTGCAGGCACCAGGAAAGGTCAGAGAGGCTTCTGATGGATGCCCAGGCCACACAGAGCCATACGTATAATAAAAGGGCCATCGTCAGATCCTTTGAAGAAGGGGATCGGGTGTTAGTACTGGTGACCACCACGGAGAGCAAATTGATGGCCAAGTGGCAAGGTCCATATCAGGTGCGGGAAAAAGTAGGGGAAGTGAACTACTGAGTTTACCAGCCCGGGAAGAGAAAACCCGAACAGTTATATCATGTGAGCCTACTAAAAGCCTGGAAGGACCGGTAATGTTTGGTTGTGGAGGCAACCCTGGTCGTACTAATGGAGAACCCCCTATCTCCGGCCAAGGGCAAGGCCGAGAGAGAGGTAAAAATAGGAGACACTCTCTCAAAACAGCGTTGTTGAGAGGTCCGGAAATTAGTGCAAGAGAATGCAGATGTATTCTCGGAATTACCAGGTCGTACCTCTGTCATCCAGCATGACATTGTCACCAAGCATCACGTAAGGGTGCGAATGAAAAGATATCATGTGCCCGAGGCCCGGAGACAAGCCATCGCAAGTGAGGTAAGACAAATGCTCCAGCTGGGAGTAATTGAGGAATCCCGAAGTGAGTGGGCTAGCCCGATTGTGCTAATCCTGAAGCCAGACAGATCATTACGTTCTGTAATGACTTCCGTAAATTAATGAGGTGTTGAAGTTCGACCTTTACCCAATGCCCCGGGTGGACGAGCTGATCGAGCGACTGGTTCAGGCCCAGTACTTTACCACGTTTGATTTGACTAAGGGTTATTTGCAGGTGCCTCTTAAGGAGTCGGCAAAGGAAAAGTCTGCCTTTAAAACACCGGAGGATATGTACCACTATGTTGTCCTGCCCTTTGAACTACATGGGGCCACAGCAGCGTTTCAAAGGTTGATGGACATAGTGCTGGCACCCCATCGGAAGTATGCGTCAGCGTACTTGGATGACATCATCATCATCTTTAGTACTGACTGGCCTAACCACATGTCCCGGGTACAAGAGGTAGGAGATTAGCTCAGGTACTTAGGATGCCTTATTTGGCCGTGGGGTTATCAAACCCCAAATTAATAAAATTGAGGCCATTCAGAACTGGCTTTGACCTGTTACCACCAAACAGGTGAGAGCATTTCTCTGAATCAGTGGGTATTATCGGAGGTATATTCCAAATTTCTCGGGGAGAACAGCATCCCTAACCGATCTCCTCAAGGGGAAGAAGTCGGTTATGGTTCGATGGAACCCCAAGGCGGAGGAAGCATACAAATCCATGAAGGTGGCGCTGTGCGGACAGCCTGTCCTCATTAGCTCCAACTTCCAGAAATCCTTCATCGTGCAGACGGAGGCCTAGGAGTGGTCCTGTTGCAGGAGGTGAACGGAGAAGAACATCCGGTCACCTACCTAAGTAGGAAACTCACCCCGGCCGAGAAAAATTATAGCGTAGTTGAGAAGAAGTTCCTCGCCATTAAGTGGGCCTTGGAGTCCCTACGCTATTATTTACTCGGCCATCCATTTCGCTTCTTGACGGATCATTCATCCTTGGTCTGGATGAGAAATGTCAAGGAGAGGAATGCTCGGGTCATCAGATGTTTTTTCTTTCTGCAGAACATTAATTTCACCGTAGAACATCCGGTGGGGAAGTCGCAGGGAAATGCGGATGCCCTGTCACCGCCCCCCCTATGTGGTGACAAATGTTCAACCCCAAAAGTTTGAATGGGGGGGAATATGTGAGGCAATGACAGGTGTTATATGCAAGGGTCACTCTGTGTTTCGCCCAGGATGCTGATAAAAGCGTGTTGAGGACGCTGGAGTGCATTGCAGTCACAGGTATAGCTGTGATTGCAGTGCAAAATAAAAGTAAGTTTGGTCTTGGGCAAGCTATTTGCCCAAGGCAGATTTAAGAAAACCCGGCATAGGCTTTTGTTTTTGGAGTGAACTACAGGATAGTAGTGGTGCAGTTCGCTCCCTCCAGGCCAGGTCTTACAAGTGGCCCATGGCCACAGATTCCAGTTAAATTCCCTGCAGTAAAGGGTTTGGGGTTGTCAGTCTGGGTTTTGCAAATTTGCAGAGGAGGTGGCTCTGCCTGTGTGAGGTAACACGGAGCCAAGCAGAGCCAAAAGACCTGGCACCCCTCAGCGTGACACTGTGGTGCAGTCGTTCACGGCAACCTGTTTCGGATATAGGACTGTTTTGATGCCCGGCTGCGATCCGGATGATTTCCGTGTGCTGTTTCTTTGGTGAGAATTTTGGACATTAAACTACATTTTTTTGGGAACTTTCCTGCACTACAATACACACAGGATAGGTAGATATATAGATGTCAGTGACACACACACATATGAGATGGCGGATATGTATGATGGGTATATGGGCGCGGGACTATGGGATGGAGGATATGTATGATAGGTATATGGGCACGGGACTATGGGATGGAGGATGTGTGATGGGTATATGGGCACTGGACTATGGGATAGAGGATATGTTTGACGGGTATATGGGCACGGGACTATGGGATAGCGGATATGTATATGGGCACGGGACTATGGGATGGAGGATGTATGATGGGTATATGGGCATGGGACTATGGGATGGAGAATATGTATGATGGGTATATGGGCATGGGACTATGGGATGGAGAATATGTATGATGGGTATATGGGCATGGGACTATGGGATGGAGGCTGTGTGATGGGTATATGGGCACTCGACTATGGGATGGAGGATATGTATGATGGGTATATGGGCACGGGCCTATGGGATCGTGGGTATGTATGATAGGTATATGGGCACGGGACTATGGGATGGAGGATAATTATAATTTTCTATAACTAACCACAGTTAGTTACTATGCCCGGGCAGCGCTGGGCTCTTCAGCTAGTATGTATATATATTACATAGATAGATAGAAGAAAAGCCGGCAATTCAGCAGCTGCATAGTGTAAAATCACAGCAGGAGCCGACAGCATAGAATAGATGGATTACATACAGTAAATACACAAAGAATAGGTAGATATACAGATGTCAGTGACAAATACAATTAGTACAGTGTGTGTGCAGCTTACTGTACATGTATTTAATTAATAAAAGATTATTTTTCTGAAAAAAATGGTGTGGGTAATCTTCTTAACCAGCAGAGGGAAAGTCAACAGTTTGGGAAGGGGGCAATGCCCATGGGCGTCCCAGACTACTAATATCAGCTCACAGCTGTATACTTAGCCTGGCTATTAAAATGGGGGACCCTAAAAAGAATGACGTAGGTTCCCTTTATAATTAATAACCAGCAAAGGCTATGCAGACATTTGTGGGCTGATATTAATAGCCTAGGAAGGGGCCATGGATACTGGCCCCCAGGCTAAAAACATCAGCTCTCAGTAGCTCCAGAAAAGGTGCAATTCTGGCACTTAGCCTCTCTCTTTCCACTTGTAGTGGTGGCAAGTGGGGTGATAGTTGGGGGGTTGATGTCACCTGTGTGTTGTCTGGTGATATCAAGCCCCAAAGTTATTAATAGAGAGGTGTCAATAAGACACCCCCATTAATAACACCATAGTCATATCATATAAAAACACAGACACCCAGAAAAAAGTAATTTAGTTGAAGGAATGACACAGACTCCTTTAATAAATTTTAATTAAACCATACTTACAACCTTGCCCATTCCACCGACGCCATCGTCTTCTGCAAAAGATTTTTAAAAAATAACCATATTCCTCACCTTTCCACAGAGAAGATAATCCATTTGTCCCACGACGGGTCTAGCTCTGCTACATCTAGATGTCAGGCTGCATGGTAGCATGATGCAACCATACAGGCTGTCATCAGCAGAGACACTGAGCAGGGTGTGCTCAGTGTATCCCTGTGAACTCCTATTCCCTGTCTGAGGGCACCGCAAAGTGAGAAAGTTCTCCTGCTTGCGGTGCTGTCAGACAGGTCCTGGGATTTAACAGCCAATGAACTCACTTCACCTTTCTGACATCAGCGCGAGCGCCGTGGGAAATTTTCTCGCATAGCACTTGGCCGTATTCTGCGGTAGTGTGACTCCGGCCTTAGAGGGATTCTTTGGGCATCAGGATTAATCATTAATATCACATCAGTGGTGGGACCAACACCTGCCATCCTGACCAATCAGATATTATCAGCTCCGGTGGTTATAAAAATACCCGTACATAACAGAACAGTACAGCTCCATTCATTGTGCAGCATCCACTGCCAGATACTTCAGATCAGTGGCACACAGCTTTGCAGTGCAATTCCATTCAATCTTTGCATCCAGCCAAAGCAAGCTGATGTTGGACCCCCCCACCAATCTCATGTTGATGACCTATCCTTGGGAACCTTTTGAGGGGATTGTCTCACTAGTTATATTGGTAAAATTGCAAAGTTTTTGTAAAAACTGGCAATTTTGCATTTTACCACTTATTAAAAATACAATACGGTCCCAAGAAGAGAGGTATTTTTAATTTATGGTAATAGTTTAGAGCTAATTTTTTTATTACTAGACGTGGGCCCGATGCTGTCGCATCAGGGGGGCATTGACTTCACGATGGGGGCAGCTCTGTGGCGTTGGGGGTGGCGGCTGTGGTTGGCGACCTGTGCTGCGGTGCGGCGCCACCAGAGGGCACCCGCAACCCATCCCCAGCACAGGCCGCAAGCCTCGGTCTTTCCTGCCGGCGGTGACTGCACGGAGGTGGGTGGGCAGGCAGCGGCTGGATCCGGCGCGTGTAGTCAGGCAGCGGCGGGTCCTAGTGGGTGTCCAGTGGCGATCTGGCGAGGGTCCGGCGGCGGGTCCTGGCGGGGGTCCAGCAGTGGGGCCAGTGGCGGCGGCGAGGAGTCCGGCGGTGTCCGGCTGGCGGTTCTGCGCTAGGGCCTGGTACCACCAGCAGGTGCCATGTTGGAATACCCATCACTTGGGAATTCTGATATGGCAGTCGGCGTACTTCCAGTGCGGCGCGGTGGATTGTGGGATACGAGGATGTCCGGACGGAAGTGGATGATCGACAATATTAGATAAGTATATAATAGATTTATTATGCATTGGTTATCTAGCGCTATCATATTCTGCAGCGCTTTACATACATGATCATCGCTGTCCCCAATGTGGCTGAAAATCTAAATTCCCTATCAGTATGTCTTTTGAATGTGGGAGGAAACCAGAGAACACGGAGGAAACAAATGCAAACATGGAGAGAATATACAAACTCCTTACAGGGGAGAATATACCAACTCCTTACAGATGTTGTCCTTGGTGGGATTTGAACCCAGGACCAGTGCTGCAAAGCAACAATGCTAACCACTGACCCACCATTAACATAGTTTTGAAGGTTGAAGGAAGACCTTATGTCCATTTATTTCAGCCTATTTTTAGTGCAGCTGTTCTGCATTGTTGATCCTAGGGAAGGCAAAAAACCCACAGAGTAGAAGCCAATTTTCTCCATAGGGAAAAAAAATTCCTTCCCCTAAGCTGGGTCAACCATCTACCTTATAATATTATGTTATTCGTAACCTTCTATACTGTTACTCACAAGAAAAGCATCCATTCCTTTCTTAAATTCATTCAGTGAGTTGGCCATCACCACTTCCTCAGGAAGAGAATTCCAGAGCCTCACTGCTCTTACCATGAAGAACCCTCTTCTATGCTGGTGCAGAAATTGTCTGTCCTCCAAACGAAGAGAATGCCCCCTTGTTCTTGTCACAGTCCTTGGTACAAACAGTTCATTGGAGAGATCTCTGTATTGCCCTCTGATATACTTGTACATATATATTAAGTCTCCCCTAAGTCTTCTCTTTTCTAGAGTAAATAGACCTAATTTTGATAACCTTTCTGGGTATTGTAGTGAACCAACTCCATTTATCATTTTAGTAGCCCGCCTTTGAACCCTTTCAAGTTCAGTAATGTCTTTCTTGAGCACCGGCGCCCAAAATTGCACACAATACGCCAAGTGTGGTCTGACGAGTGATTTGTACAGAGGGAGAATTATGTTTTCATCTCGTGTCCCCAGACCTCTTCTAATGCATCCCATGACCCTATTTGCTTTGGTGGCAGCTGCCTGACACTGGGCACTCCAATTTAGCTTCTTATTGACTAAGATGCCTAAGTCTTGTTCCATGTCTGATTTCCCCAGCAGTTTCCCATTTAGTAAGTAATTGTAGCATCTGTTTCTGCTTCCCATGTGCATAACCTTACACTTATCTGTGTTAAATAATAATAATAATAATAAATTTTATTTCTATAGCGCTGACATATTCCGCAGCACTTTACATTTCAGAGGGGATTTGTACAGACAATAGACATTACAGCATAACAATAATCACATAGATTATAACAAATACCAAGAGAAATGAGGGCCCTGCTCGCAAGCTTACAGTCTATGAGGAAAGAGGTAGACACGAAAGGTGGGTGGTAACAGTTGCCCTGATTGTATGGACCAGCCATAATGGTAAGTGTGTAACAGTACAGACACAGAGGGCTAATGGATGCATAAAGCATGTGGGAACATGATGCGGGGAACCTGGTTATGGTTAAACTTTTGGCTGTGCCACACAGGGATAGATTAGGTTAATGTGTTGAGGCGATAAGCCAGTCTGAATAAATGCGTTTTCAATGCACGCTTAAAATTGTGGAGTTTGGGGACTAATCGTATTGATCTGGGAAGTGCATTCCAAAGAATTGGCACAGTGCGTGTGATATCTTGGAGACGGGAGTGGGAGGTTCTGATTATTGAGGATGCTAACCTCAGGTCATCAGCAGAGCGAAGGGCGCGGGTAGGGTGGTATACTGAAACAAGGGAGGAGATGTAGGGTGGTGCTGAGCCATGGAGGGCTTTGTGGGTGAGGGTAATAAGTTTATACTGAATTCTGGAGTGGATGGGTAGCCAGTGTAATGACTGGCACAAGGTAGAGGCATCGGTGTAACAATTGGTGAGGAATATGATCCTGGCTGCAGCATTCAAGACAGATTGGAGAGGGGAGAGTTTGGTAAGAGGGAGACCGATTAGAAGAGAGTTACAATAGTCGAGACGAGAATGAATAAGAGAAACAGTAAGAGTTTTTGCAGAGTCAAAAGTAAGAAAAGTCGAATTCTAGAGATGTTATTGAGGTGCAGATAACAAGAGCGAGCCAGTGATCGATTGTGGGGGGCGAAGAAAAGCTCGGAGTCAAGTATGACCCCAAGACAGCGGGCATGTTGCTGGGGAGTAATAGTGGAACCACACACAGAAATGGCAATGTCAGGTATAGGTACATTTGTAGAGGGAGGAAACACAAGGAGTTCAGTCTTTGACAGGTTCAGTTTCAGATATAGTGAGGACATGATGTTGGACACAGCGTTTAGACAATTGCCGGTATTTTCTAGAAAGGCTGGCGTGATGTCAGGAGAAGAAGCGTATAATTGGGTGTCATCAGCATAGAGATGGTACTGGAAACCAAATCTACTGATTGTTTGACCAATAGGGGCAGTATACAAAGAGAAGAGGAGGGGGCCTAGAACCGATCCTTGAGGAACCCCAACAGTAAGGGGAAGATGAGAGGAGGAGGAGCCAGCAAAAGATACAGTAAAGGAGCGGTCAGAGAGATAGGAGGAGAACCAGGAGAGAACGGTGTCCTTGAGGCCAATGGAACGGAGCATAGTGACGAGGAGCTGGTGATCCACAGTGTCGAATGCTGCAGAGAGATCCAAGCGAATTAGCATGGAGTAGTGACCATTTGATTTAGCAGTTAGTAGATCATTAGAGTCTTTAGTGAGGGCAGTTTCAGTAGAGTGTAAAAAGAGGAAACCGGATTGGAGAGGGTCGAGAAGAGAGTTATGTTATGTTAAACCTCATTTGCCATTTTTGAGCCCAATTCTCCAATTTACTCAAATCTGTCTGTAGTTGCAAACTGTCCTCCTTTGTGTTAACTACCTTACATAGTTTTGTATCATCTGCAAATACTGATATTTTACAATGGAAGCCATCTACTAGATCATTAATAAATATATTAAATAGTAGGGGGCCCAATACAGAACCCTGTGGTACCCCACTAGTAACCCTGGCCCAATCTGAGTATGCACCATTAATAACCACTCTTTGTTTTCTATCACTAAGCCAGCTACCTACCCATCTACACACATTTTCCCCTAGCCCAAGCTTTCTCATCTTACTTACCAATCTTTTATGTGGGACAGTGTCAAATGCTTTTGAGAAGTCGAGATAAATGACATCCAATGATACTCCTTGGTCCATTTGAGAGCTTACATCCTCATAGAAGCTGATCAGGTTAGTTTGACAGGAGCGATCCTTCATAAATCCATGTTGATATGGAGTTAAACATTTATTAACATTGAGATATTCCATAATGGTATCCTTTAGAAACCCTTCAAAAATTTTACCCACAACAGATGTTAAGCTTACCGGCCTAAAGTTTCCAGGTTCCGTTTTACACCCCTTTTTGAATATTGGTACCACATTTGCTTGCCGCCAATCAAAAGGAACAGACCCTGTTTCTATAGAGTCTTTAAATATAAGGAATAGAGGCCTGTCTATCACATTACGGTACTTAACTCCCTTAATACCTGAGGGTGAATGCCATCAGGGCCTGGTGATTTGTCAATTTTAATCTTACTAAGGCGGTTCTGCACTTCTTCCTGGGTTAGGCAGGTAATACTTAATGGGGAGTTTACATTATCACTCTGCATTTCCCCTGGCAAATCCTTTTCCTGTGTGAACACTGTTGAGAAAAAAGTATTTAAAACATTTGCTTTTCCCACATCGCTTTCTATGATTTCAACCTCATTGTTCTTTAAAGGGCCGACACCATCAATTTTAATAATTTTACTGTTTATATAATTAAAGAATAGTTTGGGGTTTGTTTTACTTTCCTTAGCAATGAGTCTCTCAGTTTCCACTTTTGCTAAATGTATTTGTTTTTTACACATTTTTTTTTCTCTATAACTTTTTAATGCTTCTTCATTGCCTTCTTGTTTTAGCTTCTTAAATGCTTTGTTCTTGTTATTTATTGCCCTTTTTACATCCTTATTTAGCCACATTGGTGTTCTCCTGTTCCTAGCCCTTTTATTTCTGTACGGTATGGCTAGCTCGCAGTGGGTGTTTTAAACTGATTTAAATATTTCCCATTTATTTTCTGTGCTCCTATTTTTGAGGACATTGTCCCAATCAATTCGGCGAAGGTCCTCTCTAAGCTGATCAAACTTTGCTTTCCTGAAATTCAGCATTTTTGTAACCCCCTTCCAGGGCACCTTACTGAAGGACAAGTGGAATTGTATTATATTGTGGTCACTGTTCCCTAGGTGCCCATCGACTCGTACTTCTTTTATTTTATCTGGCCTGTTGCTTAAAATTAAGTCCAGAAGGGCTGTCCCTCTAGTTGGGCCCTGCACAAGTTGTGACAGATAATTATCCTTGGTCACTGACATTGCCTTGCTATCTCTGCAATTCATCTCTTTCTTTTAATTGTGCCCTCTGGAATCCATGGTCTGTATGTAACAAACTTCCCTTCATTCAAAACTACTTTCTGAATCTCTTAATCTGTTGGCCCTCACTGAAACCTGAATTCAGGATTCTGACACTGTCTCCCCTGCTGCCATTTCCCATGGTGGCTTACAATTCTACCATTCCCCAAGACCCACAAACAGACTTGGTGGTGGAGTAGGCATACTCCTGTCCCCACAATGCACCTTCCAGGTCATCCCCCCAATTCCATCACTCTCATTCCCTTCTTTTGAGTTCCACACCATTATGCTCTTCTGTCCCCTCTCCCTCAGAGTAGCAGTCATATACCGGCCCCCAGGCTCACCTACTCAGTTCCTTGACCACTTCTCAGCCTGGCTGATGCACTTCGAGTCCTCAGAACTAGCAACCCTTATCCTGGGAGACTTCAACATCCCCATTAACAGCCCCAGTTACACATCTGCATCCCAGCTTCTATCACTAACCACTTCTTTCAGCCTCTCACAGCTATCAACCTCTGAGACTCACAAAGACGGTAACACCCTTGACCTGGTCTTTGTCTGGTTCTGTTCAATCTCCTACCTAAATAACTCACCACTTCCCCTCTCTGACCACAACATTCTCTCCATCATGCTCACAATTCCTTGCCCACCCCAGCACACTCCTACCTATCACACATTCAGAAATCTACAAGCCACTCTCATACACTTTCAGACTCCCTACACTCATCACTGTCCCCAATCGCATCTCTTTCATGTCCTGATCTGGCTGTACACCACTACAATGACACTCTCAGAAGCACCCTGGATCAAGTAGCACCCCTCACCCTCAGAACCTCCAAGCACAGAGTAAAAGAGCCCTGGCTCACATCGCAAACTTGACTTCTCCAGAGATGCTCTAGGAGTGCTGAACGCTTATGGATGAAAATTCGAACACCAGAAGACTTCATCCACTTCACGTCGCCAAACAGACCTACTACACCACCCTGATCTCCTCACTATCCACAACCCCAAGAAACGTTTTGACACCTTTCACTCCCTCCTCAGGCCAATAGCACAAGCCCCTATCACAGATATTCGTGCTGATGACCTAGCTTCCCACTTTATAGATAAAATAGATAACATGCATCAGGAAATCCGCTCCCAGGCACCAAGTGCTGTGACTCCCATCCCTCCCTGCATTCCCCATGGCTCACTCTCCACATTTGATCCCATCACAGGAGAAGAAGTCTCCAGATTCTTCTCATCCAACTAACTGCACAACAGACCCCATTCCCTCACATCTCCTCCAGTCTCTATCCAGTCATCACAACTCGCCTAACTACAATCTTTAAGCTCTCCCTCTTCTCGGGCATCTTCCCATCCTCCTTCAAATGCTCTATAATTATTCCATTATTAAAGAAACCCGCTCTCGACCCATCCTGCACAAATAACTACAGACCAGTCTACAATCTCCCCTTCATCTCTAAACTCTTGGAGCGCCTGGTCTACTCCTGCCTTACCTCTGCACTCATTCCCTTCTAGACCCTTCACAGTCCGACTTCCGCCCGCAACATTCGACATAACCAGCACTCATCAAAGTGACCAATGACCTTCTGACAGCAAAATGTAATGGTGACCACTCTCTGCTCATTCTTCTCAACCTTTCTGCAGCTTTCAACACTGTTGACCACCATCTCCTACTCTCTGGGCTCCAGTCACTAGGCATTAAGGACTCTGCTCTCTCCTGGTTCTCTTCCTATCTTTCTGACCGCTCCTTCAGTGTTCTGTTTGCTGGCTTCACTTCATCTCCTCTTCCTCTCACTGTCAGGGTACCTCAGGGCTCAGTCTTTGACCCACTTCTCTTCTCTCTCTACAAGGCCCCAAATGGACAGACCATCAGCAGATTTGGCTTTCAGTACCATCTTTATGACGATGACACACAACTATACACATCATCCGCTGACCTTACCCCCGCTGTACTACAGAACACCAGTGACTGTTCGCAGGCTCCGACATCGTGTCTGCCTTTTATCTGAAACTCAACCTCTCCAAAACTGAAATTCTGCTCCTGTCGTCGATTAACCTCCCTAAATCTGACATTTCCCTCTCTATGGGTGGCACCATAACAACACTCCGGCAGCAGGCACGCTATCTGGGTGTTACATTTGACACGAATCTCTCCTTCACATCCCATGTACAATCTCTTGCCCACTCGTACCGCTTACACCTAAAGAACATCTCTAGAATCCGCTCTTTTCTCACCATGGAAATAACAAAAACTCACTGTCGCCTTGATCCACTCCTGTCTGGACTTCTGCAATGCTCTGTTAATTGGCCTCCCCCTCAATCAACATTCCCCTCTCCAGTCTATCCTTAATGCAGCAGCCAGGGTCGCACATCTAGCTAAACGGTATTCAGACGCATCCGCTCTTCACCAGTCCTTACATTGGCTGCCCATTCATTATAGGATCCAATTCAAAATACTTGTTCTCACCCACAAAGCTCTCCACAGCGTGGCACCCCCCTACATCTCCTCCCTTATTTCTGTCTATCGGCCTACCTGACCGCTGCGCTCTGCAAACAATTTTCGACTAACCTCTGCACTAATCCGTACCTCCCACTCCCGACTCCAAGACTTCTCCCGCGCTGCACCAATCCTCTGGAATGCTCTAGCCCAAGAAATTAGGACCATCCACAATTTGCATTGTTTTAGGTGCTCCCTCAAAACACATTTGTTCAGAGCGGCCTATAACATTCCTTATTCAAAGTCATTTTATGTGTAAGTGTGTGTGTGTGTAGCCCATTCACTATCTCCATCTATCCCTCACTCCCTCAAGATGGCTGGACCATCATTGTAAATACACACTTGTACTTTGTATCCTCTTTGCAGATTGTAAGCTCTCACGAGCAGGGTTGTCTTATTTTGCTTTAATTATTGTATTGTTAACGTTGTTACTTATGACTTGTGTTTGAAACTGTTAAACTGTACAGCGCTGCGGAATATGTTGGCGCTATATAAATAAAGATTATTATTATCAGCGCCGTAGTGGCTATTCTCGTAAGCAATGAGTGCTGTGCATCAAGGTCTCTGCTGCAGACATCATCAGGACTGCTTTGATGCTGGCCGTATCCGGTGCCTCTCTATCGCTAATGCTGCAGATGTATAGCTGCTTTTTCTTGCAGATTAGTAGTGAGCGCACAGATCGGGCCAGTGACACAACCATGCCGCTGGTCCAAACTGTCAATCAAAAGGAGCACTCCACCCTTGAGAAGGGAAACTGAAAGCTGCTAGCAGAGGAGCAGTGCAATCTTGAAGATAGAAGATCTTATAACCCCTGAAATTCACAAAATGTAACACAACCCCTAACATGTGATGTGTGATTTATAAAACCGGAGTCTTCTTATATGGGAAAGATAATTCTGGCCCTCCTCCTGCACCAGGACACGAAGCACCTAATATAGTTTGAGCTTCATTTTTATAAATGGCATACAATTAATTTTTTTATTAAAATCCTTTAATCAAGCAATGATTTCATGTGATGCCTTGGGGCTGTGGATTGGGAGTGCAGACAGAAACCTTTTCAACAGGGTGTTGTTGGGAAACAGGAAGTGGATCTGTGACTAAGCAGCGGCACATTACTGAATATACAGGTGCCTCCTGTTCTTAATTGTTCTCTGCTTGTTTCTTGTTTACTTTTTTATACTGATGTTGATGTTGGGTATAATAGGATGCAAGAGTTTAACAAGAGGCCAGCTACAAATAACAATGCTCACTGATCACAATCCCATATGGAATGTAAAGTAAATGCTTCGAATTGGTTAGTACTTAATAGCAATGTATCTGTATCGCACTGAGGACTTTTAAATATATAAAATGAAGAGACTCCAGCTCCGCAAACTGTGATTCTTAATTCACATAACCAATCCGGAGGACATACACAGTCAGCTATACAAATTCATATGACCTGCATCAACGCATTTCAGGTGTCTGCGCACATTTAATGTAATGCCACTCCACCTATGGTATCTACCTCTACTTGACATCCTGTGCTTCCACCTTGCCCTCTAGGTTGCGTTTTCCATATCATGCTTAATGACCTTCTACATAGCTGGTGCCCTCTTCCCTTTCTAACCATCTCAGCTATGCTGATTACATTGCACCATTACACCAGTATCCAAGTTTTCTACCAGAAGTTATGAACTGAAGCCCGCGAAAGGGAAATTTAGAGCAGGGATTTCTCTTTATGATTACCCATTGCAAAATTGGCAATGATGTGTCCACCAGGAAATTGTGCTGCATTGGTCTAAAATGTTTTATATAGCACCATAATCTTCTTAATCCTAATACTTTTAATTAGTTTAGTAATAAAATTACATGCGGGAATTTAAATAATGATGTGAGTCACCGTACACAACTCTTTCACAACTTTAGATGATATATGATGCAGGTAACAGATTACTGATAGTACCATAACACATACAATAACATCATGATTTGGAAATTCTATACTCTGGTTATAAATTGTACATCTACAGATGACTACCCATTCCTGCTACTACATGTGGGGACAAATGACACCGCAAGAAACGACCTGGAAACCATCTGCAGAGTCTTTGAAGACTTAGGCAAGAAAGTGAAAGAACTGGGAGCGCAGGTGGTCTTCTCTTCCATCCTCCCAGTGGATGGCCATGGAACAAGGAGGTGGAATAAGATTCTGCAGGTGAACAACTGGCTACGTCGATGGTGCCGTCAGCAACGATTTGGATTTCTGGATCACGGAGTGAACTACTTATACGATGGACTACTTGCTAGAGATGGGGTGCACCTTACGAAGACTGGAAAGCATGTATTTGGAAGTCGTCTTGCTACACTTGTAAGGAGAGCTTTAAACTAGAACAACATGGGAAGGGAAGCAAAAGACTAGAAAAAGCCATACACCTGACAAATGCTATTGAGAACTCTGCTATTAGAAGTGGAAAGGAAGAACAGGAAGAACAAAGACAAAAGAATCTAATTAATAAAAATATTGGAGAAAGAGAAACCAATCACAAACTAAAATGTTTCTATACTAATGCACAAAGCATGGGCAACAAACAAGGAGAATTGGAACTACTAACGCAGGAAAAGAAATATGATGTCATTGGAATCACTGAAACTTGGTGGGACAATACACATGATTGGAATACAAGACTAGAAGGATACAACTTATTTGCAAGAAACAGACTTGATAAACGAGGAGGAGGTGTCGCATTGTATGTTAGAAACGCGTATATCTGCACAGAGATTGAAGCATCAGAGACTGGGAGTTCTGTGGAAACTGTTTGGGTAAGAATACAAGGACAGAACAATGGAAAGGACACCATTGTAGGCATTTACTACAGGCCACCTGTGCAAGCTGAAGATATGGATGAACTCTTTATGCATCAAATGGCCAAGTTCTCCCAAAAATATGACATAGTTGTCATGGGAGATTTCAACTATACAGACATTTGTTGGGAATCTCTCTCAGGCAAAACTAACAGGTCAAGGAAATTCTTATCCTCTCTTGCTGACAACTTTATCTTCCAAAAGGTAGGGGAGAAAACAAGGGGAACTGCTACCTTGGATCTAATCCTTATAAACAGGGAGGAAATGGTTGAGGAGGTAAAAGTGGCTGGGACCCTAGGAGGTAGCGACCATGCTATTTTAGAATTTTGGATAACTAGAGGAGGAAGACCTGTGAAGACTCAGACGTCAAGGTTAGATTTCAGAAAGGCAGATTTTAAGGGA
The DNA here is from genome assembly GCF_039654945.1 of Dendrobates tinctorius. Classification (NCBI taxonomy): domain Eukaryota; kingdom Metazoa; phylum Chordata; class Amphibia; order Anura; family Dendrobatidae; genus Dendrobates; species Dendrobates tinctorius. Next base: position 51,275,916 of record NW_027361707.1, read on the forward strand.
TTCAGAAAGAGAATTGGAGGGATCCAATGGCTGGATATCCTTAAAGACAAAAATGTCCAGGAAGGATGGGAAATCTTGAAAAATGAAATTCTCAAAGCACAATTGTTAACAATTCCGAAAAGAGGGAAGAATAGGAAGCATTTAAGGAAGCCAGGATGGATGAACACAGAACTTAAGCACATGCTAAAAAGGAAGAAAAAAATGTTTATAAAATGGAAAGAGGGAGGCATATCTAAAGAAGAATATAATGCTGTCTGCAGAACCTGCAGGTCACAAATCAGATTATCTAAAGCTGACAATGAATTGAGGCTTGCAAGAGATGTCAAAAGCAATAATAAAGGATTTTGGGGATATGTCAAAAGTAAAAGAAAAGTCAAAGATGCTATAGGATTTTTACAGGATGAAAATGATGAAATGGTAAGACAGGATGTTGAGAAGGCCGAACTTTTAAATTCCTATTTTGCATCTGTTTTCTCTCAGAAAGGAAATGTGACATCAACTGTTCTTCACTGTCCTATTAAGGGAATAGAAGAATCCAGGATATCTATAAACAGAAAGATAGTGAGGAAACACTTAGCTAACCTAAATGAATTCAAGTCTCCAGGTCCAGATGAATTACACCCCAGAGTACTGAAGGAGATAGCAGAAGAAATTTTTGAACCCCTCTCCATAATATTTGAAAATTCTTGGAGAACAGGAGAAGTCCCGGAAGACTGGAGAAGAGCAAATGTTGTTCCTATCTTCAAAAAGGGGAAGAAGGTGGACCCAGGCAACTATAGGCCGGTGAGTCTGACTTCTATACCAGGAAAGATCTTTGAACAAATTATTAAACAACATGTATGTCAGTACCTGGATAAGAATGAAGTGATTAAACAGAGTCAGCATGGGTTTGTAACTAATAAGTCATGTCAGACTAACTTAATTTCCTTCTATGACGGAATCACTGATTGGGTGGATCAAGGAAATGCTGTAGATATAGTATATCTTGACTTCAGCAAAGCATTTGACAAAGTATCTCATACAATCCTTATTGAAAAAATGACTAAGTATAGAATGGACAAGGCAACTGTTAGGTGGATTCATAACTGGCTTAGTGATCGGACCCAAAGAGTGGTCGTAAATGGCAGCACATCCAGTTGGAAGAATGTCTCAAGTGGGGTACCACAGGGCTCTGTCCTGGGCCCTTTATTGTTCAACATCTTTATCAACGATTTAGATGAAGGAATTGAGGGTAAACTGATTAAATTTGCTGATGACACAAAGCTAGGAGGGATAGCTAATACTAGAGAAGAGAGAGAGAGGATTCAAAAAGATATAAATAAACTGGAGAAGTGGGCAGCAACTAACAGAATGGTTTTTAACAGGGAAAAATGCAAAGTACTACATCTGGGCAATAAAAATGAAAAAAGCATATACAGAATGGGAGGAATAGGCCTAAGCAACAGCACATGTGAAAAAGACTTGGGTATACTAATAGATCACAAACTGAATATGAGTCAACAGTGTGATGCAGCAGCAAAAAAAGCAAATGCAATTCTAGGATGTATTAACAGAAGCATACAGTCTAGATCACGTGAAGTCATTATTTCCCTCTACTCCTCTTTGGTCAGACCTCATCTGGAATATTGTGTCCAGTTTTGGGCACCACATTTTAAAAAAGACATCAACAAACTGGAGCAAGTTCAGAAAAGAGCAACCAGAATGGTGACCGGTCTGCAAACCCTGTCTTATGAGGAAAGGTTGCAGGATTTGGGATTGTTTAGTTTGCAAAAGAGAAGACTGAGAGGAGACTTAATAGCTGTCTACAAATATCTCAAGGGCTGTCACATTGTAGAAGGATCATCTTTATTCTCATTTGCACAAGGAAAGACTAGAAGCAATGGGATGAAACTGAATGGGAGGAGACACAGATTAGATATTAGAAAAAACTTTTTGACAGTTAGAGTGATCAATGAGTGGAACAAGCTGCCACGAGAAGTGGTGAGTTCTCCTTCAATGGATGTCTTCAAACAGAGGCTGGACAGACATCTGAATGGGATGATTTAGCGAATCCTGCTTTGAGCAGGGGGTTGGACCAGATGGCCCAGGAGGTCCCTTCCAACTCTACGATTCTATGATTCTATGATTTATAGAATGTATTTGATGAAATGGCCAGAGCTGTTAAATCACATAAATCTGATATAATCAAAACTGTTACATCCCAAATATGTAGTAAGTACTGTATAAGTAAAGGTAAGGTGCCAACACAGTGCACCATTACCTCTTACTACAGGTTCTCTCATCTCTTGGCATCACAGACTTGGCCCTATCCTGGATCTCATCATACCTAACAGACCAGACATTCAGCATCTCCCAATCACACACCACCTCCTCATCTAGCCCCCTGTTGGTGTGTCCAACGGTTCAGTTCAATGTCCTCTACTCTTCTCCATCCACACCTTCGGCCTGGCACAGCTCATAGAGTTCTACGGCTTTCAGCATCATCTTTATGCTGATGACACACAGATCCACCTCTCTGGACCCAATAACACCTACTTAGGCTAGTTTCACACTTGCTTTTTTTTGCAGCGCGTTTTTCCCGCAAAAAAACGCATTGAAAAAACGCATACAAAAGCATACAACTGCTGCGTTTTTTTCAAGCATTTTTATGCGCATGCAGGAAAAAAACGCAGCGTTTTTGTGCGTTTGTATGCGTTTTTTGTGCGTTTGCGTTTTTTTACAGATTTTTGAAAAACCCCCCAAAAAAGAAAAAACAACCATTCAACAACACACAAGACCAATGGGACTTCATTGTGGGTGTGGTATGTTATTATATAGACCCTGTCTACAGTATTCTTCACATTTGCTTGATTCTTCTTGTGACCATGGATCTGCGCTGGAAGAGTTTTCACTTCAACTTGGATTTGGACATCGCGATGGCTCAGGCGTATGCAGTTGCTTGCCATGAACAAAGGAAGAGAGAGAGGCAGCGAAGACGGCAGCGGCGGCGTATGTGGATACATCCGATTGTTGAACTCCGGGAGAGCCGTGGGGCATACCACACCCTCTACAGCGAGCTCCAGGCAAACCCGGAGAAATTTACAGATTATATCCGGATGTCCCAAGAAAGTTTCAGGGATTTGCTTGCTCGTGTCCAACAATCCATCCGGAGACAGGACACACAGCTCCGTCGTGCGATTCCTCCTGAGGAACGGCTACTGGTGACATTACGGTATGTAATATTTAAAAACCAAGGGGTGCGGTCTGATGTTTTTTTTTTAAATTTAGTATTCAAAACCTTGGGTAATTAGTTTTCGTGAATGTACTAATATTTTATTTTATAGTTTTTTAAAATAATATACATAAATATTAATTTTACTTCTTTGTCTGTTCACAGATTCCTGGCGACTGTATCTTCACTACACTTCCAGTACCGTATTGGAATCTCTACCTTGTCTGGAATTGTTGCTGACACCTGCCGGGCTCTCTGGAATGTTCTTTGTCCAGAATTTATGCCCCTGCCCACCGCTGAAAAGTGGATGGAAATTGCTGACAAATTCTGGACAGTATGCAATTTTCCCAACTGTTTGGGAGCTGTTGATGGTAAACACATACGGATCATCAAACCCAAAAGAACGGGATCTGAGTACTATAATTACAAAAAGTACTTTTCAATAGTACTCATGGCCATTGCGGATGCCGGATGTATGTTTGTAGCAGTGGACATTGGAGCATTTGGCCGTGGTAATGACTCACAGGCTTTTAAAAACTCAGACATGGGCCGGAGGTTGTATGGCAACCAATTTAATTTCCTTATGCCACGGCCTCTTCCTCACACCGAAGCTCCGCCACTGCCCTTTGTAATGGTTGGCGATGAGGCTTTTCAAATGTGCGGAAACTTACTGAAACCCTACTCCAGCCGGGACTTGGACCACACCAAAAAAATATTTAATTACAGGCTGACCAGGGCCAGAAGAACTGTCGAGTGTGCTTTTGGGATTCTTGTCTCCAGATGGCGAATTCTGGGCACGGCCATTAATCTTAAACTTGAAACAGTCGATGAGGTGGTGAAGGCCTGTGTGGTTCTACATAACTTTGTGATGGCTAAAGAGCACCCGATCTTTGAACTGGATGATGATGCTCCTAACCCATTGCCTGAATTCACTCAGCACACTCTCAGGTCATCCGTTGAAGTTGGCCAAATGAGGGACCAATTTGCAGCCTACTTTATTTCTGATGTAGGACGGGTGCACTGGCAAGATGAAATGGTGTAATGTTTTTGTTTGTTTATGGTAATAAAAAACCTTATTTGATACCATTACTGAGTGCACTATATTTTTTAAACTCCAATTAAATAAAAAACTTCCCATGTATAACTGAATTTTTTGATGTTCACACACCTGGGCAGGTAAATACACATATGAGTTAAAATGCAGCATTGCTAGTCTGCGTGAAATATATTGGAACGAGCAAAGATGCAGGCCATGAATCAGTAAACCAATTTTTTTCAAGAGAAAATTGTCCAACTAGTTGAAAAAAAAGTATGTGATTTTTTCAAAACCCAACCCTGAAAACCCAACCCCAATGAAAGTCAATGGGGAATACAAGTCAGCATTGAGTGGATGAATGTAATCAGCTCAATTCCAACTTGTAGTGTAGAAATAGACAAGTTTCTAGAGTTATTACACTAGGCCTTGGAATGACTATACTAGGCTGTGGTATTTCAAATATGAGTATAGTAGGCCTTGGGCCTACTAGTATAGTCATATGTGAAATACCACGGCCTAGTATAGTCATACCAAGGCCTACTGTAATAACTCGATTTTTACCAACTAGCATCTTGTTTCACAAAAAACAAACTGGTGAAACTTTTTAAGAAAGAAACTTATTTTTTAGACAAGTTTCAACAGTTTGTTTTTCATGAAACCAGATCCAAGTTGGTAAAACTCGAGTTATTACACTAGGCCTTGGTATGACTATACTAGTCCGTGTTATTTCACATATGACTATACTAGGCCTTGGGTTGGTTTTTAACATGTATTTACCCATCAGTTTGTGTGAGCGGCGCAAACAACATTAATGAAACTTTGTAATGGTGAACCACAAATGTAAATTTATTTTTAATCACAAAAATAAACCAAAAAATTATTTTTTCCGGCGTTTGGGGGCAGATGGTTTCAATTTGGGGGTGTGCAGGGAATATGCAACACTTGCAGTTGAAGACGGTGTTTGAGGGGAAGGGGCAACAAAACTTGTGGGGGAAGGTAGTCCAGTTAAGGGAATTAAACTAGGAACACTTGGAGGAGAGGAAATCTGTTCAGGTACATTTGTTGTAATGGCATGTCGCCGTAGGCTTGTGTGCCTAGACCGACTTTGGCCCAATGCCCGCCTTGATTGATTTCGCCTTGAACTTGGGGCAAATATTGAGTGTAGGTCCCCCGTCTGGTTGGGTGGCTGCTGCTGCTGCTGAGGTGGCGGCTGCTGCTGCTGCTGAGGTGGCTGCTGCTGCTGCTGAGGTGGCTGCTGCTGAGGTGGCTGCTGCTGAGGTGGCTGCTGCTGAGGTGGCTGCTGCTGCTGCTGAGGTGGCTGCTGCTGCTGCTCTTGGTTGGCAGTGCTCGTCCTTGCAGGAGGACTGGTGGCGGCAGTGATGGTCCAGGTTTGCGGAGTGGTGGTGGCAGGGCTACTACATGTTGTTGTAGCGGCAGGGCTGTTCCATGTTTGCCTAGTGGTGGCTGAGCTCCACGCATGCATGGGAGTGGCGGTGGTGCTCCAGACAGGAGCAGCGCTTGCCATGGTGGTGTCGGTGAAGTGACCAGCTGCACTCAGACTTGTGGTGGTGTAACGGTGGGTGTCCTGGCTTTGAATAGAGGTGTCCGTGCAGTGGTATGCAGCACAAGTCGGTAGTGAGGTGAAGCGAGTCAATGGTGGCACAGGTGGAAATGACACCACTGACTGCTGACCGTACCGATTATGCTGCATAGCCTGCAAGAAAGCATTGTTGCAGGCCTGCAGCACATTCAGCTGTTGCTCAGGACTAAGGTGTTCCGCCATGCCCTTTTCAATCTTACTAAAAAAATGGTGTGCTGGTCTGTTGAGGTCAGCCTCCAGACGGTCAAGGCGCTGTTCTACAGAATTGAAGCGGTGTTCAAAGTGGTTAAAACCACGTTCCATGAGTGCAAAACCGCTTTCAACTCTGTCGGACAGCGACTTGAGGCTGGAATTAAAGGCCTCGCTCAAATGCATAAACTCGGGCAAGACATTCCTGTCCAAGGCCCTCTGCCGCTGGCGGGTAGTGCCTGCATAACCAGTGGCAGAGACCTGGGACAGGGGAACACCTGATGGCCCAGCTTCCTGGTCGACAGCTGTGTGTGTGGCTGACCTGCAAGGTGCTTCCTGGCTGTCGGATGGCTGGGACGGGTCAGAGGACGTCCGAGGAAGGACCGCTCCAGGGCCAGGTTGCAGGGTGCTGCTCCAGGTGCTGTGGAAGAAAGGAAAATCATTACTACCATGCCTTTACAAGAAGCATCAGCTGTGGATTAGAAAAACACAGATTAATAAAAATAAAAACCCAAAATTTATAATACTTACGATCTCGTGGCAAGGACCGGTCTTAGGAACTGCAACGCGTGATAGTGACGGTATCTAGTTCTGGTCCTTGACGCAGATCCACTGCGAACCTGGCCCTCAGCACGAACATCACTGTTGAAGCGGTCCTTGATCGAACGCCAACGTGTTCGGACTTTGTCCACTGTTGGGAAAAAAAAAACAGTGCCGTCAAGGACAACAGTCACTGCGGCACAATATAGCAATACAATACTCAAAGCAGTCACTGTAGAGCCCGATGACACTGTTGGGTTTCCTGCTAGAATATACCTAGCACGAAACCCAACAGTGCCGTAAAGGACAACAGTCACTGCGGCACAATATAGCAATACAATACTCAAAGCAGTCACTGTAGAGCCTGATGACACTGTTGGGTTTCCTGCTAGAATATACCTAGCACGAAACCCAACAGTGCCGTCAAGGACAACAGTCACTGCGGCACAATATAGCAATACAATACTCAAAGCAGTCACTGTGGAGCCCGATGACACTGTTGGGTTTCCTGCTAGAATATACCTAGCACGAAACCCAACAGTGCCGTCAAGGACAACAGTCACTGCGGCACAATACAGAGCAGGGAAATACTCACTAAACGCCTTTTTGGAGGATGCTGTGGCGCTGTCCCAGCCATCCATCAACGCTGCGGCCACCTCATTCCATAGCCGCCGGGTCACCACATTGTCCTTGTACAGCCGGTCACGGCTGTCCCACAACGGCACACGCTCCTGGACCAGGCTGATGAGCTGCTCATTATCCAGGTAGACGTCTTCATCCCGTTGTGGAACCTAGACAAAACACATTCATTAGAATAATCAAATTTAAATTGAATAAAAAGTTACAAAAAAAAGAAACATAAAAAAGAGTAAAAATAGAAGATAAAAAATAAAGAACATTACAAATCATTTGATACATACATTCCGTATCACCACCGGGACTTGGCTTCGCTGCTCCTGCTCTTCGCCCTCAGAAGTCCCGTCCGCAGAAGATGATGATGATGATGTCTTAAAAAAGTTGAAAAAAACGTAAGAGATTTGGAGTAGCAGCAGATATACTTACCAGATGCACGAAAATAATCACCTCACGGTCTGCTTGCGCCAATTCCTGCCGCGATGGGGAATATTCGGATTCTGAAGACATACTGCATGTAAAAATAATAAAAATCATTAGTACATACATAATTTAAAAGGACAGGCATATAATGTAATATACTCACATTCTTGCGCTGATAGAAGATGTGTTCCTTGTTGACTGTCTGCTCTCCAATCTGTCAGTGTAGTAGTGGCAGAGTTTTGGCAGGCACCTCCTTTATATAGACTTTTTTTTTTTTGACTTTAGAAGTTTATAACTAGTACAACAAGTGGACACCACCAAAAAAACGCAGCGCTAAAAAAACGCATACATGCGCATGCCAGTGCGCACGTATGCACATCCATAGGCTATAATGGCCATTTTTAGCGCAAAACGTGCGCATACGTGCGCATGCGCTTTTTTCCAGGACCAAAAAATGCAACATGTAGCGTCTGTGAAATACAAACGCACACCCCAAAAAAACGCAGCACATGAAAATCGCATACGTGCGCATGCCAGCGCGCAGGTATGCGCACCCATGTTAAATATAGGGGAAAAAACGCATGCGCACGTATGCGTTTTTTTCAAGCGCAAAAAAACGCAAATGTGAAACCAGCCTAACTAACCAGAATCCCACAATGTCTGCCCACTATTTCATCTTTCTTCTTTGCTAGATTTCTGCAACTTAACATGGATAAAACAGAATTCATCATCTTTCCCTCATCTCACTCAACACCCCCAACAAATGTATCCATCAAAGTCAATGGCTGCTCACTCTCCCCAGTCCCGTAACCTCGCTGCCTCAGGGTTACCATTGACTCTGATCTCCCCTTCAAACCACATATACAAGCCCTTTCCACTTCCTGCTGACTCCAACTCAAATTTTTTTCTGGATCCACACATTCCTTAATCAGGAATCTGCAAAGACACTAGTGCATGCCCTCATCATCTCCCGCCTCAACTACAGCTACCTCCTGCTTTGTGGCCTCTCCTGTAACACTCTCGCATTCCGCCAATCTATCCTAAACTCTGCAGCCTAACTAACTCACCTGTCGCCCCCACTATTCCCGGTCCTCTCCTCTCTGTCAATCCGTCCACTGGCTCCCCATTGCCCAGAGACTTCAGATCAAAATCTTAACTATGGCATACAAAGCCATCCTCAACCTCCATACATCTGAGACCTAATCTACTGGTACTTACCTACAACCTCTGATCCTCAGAAGATCTTCTCTACTCCACTCTTATCTCCTCTTCCCACAATTGCATTCAAGATTTTTCCTGTGCATCTTTTCTACTGTGGAACTCTCTACCCCAACACATCAATAATCTTTATTTTTATATAGCGCTAACACATTCCGCAGCGCTTTACAATTTGCACACATTATCATTGCTGTCCCCCATGGGCTCACAATCTTAATTCCCTATCAGTATGTCTTTGGAATGTGGGAGGAAACCCACACAAACACGGAGAGAACATACAGATGTTGTCTTTGGTGGGATTTGAACCTAACGCTGCAAGTCTGCAGTGCTAACCACTAAGCCACCGTGCTGCCCATAAACATATCAGACTCTTGCCTACCGTGGAAACCTTCAAAAGGAACCAGCAGACCCACCTCTTCCAACAAACCTACGACTTGCAGTAACCCTTGTTCCACGATACGGCTGCACAACCAGCTCTACTCTCACTTACTGTATCATCACCCTTCCCTTGCAGACTGTAAGCTCTTGCGGGCAGGGTTTTCTCTTCTTCTGTACCAGCCAGTAACTTGTTTTGTTCAAGATTATTTTACTTGTTTTTTTTATTATGTACACTCCTTTTCACATGTAAAGTGCCATGGAATACATGGAGCTATAATAATAAATATCGTTGTCAGGAGTCTACTGGTAAGTCCCCAGTCGGGGTATACAGGTTTCATCCTCAGTTCAGCCCATTTAATAGGAATCGTTCTTCTGGAATACCTGAAGAAGAATGATTTTCATCATCAATTATGTCTGTGTGGCAAAGTGTTATTGATATTTTGAGGAAGATGGGGTCCAATATAAGAGTGTGGCTGATCGGAGACTTCTGGTGGGTCTGAACCTGTGTGTTGGTGACGTGGTGTTGTTCTCCTCAAGGAACACTGAGTTGGAGGTTCCCTCTTGGAAACTGGGTCCCAGGCTCATCGATCCTTATAAGATTGTGACTGTCTTCAATCCTGCATCATTCCGCCTTGCTTTGCCACCCACTATTAAGATTCAATCTCTACTCAAAAAATACATGTGCCATCACCGCTACTCCTATCTCCAGTCATTGCTGATAGAAATCTGGAATTTCAAATAGCCAAGATCGTTGATTGTCGCTCAGCTCGTCACTCGCTTCAGTATCTGGTACACTGGAATGAATACGGCTCTGAAGAGAGGATGTGGGTACGAGCATCTGACGTCCATGCGACCAGGTTGATCCGGTCATTTCATGTGGCACATCCTGATAAACCCGGTTCTGAGGTTCCTGAGGTCACTCGTAGAAGGGTACTGAGAAGAGCCAGAAGACTGCAGCATCTGATTTCTCCTACTCCTGCACTGATTAGAAGCACTTCACCTTCTTATTAAATGGTGTAAATTTCTTTTAGCAGTGCAGGGATTAATCTTCTCTGTTGAGAGCTACTGGAAGCTTTCCTGCGTTAAGGCTCTCAGCAGTGCACTGATAGCCACTCCCATCTCCATACCTCCCAACTTTTGAAGAAGGGAAAGAGGGACAAAGGCTGTGGCACGTGCAGCGTGTCACTACAAATTTTAGGCCTTTTAGGGAAAGAAAAGAGAGAGAGAACAGATAGAGAGAAAGAAAGAGGGGAAAGAGAGAACAGAGAGAGAAAGAAAGGGGACAGAAAAAAAGAACAGAGGGAGAGCGAAAGAAAGAAGAGGGGAAAGAGAAAGAACAGAGAGCGAGAAAGAAAAAGAAAGAAGAAAGAGAGGGGGAAAGAAAGAACAGAGCTATAGAGAGAAAGAAAGAGGGGAAGAAAGAACAGAGAAATAAAGAAACAGAGAGAAAGAAAGATACTATAGCAGCCCGACTCCCATTGAAGTGCCCACCTGAGCCTCCCTGTGCAGGACATATCATGATCCGCTCACATGGCCGGCATCCCTGATTCCAAGGTGATCCTGCTGTCCGCTGTCAGAGGAGGACACGGTGATGTATCTGAAGCATTCCTGGTTCCGTTGCAATCTCCTCATAAAATTACCTCATTTCCAGTCAGCTTCCAGCACATCACTTCCGGTGGAACGTCATGTGTGAGTTTTAAAGTGCTCCTTGGGGCTCCGCTGTGTCCGTGGGAAACGCCTACACCTGATGTATTTTTTGGGGATCGGTCTAAATTTTTGAATTTCAAAAATAATTGTAAATTATTTTTGCCTTGAAGCCTAACTCGTCAGGGAGCTCCGCGCAGCAGGTTAAAATTGTCATCTCTTTGCTGCGTGGCGATCCCCAGGATTGGGCGTTTTCTTTGAAACCAGATGATCCTATTCTGACTAATGTGAACGCATTTTTTCAGGCCTTGGGGTTGTTGTATGATGAACCTAATGCCATTGATCAGGCTGAAAAGACCCTGCTGGCATTGAACCAGGGTCGTGATTCTGCAGAATTGTACTGTCAAAAATTCCGAAAGTGGGCGGTACTTACTACCTGGAATGATGGTGCCTTGGCTGCTCTCTTTCGGAGGGGGTTGTCAGAAGCCGTAAAAGATACTATGGTGGGATTTCCTGTTCCCTCTGGTCTTGACGATTCTATGTCATTAGCCATTCAGGTTGATCGGCGTTTGCGCGAACGCAAAACTGCACGAGGGGTGTTGCCACCTGTTGAACAAATGTCTGAACCTATGCAATGTGATAGAGTTTTTTCCAGAGAGCAGCGTCAGGAGTTCAGAAGGCGTAATAAGTTTTGTTTTTTCTGTGGAGATGCCTCACATATTATTTCTGTCTGTCCTAAACGAGAGAAATGCTTTGCACACACGTTTTCTGTTGGTGGTGTTCAACCTAAGTTTCTTCAGGCTATTACTCTGATCTGCTCCCTGTCCACATTTTCCGCCAAGGCTTTTGTGGATTCGGGAGCAGCCCTAAACCTAATGGACTTGGATTTTGCTAAACGTTGTGGATTTCCGATGACACCTCTGCAGACGCCTATCCCTTTGAGGGGGATTGATGCTACTCCTTTGGCTAAAAATAAACCTCAGTTTTGGACCCAGGTGGTAATGCGGGTCGCCCCAGACCATCAAGAAAATTGCAGATTTTTGGTGTTGCATAATCTGCATGATACTATTGTTCTGGGGTTTCCCTGGTTACAAATTCATAATCCAGTTTTGGATTGGAAATCTGTGTCTGTGGTGAGTTGGGGTTGTCGGTGTGCCTTTAGTGAGGCTCCGGTGTTTTCCACCTCTCCTCAGTCGCATGATGTTCCTGATTATTTGGCAGACTTTTATGATGTATTTAGTGAGAATGAGTCTGCGTCTCTGCCTCCTCATAGGAGTTATGACTGTGCAATTGAACTGAGCCCGGGGTGTAAATTTCCCAAGGGTCGGCTCTTCAATCTATCTGTACCCGAGCACGAGGCTATGCGATCCTATATTAAGGAGGTGTTGGAGAAGGGTCATATTAGACCATCCTCGTCACCCTTAGGTGCCGGTTTTTTTTTTGTAGCCAAAAAGGATGGATCATTAAGACCTTGTATTGATTATCGTGCCCTCAACAAAATTACTGTTAAATATCAGTATCCGTTACCCCTGATTTCTGATCTATTCTCCAGAGTTAAAGGTGCTTGCTGGTTTACCAAGCTTGACCTCAGGGGGGCGTATAATCTTATTCGCATTAAGCATGGGGATGAATGGAAGACGGCGTTTAATACTCCGGAGGGACATTTTGAGTACCTGGTGATGCCTTTTGGGCTCACTAATGCCCCTACTGTCTTCCAGTGCTTCATGAACGATATTTTCCGAGATTTTGTCGATAAATTTTTGATTATCTATCTGGATGATATTTTGATCTTCTCCAAGGATTGGGATTCTCATGTGAAACGTATTCGGACTGTGTTCCGGATCTTGAGGGAGAATTCCCTGTATGTCAAAGGATCTAAATGCCTTTTTGGAGTACAGAGGATTTCTTTTTTGGGATTTATTTTGTCCCCGTCAACTATTGAAATGGACCCGGCCAAGGTACAGGCCATTTACGATTGGGTTCAGCCCACTTCTTTGAAGGCCCTCCAGAAGTTTTTGGGTTTTGCTAATTTTTATCGGAAATTTATAGCAAAATTTTCTAGTATTGCCAAGCCATTGACTGATTTGACTAAGAAGGGTGCTGATGTGTTAAATTGGTCTCCGGAGGCTGTTTCTTCCTTTCAGGAGCTGAAGCGAAGATTCACCTCCGCCCCGGTTTTGCGGCAACCTGATGTCTTACTTCCGTTCCAGGTAGAGGTGGATGCTTCTGAGATTGGTGCAGGAGCTGTTTTGTCCCAAAAGGATCCTGTAACATCTAAAATGAATCCCTGTGCTTTCTTTTCCCGAAAGTTCTCTCCATCTGAACGTAACTATGATGTGGGGAATCGGGAACTGTTGGCCATGAAATGGGCATTTGCGGAGTGGAGACATTGGTTGGAGGGAGCTAAGCATCAAGTCATGGTCCTCACTGACCACAAGAATTTGATTTACCTAGAGTCGGCTAAGCGTTTGAACCCTAGACAGGCTAGGTGGGCCTTGTTTTTTACACGTTTTGATTTTGTGGTTTCTTTTCTTCCTGGAACTAAGAATGTCAAGGCAGACGGCTTCTCTAGGAGCTTCTTTGCTGATTCTCCTGTGGTGACCAAGCCTGCTACCATCTTAGGCGAAGGGGTAGTTCTTTCTGCCATCTCGCCCGATTTGAGACGTGCTCTGGAAGAGTTCCAGGAGGACAAACCTGAGCGTTGTCCCAGTGGAAAGTTGTATGTTCCTGACCAGTGGAAGAAGAGAGTGATGTCTGAATTTCATTGCTCTGCTTTGGCTGGTCATCCAGGTATTTTTGGTACTAGAGATCTGGTGAGTCGGTCTTTTTGGTGGCCCTCCTTGTCTCGTGATGTCAGGAATTTTGTGCAGTCCTGTGGGACGTGCTCCCGGTCTAAATCGTGTTCTCGCTCTAGTGGGTTGTTGATGCCTTTGCCTGTCCCCAAGAGGCCATGGACCCATATTTCAATGGATTTCATCTCTGATATGCCTGTCTCTCAAAGGATGACTGTTATTTGGGTGATTTGTGATAGGTTCTCTAAGATGGTTCATCTTGTACCACTCCCTAAGTTGCCGTCTTCCTCTGAGTTGGTGCCCCTGTTTTTACAACAGGTGGTTCGCTTGCACGGGATTCCTGAGAACATTGTATCTGACAGAGGAATCCAGTTTGTGTCTAGATTTTGGAGAACTTTCTGTTCCAAGCTGGGAATTCAGTTGTCCTTCTCCTCTGCTTTTCACCCTCAGACCAATGGGCAGACAGAGAGAACAAACCAGACCTTGGAGTCATATTTGAGATGTTTTATTTCTGCTGATCAGGATGATTGGGTTTCATTTTTGCCCTTGGCCGAATTTGCTTTAAATAATAGAGCTAGTTCTGCCACTTTGATGTCACTTTTTTTTGTAACTTTGGGATTCATCCTCGATTTTCTTCAGGGCAGGTGGAGCCCTCTGCCTGCCCAGGTGTTGACACTGTGGTGGAGAGAATGCACCAGATCTGGGACCAAGTGGTGGATAAGTTGTCTCTCTCCCAGGAAAAGGCCCAGCGGTTTTCCAACCGACATAGGACCATTGGTCCCCAGTTTAAGGTTGATGATATGGTGTGGTTATCATCAAAAAATATTGCTATGAAGGTGGCTTCTCCTAAGTTTAAGCCTAGATTTATTGGACCTTACAAGATTTTGGAGATTATTAATCCGGTCTCTTTTCGTTTGGCTCTTCCTGTCACATTTAAAATCCATAATGTGTTCCATAAATCTTTGTTGAAGAGGTTTGTTGAACCTGTTGTTCCGGGGGTGGCACCTCCAGACCCTGTATTGGTTGAAGGTAACATGGAATATGAGGTAGAGAAAGTACTGGATTCCCGTCTGGCTAGACGGAGACTCCAGTATTTGGTTAAGTGGAAGGGTTATGGTCAGGAGGATAATTCCTGGGTCTCTGCCTCTGATATTCATGCCAAAAGATTGGTGCGTGCCTTTGATCGGGCTCACCCTGATCGCCCTGGTGGCGTGGTTGAGGGTTCGGTGACCCCCTCCTCAAGGGGGAGGTACTGTTGTGAGTTCATTTTCCCCTTCACTACTGAGGCCCGAGGAACTCCCTCTTCTGGTAAAGAAAGGTAGTGAGCCTGATTATCAAACACCTGAGTCTGATGATGATGACTGGCTGAGTGGAGTTACTGACTGGATATAAGGCTGCCGACGCCCTTCTGCCCTGCGGGTGATTTCTCTGTGGGATCCTTGGAGACCAGTCTGAATTTCTGCTCCTCTAAAGCTAAGTTTTCTGCTCGGCCTTTTGCATTTGTGCTTAGACTTTGTTTTGCTTTGTTTTTCTGGATTTCTGCCATTCCCTGCTGGGGTGTGCTGAATTCCTTTAGCTCTGTCTTCTGAAAATACCTGAGTGCTGATTTAGTTTTTGAAGCCTAGCTGCTTCAGGGTCTTTTTCATATCAGCTTGTTGGCTTATGTCTTTGATAGGGTTTTGGCAGATTGCAGACAGCAACCTTCCTTTCCTGTTCTGTTTAGCTAGCTTGGGCCCCATCATTTGCTCAGCCTATCTTTCTATCTGTGTGAGTGTTTTTTCATCTTGCTTCACCGTCATTATATGTTGGGGGCTGCCTTTTACTTTGGGGTCTGCTCTGGGGCAGTTTAGATTTCCTTTTCTGTCTTTAGGCTATTTAGCGCTCCGGCTGTGATCGAGGGGTCTAGGGCATCGTAGGAACCCCCCACGGCTACTGCTAGTTGTGTTGATAGGTTCAGGGTTCTGCAATCTGATAGTTGCCAACTTCTCTGGTTTTCTGGACGTAGCTTCTATTTTTGTGTCTGCCTCCTACGGTGACTCAATCATAACACACGTGGCTCCACTCCGTACACCTCGTACACGCGCGGCTCCACTCCGTACACCTCGTATATACAGGCGCGGCTCTGCTCCATACACCTCGTACACACGTGGCTCTGCTTCGTACACACACATGGCTCTGCTACATCCATACTGTAAACCTCTCCTGACCCCACACAGAAACTTTACCTCATTCAGCATGACAACCAGCACAGCAGACCAGACTCCTGCAGAGTGCAGACAGACATGGAGGCAGACACAGCCCCTGATAATGTGACCCCTTACTCCTCCCCTCTCACAGGTCCTGTGCACACATAACACACACAGCCCAGCCACATAGACACGGAGGGCCCTGATCATGTGACCCCTGACTCCTCCCCTTTCACAGGGCCTCTGCGCACAGACAGAACACACACAGCCCAGCCACATCATTGCAGGCTGCGGTGTGTCTATCTGGGACTGCAAGCATGGCGTCGGTGGATGGGGGGGCGTGGCGGCTCAGTGCAATGCAGGAAAAATACCATCCCGGGCGGGACGTGGCAGGGGGGTGTCAAAAACGGGACGCTTGGGAGCTATGCATCTCCTATATAAACTAGGCTCTGGCTAGTACTCATTGTCAGAGTTAGCTTAGGCTGTATGGCTGGAGGTTGTTGGTTGTTATAAGAGAAGTCATTTGGTGGGTTTATGTTTGACTGTTGCTAGGTTTTGAGTGTGTGATAATTCCCTTTCTTCTACTTTGGTTTAACCCCATCCTCCACTCCCTGGTGCATATATTTCTTTCAGCATTTGTTAACCAGTTTGAGGAGCTGAGTGGCTGTCTTCTGAAGGTACTCCCTGAAGTTAATCCAGGCCCTGGACCAGAAGACAGCCACTCAGCTCCTCAAACTGGTTAACAAATGCTGACCTGAGATCAAGCTGGGTGAAAGGAACGGCTGCTGGCTGGTAAAGAAGACACCCCAGCAAAAAGACCCCCTGTGAGAGCAAGAAAGCTCAGGTGGACGTCATCTCTGATGAAGAGGACCCCAGTAAACGGCTTGTTTTCCTGCCGGCTCTGTGCCAGAAGATAGGAGTCCCTCACGGCATTGTGAAGAGCAAGGCCAGATTGAGCAGCCTCATCCATGGGAATGATCGTGCAGTCCCAGTTTTTCCCGATCAGGAGGAAGACTGTGAAAGGAGAACCAGCCAGGTTCAGAATGGTGCATGACCTGAGGGCTGTGAACGAAGCAACCATGTTTGAAACCCCAGTTATGCCAGATCTGCACACTCTGCTGTCAAACGTGCCAGCCACAGCAACAGTGCTCACGATGATGGATCTGTCCAAGGCTTCCTTCAATGTTCCCCCTTCACCTGGACGACCAGTTCCTGAAAACGCACAAGGGGGGTGCAGAACACATGGACAGTGATGCCCAGGAGGGCCCAGGACAACCAGCTCACCAAAGCATTGTCCTCCATCCTCGTCAACTGGATTGCAGAACATGCAGAAGTCATCGACATCGCTACCTGCACAGCCCTTTCCTTGTCTCCTCTACTCTACCTGGCGGAGCAGCAACGCAAGTTCTGGAAAAACAGAGTCCAGTGGTGTCAAAAGCAAGTTACGTTCCTGAAGACACCGTATTGCCTGCCAGGCAAAATGCTTGACAGATGACCGGAAGACCGCTGAGGAGAAGATGGCTCCCTCAACAACTCCGAAGATGCAGGCCTTCCTTGGTCTAGTCTCGTACTGCAGAACTTGGATCCCTGGTGCTCCAGGCTTAGTGCAGCCTCTGTACAATTGCATCAACGCATTGCAGCCTTCATCTCGTACAGGAAACTGAAAGACTCCATAGTCTCTGCGCCAGCTCTAGGCCTCCCTGACTACGAGAAGCCATTCTGTCTTTGCCGAACGGAAAAAGAAGGACAAAGATGGAGGAGGTCATGCTACTGGCTTCTTAAAACAGACCCACAGAGGAAAACCAGAGGCCTCTAGACTACCTCTCAGCCGGCCTGGATCCAGTTGCAAGGGGGGGGCCCTCCTGCATGAAAACAATATTTGCAGCACACACCCTCCTGACAAGGCTGATGTCATTCTTGGACAACCACTGGAGATCCGCTCTACACCACTCTTCAGTGCTCTCAGCCGTTGCCTGTCTCTACTCCCACTCCCAAGGGGGGATGCGGATACGGACTCTTCAGAACACAATCGGCAAGATACCGTAGATGGCTCCAGTTTTGCAGATGATGAAGGAAGGTTCCACACAGGATGTGCAGTGACCAGCAATCAAGACATCCTATGGTCCAGAAGTTTGTCATCCCAAGAGGCGGAACTGTTAGCGCTGATGAAGGTCTGCCAGATTGCGAAGGACAAAACTGCAAATGTCTATACCAATTCCAGGTACTCGCATGGTATAGCACACGACTTCGGAACCATCTGGGCTGCAAGAGACTTCATCACAGCAAGCGGGTCAACCGTGAAGCATCATGGAGCCATCAGGGACCTGCTGGACGCTCTTCAACTACTAAAAGTGGTGGCAGTGTTAAAGGTCAAGGCACACAGAAAAATGAACACAGTAGAGACACCGGGCATCAACATGGCAGACGTGGCAGCCAAAGACTCAGCCAGAGGAAGACAATATGGAAAATGGGAGAGGTCGTAGAGCCGGACGCCTACTACATGACAACTGAAGACGAGAAAACCTGACAAAATGACTTCCTGGAACCTGTACAAGAAGTAGCAGGACCAGACTCGAAAGGAGGAGAAGGAAAGCTGGATGCTGAAGGGCCAAAGCACTGGGCTCCAAAAACCTATCTACCTCAAATGTCTACCTCAAGACAGACCCAGTCTACCTCAAAGTATGTACCCTATGGTGGTTCAATGGGCACATGGCCCCGCAAAGAATTGAAGACACAGATGAATGACCTGATTGGACTGGACTCCCACCCTAACAGCCAAATTTCCAGCAGCTGTCTGGCCCCCGACAAATGCAACATTGGATAAGTGGGAAAAGTTCCCCCACATCATCTGGCCTGAAGATTTCCCAGTAAGGAACCAGTTGGCGAAGACTACTGCAAAGAAGCTACTCTCAAAAATAGTGTGCAGATATGGGGGTTCCAGAAGTGATAGCAAGTAATCAGGGACCCACATTCACAGCAAACCTGACACAAGAGATCTGATCAGCAGTAGGGTCAGACTAAAGGCCCCTTTACATTTAGCGATTCACCAGCGATCCCGACCACAATAAGACCCGGTCAGGATCGCTGGTGCATCGCTAAATGGTCGCTAGTGAGCTGCCAAACAGGCAGATCTCACCAGCGACGCAGCAGCGGTCGGCGGTCGCACTTACCTTTCAGACGAGGCAAGTGTGACCATCTTCCGCCTGCGTCCATGGCTCGCTCGTCGGTGCCAGCAGGAAGCCGACGACAAGAAATGGACCAGGCTGATCTCGCGTGATCAGTGATAGCCAGCGGGGGAGCCGGTCGGAGGTAAGTATCATATGTAGCGATATCGCTGGCAATATCGCTGCTGCGTCACAAAATCGGTGATGCTTTAAGATAAGAGATAGATAAGATAATCCTTTAATCGTCCCACCATGGGGAAATTCGGAGCATTACAGCAGCAAGGCAGGAACAAGTACAGATACAGATGCATAAAGGCATTACATTGACAGTAGGTAGGTACATATACGAAAAAAAAAAAAAAGATATAACCGGACTATCACAACTTTGGATCTATCAGTTCACTGTTTGGGTCGTTCTCCGTTTTGGACAGTGCTGGTTATACAGCCTAACTGCAGCAGGAAGGAAGGACTTTTGATAGCGCTCCCTCTCACATTTAGGATGAAGTAGCCGGTCACTGACAGTACTGCACATCTTTGTCACGGTCTCATGCATGGGATGGGAATCATTCTGCACCATGTAGCTCACCTTGGCCAGTATCCTCCTGTCACCTACTTCCTGAACTGGATCAAGGGGGCATCCCAGGACAGAGCTGGCCCTTCTAATCAGTTTGTCTAGCCTATTCCTGTCCCTGGTTGATATGCCACTACCCCAGCATGCCACACCAAAGAAGATGACTGATGCCACAACAGAGTTGAAGAAGGATGCAAGGAGTGCCCCCCTAACTCCGAAGGCTCTCAGCCTTCTGAGCAGATAAAGCCTACTGTGGCCCTTCCTGTACACTGCATCCAAGTGATGGGCCCAGTCAAGCTTATTATTGAGGATCACACCAAGGTACTTATAGGTGTCGACTATCTCAATGTCATTTCCCTGAATGTTCACCACTACTGGTGGATTTTTTCCCTTGCGAAAGTCCACCACCAATTCCTTGGTCTTCCCGGAATTAATCCTAAGGTGGTTCCTCTGACACCACTCCACAAAAGCTTGGTTAGTATCTCTGTACTCTCTTTCATCTCCTCCTGTGATGAGGCCTACTATTGCAGAGTCATCAGAATACTTCTGCAAGTAGCAGCTAGATGAGTTGCACTTAAAAACCGCAGTGTACAGTGTGAAGAGAAAAGGGGCAAGAACTGTACCCTGAGGTGCCCCTGTATTGCAGATCACCGTGTCTGACACACTGTTCCAAACCTTTACAAACTGAGGTCGGTTCGTGAGGTAGTTAAGGATCCAGGTGGAGAGTTGGAGGTCCACGCCAGCAAGGCCCAGCTTGTCTCTCAGTAGACCTGGCTGTATGGTATTAAAAGCACTAGAGAAATCATAGAACATTATTCTCACAGTGTTCCCAGGTTTCTCCAGGTGAGAGAGAGTCCTATCTAGAAGGTGGATAATGGCATCATCCACACCAATGCCCGGCCTGTAGGCAAACTGGAGAGGGTCCATATCCGAGCTCACTAGAGGACGGAGACGTTTGAGAACCAATCTCTCTAGTACCTTCATCAGGTGTGATGTCAATGCTACAGGTCTATAGTCATTAAGGTCTTTCGGATAAGGTTTCTTCGGAACTGGTACCACACAAGATAATTTCCACAGTTGTGGTACTATACCTATTCTCAGGCTCATATTGAACAGATATGTAATGATCTCACTCAGCTGGTGCCCGCAGGTTCTGATTAGCCTTGCACTGATGCCGTCAGGACCTGCAGCCTTCTAAACTTGGATCTTATCCAGTTCTTTTGCAACCTGGGTACTTGTGAAGAACAGACCCTGGCTCAGTTGACAAGTTGCAGCAGGGGGTGAGGTTATTGTAGCAGAGAGGTGTGAATGGTATGCAGGGGCAAGAGCAGCCAGAGTGTGATTAAATCTGTTAAAGAATAGATTAAGTTCATTAAGCCCCTCTTTATCTACAACCATCCTGGAGACAGTCTGTCTATGCCCTGATATAGACTTTAGACCCTCCCAGACTTCATGAATCCTTTTCTGTGACAATTTCAGCGATATCCAGCGATAGCGATAGATATCTAGCGATATCGCTATGTGTAAAGCCCCCATTAGGCCTACTTCCCACCATCCCGCACCATAGACTAAGTGGGATACTTAAGAGCAGTATGCTAAAAAATTGCCCAAGAGACAGACAAACCATGGCATTAGACACTCCCATAGGCTCAGAAAGAGCTGTCACCAATATGAAATTTTATTTGTGTCTAAACCCAGGTTAGAGGTATTTTTCCCTCAGCAGTTGACTATGCAATGTGATACTTTGTCTGCATGCGTAATTGAATTTATCAAGAATTTTGCTAATGTCCATTCTCGAGTTTTTTCCTTCATTGCCAGGTCCAGATTCGGTGCCTGGTATGCACGCCCTGAAGTCAGGAGACTGAGTGTTGGTGGAAAAAGTTTGTAAGGAGAGCACTCGGTCCCAGATATGATGGCCCTTCTCCAAGTGCTGATGCCACTAACCTGGAGGAGAAACCCCCACCTGGATCCACACACCACATTGCAGGGAAGACCTCATACCAGAAGATACACCTGAGCTGGAATGATGCTGTGGATTCCCTGCCTGACTGAATAAATTACCTACCTGATAGAGAATACACATCACTGACTGCATAGACTGCTAACTAAGAGACTTTTATTACATTACACCAAACCCCCGTTAGGGACAGATCTCCCGACCGCCCATTTGCGGAAGTCTGTGCGGAGGGGGGCGTATGCACTAGGCCTGCGTCAACCCACTGGCAGCATAAAAGAGTTGCAGCGCTTTGGGACAGGAGCAGGATTTTAGGGCAAGTGATATCTAAGGGGGATTGTGATGGAAATATATACTCGTATATTTGTATTTCATCTAGATCTCACTTGCATGCTAATATACTATATGCTATATACTCATGTACATACAGTTGTGGCCAAAAGTATTGACACCCCTGCAATTCTGTCAGGTAATACTCAGTTTCTTCCTGAAAATGATTGCAAACACAAATTCTTTGGTATTATTATCTTCATTTAATTTGTCTTAAATGAAAAAACACAAAAGAGAATGAAGCAAAAAGCAAAACATTGATCATTTTACACAAAACTCCAAAAATGGGCCAGACAAAAGTATTGGCACCCTCAGCCTAATACTTGGTTGCACAACCTTTAGCCAAAATAACTGCGTCCAACCGCTTCCGGTAACCATCAATGAGTTTCTTACAATGCTCTGCTGGAATTTTAGACCATTCTTCTTTGGCAAACTGCTCCAGGTCCCTGATATTTGAAGGGTGCCTTCTCCAAACTGCCATGACCTCTGAGGGAGACCCAGCTTTCTCACACTGGGCCCTACATTATGCTGCAAAATTTGTTGGTAGTCTTCAGACTTCATAATGCCATTCACACGGTCAAGCAGTCCAGTGCCCCAAAACATCAGGGAACCTCCGCCATGTTTGACTGTAGGGACCGTGTTCTTTTCTTTGAAAGCCTCTTTTTTTCTCCTGTAAACTCTATGTTGATGCCTTTGCCCAAAAAGCTCTACTTTTGTCTCATCTGACCAGAGAACATTCTTCCAAAATGTTTTAGGCTTTTTCAGGTAAGTTTTGGCAAACTCCAGCCTGGCTTTTTTATGTCTCGGGGTAAGAAGTGGGGTCTTCCTGGGTCTCCTACCATACAATCCCTTTTCATTCAGACTTCGACGGATAGTACGGGTTGACACTGCTGTACCCTTGGACTGCAGGGCAGCTTGAACTTGTTTGGATATTAGTCGCGGTTCTTTATCCAACATCCGCACAATCTTGCGTTGAAATCTCTTGTCAATTTTTCTATTCTGTCCACATCTAGGGAGGTTAGCCACAGTGCCATGGGCTTTAAACTTCTTGATGACACTGCGCACAGTAGACACAGGAACATTCAGGTCTTTGGAGATGGACTTGTAGCCTTGAGATTGCTCATGCTTCCTCACAATTTGGTTTCTCAAGTCCTCAGACAGTTCTTTGGTCATTCTTTCTTTTCTCCATGCTCAATGTGGTACACACAAGGACACAGGACAGAGGTTGAGTCAACTTTAATCCATGTCAACTGGCTGCAAGTGTGATTTAGTTATTGCCAACACCTGTTAGGTGCCACAGGTAAGTTACAGGTGCTGTTAATTACACAAATTAGAGAAGCATCACATGATTTTTCGAACTGTGCCAATACTTTTGTCCACCCTCTTTTTTATGTTTGGTGTGGAATTATAACCAATTTGGCTTTAGGACCATTCTTTTTGTGTTTTTTCATTTCAGACAAATTCAATGAAGATAATAATAACAAAGAATTTGTGTTTGCAATCATTTTCAGGAAGAAACTGAGTATTATCTGACAGAATTGCAGGGGTGTCAATACTTTTGGCCACAACTGTGTATACTCATATGGACACATAGATATACATTCACAGTTATCTTGAACTTTGTAATCAGTTGCTGAAGATGACCTAACCCCATGAGGCCGTGTGGAGAACCAACAGGGTCCCGTGATAACATTGTCTTGTCATTGTCTTGTGATATATCTACCAGACATGGGAAATGAGGAAGTTGGGCCAGATGCACCAGCCGATACCAGAGTTTGCTGACATTTGCAGAACAATGGGTGCCATACATTATATTGCTAAGTCACCCTCATGCCGGACACTGCCATATATGTTCATGTATTCAAACCAACCAATTAAATAAGAAGTTCAGCCTTATGTTAATGGGGTAACCACCCTTTTCTGCATGCATCTATAAATATATGTATGTACAATAAACTAGCAGAGTCCTGCTGAAATGAGTTGTTGCTAACAAGGTGTTTAGCTTCTTTTTTTCCTTGAGCGCTCAATAAGACTCTGTTCTAATTAGGACAGGCCGCAGCACACACAGAGATATATATCTATATCAATCAAATTTCCACAACACCTGTTCGTATTACCTTGTTAGTCGGTTTGGTGTATTACGGTACACTACTACTCCCCTCTTCCCTGGGTGGGGGAAGGGTACAGACTGAGGGCGGATTCAGGAGCTAAGGCAAGGTATGTGGACCCTGCATCTTCACCATCAGAAGTAATCCGGTGAACAGGGCAAGCTAGGGCACCCCTAGCTTTAGGGACAAGGAAGGAGCCCCTGTTCCCAGGACACCCGGCAACAGAGTTGTGACAAGACTGCTGTGAGTTCTTTTCAAAATTCATTGCCAGCAAAGGCTATGCAGACAGCTGAGTGCTGATACTAATAGCCTAGGAAGGAACCATGGATATTGGCCCACTCCCATAATAAGAAAATCAGCCCTTAGCCACCCAAGAAATGGCACATATCCTCCACTCTTCCCACTTGTTCTGGTGCGGTGGCAGGTGGGGTAATAGTTTTGGGGATAATGTTGGCTGTTTTATGTACACTGACATTAAGCCCTTTACTAACCACATAGTCAAATGTAATAAAGGCACACACAGAGTAAAGTACTTTGACTTAAATAAATACATTTGACATAAAATCTCTCAGACTCTTTTTTTTTTTTACCTTTTTACCCATTTATTCCACAAAAATAAAAAATCAAAGTTATACTTACCATTCCGCCGATAATCCATTAATGGCCATGTCCCATGTCGATCGGAATGGTTTGGTGAGCAGTCACATCAGTGTCAGCTCAGTGTGTTCCTGCTGGCATGGTGAGCATTCGCATCACTGATGTTACCGCTCACCAAACCATCCAGATCATCGTGGGACATGGCTATTAATGGATTATCAAAGGAAAGGTGAGTATAACTTTGCTTTTTTATTTTTATTTTTGTGGAATAAATTGGTAAAAGAGGGACAGCGAGTTTGTATTTAAAATAAAGGAGTATGTGTGTTTATTTCAATTAAAGTACAACTGACTACAACTATCATCAGATGCACCTGGTCTCACTGACAGCAGGGAGACCAGGCGACAATGATGACAGTTGTACTCAGTGCTGGACACAGACGGCAACCGCTGACTACAATTGCAATCAGACTCGCCTGGTCTCGCTGATCGCTGGGAGACCAGGCGAGGATGATGAGAGTTGTATTCAGTACCGGGTGCCTAGGGATAGCGTGAACTCTACTGCTTTTTCCCAGGCACCAGTACGTGTCTCACTGATGACACATGGATGTCATCCACAGTTCATCAGCGTGCACATGTGCAGCACACTGTCTGTTTGAAAAACCTGACTTGTGCGCACCACCTTTGAATGCAATGGGTGTGTGTATGTCCGTATTTGGAGTCCTTATAAAACAGACCACATACAGACATAAAAAAAAGGATTTGTGAAGGGGGCCTTAGAGTCCACCTGGAACTTTTTTAAGTGCTCCTGGCCTTGAAAGCCATGAAGCAGCTAAATTAAGTGACTGATTTTTCTAGCAACTTCTACTCGAGAGCCGCCACAAATCTGTCAACAAAGCGGCTTCAAAACCGCCAGCGTTTTCCTTCAGTCTTCTTATAGCAAAAAAGATGCTGTTACACCCTCATCTAAAAGACACCGTGTGCATATACCCTAAGGCTACAAAGTTTTTAGAAGTACTGAAAAACAACAATTCTCTTTTTCAAACGCTATCCGTTTAAAGAAAAGTCCCTTTTTGGAGAGTTTTTGCAGGAATTTTTTGTCTCCTGAATCGTTTTTGAAGAATTTTTGCAGCATTTTAGAAGGATTTTTCTGAAGCGCTTTTTGCTGCCTTTTGATTAGATGATAAAAAATTTTTTTTGGAGTGGATTCAATAAAGAGAGCAGCTTCAAAGAAGTGACATGCATTTTCTGTTTTCTTTTTAGTTCAAAACCAGAACTGGAAAATAAAAGTCTCAAAGTACTGAATATATGAAAGTGGTTTTACAATGGAAATTAAATGAAAGAGTGCTTGAAGCATTTTTAAGCAAGTTTTCAGGCATTATTTTTAAGCAGACTTGCTTCAGAAAACTCTGTGAACACATAGCCTAGTACAGATGCTGCTGCAGATCCTGCTGCTGGAAAGCTGCAAAAAAGCTGCATTTTTTGGAGTGCAAAAGCAAAGCAAAATTATGTTTTGTTACATTTCTTTTAAATCAATAACATACCAATTCTTGTACGGAAGCCATCATTTCACTGCAGATTTTGCCCATTATACAGTATAGGAGCTAATGTGGGGCCATTATATAGTATAGGTGCTAATTTAGGGCCATTATACAGTTTGAGGTTTAAAGAGAACCTGTCATCAGGCTTATATATTAAACTAAATACATTGTGATAATGGTGCTGGTATACTGATTTAATACATTATTTCAGTGAAAAAATCCATAGCCTGGTTTTTATAAAATTATCATTAAAAGGTTTTGGTCTCCGTGTATTGGGGCAGGCCTGTGTGGCGGGACTTTGGGTAGGGTCTTTGTCTCTGCCATGTCGTCATTGTCATTACGATCTAGGCCACATGGAAAAGACAGGAAAAGTGAACGACTCCATCAGAAAGAAAGTCATCTGTAAGTTACTATATATAACGGTACTGAAATCACTTGTATATTCTGCAGGACTGGTATCTATCACTATGTGTCACCACCATCTGCGGTAATATCAATGAGTAGAAATAATGCTTATTATTGTATATATTGCATCAATTACTTACTACTGTTTAATACTGCATGAGTGTCACAAGGGTGTCACGTCCCCCTGGATAACCTGGAGTTAGACAGTCACGTTGGGTAATGAATGGCAGGTCTTCTTTAGAGATGGTGTGATTTTTTTCCCAATGTTATATGGATTTAGTTTCCTCTAATGATGAAAAGGTTAACGACACTTTCTGTGCTGGTCAGAAACATGCAGTTCCATTTCAGTTGCTTATGATCTGGTCATTAACTCTTCCTATAAAAATTGGTCATTGCTTCTAGTTTATTCTTTGCTGTCCCTATCCTCCTTGCAATTGTTGGTTAGTGCTTTTGTATGATGGAGGTTTTCGGTTATCCCTGTTGACAAATCAGGGTTTAACAGGAGCATAGTAAGGTCCGAGAATCTGGCCTCTCTACCTTCAAGAGTACCCTGGGTCAGAGATAGTCAGGGTCCCAGTTCCAGGGACAAATTTAGGCCCCCTTTCTTTACCGATGATTATCACATTGTGACAGTCTGCTGTTCTGGCAAATCAGGGGCTCTCCCAGTGGGTCATGGCGCCCGCAAACCATAACAGTAAAATCTGCACAATAATATGGTGCTCCTTCCTTTCTGAGCTTTCCACTATGCCTCAAAAGTAGTCCCTGTTTCCTTCTGAGCTTTGCACTGTGCAGCAAGAGCAGTTTTCCCCCACACATGGGGTATTGGCACACAGAATATATATATATACACAGAATAGGAGGAATAGGGCTAAGCAACACGGCACATGTGAAAAAGACTTGGGTATACTAATAGATCATAAACTAAACATGAGTCAACAGTGTGATGCAGCAGCAAAAAAGCAAATACAATTCTGGGATGTATTAACAGAAGAATACAGTCTAGATCATGTGAAGTCATTAGCCCCCTCTACTTCTCTTTGGCCAGACCTCATCTGGAATGGAATACTGTGCCCAGTTTTGGGCACCACATTTTAAAAAAGATCAGCAAACTGGAGCAAGTTCATAGAAGAGGGACCAGAATGGTGACTGGTCTGCAAACCATGTCCTATGAGGAACAGTTACGGGATTCGGGAATTTTTAGCTTGCAAAAAAGAAGACTGAAAGGAGACTTAATAGCTGTCTACAAATATCTCAAGGGCTGTCACATTGTAGAAAGATCATCTTTATTCTCATTTGCACAAGGAAAGACTAGAAGCAATGGGATGAAACTGAATGGGAGGAGACACAGATTAGATATTAGAAAAAAACTGTTTGACAGTGAGGATGATCAATGAGTGGAACAGGCTGCCATGAGAGGTGTGGTGATTTCTTCTTCAAACAGAGGCTGGACAGACATCTGTCTGAGATGATTTAGTGAATCCTGCATTGAGCAGGGGGTTGGACCAGATAACCCAGGAGGTCCCTTCCAACTCTAACATTCTTTGATTCTAAGACTCTATGATTCAGGAGAGAGAAATTGCACAACAAATTTTGGGTTAAAATTTTTCCTGTTATCCGTGTAAAAATCAAAATTTAGGGATAAGAGAATTTTTTGTAGGAAAAATATGATTTTTTTTCTTGGCTCACAACACATCTAGATACATTCCTTGAGGGGTCTAGTTTCCAAAATGGAGACACTTGTGGGGGGGGTTCCACTGTTTAGACACATCAGGGGCTCTACAAATGCAACATGGCATCTGCTGATGATTCCAGACAATTTGCGTTCAGAAAGCCAAACAGTGCTCTTTCCTTTCTGAGCCCTGTCATGCACCCAAACAGTAGTTTTTCCCCACATATGGGGTATTTGTGTACTCAAGAGAAATTGCACAACAATTCTTGTAGTCTGTTTTCTGTTTTCTCCTGTTTACTTTGTGAAAATAAAAAATTTGAGGCTAAAGATAATTTTTGTGGAAAAAAATGTGATTTTTTATTTTCACAGCTCTACTTTATAAACTTCTGTGAAGCACCTTGGAGATCAAGATGCTCACCACACATGTAGCTAAGTTACCTGAGGGGTCTAGTTTCCAAAATGGGGTCAATAATGGGGGGTTTCCACTGTTTAGGTACATCAATGGCTCTTCAAATATGACATGGTGTCTGCTCTGAATTATAGCTTATTTTGCATTCAAAAAGTCAAATAATGCTCCTTCCTTTCTGAGCTCTGCTGTGCCCCCAAAAAGTGGCTTTCCTGCACAAATTGGGTAGAAATTGCACAACAATTCTTGAGGTCCATTTTCTCCTGTTACCCATGTGAAAATAAAAAATTGGGGCTAAAAGATCATTTTTGTGGAAAAAATGTTATTCTTTATTTTCATGTCTCAACGTTTTATGCTTCTGTGAAGCATCTGGAGGTTCAAGGTGCTCACCAAACATCTAGATATGTTCCTTGAGGAGTCTAGTTTAAAAAATGGGGTCAGTCATGGGGGTTTCCACTGCTTAGGCACATCAGGGGCTCTCAAAATGCAATATGGTGACCACTAATCACTCCAGACAATTTTGCGTTCAAAAATTAAAATGGTGCTCTTTCCCTTCCGAGGCCCTGCCGTGCACCCAAACAGTGTTTTTCTCCCACATTTGGGATATTGGCGTACTTAGGAGAATTCACAAAACAAATATAGTGGACCGTTTTTGCCTTATACACTTGGGAAAATAAAAAAAATTGGGTCTAAAATAAAATTTTTGTGACAAAAAGGTAAATGTTCATTTTTTCCTTCCACATTGCTTCAGTGCCTGTGAAGAACCTGAAGGGTTAATAAACTTGTAAAATGTGGTTTTGAGCATCTTGAGGGGTGCAGTTTTTAGACGTGTCACTTTTGGGTATTGCTAGTTAAAAATGCCTCTCAAAGTCATTTAATTTGTGATGTGGTCCCTAAAATCAAAGGTATTGTAAATTTTTGTTGGAAAAATGAGAAATCGCTGGTCAACTTTTAACCGTTATAACTTCTTAGCAAAAAAACAAAAGTCTTTAAAAAATGATGCAGATGTAAATAGTAGACATGTGAGAAATGTTATCTATTAACTATTTTGTGTGACATAACTCTGATTTATGGGGAATAAAAATTCAAAGTTTGAAAATTGTGTCATTTTCAAAATATTTGCCAAATTTCAGATTTTTTTCACCAATAAATGCAAGTCCTTTTGAAGCAATGTTACCACAACCATGAAGTACAATACGTCACAAGAAAAAAAACAGCCTCAGAATCAGCAGGATCCACTGAAGTGTTCAAGAGTTATTACCTTTGTTCTGCCTTCATACACGTTGACACGGTGTGCAATCTGGCATACAGCATAAACCACTTTCTGTCTTCCAAATAATTAGATCATTCCCTGTAGTCTAACTTGTTTATTGGTGAACAGGTATAGAACATGTGGTAAAACTATAAGAATACAAACAACATAGGTAAGTATTGTGCAAATAATCACACAGCTAACACTTACAATAAACAGGAAAGTATACAGTGTGATGCAAACTTTAACATGGAAATTCACAAATCTCTAATCACATCTCCTATGCACTGGCTGCTATACAGTTAATCATATCTCTGTACAATACTGCATTGCAAGAACAGAGATATTAATCTTACCAGATATGCTTTACCAGGATAGCAAACTCAAATTGGAGCAGTTACAGGAGAACAAATAAACACATGCGTACACAGAAGAAAATGGAGTCTTCTTCCCAGAATAACTGCTTCAATCTCACAATGCAACACTGTGTCTGCTGTTAAAGACACAGGCTATAAATTCAGCCACTACTAGATGGTGCTGTAACAACTGACTAGCACATAAATACAAACATATTGCCCTATATTCAGAGGGCAGAACAACCTTATAAAGTGATAGTGGTCAGTTTTAAAAAATGAGGCCCGTCATTAATGTACAATGTGATTCAGTCCTTAAGAGGTTAACCTTCTGAGATTCCATTTGGCTTTTGTCTCAGCTGCTGCTCATTGGGACTATTCCCCTTTCATTATTTAAACCCACTCCTGGCTTCCTTCCATGCCAGCAATAGAGTTTCTATCCTGAACTTATCCTGAGGTGTTCCTAGGAGAAGTTGTTGTGTCTTCCATTTATGCTGTGGAGTTCTATATGTTTGTATGTTTTCCCCTGCTTGTTTCCTTCCCTGTGTTGTCTTGTCATAGTAGTAAGACCTTCTCACTATCCGGGGCCAAGCTTAGGTACGTGACGGCGCTCGGGGAGAAGGAACCATTTAGGACGATAGGGAGCGCAGGGTTCAGCATTAGGTAAGTGTTGAAGGGTCACCATCTCCCACCCTTGCTATCGATAGGGCCTTCTTTTTCCTGTTTCCACCTCTCCCTTTCTGTCGCTCGCCAAGCATCTCTCTACCCAGTTATGACAGCTGCAAAAAAACAAACAATGAAACCAAGGAAGTGGTCATATGTATCTGCTTACATTAATATTGTAGGTAAGAGCTACTGTCCTATTCAAATTTTAAAAGAAGAAGATTGCGCCACCTAGGAGATAAATATTATAGAAGGCCTGAGCTCGGAATGTAGAACGTTAAAAACATTGTACATCATTATGTCATTGCTTTATGTTGCCTTTCATTTAATGAATTTCCATGTTTTGCAAAATCCTCTTAACCCCCTTGTTTCGTTAGATTTTAGGACAGAGGTGTACACATTACCCACACCTGTGCCGGTGGCATTTCCTCATAGGGAATATTTTAACAATGAGGTACTTATCTAGTCTTAAGAAATAGTTTTTCCCTTAAGTGTTTTGACTTCCACAGATACCAAGAGCTCAGATTGTCAGGGCGGCATTGTAGAAGCACTGTTATGATACTTGATATAAGTGCCTATTAGCATTCTTTTACGTCAATGTGGATTGTGATATTAGATAACGAAAAAAAAATTAAAAAAATTAAAATTTGGAGTCTGTTTCTTTTTTTAAGCAAAAAAATGTATGTGTGCATATACTTAAAGTGGTTGAGTCGTTGGACAATTCCTGATCAGAGGAGGTTATGGCAGAGCATTTTAATAAAATTGATAGGTAGTACATAGTAATGCAGTGCTAGTAATTATGTAATACAGAGCCCTGGAGAGTGACGGATGTTCTATGCAGTAGCCCTCAGTTCTGCCTAATAGAGGAGAGCTGACACCCCAAATAGGACATATGGACATGGGTGGTCCTCAAACCCCTCATAAAATGACCCCCATACAGCCTACTGTATAGACAACCATTTTTAGCATAAATATTATCCTCTTCCCAACATTTAACATACCAGTACATCATATTTTGCGGTGCATTCCCACAAATGGACGTACCAGGACATCATGGTGATCATGCGGCACAGAATCTGTGGCAGCATGCTCTCCTCTGGGAACTCAGCTTAAGTGATAGCCAAGACCCAGCTGTCACTGCCAGGAGCAATGCCGGCACCACCCCAAGCTGTTTAACCCTCTAAATGACGTGATCAATAGTGAGCACGAAGCATGGTCTAACAGGCTTCTGCAAAGCATGATACCAGTGATCAGAGTCATGAAAGTTGAAGTCCCATAGAGAGGCTAAGTAAAAAAGTAAGAACAATTTTAACCAAATCTTAAAAACATTTAAAAAAAAAAATCACAAAATAATGAACAAATAACATGAAAAAATATGATACAAAAAATATATATTTATGTAAAAACAAGTAAATAAAAAAATATATCTGGCATCACCGCGTCAAGATAATCCCGATCTATAAAACTGTCACACTAGTTAACCCCTTCAGTAAATACCGCAAAAAATAAAAAAATCAACAAAAAAAGTACTTTTTTTATCAAACTGTAGAAAAAAAAGTGGAATGAAATGTGATGAAAAAGATGAATGTAAAATACAAATGGTATAGCTGAAAACGTCATCCTGTCCCGCGAAAAACAAGTCACCTTACAGCTCTGTCAGTGGAAAAATAAAAAAGCTTTTGCTCTCAGAATATAGCGATGCAAAAGTACCGTAATTATTTTTTTATATATATAACGTAATTGTTTTTATTGTGTAAAAATAGTAAAAACATGATATAAATGTGGTATTGCTGTAATTGTACTGACCCGAAGAATAAAACTGCCTTATCATTTTTACCACAGAGAGAAAAGCATAAAAAAACACCTGAATTGCTGGTTTACGTTCAAAGCGATCAAAAAAAGTTATGTGCCTGAAAATGGAATCAATAAAAACATCAATTAGTCCTGCACAAAACAAGCCCTCACAGGGCCGTCAGCAGAAATATAGAAAAATTATAGCTTTCAAAATATGGAGATACAAAAACTTTTTTGGGAACAAAAAGCATTTTTTATAGTGTGTGACAGCAACCAAACATAAAAAAAGATATATATCTGGTATCGCTATTATCGCACCGACCCAAAGAATAAAGTCGCCTTATACTGCTGTTGATTTATTTATTCTGGCTCACAAAGGTCACTGTAAGGCTCAGTGCACATTTATCCTGTGCTCTACACTGAGCTCGTACATTGGGGTTTTCGTGTAAATCTCTGAAGTATGGGATTCAGACCGAACCCTCATCAGAAGATTCCCTATAATGAAGCAGATGGAAACACTGTGGACAATGTCTGGCCTATAATCTGGTGGTGTCCCTCTTTTTAGGCGCACTCAGCCACAGTTTTGTGCAACTCTGTAAAGCTGGACACCACTGAACAGAGGCCAAACAGAATGCAGAGTATCTTCGCTGCCTCATTACAGTGAGTTTCAT
Source organism: Dendrobates tinctorius (assembly GCF_039654945.1). Classification (NCBI taxonomy): domain Eukaryota; kingdom Metazoa; phylum Chordata; class Amphibia; order Anura; family Dendrobatidae; genus Dendrobates; species Dendrobates tinctorius. Next base: position 51,309,241 of record NW_027361707.1, read on the forward strand.
CTGTATCACGTTTCAGACATTTAGATGGAAACCTTGATGTAAGCACTTAGGATAGAGCACAGGATAAATATGAACTGATCCTATGAACTGGCCCTATGCTTGTAGACTGCAAGGTTATAGGACCTAATCTCTTAATTATAAGCAAAATGACACTGACCATTATAAGCAAAGTGGCACATGATTTGGAAACAATGGCCCTTCTTTTTATACATAAATAATGTGCTCAGTCTGTAAACTGGAGCATAACACACCCAATAGTGAAATGAGGTCCCAATTTGCAAGTCAATATAAAGTAATGTGTGATGTAACTGTATAATTCATTGCTGCCAGGCCTGGGTGACACCAGTTATGTAAGACCTACATGTTGTAAAAAAAAAAGTCCATTAGTTCATTGCCAAAAACTGTTGCCAAAAACGTTATCAATAAAATAATGAACAGTGTTGAAGTTCCTAAAAGAGAAAAATGTGGCGCTATCTAAGCATAGTGAGACATAATCAATTGAGTTGGTGAGTATGTATTTTCAAGAGACTGCTGCCGACCTGGTGGCAAGGGATTGGACCCTGAAACAGGATTATCCCACAAAGTAGATGCCAGACAAGAGGACCAGGGAAATCAAGGTGCAGAAATTTCAGGTTGCTTGTAGGTAAAATATATTGTATTCAAACTGTTAAAAACTATATATATATGTGGCACCGGTGAGGGTCCAGTCGCCACAGAGGTACTGCACCTCATCCAGTGGTGTGGTATCCCACCCTCAGGTAAGGAGGGAGCACCACCCAGGACTCCTAACACTCACACCCAACACATACCAGGTCAATCAGGGCATCTGGGTGTACCCTTTGGAGGATGGCCTCATCCCAGGCTGGCTAGGAAAGGATGTTGGGTAGTCATTGGGGAAAGGTAGGTAGAAGGAGAGGAGCTTAGAAGGTGGTGTGAGAAGGGACATCCAAACAGTGACAGGTGACAGTTAATAGGAGGAGTTAGTGTGAGGTAAATGGATTGTTCTGGAAAGATCCAGTCAGTTGGTGACGGGACAGCGGAGGAGCAGGACTGATGTGGGGAGAGTAAGGGTCAGAGAGACATATCTAGAAGGAAGGAAACTCCTAGGAGAATAGAAGGAGTCCTTGGGGCACGGGTAGTGCAGAAAGCCACCCGTGGGACCCGTATCCAGATGTGGAAGGACCAGGCCACAGTGGGGGAGCCGGCCCCTAAGCCTAGTGGAGAATATCAAACGAGGCTCAGCAAGCAAGCCAGAGGCTGAGGTAACTTCAAGTGCCTCAGCCGCAACCACACTTATTCCCCAAAAAGGTAGCTATAGAGGATCCCGGGGCCTGACCCATGTCACCCAGCTAGATCCGTGGCTGCCGGCTCGGGGACACTGCTGGTGAAGGCGCAGGGCAGGAGAGAAAGTAGAGATCAGCGCAGAGGGGCGGCCTAAAAAGTTGAACATAAAGAGGAGTCCTGAAAAGGTGTCCCCAATCAACCTGGGAGTAGGCTGGCCCCCTCATCCGGAGAACAGAGTACCAAGTGGGTCACCGTATACACAGGAATTGTGAGTAAAAACCCTGAAACTGCACCCAACTGTGTTCCTATTGTCATTTGCGTCTCGCCTGCCTTACACCGCATTCACCATCACTGTCACCGGCTCAACTGTTAACACCTTAACTGCCCTGGGACACGGCTCTGCCCATGGAGAGCTTAACCATCCTTGCTGCCCTAACACCGTCACAGAGGATCTGCATTGCAGCGCCGGCTACCCTTGCCGAATGCCACGGGTGGCATCACGATTCCATTTTCCCTGCCATTTTCCCATCATCCTCCCCCATTATCATCCATCATCCTTACATGAACTTCCATCTTTACTGGACGCCCAGGGCCACGGACCAGGTCACTGCCACCGTGACACATCCCCTTTAAAGAACCTGACCGGCCCGCTACCGAGTAACCTAAGGCCCTGTGGGGCGCTCCATATAAATAACATGTTTTGGCTGTTTGCATCGTTCTTCAGGTGTGTGGAAAAAATGAACTTAATCCTTCTTATATAGCCCTTTCCTAAGGCAAAGACAGAGCCATTCTCTGGTCCTCCTGTCTGGCATCAATAAAATAATATTATGACTATTTTTATGAGTCGATATAATGTGCCAATCATGGATTAGGAGACATATGGTATAACATTTACGTAACCATCTACATCAGAGGTGGTGACTATCAGGCCCATGGTCCGTTTACAGCCCTCGATGACCTATTTCCGGCTACCGGACAGATTTCCAGTGACTGCAGTGCTGGGCCGGCAGCTGTATTTTGATGGCTGCTGGTCTATTAATTTCTTCTTGCTTTGTGAACACACACACACGCCGTAATCACTACTGATCTCTGAGGTGCATGCAATGAATGATTCCATCCTGACACCTGTGCCAGCATCAGGATGTAATATTGGGGCGGTGCCAGCACCCAATTTGTATGGCCCCTGAAGGATGGTATAAATATCCAAATGTCTCTTGGCAGAAAAAATATTCCTCACCCCTGATCTACATGAAACATAACATTATTCTCCTCTGCAAATGAAAAATATTGCTTTAAAAGCCACCAGATGAATAACTGGACTACTGGGCAACATCTGTAACGGGGTTCTCCATCATGTGCAGTTTATAATATTGGTGTCTTCTTAAGTAGCAGAGAGGTCTTTGGGTTCCTTTAGATGCTGGGTTACTGCACACCCCAGAAAGCCTGCATGAAGACCCACTGAATTCTTGAAACATTTAGTGAATCTCCCAGGCACTCCCCAAACTTCTCTTTAACCCCTTACCTACAATTGACGTAATATTCCGTCCATGTGACCATGGACCTAATTACCATGGACGGAATATTACGTCATCGCGATCAGCGGCGCCCACGTGGTGAGCGCCGCTGATCGCGGCCGAGTGTCAGCTAATTATCATAGCTGACACCCGGCACAATGTGTCAGGGGCGGTCACGGACCGCCCCCGACACGTTAACCCCTTGCACACCGCGATCAAACGCGATCGCGGTGTACCGGGGGTTAAAGGGAAGCATCGGCAGGGAGGGGGCTCCCTCCGTGCTTCCCTGAGCCCCCCACGGCAGCGCAATGTGCAGCGCTGCTGCGGGGGGCTCCTTTCCTCCAGGCCCCCGAATCCAAGATGGCGACGGGGCCTTCGGGGGCCTGAGGAAGCTGGCTTCCTCAGTGCCTGCAAAGCGCAGGCATGAGGAAGTCTGCAGCAGTGCCTGTGTCAGATCGCTGATCTGTCACAGTGATCTGTGATGTGACAGATCAGTGATCTGTCACAGGACAGTGATGTCCCACCTGGGACAAGGTAATAAAGTAAAAAAAAAAAAAAAAAAAAGTGTTAAAAATAATTAAAAAAAAATCGCTAAATAAATTAGTAAAAAAAAAAAAAAATATTCCCCAATAAATCCATTTTTTCAAAATAAAAAAAACCAAAAACAATAAAAGTACACATATTTGGTATCGCCGTGTCCGTAATGACCTGCCCTATAAAACTGTCCCATTAGTTAACCCCTTTAGCGAACCCCTTAAAAAATAAAAATAAAAAACGAAGCAAAAAATAATGATTTATTATCATACCACCGAACAAAAAGTGCAATAACGCGCGATCAAAAAGACGCATATAAATATGCATGGTACCGCTGAAAACGTCATCTTGTCCCGCAAAAAACGAGCTGCCATACAGCATCATCCGCAAAAAAATAAAAAAGTTATAGCTCGCAGAATAAAGCGATACAAAAATAATTATTTTTTATATAAAATTTTTTCATTGCAAAAAACCGACAAAACATAAAAAAACGACCTAAATGAGGTATCGCTGTAACCGTACTGACCCGAAGAATAAAACCGCTTTATCAATTTTACCGCACGCGGAACGGTGTAAACGCACCCCCCAAAAGAAATTCATGAAACGCTGGTTTTTGTTCATTCTGCGCCCCAAAAATCGGAATAAAAAGCAATCAAAAAATGTCACGTGCCCGAAAATGGTACCAATAAAAACGTCAACTCGTCCCGCAAAAAATAAGACCTCACATGACTCGGTGGGTCAAAATACGGAAAAATTATAGCTCACAATATGTGGTGATGCAAAAACTATTTTTACAATAAAAAGCGTCTTTTAGCGTGCGACAGCCGCCAAACATAAAAACCGCCATAAATCGTAAATCAAACCCCCCGTTATCACCCCCTTAGTTAGGGAAAAATAATAAAACTAAAAGAAAATGTATTTATTTCCATTTTCCCGCTAGGGTTAGGGTTAGGGTAGGGTTAGGGTTAGGGCTAGGGTTAGGGTTAGGGCTAGGGTTAGGGCTAGGGTTAGGGTTAGGGCTAGGGCTAGGGTTAGGGTTACGGCTAGGGTTAGGGCTAGGGCTCAGATTAGGGTTAGGGGTGTGTTGAGGTTAGGGTTGGAGTTATAATTTGGGGTTTCCACTGTTTGGGCACATCAGGTGCTCTCCAAAGGCAACATGGCGTCTGATCTCAATTCCAGCCAATTCTGCGTTGAAAAAGTCAAATGGTGCTCCTTCCCTTCCAAGCTCTGCCATGTGCCCAAACAGTGTTTTACCCCCACATGTAGGGTATCAGCCTACTCAGGACAAATTACAAAACAACTTTTGGGGTCCAATTTCTCCTGTTACCCTTAGGAAAATAAAAAATTGGGGGCAAAAATATAATTTTGCGGAAAAAAATGTTTTTTTTATTTTCACGCCCAGGCGTTATAAACTTCTGTGAAGCACTTGGGGGTTCAAAGTGCTCTCCACACATCTAGATAAGCTCTGTGGGGGGTCTAGTTTCCAAAATGGGGTCACTTGTGGGGAGTTTCAATAGTTTAGGTACATCAGGGGCTCTCCAAACGCACATGACACCCGCATACCAATCCATCAAAGTCTGCATTCCAAAACATCACTACTTCCCTTCCGAGCCCCGACGTGTCCCCATACAGTAGTTTTCTCCCACATATGAGGTATCAGCGTACTCAGGACAAATTGGACAACAACTTTTGGGGTCCAATTTCTCCTGTTACCCTTGGGAAAATAAAAAAAATGGGGACTAAAAGATGATGTTTGTTGAAAAAATACGATATTTTTATTTTCACGCCCGGTCGTTATAAACTTCTGTGAAGCACTGGGGGGTTCAAAGTGCTCACCACACATCTAGATAAGTTCATTAGGGGGTCTAGTTTCCAAAATGGGGTCACTTGTGGGGGGTTTCCACTGTTTAGGTACATCAGGGGCTCTCCAAACGCATATGACACCCGCAGACCAATCCATCAAAGTCTGCATTCCAAAACGTCACTACTTCCCTTCCGAGCCCCGACGTGTGCCCATACAGTAGTTTTCTTCCACATATGAGGTATCAGCGTACTCAGGACAAATTGGACAACAACTTTTGGGGTCCAATTTCTCCTGGTACCCTTGGGAAAATAAAAAAATGGGGACTAAAAGATCATGTTTGTGGAAAAAATACGATTTTTTTATTTTCACGCCCAGACGTTATAAACTTCAGTGAAGCACTGGGGGGTTCAAAGTGCTCACCACACATCTAGATAAGTTCCTTGGGGGGTCTAGTTTCCAAAATGGTGTCATTTGTGGGGGGTTTCTACTGTTTTGGTACATCAGGGGCTTTCCTAACGCGACATGGTGTCCGATCTCAATTCCAGCCAAAAACGTCAAATGGCGCTGCTTCCCTTCCGAGCTCTGCCATGCGCCCAAATAGAGGTTTACACCCACATGTGGGGTATCAGCGTACTCAGAATAAATTGCACAATATCTTTTAGGGTCCTGTTACTTTTGGAAAAATAAGAATTGAGGGTGAAAAGATCATTTTTGTGGAAAAAATATGATTTTTTAATTGTACTGCTGTACGTTATAAACTTCTGTGAAGCCCTTGGGGGTTCAAAGTTCTCACCACACATCTAGATAAGTTCCTTGGGGGGTCTAGTTTCCAAAATGGTGTCATTTGTGGGGGGTTTCCACTGTTTTGGTACATCAGGGGGTTTCCAATCGCGACATGGTGTCCGATCTCAATTCTAGCCAAAAACGTCAAATGGCGCTGCTTCCCTTCCGAGCTGTGCTATGCGCCCAAATAGTCATTTACACCCACATATGGGGTATCAGCGTACTCAGGACAAATTGCACAATAACTTTTAGGGTCCTGTTACCCTTGGAAAAATAAAAATTGGGGGTGAAAAGATCATTTTTGTGGAAAAAATATGATTTTTTAATTGTACCGCTGTACGTTATAAACTTCTGTGAAGCCCTTGTGGGTTCAAAGTTCTCACCACATATCTAGATAAGTTCCTTGGGGGGTCTAGTTTCCAAAATGGGGTCACTTGGGGGGTTTCCACTGTTTAGGTACATCAGGGGCTCTCCAAACGTGACATGGCGTCCGATCTGAATTCCAGCCAATTTTGCATTGAAAAAGTCAAACAGCGCTCCTTCCCTACTGAGGTCTGCCATGCGCCGAAACAGTGGTTCCCCCCCACATATCAGGTATCAGCGTACTCAGGACAAATTGCACAATAACTTTTGCAGTCCAATTTCTCCTGTTACCCTTGGTAAAATAAAGAAAATTGAACCTGAAGTATTTTTTTTGTGAAAAAAAGTTAAATGTTCATTTTTTTTTTAATATTCAAAAAATTCCTGTGACGCACCTAAAGGGTTAATAAACTTCTTGAATGTGGTTTTAAGCACCTTAAGGGGTGCAGTTTTTAGAATGGTGTCACTTTTGGGTATTTTCTATCATATAGACCCCTCAAAGTGGCTTCAAATGTGAAGTGGTCCCTAAAAATAAAATGGTGTTGCAAAAATGAGAAATCGCTGGTCAATTTTTAACCCTTATAACTTCCTAACAAAAAAAAATTTTGGTTCCAAAATTATGCTGATGTAAAGTAAACATGTGGGAAATGTTATGTATTAAGTTTTTTGTGTGCTGTATCGCTGTGATTTAAGGGCATAAAAATTCAAAGTTGGAAAATTGCAAAATTTTCAAAATTTTCGCCAAATTTCCGTTTTTTTCACAAATAAACGCAAGTTATTTGAATGCAATTTTACCACTACCATGAAGTATAATATGTCACGAGAAAACAATGTCAGAATCACCGGGATCCATGAAAGCGTTCCAGAGTTATGACCTCATAAAGGTACAGTGGTCAGAATTGTAAAAATTGGCCCGGGAGTTAACGTGCAAACCACCCTTGGTAGTGAAGGGGTTAAACTCCTTGAAACCTGAGAGAAATTTGGAACTCTATAAGGTTTCTTATGTGTATTTCTCAAGAAGCCACATGATCAGACATATTCCTGGCATCCAATCACACATTCATGGGGGAAAAGTATCTTGTAGGGAAATGGTATAGCCTCTAATATGATGGCATTTTAATGGACAAAAAATTTTGGCATTACACTTAAAATGGTGCATGCATGTACCTCCCAATACAATGGCTACAAAAGTAGAAGCGCATCATGGCATGAAAATAAAGAGTTTTCTGAGGAACTCAGTTGTTGATCACGCCAGAAAAGGTCACAAAACCATCTCTAAAGAGTTTGGACCTCACCAATCCACAGACAGATATGTACAAAAGGTGGAAATTCAAAACCAATATTACCCTGCACAGGAGTACTTGACCATCAAGTATCACTCCAAGAGCACATAATGGTCAACGAGGTGACCAAAGAATCCAAGGTAGCCTCTTAGCAACTAAAAGTCTCTCTCATGTTTTCTATTGTGTGTTCATTACTCCACCTTCAGGTGAACACAGCTGCATGGATAGCAAGGAGAAATACACTGTTCTCCAAAAAGAACATTACTGCCTTTCAGTGGTTTGGTAAATATCCCCTTGGTAAGCCAGTAGGTTATTGGAACATTGTTTTTTGGACAGTTGACCCCAAAATAGAGATATTTGGTTGAAATGAGACGTGTGAATGATTGACAAAAGAAAAACACTGTATTACAGCATACATTTCTCATGTCATCTGCAAAACTTGGTGGTGGCACTATCATGGTTTGGGCTTCATTTGCTGGTTCTGGGTCAGGAAGGCTGCCATAATTGATGGAACAAGGAATTCTAAATTACAGTATGCTAGCAAATTATAATAGAAAATGTTTGAACAATGTAGTGAGACAACTACGCAAAGCACGCAAAATTTTCTACAAAAGCTTGGTTACAGAAGAATGAAGTGAAAGTTATGGAATGGTCATGTCCAGACCTTAATCCTATAGAAATGTTGTGGAAGGACCTGAAATGAGCAGTTCATGAGAGAAAACCCACCAACGTAACAGGGTTGAAGCTGTTTTGTAGGGAGAAAGAGGCCAAAACTCACCTAAGCCAAAGCACAGGAGTAAACAATTGCTGTAAATGCGGAGTACACAGGTACTAACAGCAAAGATTCACATACTTTTGGCACTTGCAGACACAAGATATTTGATCATTTTCTTCATTAAAAAAAATGACAAAGTCTAATATTTGTGACCTATTTGTTTCATATGATTTTCTACAGCTACTTTTAGGACTTGTGTGAAAATTTGATATAGCTTTAGGTCAAATTAATGCTGAGATATGAAAAATTCAAGCACCACTGTTTATTCTTAGCATTTTATATTAGATAACCTTCCCATTTTAACTCTCAACACTTTACTTAAAAAATACAGAGAACAGAACAGCCTAGTCTCATGCTCTTCAACTATATCTAACCATAAATCTCATTATTCAGTATTGAGATAATGGTACACGACACGCAATCAAAGGGCTCCTTTATAAATTTTGCATTAGGACCCCAAAACTTTAAGGTATGCATTTGGCTTCAACCCACCCATAAACATGCACATTTTGGAGTCAATAAAGAGAGGGAGACGTCTGATAATGGCTCATTTCCTGTGGAAATATTGAACTGGACATGTTTTTCCCCCAACATCTGCCTTCAGGGATATTTGAGAGGACCACATTCGTGTTGGACATAGAGATGGTCGAATACAGCGCTTAACAGTCCCATACAGAATGAACGCAGCAGTGTTGTGCATGCAAAACCATTACTTCACTCCTACATGGCATTTCATGGCCCTGTTCTTGGGATCAAACGATTGAAATTTTGTCAAGATGCTGCAAAAACTACATATATGTGAGGTGTTGGAAGAACCTAAGAGTTTGTGGTAACACAGAGATATCACCATGCATTTGTTCACCCCTGCACACGTTTTGTCTTTTCTCAGGCCCTAACTTGGAACTCTATCTCTATTGTCCTATGATCTTCTTAGTCATTATGCTGTTGGGTGGCCAATGAAGGATCAGTCACCTAGGTGCTACAATGAAGATGAATTTCCATCAAGTTGTATTTAGACAAGTTATTGTGGACATTTCCAAGTAAAAATCCTAGAGCAATGGCTTCAGTTTTACGAGACGGACAAAGGGAAGTTATTTCAGGAATCTATGTACTTTATTTCTGCCAAAAGTACAAAAATAACATGAATGAATAAATAAAGAAAATCTTGAACACGCTCCAGCCGTTTCACACAAAGACTGTGCTTCAGCTATTCTGGTAAATAGAAGGAAGAACTGATAGTAATTGAGATCAAAGAACACATGAGATGTGGACATCCTACACATGCCTAGATACGCAACCAAAAAGAAACTATTTGGGAAAATAAAAAGTGAAGATAGTATGATATAACAAATCCATAATTTTATTGAAGACACCACATGAAAGACAAGATAGAAACAAAAAGCTATAAGACAAGATTTAGGCCGGGGTCACACTAACCGACGCAAAATATGGTCCTTAGTTTACAGGCGTAATACGGATGAATGACCCCTAAATAGTGCTCCGTATGTCATCCGTAAGCAAGGTGCGGTCGCGTATTTTGCTCATGTAAGCATCCGTGTGTAATCCGTATGGCATCCGTATTGAATCCGTATGCTGAGATTTTCTCGCAGCCTTGCAAAATGGACATTTAACGGTTTTGAGGCCTGCTAACTATTTAAATCATTAGCCTGCACTCTATTTATTGGCTCAGGAACAGGTGGCAGCCTCCATTCTGTCCATTTGTCACCTTGCCTTCACTAGGTGTGTTGGTGTTGTATGTGCAACATGGCAAACAGTCTTTCAACACAACTGAACAGGTTCTCTTCAACTGGCTTTTGTCACGCCGCTTGGGCCAACCATACCCAGTGACAGTGGATCCGCGGAGGAGGAGACGCATGTGGGTACATCCACTTTTGAGGCAACGACTCACAAGAGTTAATTTTCACCGCCTCTATTCTTCTCTGTGGGAGCATCCTGTCAAATTCTACCAATACTGTCGCATGAGCCTTGCAACATTTGATCGACTCTTGGAGACAGTGCGCCCTGGGATAACCTTTCAGGACACAAGGATGCGCAAAGCTATATCTGCAGAGGAGTGACTTCTACTCACAATACGGTATGTACTACACAACCATATTCTCTATGTTCATGATGTGTTGGGCAAAGTTTGAATTTTTGCCTTCTTGTAGTAAGTTTTAAGCCCTCATCTTAGTCCACATATGTTTCAACTTACAGACCCGAATGTTATGTGGAATATGTACTGAATATCACTTACTCATTGTGCAAAGCAAGATGTGTGTGTTATTTGCTCTGAAATCTTACCAAGTTTGGTATGTATGGACCTGTTTGTTTTGTAAATGTGTTCATTCGACAATCATCCATTTCTGTTGTTCTTCAGCTTCCTGGCCACTGGCCTGTCTTATGCTGCCCTCTACCATGAGTTTCTGATTGGAAGATCAACCATATCTGGCATAGTCAGGTCAACATGTAGTGAAATATGGACAAGACTATATCAAGTCGTCATGCCCGAGGCCAGGATGGAAGACTGGTTGAGGATATCAAGGGACTTTGAAGAAGGATGCCAGTTTCCAAATTGTATTGGGGCCCTTGATGGCAAACATATCCGGGTGCGTAAGCCGCCGAACTCTGGCTCCTAATTCTTCAATTATAAACAATACTTTTCTGTTGTATTGTTGGCTGTGGCCGACCCTCAATACAAGTTTATAATTGTTGACATTGGGGCCTATGGAAGGACGGGAGACTCTAGAGTCTTCAATACTTCCATTATGACTCGGCGGCTACGCACCAACCAGTTGGATCTACCACCACCACGCCAGCTATCAGGCTCCACTCAAGAATGTGTCCCTTATGTCCTTGTGACAGATGAGGCCTTTCAGTTAACACGCAATGTCATGAGGCCATATCCCCGGCGCAACCTTCACCACAGGCGCAGGATATTTAACTTGTGCCTATCACGTGCTCGGCGACTGGTGGTGTGTTCCTTTGGCATTCTTTGTGCCAAATGGCGGGTACTCCAGTCTGCCATTCAGCTGAGTGAACAAAATGTTAATGAAGTAGTGAAAGCCTGTGTGGTTCTTCATATCTTCACCAGGATACATGATTGTTCATCCTCTGCTGGTGTTGTGCATAGGCCGGACAATGTGCGTAGGGTGAGACCACCTATCAACCATCAACGTAGACCGATCTCTGGCCTCAAAGTGCGTGATATTTTCACTAATTACTTTATGGCACCTCAGGGGGAACCTTCTTGGCAAGAGCATGCTGGATCTATGTTGGCAATGTTGGTTTGATGTGTGTCAAAATATATATATTTCTACCCCTTCTGAATCTATGACTGTTGAATTGATTTGGTAAGCGTATTTTGATAGGGGTTTGGTCAATTAAGAAAGAGACGTAAAGTGTAGTTGCCAAATTTTTACTTTTGCTGTTTTTTGGTGTTTTTTTTAGTTTGTAAGGCAAACATATTCTTGCCCTATGAAAAACTTGGGCAATGGCCCAAATTGGCCTTTTGGCATATTTCAACATTGTTGTTAAAACAAAATTACAAACATATCCAACAACATACATAGTGCAATAACAACATTGCAACTGTACACATTTGTAATCCAAAGTAAAAAAGAGGAGTTATCCATCATCAAAATGAGCTACAAAAGATAATACTAACATTTATTCTGAAGGTTTTCAAATCATATTAATAAGCCACCATGACAGGCAAGGCTACCTTTCGCATTTCTGACACATATTACATGTCTGTAATAAACACAATATTTCACCGCACTATACTGGGAAAGTCAAAGGATCAAATTAGAAGACTGACTTGATAATACATAGAGAGAGCGTGATGTTCTTGAGGCTGTTTGCCTTGATTTTGGAATATAGTTACCTGGCTGAAATTTTACTAAGTGAATATGGACAGCACGCCTTTTCTATGCATTATCAAGTGAGTAGTCTATTTTGATCCTTTGACTTTGTCAGTATAGTGCCGTGAAATATTGTCTTTTTTACAGACATGTAATATGTCTCAGAAATGCATAAGATAGCCTTGCCAGTCATGGTGTCTTAATCATATGATTTGAAAACCGTCATAAGAAATGTTAGTATTATCTGTTTTAACTCATTTTGATGATGGAGAAAACCTCTTTTTTTACTTTGGATTGGGATTTTGAGCACCAGTTCAAACACACTGGACATCTCCTCCCATCAGACCGCTTAAGAACACTCATGTACAGTATGGGTTTACAATTTCCATGCTTTTAGCCACTTATAAATTGTGGAATGTTGGGGAAGGAGAAGGCGGAGGAGCAGCCTGTGGTTGCTGCTGACTACTTTGAGCAACATCGCCCTGCATACTGTTGCCCAAGCTGTTGGTACTGACCTTCCTCCTGTGCTTGTTGGGGGTAGTGGCCATAGTAATACTGCTGAGGGGCATCTTGTTGGGGCGAGTAGGCCCGTGTCTCATACCCACCAATTTAGCCATGTCGTCCCCAACTAGGTTGGGACCAGCCTCCAACACTGGGTGGGAAAAAGTGGTCATATTGGTGGGGTTGGCTAGAGCCAGAAATCTGTTGCTGCTGTTGGGAAGATTCGGTAGGGGGAGGAAGGGGGTGAGGTGTAGGCCCACGTATTTGAGGATGTTCAGACCCTGCTTGACCAAGCATATGTGTGGGTGGTCTCATGCGCATTAGATTTCTGGGAGAAAGCTGCCACCTCTCCAGATATTCGAAAAGCTCATATGGGGTATTGGGGGGGGTGCTTGCATCAAGCAGGATCTGAAAACATCCCCGAATACGGAGCCTGACCTCACGGGAAAGGGCACGGAGATAAAGGGGCAGGCTACGTGAGTAGGCCTCCTCCCCATCATCTGTAGTGACTCGAGATAAATAATTTAGGACCCCTGTGTCCACATTGCTCCTGCTATCTTGAACAGCGACCTGGAGCCTTCTTCGGCCTCGCCGGAATGTAACAGCAGCCTGTGCGGAGCCCCGGATCTGGGCAGTTGGGCTGCTGCTCAAGTTGCCCTGCTCCTCCAGGATGGGTGATGGGGCAGCAGCAGACGATCCTGGTGATGTGGTTTGTTGAGCAGCCAATGGGTTCTCCTGTGATGACTCATATTCACCCATGCTTCTTGTAGGGGGAGAAGATGGGCCAGCCACCTCATCCCCTACAGGATCAATTATGGGCTCTGTCTCTGAGCCCGTTCCTCGATCCGTAAGGTTGGATTGAGTTCTGTTATGAAACAGAACAGAGGCAAAAATACATCAATATTTTTGGCCTTATAAAGTATTGGTGTAATGTGGTGTGAGGTATGTACTTACAGTCTCAGATCCAGAATTGGGGCGAGGAAGGAGAGGCGGTCATAATACACATATTTGCGTTTCACGTAGCCCGCATCCCCACTCCTGGACCGCTGCTGACGTTCCCGGCGGAATTGGTCCCGGTTGCTTTGCCAGCGTTTCATCACATCTTCCACTGCAATGTGACAGGAAATATTATCAATTTCACATATTTGATCGTTCACATTTGCTGCCAGTAGTCTAGGCATGTGGCCTTCTGGGGGGTGCTTTCTAGCCAGGCTGGCATATCTAATTGGCCCATCCAGGCCAGATACACAGGGCCAGAATAGTTTATGTATCAAGTAACTACACTTAATAACTTGGTTGGCTAAGAGGAAGAGGAGCTTGTGGCCTGGGCAAAATTATGGCAGTGTGAAACTATGTGTCACATCAAAATCTACCCGCCTCATGAGGCCCAAAGGAGACCGACAAGAAGGGGAGGGGGGCAGAATCTGTAATCATTTTTGTTTGTGAGGTAATTTAAATCATTTTTGGGCCTTGTACTTACTCAGTTTCTGCTGCTCCTCACGTGGCCGATCACCAAAGTCATGGAACATCTGGCGACATATGCGCCTCCATGACGCCTCCTTTCTTGCCCGGTTGGCATAATTGGCATCCCTTTGGTCCAAAAGTTCTGGCCGCTCCTGCACTAATACTATAAGCATCTCCACATTAAGGAAATATGGCGCCATGACGCTGCTGTACTCCGTGGAGGCTGACTTCCTGGATGTCTGTAGCGCTTTTTGAGCTCATTTGCATGTCTAGGCTTCCTGATGATGGATTGGCCCATTTCCTGTCACCAACCAAAAGACCTGCGTATTTCTCGCAAGTCACACGTGTGGTCAGTGAGTATGTGTAATCCGTATTTTTTGCGCACCCATAGACTTTCATTGGCGTATTACGGGTGTAGTACGCTGACAATCGCAGCATGCTGTGATTGGCACGGACCGTAGAATACGGATGAGAAATATACGGCTGTTGGGAGCAAACCCATAGAGAATCATTTGTCCGTGTGTAATGCGTGCTTTTAGCACCTCTCACTCGTCCGTATTCCTCGCTAGTGTGACCCCGGCCTAAAAGGAATGAAATAAAAGGAGAAGCGGAGAGACATCAGCAGCACAAAATATGTGTGTAAGATGCCGGGTCAAAGGGAAATAAATGTACAAAGTGCAAGTGCACAAAAAGTGACTGATGCAGTAATGGTAAAAGTAAAAATATATAGGAGTATATAATTAAGTAAATAATGACAGCGTCATGGTTTGGACAGAGTTCTTGTCCTGCACTCGCAGGGTTAAATGTATGTGGCCTCTTTCTGGATCTGGGAGGGGTATTTATATTCACTCTTTACCAGGGTTCTCTGTCAGCTATACTTTTACCCTTGGCTTAGTTTAAGTGACCTATCTGTTTATGCCTCGTGTAGTGTGCTTGCTTCTGGGTTTGACCCGGTCTGTCCCCGTTGTGCGCTTGCCTGCTGATTCGGTACTGTGTGTCTATTCTCCTGGTTTCTGACTTTGGCTATGGCTCTGGTTATTCTCCTGTCTACGCCACTGGTACTTCTGCTGTCCGTACCGTTGTGACCCTTAGCCTGTCCCTGACATCCCTCCTGTCTAGCGCTCATCGGCGCTTCTGTTTGTGCTATACCTGCTGGTAGAGTCTTTATTCTCAGGCCAGCATCTCTCTCTGCTCCTGCTGCCTTGGGAAGACCTGCGGCTGGCTCCGCCCCTTGGTAATCATGTGGTGCAGGTCCTGCTAGTGCTCAGTCACGCTGGGACATGCTCCTCTCCCTAGGGACCCCGGTAAGCTCCTGTAGCAGTGCGAATTTCTCAGGGTCCAGACACTGACTGTATGTCAGTTCTGGATATCCTGACATTATCTCATGGGCGGTTGGGGGAAGGGAAAATGCCCAAGCATGAGGGGGTTACTGTCATGGTTTGGACAGAGTTCTTGCCCTGCACTCGCAGGGTTAAGTGTATGTGGCCTCTTCCTGGATCTGGGACGGGTATTTATACTCACTCTTTACCTGAGTTCTGAGCGCTAGACAGGAGGGATGTCAGGGACAGGCTAAGGGTCACAACCGTATGGACAGCAGGCCTAACCATGTAACCCTGATTACAACTATGGTGGCGTACCTAATAGTGGATGTAGGACAACCTTAACAGATCACTGCGCTGTTGCTGAAAAAAATCTCCATACAAAGCCAAACATCGATATTACCGTCATATAGTGGCAGTGGTAGATATCGGCCCTGCAGAACATATTACAGCACAGTTATAGATGGCGACTTACAGCTGATGATCTTTCTGATGGAGTTGTTCACTTTTCCCATAATTTACATCTAGCCCAAACCAACATGATGAATACTCTACCCAGGACTCCTCTGCAGAGATTACAACAAAGACACATCTGACGGCACCGTCTCCGTCTATCTACAACCTCCTCATCCTTCTGATACCCCAATGCTGAGCAGCTGCTGCTATATGTGTTCCTATTACTGCACCTACTGTTTGGTAATGTGTGCCCTCTAACTTTCCTCCTACTGAAGCCCTAGATTTCCCTTTCATTGTACTTGTAAAGTATGATGTCAACACAAGTGCCCCACAAACACTAAGATAGCCCATAGTGAATTCTTCCACAATACCCTCCACACACACAGTATGATGACCCTACTGTACCCCACCCTGCAACTGTCCCGGAAATGTATGGTGACCGCAACACAGTATGATCCCCAACTGTGAACCCCACACAGCCCTCCATGATGTATAATGCATCCCCACATTTTCCATACAGTATAAGGAGTCCCCCCCTGGTCCTCACAGCATAATGCATCCCCACATGTTCCATACAATATAAAACATCCACCCATGCTCAATACAGTATAAACCATCCCGCCTCATGTATTAAGCACCTCTCATATTGTCTATACAGTATAATACATGCCCCATGGTCCTCAATACAGTTTTATCTGCAGTGTACTAAAAAACAAATTACAATACTCACCTCTCCTCCCCGTTCCTCGGCTACTCTGGTCTCCGCAGCGCCAACTTGTCTTCTGGCGTGTCACACATCTCAGCGTACAGGACACCATTTAGTAACGTCATTTTGCTAATGTAAGCAGGTTGTGGGATGTAATGACAGACAGGAGGCAGAGCAAGGTTTAACAAATTTAACAGTTTAATTAAAACAGGGTATCAACTCCTCGCAGGGAGATAAATGGTTAAAGAATAGATAGAAGAACCAACAAGTGCAAAATAACGGCAGTCCAGTTATTAAACTTAACGGGTGCTTTATGCTCGTCCACCGCAGATGATCCCGCGAGGATTGTAGCCCCGGCAGTGGTTGGAAAGATGTCCACAGAGGGAGTTCTTTGAATGATGATCCGTCTTCTGGCGGCAGCGGTCAGTCTCCGGTACCTTCCTCTGAGCCCCTAGTCCATGAACTTGTGCGGTCAAAGCAATCCAGGCTGCAGCACTCTAGGGGAAGTACATGGGCTGGCACCATCAAATGGTAGGGAAGGCCGCAAAAGAGTGTCCTTCTCTCATGCGCACGTGTGCAGTACCCACAGTCTCTGGGTGCGAGACACCTCTCTCTCCCTTGGCCCTGCTGTTTCCGACCGGAGCCGAAAACCGCAGCATGTCGCAGCGCCGGTACTCAGGAGGCGGAGCACACTCCTCATCCTGCTGCTCGGGTTTTTTTCTCCCTTCTCCCAGGAAACATAAAAGGCAGCCTCAATAGTTCCGGACCTGGCACAATACAGGTACCCGCAGCCCAGTCTTCCTCCTTACACTGAGATGTCAAATGCTGAGGAAGAATGATGGTGGAGGAAGCGTCTGCTGATGCTCCCTCCTCCAGCTTGCTTTCATCTGTTTCAGCTCTCAGCAGATACCGATACAGTTGAACTTGCTGGAGGGGTCCTGCGTCATCGCTAGAAGGGCCCCCTGGCTCACGGGTCTCATAGCGGCAGAGCAAGGAGATCGTGTCTCCCTGCTCTGCTGCACAGTTTAACTGTATTGACGTACACCAATACAGTTAGCGGTAGCGTAGCTCCAGGTGGGCCATCTCAGAGTGGGGGGCCCAGGGCGGCCGCACCCTGAGCCCCCAGTAGCTACCCTACTGGGTCTGCTGCAGACCTTTAGCTTTCATGCCGACCCATCGCCCATCGGTGACTCGTGATCATGTGACGGGGTCACCCATGGGCAGGATTAGCAACGATTTCTGGTAAGCACGAGTTAAATGCCGCTGTCAGAGATTAACAGATGCATGTAACTAGTTAATAGCCATGAGTGGATTGCTATTCCACCCACGGCTGTTGTGGGTATGGGTCGCCCTCCCAGGGCTGTGGGGTACTCGGTACCGGGCCGGTGTCAGGGGGGATGTATCACAGCAGCGGTGACCCGGTCCATGGCCCTGGGCGCCCAAGTAATCAGGGGTGTTGAATGGTGGTTTGTAGTTAATGGAATAGTTTGTGATGCCACCTGTGGTGTTCGGCAAGTGGGATGTTGGGCCGATGCTGCATGCAGATCCTCTGGGGCTGGTGGTGTGTTGCAGCCAAGATGGTGAAGATCCCCACAGGTGGAGCGGTAGCTCAAGAGCAGTGTAGATGTAGGGGCAGAGGAGAGGTGCAGGCCGTGTAGAAGCTGATACCCAGATGTAGTGGTACAGGGTGTGTTGGCGCAGGAATAATTGGAGGACACCAAGGCATGCAGTTCCAAAGCTTTACTCACAGTTTGTAGCACACACAGATGCCTGCCTCCGTGCTGTGTCCTCCGGGTCAGGGACTCAGTCAACCAGCAGATCAGATGGAATGCTCCCTTCCAACACTCCGCCAACATGTGCCTTTCTGAACGTCTCCTCTTATAGTGTCTTTAAGTGTGAAGATCTCCTAGTACTGAGTTACACTGGAGTGCCTCCTGACAGATGTTCCCAAGGACTCTACTTGTACGGCAGACAGCTGTAGCCTGCTTCGGGGACTCCTCTCTCCTGAGTCCCGGCTCACTATTCACGTTGCTGTTGTGCCCCCAAGTCTTAGATGGGAGTAGTGCATTTACAGCCCACTACTCCACCGGTGTCTGCTGCAGGACCTTCAGTATCCATACAACCTCGAGGACCGGGCCCCGGCCTTGCACTTAGAACTTCTAGGCAGGGTTCTCCTCTAACCCACGTCCTCTCTGTTCCCTTTTACTCCTTTGTTCCATGCTAATCACTCTCTCTCACAGAAGATCAGGTTTCAGTCCAATGTCTTTCTCCTTCTTTCCTTTCCTGTGCCACCTGGCTCAGATCACTGAGGCAGCTGCAGCACTCCTTCCTCCATCCCTCTTCCAGTGATCCTCACTTCTCTCCGAGTGACTCTCACTCGCTGACTGACTGACTGACTGACTGACTACCTAAACCTTCCTGCTCTTTATGTAGTCTAAACTCCACCCGCCTCCCAGCACGTTTCGTGTTCCAAGCAGGGAGCCACCAAAGGTGCTCTGCTACACTCCAAGCAGGGAGCTGCAATGTGGCTTTGCTGAACTACTGTACCATGTTGTGTGGGATGCGAGTGTTGGAACATGGTTGTGAGCCTCCAACTCACCTGGATGGTGGGGTACCACACCTCAGGAGGAGGTGCAGTACCTCTGTGGCAACTGAATCCTCAGGGGCGCCACAGGTACATGTCAGCTACATAGATCAGCTGTCATGTGCCCGAAAATGTGTGGGCTCAGCACTGAAACCTGCAAAACAAACAGGTGGAGTCTGACATTGGCATACTATTATGCCCAATGACAGAAAGGGATCATCAAAGACTGGGAGCTACATCCCTTCCATTCCTTTGTGTTAGGCCACATTCACACTTTGAGTGCTGCAGACTGTGAGCCCTCACGAGCAGGGTCCTCTTTCCTCCTGTACCACTCGTTTTGCTCAAGATTATTGTAATTATTTTTTTTATAATATATACCCCTTTTCACATGTAAACGCCTTGGAATAAATGGCACTATAATAAATAATAATAGCTTACATCAACGTAATTTTTGAAAATATACAAGTCCAGCAGTACCGTTAAATGACCAGTCTGCTCCTCCTTTACTGAGTATACAGCATTTGAATTGCATTTGAATCTGAAGCCTCTGTCACTCCGGCTCTATTCACGTTCAGCTCTGCCTCTTCCTGCCTGACTGATGGCTTCTTTACTGGAAGTCACACAAAAAAGAAGGCGTCAGTCAAGCAGGAGGGGTTGTACTGGGTGGGACTAGAGCCGGAGTGACAGAGGTCCAGATCTACCATAGCCATTAATGGTATTGCAGGACTGGTCTCAGAAAGAGTTACAGGCAGATATAAATCGTTTGGGGTGTGAAATCCTACTGATAGAGTCCCTTTAAAGAGGTTGTCCACTATTCTTCTTAAATACTATATTCCCTACTGTAAAATGAACATAACAGATAATCACCTCCTGCTCCGTTGCAGTTCCAGTGATGTTTCCACCAGGTCTCGCTGTGATATTGTTGTGCTATGTGAACCAATCAGTCGCCGCTAATGGGCTGCTTCGCTCACAGTTCCTTCCGACGAAGGTTTTATATTATAATGGGGAACATAGTATTTTAGAATGGATTGTTCAAATAGTGGAGAACTGCTTTAAGAGAAATTTAGTACTGAGATTATAAATTCACACCTGTAAACAATCAATTATCAATAATTAATAATACACCAGTATGTCAGTCTCTAAAGACACATATAAAACTAAAATACAACTAAAATACAACTTACGGTAACCATATTTACATCATACCATACATACACGTTACATTACAATACTGACCTTACAAAAATTACTTCTATTACAATGCATACCTTCATAAATTACATACATTACAATAATGACCTTACATAAATTACCTATATTACAATGCATACCTGACATAAAATACATACATTGCAATACAGACCTTACATAAATTGCATACTGTACATTACAATACATACTGTAGTAGATCGGCTCACTCGGTTGCACACAGAGGTAGTAATGGGAACACTGCGGCTTTAAGGATGCACTTGGTTTATTGGATACAGCATAAACCAAGCATAAAATAAACAGCCCTCTGTGTAAAACAGCAAAACAAAATGGTAGCACTATGGGAGGTCCATGCATCAGTGGGGGTCATCCCACTCAGAGTCAGCCATGTCCGTTAAAGGGAACCTGTCAGCTGTTTTGGCCGATATAAGATACGGCCACCGCATTTCAGGGCTTATCTACAGCATTCTGTAATGCTGTAGATAAGCCCCCGGTCCAATCTGAAAGATAAGAAAAATAAGTTTTATTATACTTACCTGCAGGTCGGTCCGGTCCGATGTGTGGGTGTCTCAGGTCTGGATCCGGCGCCTCTAATCTTCTTGTGATGCCGCCCTCCTGTTTGCTTAATGGCTCCCCGGCATCGCGCTCCTTCGCAGGCGTACTTCTCTGCCCTGTTGAGAGCAGAGCAAATTCCTACAGTGCGCAGGCGCTGGGCCTCTCTGACCTTTCCCGGCGCCAGCGCACTGCAGTACTTTCCTCTGCTCTCAACAGGGCAGAAAAGTACGTCTGCACACGATGCTGGGGAGCCATGAAGCAAGAGGAGGGTGGCATCGTAAGAAGATGGAAGGCCCAGACCTGCGACACCCAGTGGACCTGACAGCTGCCCTGGTGAGTATAATAAAACTTATTTTTCTTATCTTTCAGGTCGGGGGGGCTTATCTATAACAATATAGAATGCTGTAAATAAGCCCTGAAAGGCAGAGACCGCATCTTATATCGGCAAAACCTGATGACAGGTTTGCTTTAACCGGCACCACGTGCACAAACACTGTCCTGGAATCTTCCTCTCCAGGCACTCACCATCCTCAGACTGCCCCTGGAGTTCAGCCATTTAAGCCTGGACCATGTGACTCCTCCATCATGTGACTGATCACATGATTGTGACATCATAACAGGTCCTGTCAAGACTCTGCAGGTGGAGATAAGGTGGACATTCTCCTACGTGCACTATGAATGTCCACATAAAAACCAGCCCATAATATAACTTAACCCTCGCAACACTTATTGTGCTGAAGGAATTAAAACTCTGGATTTTATATCACTGACGCCATTAGGCGCAGTGACACATATCTCTCTTCCAGTATTTTACCAGTGACTTTGTAACAATACCTATACATTCAGGGCCATGTTTTCCACTAGGCACCGGATGTGGGTTGCCGGGGCGGCACTGGCCTACAGTTAATATAAAAAGCAAGCAAACAAAAGAGTTAATTCCTTTCCTACCTCCTATGGATCGATGTCTTCGCCATGGGGATGGGACAGTGTCATAAGTTCCCAGTATTGAGTTGAGAAATATTCAGGATTGAGAGTCCTCAGTAGTTGATACCTTTTAATGGCTAACTGATGCTGATGCTGTGGTGAAACTTATAAAATTCATCCTCACCCACAATTACTTTGAATTTGACAACAGGATCTATCTACAGGAGACTGGCACAGCTATGGAAAGTAAAATGGCTCCACAGTATGCAAATCTTTTCATGGCCAAGCTTGAAAGCGACTTTTTGTCCTCATGTCCCATCAGGCCCCTGGCCTACTACCACTTCATTGATGATATTTTAATCATCTGGACGGAGTCTGAGCAACAGCTAAAGACGTTCCACGAACAGTTTAATCAATTTCATCCCACCATCAATTTAACACTCAACTACTCCAGTACTGAGATTAACTTTTTGGACACCATCATTAACCCCTTCCCGACCTGTGACACAGCGTATGCGTCATGAAAGTCAGTGCCAATCCGACCTATGACGCATACCCTGTGTCATGAATTCAAAGCCCCCCTGCGGGTCGGGTGACCGGGGTCAATGATAGGTCACCTGACCCGCAGATACAGGGGGCTTTGTAATTCACCACAGGGGGCGTGGCTTTGCCCCCACGTGGCTACGATCGCTCTGACTGGCTGTTAAAAGTGAAACAGCCAATCAGAGCGATAGTAATATTTCATCAATGAAAATTGATGAAATATTACAATCCAGCCATGGCCGATGCTGCAGTAGCATCGGACATGGCTGGAGACACTGATTTGACCCCCCCCACCGGCGATCGCCCCCCCTGCCACTGAATGACAGCGGCGATCTGCCGGCGCTGTCATCATCTGTCCCCCCTCCCATTCCCTTCGCTCCCCGCCAGCTTCCGATCCCCCCCTCACCCACTCTCACCGCCCCCGGCACCTTCCAAGTCCCCCCGTCGCTCCCGGTGTCCGGCGGGTCCGGTTCATGGGCGCCGCCATCTTAGAAAATGGCAGGCGCATGCGCAGTGCGCCCGCCCGAATCTGCCGGCTGCAGATTCCATTATTTCATTTTGATCACTCTCAGAGTGATCAAAATGAAATAAAAAGTAAATGAACCCCCCGATTATCACCCCCATAGGTAGGCAGAACTAATAAAATAAAGAAAATATTTTTATTTTTATTTTTCCATCAGGGTTAGGGTTAGGGTTGGAAAGAGGGTTAGGGTTAGGGTTGGAAAGAGGGTTAGGGTTGGAAAGAGGGTTAGGGTTAGGGTTGGAAAGAGGGTTAGGGTTGGAAATAGGGTTAGGGTTAGGGTTGGAAAGAGGGTTAGGGTTGAAAAGAGGGTTAGGGTTGGAAAGAGGGTTAGGGTTGGAATTAGGGTTAGGGTTGGAAAGAGGGTTAGGGTTGGAAAGAGGGTTAGGGTTGAAAAGAGGGATAGGGTTGAAAAGAGGGTTAGGGTTAGAATTAGGGTTCGGCTTGTGGTTAGTGTTATGGTTAGTGTTGGGGTTAGGGGTGTGTTGGGGTTAGGGTTAGGGTTGGGATTAGGGTTAGGGATGTGTTGGGGTTAGGGTTGTGGTTAGGGGTGTGTTGGGGTTAGGGTTGGAGTTAGAATTGAGGGGTTTCCACTGTTTAGCCACATCAGGGGGTCTCCAAACGTGACATGGTGCAACCTTTGATTCCAGCCAATTTTGCGTTCAAAAAGTCAAATGGTGCTCACTCCCTTCCAAGCCCCGACGTGTGCCCAAACAGTGGTTTACCCCCACATATGGAGTATCAGCGTACTCAGGAAAAATTGCACAACAACTTTTGGGGTCTAATTTCTCTTGTTACCCTTGGGAAAATTGGGGGCTAGAAAATTATTTTTGTGGAAAAAAAATGTTTTTTTCATTTTCATGTCTCTGCATTATAAACTTCTGTGAAGCACTTGGGGGTTGAAAGTGCTCACCATACATCTACATAAGTTCCTTGGAAGGTCTAGTTTCCAAAATGGGGTCACTTGTGGGGGGTTTCCACTGTTTAGGCACATCAGGGGCTCTGCAAACGTAATGACGACTGCAGACTATTCCATCAAAGTCTGCATTTCAAAACGTCACTACTTCCATTCCGAGCCCTGACGTGTGCCCAAACAATGGTTCCCCCACACATATGGGGTATCAGCGTACTCAGGACAAACTGGACAACAACTTTTGGGGTCCAATTTATCCTGTTACCCTTGTGAAAAAAAAAATTGCGGGCTAAAAATCATTTTTTTGAGGGAAAAAAATGATTTTTTATTTTCACGGCTCTGCGTTATAAACTTCTGTGAAGCACTTGGGGGTTCAAGGTGCTCACCATACATCTAGATAAGTTCCCTGGGGGGTCTAGTTTCCAAAATGGGGTCACTTGTGGGAGGTTTCTACTGTTTAGGCACACAGGGGCTCAGCAAATGTAACATGACGCCTGCAGACCATTCCATCAAAGTCAGCATTTCAAAATGTCACTACTTCCCTGCTGAGACCCAACGTGTGCCCAAACAGTGGTTCCCCCCCACATATGGGGTACCAGCGTACTCAGAACAAACTGGACAACAACTTTTGGGGTCCAATTTCTCCTGTGACCCTTGTGAAAATAAAAAATTAAAGCTAAAAATTCATTTTTTGAGGAAAAAAAAAGATTTTTTATTTTCATGGCTCTGCGTTACAATCTTCTGTGAAGCACTTCGGGGTTCAAGGTGCTCACCACACATCTAGGCAAGTTCCTTATGGGGTCTAGTTTCCAAAATGGGGTCACTTGTGGGGGGTTTCCACAGTTTAGGAACATCAAGGGCTCTGCAAATGTAACATGATGCCTGCAGACCATTCCATCAAAGTCAGCATACCAAAACGTCACTACTTCCCTTCCGAGCCCTGACGTGTGCCCATACAGTGGTCATCCCCCACATATGGGGTATCAGCGTACTCAGGACAAACTAGACAACAACTTTTGGGGTCCAATTTCTCCTGTTACCCTTGTGAAAAAAAAAATTGCGGGCTAAAAATCATTTTTTTTGAGGGAAAAAAATGATTTTTTATTTTCACGGCTCTGCGTTACAATCTTCTGTGAAGCACTTGGGGGTTCAAGGTGCTCACCACACATCTAGATAAGTTCCTTGGGGGTTCTTGTTTCCAAAATGGGGTCCCTTGTGGGGGGTTTCTACTGTTTAGGCACACAGGGGCTCAGCAAATGTAACATGATGCCCGCAGACTATTCCATCAAAGTCAGCATTTCAAAATGTCACTACTTCCCTTCCGAGCCCCGACGTGTGCCCAAACAGTGGTCTCCCCCCACATATGGGGTACCAGCGTACTCAGGACAAACTGGAAAACAACTTTTGGGGTCCAATTTATCCTGGTACCCTTGTGAAAATAAAAAATTGCAGACTAAAAAATTTTTTTTTAGGAAAAAAAAAAGATTTTTTACACTGCTCTGCATTATAAACTTCTGTGAATCACCTGGGGGTTCAAAGTGCTCACTATGCATCTAGATAAGTTCCTTAGGGGGTCTCGTTTCCAAAATGGGGTCATTTGTGGGGGAGCTCCAAAGTTTAGGCACACAGGGGATCTCCAAACACGACATGGTGTCCGCTAACGATTGGAGCCAATTTTCATTTCAAAAAGTCAAATGGCGCTCATTCCCTTCTGCGCCCTGCCGTGCACCCAAACAGTGCCCCCCCCACATATGGGGTACCAGTGTACTCAGGACAATCTGGACAACAACTTTTGTGGTCCAATTTCTCCTGTTACCCTTGTGAAAATAAAAAATAGCATGCTAAAAAATCATTTTTGAGGAAAAAAAATGATTTTTTATTTTCACTGCTCTATGTTATAAACTTTTGTGAGGCACTTGGGGGTTCAAAGTGCTCACTACACATCTACATAAGTTCCTTAAGGGGTCTAGTTACCAAAATGGTGTCACTTTTGGGGGAGCTCCAATGTTTAGGCACACAGGGGCTCTCCAAACGCGACATGGTGTCCGATAACGATTGGAGCTAATTTTCCATTCAAAAAGTCAAATGGCGCTCCTTCCCTTCCGGGCCCTGCCCTGCACCCAAACAGTGGTTTATGACCACATATGAGGTATTGGTGTGCTCAGGAGAAATTGCCCAAGAAATTTTAGGATCCATTTTATCCTGTTGCCCATGTGAAAATGAAAAAACTGAGGCTAAAAGATAATTTTTGTGAAAAAAAGTACTTTTTTTTTTTTTTTACAGATCAATTTGAGAAGCACCTGGGGGTTCAAAGTGATCACTATGCATCTAGATAAGTTCCTTGGGGGGGTCTAGTTTCCAAAATGGGGTCACTTGTGGGGGAGCTCCAGTGTTTAGGCACACAGCGACTCTCCAAACGCGACATGGCAACCGCTAAATATTCCAGCATATTTTCCATTCAAAAAGTCAAATGGTGCTCCTTCCCTTCTGAGCCCTGCCGTACGCCCAAACAGTGGTTTATGACCACATATGAGGTATCGGTGTACTCAGGGGAAATTGCCCAACAAATTTTAGGATCCATTTTATCCTGTTGCCCATGTGAAAATGAAAAAATTGATGCTGAAACGAAATTTGTGTTGGAAAAATTAAAATGTCCATTTTTTCCTTCCACATTGCCTTAGCTGTTGTGAAACACCTGAAGGGTTAATAATCTTCTTGAATGTTGTTTTGAGTAGCTTGAGGGGTACAGTTTTTAGAATGGTGTCACTTTTGGGTATTTTCTGCCATATAGACCCCTCAAAGTGACTTCAAATGTGAGGTGGTCCCTAAAAAAAATGGTTTTGTAAATTTTGTTGTAAAAATGAGAAATCGCTGGTCAACTTTTAACCCTTATAACTTCCTAACAAAAAAATATTTTGCTTCCAAAATTGTGCTGATGTAAAGTAGACATGTGGGAAATGTTATTTAGTAACTATTTTGTGTCACATAACTCTCTAGTTTAACAGAATAAAAATTCAAAATTTGAAAATTGCGAAATTTTCAAAATTTTTGCCAAATTTCTGATTTTTTCACAAATAAACGCAAAAATTATCGACCTAAATTTACCACTAACATGAAGCCCAATATGTCATGAAAAAACAATCTCAGAATCGCTAGGATGCGTTGACGCGTTCCAGAGTTATTACCTCATAAAGGGACACTGGTCAGAATTGCAAAAAATGGCCAGGTCATTAAGGTCAAAATAGGCTGGGTCATGAAGGGGTTAAGCTAAAAAACAATGAAATAGAGACATCCCTGTATCAGAAGCCAATCGACCGTCCAACATACCTTAAATGGGACAGTTTCCATCCAAAACACATAAAGAACTCTATTATCTATAGCCAAGCCATCAGATACAATCGTATATGTTCCACCCCCATGGATAGAGACAAACACCTTGGTCGCCTCAAAAAGACCTTTTTGAATCAGGGTTACCATCCAAGAACAATTGAAAACCAAATTACAAGAGCCACCAGATTGTCAAGGAATCACCTGCTACATTACAAAGCTAAAGAAGAAAATAACCGAGTGCCTCTAGTAGTCACCTACAACCCAAATCTGGAGGTGCTAAGGGGAGCTGCATGGAAATTACAACCTTTACTACAAAAAGATGCCCGATTAAAATCCATTTTTCCAGACCCCCCACTGCTGTGTTTTAAGCAGCCCCCAAATTTAAGAAGCATCATTGTCAGAAGCTCTCTGTCCTCTCCAACAGCTGCAGGAACCTTTCCTTGCAACCAGAAAAAATGTAAAACCTGTCCATTTATAATGACCACGGACAAGATAAAGATCCCCAACTCACATCAGGACTACAAGATCCCAGGTACTTTTACCTGCACTACATCTAATGCGGTGTACTTAATTATTTGTACTAAATGTCCAACTGGGGGTCTGTATGTGGGGGAGACAGGGCAAAAGCTTAGAACAAGGATGAATGCTCATCGTCACACAATAAGAGAAAAAAGAATGGATCTACCTGTGGCAAAACATTTCTGTATCCCTGATCACAGCAGCGTGGATATGAAATTACTGGTATTGAAAGGTAACTTCAATTCTCAGAGAGAGAGACGAGTTTGGGAGTACAAATTTATGACGACCTTTGACACTCTCAGTGCTGGAATGAATGTGTCGCATGGATTTATGTCTTTTTACATCAATTAAGGAATTTCCTTTTAAAACCTTGTGGGGGCATCACAACACAGAACTAGACCCCAATCAGAGGACCATAAAACATCTGGACTCCTTATCTATGAACTGGTCCAATGTTTATATTTATGTTTCTCCCTCTCCCATATTGATAGTTCTGCTTCACGTCACTTATCTTATCTATTGCATTTTTTTCTAGGCTGTATTGTGCATAAATATGTGACTTCAGATTTTGTATTAGTCCAACCTGATGAAGAGACCTGAGTAGTCTCGAAAGCTTGCAATGTGTTACCATCTTTTCAGTTAGCCATTAAAAGGTATCAACTACTGAGGACTCTCAATCCTGAATATTTTTCTATCTACTGGCTAACACGGTACAAAGATATACATCTTTCCTGTATCAGTATTGAGTTGTATTCGGGTATACAAAGACGAGAATACAAATGAATATCTGAGTGCTGGCATTTCCGGGATCAGTTCCCTGCCCAAAGTGCAGCGCGATGATGAAATCTCATCACTCTGCAGACATCGTCAGAGCACCGCATAGGACTGGAGGACGCAAGAGCGGCAGCCGGGAGACAGTAAACGCTCGCCGAGCTGAAGATGGTTGTTCATTGTGAACAGGTGGCTTAATATGGAGAGGGGACCGCATGGGGGAGGTGACCTAATTATGGAATTTGCATAGTATATACTGTAGCTATGGTTTGGAAGCTCTTTATGAATGCGAGGCAGTAATGGGGGGTGTTCTAACTGTATACAGTTAGGTCCATATATATTTGGACAGAGACAACATTTTTCTAATTTTGGTTCTAGACATTACCACAATGAATTTTAAACAAAACAATTAAGATGCAGTTGAAGTTCAGACTTTCAGCTTTCATTTGAGGGTATCCACATTAAAAATGGATGAAGGGTTTAGGAGTTTCAGCTCCTTAACATGTGCCACCCTTTTTTTAAAGGGACCAAAAGTAATTGGACAGATTAAATAATTGTAAATAAAATGTTCATTTCTAGTACTTGGTTGAAAACCCTTTGTTGGCAATGACTGCCTGAAGTTTTGAACTCATAGACATCACCAGACGCTGTGTTTCCTCCTTTTTGATGCTCTGCCAGGCCTTCACTGCGGTGGTTTTCAGTTGCTGTTTGTTTGTGGGCCTATCTGTCTGAAGTTTAGTCTTTAACAAGTTAAATGCATGCTCAATTGGGTTGAGATCAGGTGACTGACTTGGCCATTCAAGAATATTCCACTTCTTTGCTTTAATAAATGCCTGGGTTGCTTTGGCTTTATGTTTTGGGTCATTGTCCATCTGTAGTATGAAACGACGACCAATCAGTTTGGCTGCATTTGGCTGGATCTGAGCACACAGTATGGCTCTGAATACCTCAGAATTCATTCGGCTGCTTCTGTCCTGTGTGCCATCATCAATAAACACTAGTGACCCAGTGCCACTGGCAGCCATGCATGCCCAAGCCATCACACTGCCTCCGCCGTGTTTTACAGATGATGTGGTATGCTTTGGATCATGAGCTGTACCATGCCTTCGCCATACTTTTCTCTTTCCATCATTCTGGTAGAGGTTGATCTTGGTTTCATTTGTCCAAAGAATGTTCTTCCAGAACTGTGCTGGCTTTTTTAGATGTTTTTTAGCAATGTCCAGTCTAGCCTGTTTATTCTTGATGCTTACGAGTGGCTTGCACCGTGCAGTGAACCCTCTGTATTTACTTTCATGCAGTCTTCTCTTTATGGTAGATTTGGATATTGATTCGCCTACCTCCTGGAGAGTGTTGCTCACTTGGTTGGCTGTTGTGAAGGGGTTTCTCTTCACCATGGAGATTATTCTGCGATCATCCACCACTGTTGTCTTCCGTGGGGGCCCAGGTCTTTTTGCATTGATGAGTTCACCAGTGCTTTCTTTCTTTCTCAGGATGTACCAAACTGTAGATTTTGCCACTCCTAATGTTGTAGCAATTTCTCATTTTTTGCAGCTTAAGTATGGCTTGTTTCACCTGCATGGAGAGCTCCTTTGACCGCATGTTTCCTTCACAGCAAAACCTTCCAAATGCAAGCACCACACCTCAAATCAACTCCAGGCCTTTTATCTGCTTAATTGAGAATGACATAACAAAGGGATTGCCCACACCTGTCCATGAAATAGCCTTGGAGTAAATTGTCCAATTACTTTTGGTCCCTTTAAAAACACAGTGGCACATGTTAAGGAGCTGAAACTCCTAAACCCTTCATCCAAATACAGGATCACTGCTGTGTTCTTTCCAATGCTGGTATGATGATAAAGATGAGTGCTGGTGTAGTTTACTGACAGCCAGTGAGTGGGCAGTGGGTGTGCTGGTCACTGTAGCTTGGTGGGAGCTTGGTGGAGCTTCACACAAACACTGTACCAAATCTGCTGCTTTGTCACAGAACAGATTACATCAGTGACTGCCATCCCCTGTGCAGATTAGAAGATGCAGACCCCCATCACTGGCCATCACACAGTCTGTTCTCACTGCTGCCATCAGCCGAGCCCCATCACTGCCAGCCCAAGCCCCATCACGGGGACACTGAGGGAAGGAATCACTGATAATGAGTGACTTATGTATTGTAATCATGGAGTGGCCCAGAATACAGGACGATTTTCCCTCCTCACTAGAGTTTCACTTTCCATAGATCACTGCTCAGTGTGTGTCTGGGGGAGGAGCAGCTGGGTGGTTCTGCTCTCTGCACTGAGGCTGCTAGAGGGGGAGGATTTGTTACTGTGTGAGGATGGCTTGTTCATGTGGACAGGGAGGGCCTGTTGCTATGGAGGGTGGGGTTGTTGCTATAGAGGGCAGGTTTTTAGTAGAGTAGGAGGAAACGACCAGTTCTCATTTCAATGCCAGAACACCCCCCCTTGAACGTTCTGATCAGAAGCAAGAGAGTGATATCTAGAAAACCCTGCAAACTGGTGACAGAAGGTAAATTACTTATTGTCACCATTCTGCAGCCCAGATATGTACTGAGATTATGTGAAAAGCCCGGACAACCCCTTTAATATGGATACCCTCAAATGAAAGCTGAAAGTCTGAACTTCAACTGCATCTGAATTGTTTTGTTTCAAATTCATTGTGGTAATGTCTAGAACCAAAACTAGAAAAATGCTGTCTCTGTCCAAATATATTTGGACCTAACTGTAGGTAGGCTCTGAAGGCTTTGCATGGAGATGAAGCAGTGTAGGAGGCTCTATATGGAGAGGGGCAGTCTAGGATGTCTCTGGATGGAGATGCAGCATTTAAGGGAGTTCTGTATGGAAATGGAGCCATCTATGTGGGCTTTTTATGGAGATGGGGCAGTATATGGGGTCTCTGAAGGTAGATGAGGGAGTAAAGGGGGTCTCTGGATAGAGATGAGGCAGTTTACAGGGTCTCTGGATAGGGGAGATAGGCAGTGTAGGAGTCCCTGGATTGAGATGGGGCAGTCTATGGGGGTCTCTGGATGGAGATGGTGCAGTCTAGAGGGGGTCTGTATGGAGCTGGGGTAATTTAGGGGCACTCTTTATGTAGATGGGCTGGTATAGAGGGTCTGGGCATAGAAAGGGGCCAGCATAGGCAGACTCTATATGGACATGGGGCAGTATTGGGGTCTGTGTGTGGAGATGGGGCAGTGTGGGGGGGGACTCGGTGTGGAGATGAGCCAGTATAGGTGGACTTGGTATGAAGATGAGGCAGTGTAGGGCAACTTGATGTGGAGATGAGGCTATACAAAGGGAGGTTCTGTATGCAGATGGGGAAATATGGAGGGGCTCCATGGAGATTGAGTAGAATGGGAAGTCTGTGAATGAAGAAAGATCAGCATGGGGGGCTGTCTATGAAGAAGGGGCAGTATGAATAGTCAATATAGAGAGAAGGTTCAGTATGGAGTGGGTGGGGACAGTGTAAAAAGGAGGCACAATATAGAGTGAGGGCTTAGTGGGGGTCCGCATAGGGAAACGAATGTGCAGGGCATAGTACATTAAGGATGAAGGTGTAGAGCAGTGGTTCCCAAACTCCAGTCCTCGCGGACCCCAACAGGTCATGTTTTCAGGATTTCCATAGTGTTACACATGTGAGAGAATTCCTGATGCCTTGATGATACTTCCATCACCTGTGAAATACTAAGGATATCCTGAAAACATGACCTGTTTTGGTCCACGAGGACTGGAGTTTGGGAACCACTGGTGTAGAGGGTGTAACTCATAAGCGAAGTCATTGGTGGTTGTAGTTCACCAAGGTGTACAGTATGGTGGTGATCATGGTATAAAAGGGGGACGGTATGGTGGGAATATTTTATAGAAGAGGACAGTGTGGACACTATGTAACATAAGAGGAACAATGTGGTGATCATCTTTTGTGCAGGGAGCATAGTGAGGGGCAGTTATTTATTCCGGGGCACAGTATAAGGCTTATTTAGGGCACAGAATGGGTGGTTATATTTATTCAGGAGCATTATAATGATACTGATATTTTTAAGGGCACCTTGTGGGATGTGCTGCAGAAGAGCGAAGAAGATGGAAGTCTGCAAATGTAATAGTACGAGCAGGAACGCGGGATGCAGTGATGGGACGCAGGCAGAGCAAGGGTTTATTTACAGGGGAATACTCCACGCAGGGAGGTAAAGGGTTAAACAGCATGAATGGAAAAGGATGTAGGGAGACAAAGGGTTAAACAGGAGAGACAAACAGTACATGAAAACAAAGGATATTCTTAAGGTGAAGAACAATGGTTCAAAATAACGGTGGCCCAATAGCACAGACGTCAGGAAGTTCTTAAACTGCAGCTCCTACTGTGAAATCAATGGCACTGGCAATGGCTGGTGCGGTATCCTCTCTAGTGGGGTCAGGTAAATGATAATACCCCGTCTTCTGGTAACAGTGGTCGGTCTCCGGTACCTTCCACTGCCCCTAGTCCATATACTGCAGTTGCCTTCAAGGGTACGGGCCACGGTACTGTCTAAGCCCGACGTGTCTCCTGCACAACTCTCCTCACAGTCTCTGTCAAACGAGCCCAAAGTGGCTGACGGTAATGCGGGTTACGGTCTTGTACAAGCCCAACATGGCTCGGCAGGTGTTTACTGGCACAGTCAGGGTGCAAGTGTCTATCTGGTCCCCAGTCACTCTTATGGGGCACGTGTGTGGTACTCACGGACATGGTATGTTCTGCATCTCGCTTTCTGGTAGTCACCGACACACCCTGCACATTCCTCTCCCCCTCTGGTCCCCGCTGCTGGTGACAGGGAATGGCCTGCGCAATGCTGGTGCTCCCCGGACGGAGCACTTCTCTCTCTGTGGCTGTTCCACGGCCTGCTCTGCTCTGTCCTGTGTGCACAGCTCTGCTCTGTCCTGTGTGCACAGCTCTGCTCTGTCTTTCACCTGGCTCCTCTCCTGGCAGCGGTCCCTCTGTAGCTGGTCGGACCCTGCCACAGTGCCGCAACTCGGTGGGGGAAGGGGCAGCCGAGCACACCGCTCACCACTCTGCGTGCTGCTCTGCACCCTCCTGGGTCTGGAGGAAGGTCCGCTTCACTCTCGCTTCCCCCAGGCAATAGGGGAAGGTCCTCCTCACTCAGGCTTCCCCCCGAAACAGTGGATGCAGCCTCTTCAGTTCCGGACCTGGCATGCAGGTACCCTCAGTCTGGTCGACCTCCCTACACAGAGATGAGCTGTGGATGGGAAAAGTCATCCTGGCAACAGAGCCACATGACGACAAATAAATGAAAAGAAATCCAGTCAGACAAATGTCACCTATAAGGTAATTGGATTTAATGGGGCATTTTCTTTGGTTAATTTTGTCTTTAAGCCACGGTCAGTCTGCTATATGAAGCCAACTGACAATTGTTTGTTATACTGTTTAGACAGGCTGTGATTGCACTTTCATGTGCGCAGAATGATCAGTAACATGATCGTCCTGTGCTTGAAAGAAGAATAGCATTGTTTTCTGCAGCACATGTTTATACAGGATGACGTGCTGCAGAGAATGACGATATTTACGCAAGCGTAAAAATCATTTCACCCCAACAGACGTTTTGCTTGTACATCAAGCGTTTCACAGCCTGTTTAAAAAGGCTGATATTCAGTTTCTGAGTTTCAGCTGCAGTGTACTTTCACCTTAAAGAGCAACTAAACTTTTGGGAGATTTTTTATGTATTATGCCCATTTATTCTGAGCAGATCGTAGGGGATGAATTCTTGAGACCTCCAAAATTTCGCTAAACAGACCAATTTGATATGTGTTTCTCAGGAGACAGAAAAGCATACACAAAACAGAGCTGATATAGTACAAAGTCAAAGTCCTGTCTCCTGACCTGTGCACTCCTAAGAGGTTTGTTGAGCAATTGGAGGGCGACCCAACCCCACAATTCGACAGGTTCCTGAGCTGGGATCAGAGGGTATGTATGTGTTATACATACCCCTGGCCAGAGCCCATTCAGTGGGCGCAGCTTTGCTTCATACACTTGTATTGAACGTGGTCATGCCCTGACTAGTGACCCATAGTGACCCATAGTGACCTATGTCATGACCCGGCTGTCCAGCGGGTGTGGCCGACTAGAGGGCGCAGCCTCGCTACATACAAGTGTATGAAAACGAGGTTGCGCCCATTGGCCGGGTGTATATCTAACGCATACATAACCTCAGATTCCGGCTCAGAAATCGGCAAGATTCATAAGTATGCAATCACACAGAGTAAAAAGGGAGAAGAAGCTCTAAAGACTGAACATTTGCACAATAAGTTGTTTTTACACTGTAGGACATGTATTCATTCTTTTTATCTCTTATTTGGCATTTCTCCAAAACAAATTACAGAGCATAATCACCTAAAAAAGACATCATGTGTGCATTCCCTTAAGCCCCCGTCACACACTGAGTCACAAGTTTTGTGACGCAACAGCGATCTCACCAGTGAGATCACTGTGTGTGACAGCTATCAGCGACCGGCCCCCCCTGCTGGGTATCGCTGATCGTCATTGAAACGTCTGGAAATTTTGGGGGTCATTGGTCTCCCGCTGGCCAGCACGCATCGCTGTGTGTGACAGGCAGGAGACCAGCGTCCAGCGAGCAGGAGCCAAGGTATTTAATGTGAGCTGGATTTGGAGTGGGCATGGGGGTTAATGAGTGGGGGTGGGGTTATTGTGTGGGGGATTTGGCGTGGGGGGTACATAATGTGTGGGGGGATTTGGGAGTGGGGATGGGGGTTATTTAATGTGTGGGGGATTTGGAATGTGGATGTGGGGGTATTTAATGTGTCTGAGGGATTTGGAGTGTGGATGGGGGGTTATTTAATGTGTGTGAGGGATTTGGAGTGGGGATGGGGGGATTTAATGTGTGTGGGGAGATTTGAGGACACAGAGTATGTATGAGGAAACAATATGGGGGTTGGGTGCAGACAGTATGGGGAGCGAACGGGTTAATGTATGTG
Source organism: Dendrobates tinctorius (assembly GCF_039654945.1). NCBI lineage: Eukaryota > Metazoa > Chordata > Amphibia > Anura > Dendrobatidae > Dendrobates > Dendrobates tinctorius. Next base: position 51,344,738 of record NW_027361707.1, read on the forward strand.
AACACAGTATGGGGAGTCAGGGGTATGTGTGAGCAGACAGTATAGAGAGTGAGGGGGTAAATATATGATGAGACAGTATGGTGAACAGAGGGATGTTAGAGGAGGGAGGGGAATAGTGTGAGGCGACAGTATATTGCAGACATTTTTATTCAGGAGCATTATAATGACACTTCTATCTTTAAGGGCATCGTGTGGAGATTTGCTGCAGAAGACCGGAGAAGATGGAAGTCTGCAGAGGCCGCTGTGGATGAGAAAACTCATCATGGGGTCTGGACAAGAAGAAGAAAAGGAGAACGACTCTAGAGTCGTCATTTATAAGGTACTTGGATGTAAATGTTATTTGTGCTACTGACTTATTCTCATGTTTTTATTTGTTAGGAACATTAAAGGGGTTGTCCAGGTTTGTACGGAGTCTGCAGTCATTCTTGTGACTGCAGACTTCTGAATTCTCACAGTGCTCACTGAACGCTGTCAGGATTCTCTCGTGCCGGTAATTTACATACATGTGGTCACATGCTGACTAGACATGTGTGGCCTCACTCAATGAAAATGAACGGAGCGAGGCCGGGCACGTCTAGTTGGAATGTGGCCAGAAGTATACAAATCACATGCTTGTGCTGACATGACTGTACATCGGCAAGGGAGAATCCTAAAAGTGTGCAGTGCATTAGTTGTGAGAATTCACAAGCCTGCAATGTCAGGATTCAGCTCTGCAGGTTCCAGCAGTCATCACACGGCCACATCACTCATATGCGATTTTCATACTTGACAACAGGCTTCTCTTCCTGCTTTCAGTTTTTTACTGAACATTGAGAGCATTAGGGAGAGAAGCTCGTGGGTACGTGGCTAAGTGTGCAAGTTGCATATGTACTTGGTGTGGGGGGGCGCCGAACCAAATTCTTGCCCCGGGTGCCAGGAAGCCTAGATACGCCTCTGTCCAGTACCATCAGCTGGTCCTTGGTAGTTCCATTGGCTCTTGTACCTTCGGCTACCCATCCAGGTTCCAGTACTGTCAGCTGGTTCTCAGCAGTTCCTCAGCCTTCTTGTACCTTATGCTACATTTCCAAGTTCAAGCTTTTTGAAATGTTTTTGGTAATCACTCTGGATCTCCCTGACGATGACCCTAAAGACGACGACCCTGAAGACCACCCCGAAGAAGACGACGACCCCGAAAACGACGACCCTGAAGACCACCCCGAAGAAGACCAAGAAGATGACCCTGAAGAGGATGATGAAGGCGAAAGTGTGGGAGAAGTAAAAAAGAAGGTGAAGAGCATGGAAGTAGTGAAACATAAATATCTGACAAAATATAAAAAAGCTTAACATAGTCAATATCTTTGTAACTCCGAATGTCTTAAAAAAAAATTAATTCCTGCTATTCCATTTGATTGGGCTAAACCTCTATGCCTTTAATGTCTCCTCCACTTCCCCCAATACATTCTACATTATTCTTAGTTGTTTTCCTTCATGTAGAATTAACCTACAAGGAAAGAAAGGGTTTATTTTCATTCCAATATTTGTGTCCCATTGACTTGCATTGGTTTCCGGTATCGGAATCGGCGATATCCGATATTTTTGGGGTATCAGTCCAATCCAATCCGATCCGATATTTCCCGATATCGGAAGCTATCGCTCAACACTATTCCTAACTCTAGATGTAGTGGCATTATATTCAAATATGGAACATAATTTGGGTGTAAGAGCTACCAGATTTTACTTGGAGAAAAATGGAAAAATGCCAGAGGAACAACTGGAATTCCTTCTGGCTGGTCTGGAATTCATTTTGAGTCATAATGTCTTTGAATTTGATGGACAACTGTACCTGCAGCAGCATGGTACCGCGATGGGGACTCGGGTAGCCCCAAGTTTTGCAAATCTTTTTATGGGGTTATTCGAGTCCCTATCCCCCCTCAGTTCAGAAAAATACAAAGACAATATAATAATGTATAAAGGTTTTATAGATGACTTAATAATCATCTGGAGGGGTGACATAGAACAAGCCCATAAGATGGTAGGAGAAATGAACCAAAACACATGGGGGATTTCCTTCACGTCCACAATCAGTGCAGAAAAAATAGTCTACTTGGATTTAGAGAATCTCACACATGGGAAAGAAAATTGTTACAAAAACCCATTTTAAAAAAGTAGACGTTAATGGATATTTACATTACAATAGTGCACACTATACTAAATGGAAGAATAATATTCCATTTAGTCAATATTTAAGAATAAGGAAAAATAATAGTCGAGAACAGGATTATATAGCACAAAGCAAAATTCTGACCAATAGGTTCCGGGAAAAAAAGTACCCCAAAACCCTAATACAACAAGCCTATAAGGTTAATCTAGCAAAAACCCAGGGAGAATGTTTAAAAAAAAAATGCTTCAAAACACCATGGAAAAAAGCTTTGAGAAGCTTTGTGAGGGAAAATACTGTTATAGATACAACTAAACATCACCTGAAACCTGATAATGAAAAATGGCAGTTTAACTTTATTACAGCCTACAATAAAGACAACGAAAAAATCCGTGAAATTTTGAAAAAACACTAGTATGTCCTGAAACAAGACCCTCTCTGCTACGAAATGTATTACCACAAGCTCCAAACATTACATTTAGAAGGGGAAAAACAATAAGGAATATGGTAGCTCCCAGCCGACTGAAAAGCTCTTCAAAAAAACAAAATTCCTTAAAAAACTTTACAAAAATCCATGGAATCATACACCAAAAGAATGTTAATAAAATTGGGGTATATAAATGCAAGCAGAAAAAATGTCAGTGTTGCTATAATATAGCAGATAATCAACAACAAATAGTCTCCTACAGTACAGGTGAAATATTTCAAATAGAACAATTTCTGACATGTACGAGCGACTTTGTAATATATGTCATCAATTGTGACTGTTGCCTCCAATATGTGGGGAGGACCACACAAATGGTCCGAACCCAATTGAATCCCCACAGGCACCATGCCAAAGTTGGTCTTCTTACTCACAGTCTATCAAGACACCTCCTGCTAACACATAAAAAAGAATTCAATGTGACCCTGACACCGGTTGAACAGATTCCTGGAGATGTTTCGAACAGGATACAACAGTTAAAGGGAATCTGTCACCCCTTTTTTGAGATATCATATAATGATATCATTCAATTGTGTGTCACATAAGGATTCTCTTAGTACTTTTGCTTCCCCCTGACTCCGCACCTTTCTTGCATAAATACCTTTTTTATATCGGTTCAGATGTATGTAAACTGCCGCTGTCCGGTCTGCTGGGTGGGGCTTATTTACCTCCTCCCCCCCTCCCTGTCTTGCTCTACGCATTTCTTCTTGTGTAACCAACCTGCCCCAGCACAGAGCCGCCACCGCACGAACCTGGACCACTGAATGACCCCTTTGACCACTCCTCCACCTGTGCCAGATCCCTTCCCAGGTAAGCTGAATTCGGACTGTAAGACGGACCCCCATTTGACACATTATTATTTTTTTCCCTATTTTCCTTCTGAAAATTGGGGTGCGTCTTATGGTCCGGTGCGTCTTATAGTCCAAAAAATACGGTATATATATATATATATATATATATATATATATAATGAGAAGAGAAGGGAGAAAAGAAAGGAAAAAAGAGAAGGAAAGGGAAGGAAGAGGGAAAGAAGGAAAGAAGGAAGAAAAAAAGAAAAAGAAAAAAAAGGGAAAGAAACACATAGAAAATGTTTTTTTTTTTTTTTTACTAGATTCCAAGTAATATAGATTCCACCTACAACTAGCCTCCCAACAGTTTGGAGAGGTGTGCATGTGTTTTTAATCGATAATAATTGATTGAAGGGTGGAATCTTTTTTTTTTCCCCCTATATAAATGTGTCTTTTACAGATATATATGATTTTACCTGATGAAGGCTAATTTCATGTATAGCCGAAACACGTTGTGTTTTTATGTCTAATAATAAACTGGACATTCCTTTAAATATTCGGAGTAATTAATAAATCAGCCGGAAGCGCTCCTTGACAAACTGGAAATCCTTTTCTGCATCACCTTGGATTAAATGAAATTCCCTCAGTGTAAGACACATGTGAAGAGCATGCCAGGAGTCAAGTGGGTGGTGCTGCAGTCATGACGTGAATACTTTTTTCATGCCTATTAATTTATTTATTGGCATCCTCCTGGGCATCTTACATTATCGCTAGCTCTGCCAAAAGGAGAAGTCAATCAAGGATGAATGGGTATGATAAGAGATGCAACAATGTGACTCGCTACAGTTTTACCTCCATCGCCATGACTCCTTGAATGTTTAGAAGGCTGTTTATAGTCCTTTGTGATCAGTCACTAAATATCTGGTGACAGGTTCCCTTTAACCCCTGCCCAATATAGAAATCACTGGTACATTCTATGTCTGGTGCCAGCTTATGGAGAAAGGGAACCAAGAAACCCACTCAATGGCAACCCAAGAAGGTGTCCTCTCTTGTCTAAATCAGAAGGTGCAGAGGCACATAGGGTACAATCGCCTTGTGCTTTAGGAAGCCATAAACCAAAAATCAACTTTACTGCTGGATTTCTTGTGTTCATGTTAAGGGTCACATTCAAGGAGCCAATTTTTCCCCTGAGAACTTCAGGCTTGGACTGCCCAAATATTGTTCAGAGGCCACTATCCAAAGAAATACCAGAGCAACCTGTCTCAAGAGGACCTGTGATGTGTCATGCAGTTCTCTTAAGTGCCAGAGTCACAATATGAATACTCAGTAATGGGTTTGCATCTCTAGGAATGATAAATTCTTTGCTTACACCATATAGTGCTGATTTTACTCTTAATACACAGTAAATCTACTTTATAAGGATTTTCACCATTGGCCACATATTTAATGCAATATTGTGTACCTGATGAAATTCAATCAAACCAAACCTAATAGTCACCTAAAAAAGTACATAAACTTTATCTATATATATTCAATTACATATAACTATACAATGGGGAAAATACACACGTGGTCAAAATTGTTTGTACCTCTCATTTAACATTTAATAACAGAAAAACCCACAGTGGTCATAGAAATTACTTCAGAATAGTTCACTGTTTTCCTCTTAGCCATTCTTGGGTGTTTTGGGTCATCATCCTGTTGCCAGACCCATGACCTGCAACTGAGACCAAGCTTTCTGACACTGTGCAGCACATTTCTCTCTAGAATTCCCAGATTCTAGACATCCTGTGCCAGATGTTGGAAAGCTGCCCCAGAACATATCAGATCCTCCTCTATGTTTCACAGTAGGGACAGTGTTCTTTTCTTGATATGCTTCATTTTTCCATCTGTGAACATAGAGCTGCCTTGCCAAAAAGTTCCATTTTTGTCTCATCTGTATGTAAGGGACACAAAGTAGTGTCCATAAGTGTACAGATATATACATGTACATATTTATATATATTTAATGTTGGATGTTATGTACTCTTTCCCTTTAACATTATTCACATTTATGGTACATGCCATGTAAATGTCTATTTATTGTATCTGTTATATGTATTTAACTTTGGGCACTGTTATATAGATAGGGAAAGTGTAGTACCCTAGTTTGCCCACTAGATGGGGTTAGAGATGCTCAACTTGAAAATAGTTAAAGTAGGAGGGGCTAACAGCTGTTAAGCCAGGGAGCATCTGGAATTTGAATCAGTAGGGTGGGAGCGCCCTGACAGGGCTGTTGGCTCCATAACATTAAAGTCAAGAGCCCAGTCATACAGAATTCAGGCCAGTATCTCATCGGGGAGTAACACCAGGAGAAGTGCTGACAGTGCAAAATTAGTGGGTCTGCAGTTGCCAGAAGACGGCTAAGCAGTATGGACTGGTCACTCAGAATGTGGCAGCTTATTTCATCTGTGGATATTCTTGAGACTTGGGCTAAACGGTTAAGAGGGTCCCCTACTGGAGTAATACTGAGCAGAGTTGATGCTGAAAGACCGGAGAGCACAGTCAGTCCAGGAAGCGAGCTTAGTGGGAGAGAGGGAAAGAGGGACAGAGGAGAAAATGTCCATTGCCAATCCTGATGCTGATGCTGGAGTGAATATGTATGCGCTGTGTAAAGGAAACAGTAAAGTTGATTGTTCAAGTATTTAACAGGACTGTGACTCTGTTTGTTCCACATCGTCTGAGGAACAGAAAGCCCTGAAAGGGAGCGGGAGAAAGCGACAGGTATGCTGACAGAAAACTGTCATGTCTATGTGAGGGGACGCCAGGACTCCGTTGCCCCGGAGTCCTCGGCCACGACTATGGTCCTGGCTGAACCTTACATGTACATAGGACATTATCCCAGAAGATTTGTGGATTGTCAACATGTAGTTTGGCAGATTCCAGTCAGGCTTTTTTATGATTTTTTTTTCAACAATGATGTCCTCCTTGGTTGTCTCTCATGAAGTCCACTTTGGCTCATACAACGATGGATGGTGCGATCTGACACTGATGTTCCTTGAAGTTCACCTTTAATCTGTTTTGAAGTTTTTCTGGGCTCTTTTGTTACCATTCGTATTATCCGTCTCTTTGATTTGTCATCAATTTTCCTCCTGCGGCCACGTCCAGGGAGGTTGGCTACAGTCCCATGGAGCTTACATTTCTGAATAATATGTGCGACTGTAGTCACAGAAACATCAAGCTGCTTGGAGATGGTCTTATAACTTTTACCTTTAACATGTTTGTCTATAATTTTCTTTCTAATCTCCTGACACAACTCTTTCCTTCACTTCCTCTGGTCAATGTTGAGTATGATACACATCATGTCACCAAACAGCACAGTGAGTATCTATAGTCCTCTATACAGACCTGATTCCAAGATTGTAGACAGCTGTGATGCTAATTAGTGGATACACTTTGATCTAACATGTCCCTTTTGTCACATTATTTTCAGGGGTACCATCATTTCTGTCCAGGCCTATTTCATGAGTTTTAATTTTTTTTTAAAAATTCTTGGAAGCCTGGTTGAAAATCAATGTCTATAAATCTACAATTGCTATGTCTCTACAGGAATCTTATGTTAAGGTCTTGTTGAGATGGTACTATGTCCCAACACGCCTTGCCCATATTAGTCCGGATAACTCCCCTCTTTGCTGGAGAGGTTGTGCCCTTCCAGGCAATATGCTTCACATATTTTGGAGTTGTCCAAAATTAAAGAGTATATGGAGAGAAATGACTTTACACATTAACACCTTAACAAATCATAAGATTATTATCACTCCTCATATGGCTTTGTTCTCTCTTGAGCTAGAAAATATTGACCCAACGTCTAAATACGTTATAATTCATATTTTTTTAGTTATTAAAAACCTTTTGGCTTCCTGGTGGAAAAAGGAGGATGTTCCTAATTTCTCTACTATTTTGGATGCTCTTCGACGACATAGTCAGCTGGAATATAGATTCGCCATAAACAATGATCTTTTGAGTAAATACTATAAAAAATGGGATAAGTGGAACGCTAAATATATGGGACTTTGAACTAGAAATGTCTGATTTTATCTTTGTTTTGTTCTGGGTCTGGAAATTTATTAGTTAGTGTTAGTTTGATTTTGTATAGTTAGATAGACTATATTATTCTATTTTGTACTGTGTCATTATTATCAGCATAACTGTAAATGATTTTTTTTTGTAAAGAAAATACTTTCAGTGGCGCTCAGAGTGTATAGTGCTGCAAAATTGGACAAATAAACCACTATTTTGTCAATTTGATTAATCTCAAAATAAAATTAAAATTTTGCACACAAAAACCTCACTATACTCAGAAATGTATTAAAACAAGATAAAAAAAACAAAGCTCACTGCAATGCTGATAAAAATTCAGGGAGAAACTATTGCAATTTACTCAACATACATGTATGCCTAACGAATCTCATTAGAGAAAAAACAATTAATAAGCATATAAAATAGATATAGCGCTATATCTCAGAAACGTTAACAATATATTCAATAAACTTAAAAAAAGATTAAAAAAAAATGTATGTATATCACACCACCTGAGGTATATGGAAAATATTATTACTAAAATGTCATCCAACCATGAAGGAATTCCTAGGAGTTAACGAATAATGGTTGCGGAGAGAATGGCAGATTGATTGCAATCACATGGAGATTGCCCCGGCCGGTGGCAACATCTCCTGCCAAATAATTCAAAAGAACTTTCTATGTTAAAAGTACCTTTAAAGTCCCAAAAGAAGTCTGAAAACTAAAGCCAGCTATTAGCAAGCAACTGCGGTACCTATAATCTGTAATTGCGGCTCCGTTATGTGCGGCGTCTCCGTTCTATGAGATGAAGAAACCAGGACCTGGCGTGACGCTGATAACACGTGCTCAGCATTGCAGTGAGCTTTGTTTTTTTGATCTTGTTTTAATAAATTTCTGAGTATAGTGAGGTTTTTGTGCGCAAAATTATTTTAATTTTATTTTGATTTTTTTTGTACTTTACTTTTTATTTGATATTCACATATTTATGCTCTAATCTATATGTGTCAAATGGGTTCTCTAATTTTTATAAATTTTCCCTTTCCCTCCCTTCCTATCCTTTACCCTCCTTCTCTATTATTAATAATTAAAAGTTTAATTAAAACATTTGAAAGAAAATCAATGTCTGACTTTCATTTGTTAATTTTCATAGATGTTTTATTTGTTATTACTTTTGTCATATTCAAGTTATTTCTGTGACCATTGTGGGTTTTTCTGTCATTACACGAGGGGCACCAACAATTATGACCACATGTGTAAGTATTTGATACAATGCTGATTTGGCTAATTTTTCAACCTACAAAGAATGGAGAGGTCTGTAATTATTATCATAGGTAAACCAACTGTGAGAAACAGAATCTAAAAGTTAAAAGAAAACAGAAAATCACATTGTATGCTTTTTAAATAATTATATTGCATTTTATTGCATGAAATAAGTATTTGATGACCTATTCTCCAGCAGGAATTCTGGCTATCACAGACCTGTAAGTTTTTCTTTAAGAAGTCCTCCTACTCTGCACTCATAACCTGTATTAATTGCACCTGTTTGAACTTATTACCTGCATAAAAGACACCTGTCCACACAATCAACCAATCACACTCCAACCTCTCCACCATGGCCAAGAACAAAGAGCTGTCTAAGGACACAAGGTTAAAAATCGTAGACTTGCACAAGGTTGGGATGGGTGTCAGAACAATAGGCAAGCTTGCTGAGAAAGCAACAACTGTTGGCACAATTATTAGAAAATGGAAGAAACATAGGATGACTGTCAATCTTCCTCAATATCCAGCTATATGCAAAATCTCGCCTCATGAGGTAAGAATTATTCTGAGAAAGGTCAGGATTCAGCACAGAACTATACAGCAGGACTTGGTCAATGACCTTAATAGAGCTGGGACCACAGACCTAAACATTACCATTAGCAACACTGTACGCCATCATAGATTAAAATTCTGCAGGACACGGAAGGTCCCCCTTCACACGCCAGCATACGTCCAGGCCTGTTTTCCACTGACCGTCTGCATGATCCAGAGGAGGCACAGGAGAAGGTCATGTGGTCAGATGAGACCAAAACAGAAATTTTTGGTATCAACTCCAGTCGCCATATTTGGAGGAAGAAGAAAGGTGAGTACATCTCCAATAACACCTTACCAAATGTAAAGCATGGTGGGGGAAACATTATACTTTAAGATTGCTTATCTGCAAAGGGGATAGGACAACTGCACCGTATTGAAGGGAGGATGGATGGAATCATGTAGCATGAGATATCGGCCAATAACCTCCTTCCCTCAGCAAGAGCATTGATGAGGGGTTGTACCTGGGTCTTCCAGCATGACAATGACCTGAAACACACAGCCATGACCACAAAGGAGTGGCTCTGTAAGAATCATTTCAAGGTCCTGGAGTGGCCTAGCCAGTCTCCAGACCTGAACCCAATAGAAAATCTTTGGAGGGATCTGAAACTCAATGTTGCCCAGCAACAGCCCTGAAACCTGAAAGATCTGAAGAAGATCTGTATGGAGTAGTGGACCAAAATCCTTGCTGCAGTGTTTTGCAAACTTGGTCAAGAAATGCAGGAAACCTCTGACCTCTGTAATTGCAAACAAAGGTTTCTGTACCAAAAATTAAGTTCCATTTTCTATTGTATCAAATACTTATTTTATGAAATAAAATGCAATATAACTATGTAAAAATCATACAATGTGATTTTCTGGATTTTATTTTTAGATTCTGTCTCACCATTGAAGTGTGCCTACGATAAAAATTACAGACTCCTCCATACTTTGTAGGTGGGAAAACTTGCAAACAGGATGGGGCCAGGATGAGAGACATATATACCAGGATGTAGTGCATATACAGCTTTGGCAAAAATTAAGAGACCACCACATCAAAACCCGGTCATGGCCAGCCTATTCTCCAGACCTGAACCCCATTGAAAACCTCTGGAATATAATCAAGAGGATGATGGATAGTCACAAGCCATCAAACAAAGAAGAACTGCTTAAATTTTTGAGTCATAAGCAGTGTGAAAGACTGGTGGCAAGCATGCCAAGACGCATGAAAGCTGTGATTAAAAATATTGGTTATTCCACAAAATATTGATTTCAGAACTCTTCCTGAGTTAAAACATTAGTATTGTTGAATGAAACAAAAGAGAAAAAAGCCAGCTCACCGAAATGAGTCCCAAGTGCGCGGAAGTCAGTCCTGGCTGAACGTGATGATTGCAAGAGAAAACAAAAAGAAAATCTTCCAGCTCCTGGGAAAATCCTTTAAAAGCCATGTTTATTCAAAAATTCATTAAAAGAAATACATAAATGTTCCGGGAAAAATCAATGACAGACAAGCAGAGCGACGCGTTTCGATCACAGCAGTGATCTTCGTCAAAGCTCATGCAAACACCATCTCCAACAGGACTTTTAAATGGTCATGCACCAATCATAATGGACAATGAAAATCACATGACATAAGTAAGGTTCTGAAACAACATACATAAAGACATGGAAAAACATAGAAATAAAACTATAATATACGTATAAGGCTACTTTCACACTTGCGTTTTTTTGCTGCGCGTTTTTTGCGCACACAAACATGAAAAAAAGTATCATGCGTTTGTGTGCGTCTTTTGCGGGTTTCGGTGAGTTTTTTAAAAAAAACGCATGCGTTTTTTGCGCATACGTGCGCATTACAATGCGCCTGTATGCGCACCCATAGACTATAATGGGTGTTTTGCTGTAAAAAAACGCATCGCGTGCGCATGCATTTTTTGGGGGCAAGTCGGCAAACTGTCTAACCTGTCAATACCATATACACGAAGGGAAATTATATTTCTAGAGTGGCACTCAATAAAATGCTTGGCCACTGATGAAATATTACGATTATTGTTGGATACATCAGAAATGTCATATAAATGTTCCAAAATCCTCCGTTTTAATTTGCGGATAGTACAACCTATAGATGATTTTGAACAAGAGATACAATCAATTTTATAAACCACATTAACAGAGTTGCAATTAATACAATTTTTTTTTATAATAAAACGCTTGGAAATATTATCATTATTAAAATATTAGTAGTTTGTTTGCATGTAGTGCATCCCATTCGGCCACATCTAAAAAAACCTTTGCAACTCAGCCACGTTTCATTTTTGCTTTTGTAGGAGCCCTTGTGGCAACTATATTACATCCATATTGTAAAATTGTATTCAAGATTACATCCTCACCAAGAATAGGTAAATATCTATTAATTTGTCATTATCCAGTCCAGAGTTTGTTTTCTGCTGTCTTCTCTTTGGACTGGTCATGTGGGGGTTAATCCCCTCTGCCTCGTTCTGGAGCGGGCTGGGCTATTTCAGTCCTCTGCAGCCTGCGGGGCAGTGTCAGCTATACTGCAAGCTTCCTAGCTAGTGCCTTTGACCTGTATTCCTGTAGTGTTCCTTCTGCCCCTGATTACCTGGACTTGTGTATGACCTGGCTTGATCTCTGGACTCTGCTTCTGGTTTTTCCATTTCTGATACCACACTTTCCGACTGGCTTTGACCTTGTGACTTGTACCCTGACAATGGCTTACATCTTACATTTCTGATACCACGTTCCTGGTAGGTCCTTACTTCTCGCTCGTCCCTGACTATGCACTTGTTGTCTCCCTTGGTACTTCTGCTCCTGACAGTTGCTGACTTCGGCTAGTCTGACCACTCTTTCATTACCTGTGACACCTGTGCTGTTGCTCTGTGTTACTATACTGCAGCAGCACGTTACATTAATAATTTTTTTGACTTCAAGAAATTGAGGGCTGTATTGAAAACATATAAAAGATTTTTGTTGAAAAGTCTCATTATTGGATTTTTTTGCGGAAGGAAGAAGCAACTCAGAGCAATTCCTTTTTGAAATTATATTACGAGCTCTGGTCATTGCCCAAACAGGGTAATTGCGTCTCCTCAACTTGTGTGAAGAGAGGGCAATTTCTTCCTCCAGTTTATTTTCATCACTGCATTTTATCCTAATGAAATCACCACCAAACCGATGCTGTGTGTCGGACGGCTGCTAGATGCATGCAATATAGTGTTTCCTGCAAAAGATTTAGAGAAGGTTCTGGTAGAAATTAATTTCCCAGGTACACCTTGTAAATTCAGATCCAAAAAAGAGATACATGTAGGAAAATTATAATATAGGTAAATTTTAATTTATACTCATTGTTATTAATGTACCGCACAAAGTCCGGTAAGGCAGACACATCACCACCCCAAATAATGTGTATCATCGATGTATCTGCCATACCAGATGATCTGCGGCACAAAAACATTTGTCTCAGACTATAGACAATTATTTTCCCAAAAGGCCATTACCAGATTTGCTAAAGAGGGGGAATATTTTGCCCCCATTGCCACTCCAAAACACTGTAAATAAAACTGCCCATCAAAGGAAAAAAAAATTGTGAGTCAATAAATGCAAAGTGACCTGTAACACATAATCAATTCCTTGGAAAATCCACTAAATCTAGTCAAATAGAAATTTAATGCTTTCATGGCCACAGAATGAGGAATGCAGGTATATAACAATTTACATTTTACTCAAAAATATACCTATAAAAAGAAAAATCAGACAAACTGAACATTTGGAAGTGGTCTCTTAAAGGGAATCTGTCACCCTTTTTTTGGACTATGAACTGCCACCAGGGGCTTATCTGCAGCATTCTGTAATGCTGTAGATAAGCCTCTGATGTAACCTGAAAGATAAGAAATATATATTATACTCACTGGGGGGGCGGTCCGGTCTTGGTCCGATGGGTGTTGCGGTCTGGCGCCTCCCATCTTCATACGATGCCGTCCTCTTCTTCCCTTCCTGTCGTGGCACCGGCGCAGGCGCACTGCTCTGCCCTGTTGAGGTCAGAGCAGAATACTGCAGTGCACCTGCGCCGGAGCCACAACAGGAAGGGAAGAAGAGGACGGCATCGTATGAATATGGCAGGCGCCGGACCGGACCGCTATACACATCGGACCGGACCAGATGCCGGGGTGAGTATAATCTAACTCTTTTTTCTTATCTTTCAGGTTACATCGGAGGCTTATCTACAGCATTACAGAATGCTGGAGATAAGCCCCTGATGTCGATGCCGGCAGCTCATAGTCAAAAAAAAGGGGTGACAGATTCCCTTTAATTTTTGCCAGAGCCGTATATATGCCAGGATAGTGGGGGGTGGGGTCTGAATTTTGCACCGGAGCCCATCGGACTTTCTTTATGCCACTCATAGACCATCAATTTAAAAGTACTGGACAATCCCTTTAAATAGTGAAAGTTTGCTGTGCAATATAAAGCTATTTTTAGTATCTAAGACCTAAATCTCAGAGCCATAGAGGTAATATACCCATCTGAGAAATAATAGGCACTGCTTAGTAGTTTTCTTTTATACTTAAAAGCCAAATAAAACGTGGCAGCGAGAATAGTTTATGAGGCAATTGCTTTTATCTAAGCCATTTGCAGCTATCATATCATGCAAATGCGGTAATAGCTTGGCTGGGAAAGATTATTCCGTGCCTGAAAAGCAGCACACTGAAAATGCACTTGCAGTTTTGTGACTTTGTCACTAGTTCACATGACATCTTTATCTGACGTGAGATAAGGAGAATTATTTATGGTTAGATCATATTTTACTCTCCGTGGCCTGGACTCTTGAGTTCATTGTCATTACACCGTCTTCTACCTTGTCTGATCACCAATGTGGAATGATAAAAAAAAAATCTTCGTTTTTTTTCTTTTTCTTGTTTGAACCTTTTAACATTTGAATTTTTTTTATTTACTTTATACATAATAGAGTTATTTACTGTTTTCCAGTGACAAGACAAAAAAAATTATATGAACACGTCCCCCACGCCTTGCGTGCTAATAAGTTGTCAACAGATTCACTTACTGACACCGGGTGGAAAAACAGCACTGGATGCAGAAAATGTTTATATCAAGAGCCCGAGTCCAGAATGATGCAGACTATCAACATCAAAGAAACTACTCAGTGGCAAGTTGAAATTTTTTTTTTCTGTAGTTATAGGCTGGGGTCTTTTAAAGAAGTCTAGTAAAATTGGTAAGAGTAGGGATTGAATCATCTAAAATAATGAAATAAGCATATTCATAACCCCATTCTCCACCACTGATTGGCAGTTTTCTGCCTATGCACAGTGTACACAGAAAGCAGCCAATCAGTGGTGTAGGTGAGGTTATACACTGTTTAGCATTTAGAGAACTGGTAGGCCTGCAGCTTGCAAAACAGTTATTTTATCAAAATGACAGCAAGCACCTTAGTAAGTGACCCATCACTGGAATCTGAGTCTCTTCCCCTACATTGTGTTATTATCAGATAAGTAATAAAAACCTGGTGACACATTCCCTTTAAGCATCCTATTTCTATGAAGTGGAATGTTCTATAATGTGTGTGACTGACTGTCATCTACCAGCCAAAATAGGTCATTCTCCTATGTTAATTAACCACTTTTTATCTGTGCTCCGTATGCAAAATGTTCAGTGCCATTGAACTGTCCATTGTGTCCATCAATATCTATAACGGCTTATATTAAGGGGACTCTTCAGGAAACCTCTTAAGCCGACCGTACACATTACATGGCTGTAGGCCGAACAATGCTCCAGCTGATCATGGGTCTGTTAGCCTGTAGCGCTGTACAAGGCAGGAGCTGCGGGTGAGGCACTTGTCTCCCTTTATGCCCTGGCTCACTCATGAAAGTGTAATAACGTGCAGGAGAGGTATATGTCACCACGGAGCAGGCAGACCAACAGTAAAAGGGGAGGTTTATTTACAGGGGATAATACTGGTAAAACAAACAGTATGAAAATGGATATGATATGGACAGATTATATCAACAGCGGAGAGACATATAAGGGGTTAAAACATTAGAAAAGTTATTTTCCTAAGAGACAAACTTATCAGTCCTCAGGGGTCTTGCTTGGAGGGTTCATTCTTGTCCAACGTTGGCTCCGAGGCACCAGCGGTGCTTGCTGTCCTCTGTCTCTGGGGTCCTTAATGAAGTCCAGCTGGAGTATGAGGGGTTCACGCAGGAGCCAAAGGGGTATGAGGCTGATGAAATCCCCCTGTGCTCCAAGTCCTTCTCTCTTATACGACAGTGGACAGTGGTGTTCTCCCACTGAGGTCAGGGGCTCTGCCTTACACAGTCTCTCTTTGCAGGTCACTGTCCAGTCACAGAATGCCCCTTGGTCACAGGGGAGCGTCTTAGGACAATACCCGGTCTCTCTGCGGGGAAGCGTCTGGTTGAGATATGCAATCTCTCTGTCAAGTAAAGTCTCATCGAGGAGGGGAGTCAGCAGCCTTCCTGGCAGTGCAGTGACAGGCTTCTTGTACTCACTGCCCACCGCCTGTCCGCTGTAGTGAAACCTCCACCAGGGGGAGCTGGTGAGGGAAGAGAGGTTATACACTAAGAGCAGCAACCCTGAGCAACAGCACAGGTGCCACAGGTAATGAGAGAGAATAGTCAGACGAACCGAGTCAGAAACTAACAGGAGCAGACGTACCAGAAGGAGCAGCAATACACGTAGTCAAAATACCAAAGCCGAGAGTCAGAAAGCCAGAACATGAGCACGGGGTCCAAAACGTGAGATGAAATACGTGGTCGGGGTACAAGCCAGGGAGTCAGATGCCAGAGAGGGAACGTAACAGCAGAAACGAATACCAAGAGACGGGGTCAGAAATCAGTCCGGGTCATACACGTGAATATCAGTCAAAGGCAGGAGGATCACCAGGGTACAAGGGTCAGCGGCTCTAAACTGCAAGCTTGAGCTATCACTAACACTGGTCAGCAGACTGTGAGGGATTGAAATAGCCCAGCTAGCTCCAGAACAAGGCTGAGGAGATTAACCCCCGCATGACCAGTCCGGAGTGAAGACAGCAGAAGATAAACTCCGGACTGGACCATGACATCCGCGGTCTCTCTGACTGCTGCAGCTGTAACCGTTTCCTCTCTCCTCCTGCATCAGCGTCCTCTCTCCTCTGATCTCTGCGCTGCTCAGCTGAAAGCGCGCACAGTTTTCCCGCTCCCAGTCCTGCCCACTTCCTGTAACTGGGTTCAGTCCGGTCCCCTAAAGTGTCCCCCAGGGAACCTAACGCCCTGCTCAATGGTTCTGGGCACGGAGCTGAGAAGGCAACTCCCCCTCGGCTCATTAAGTGCTTCACCCTCTTACAAAAGAATGGGTCTTGGATGGGTGTGTGGACTTGTGCTGTGCGGGCTACCCACCCATGCAGGCCGCCTGTAGCTGGTGGTGTGGGCTGCCAGGATGACATGTTTTATAGGTCAAAGAGAGAGAGATACTTCTGTTCCAATACAAACTATTTACTGAATGATAAATTGGTTAAGGTTATATACAAAGGATAGTGTGTACAAAGTCTTAAGGTCTTCTGAAATTTATTATAGGGCTACTGAGGCACATTGTTTCTCTCTACTCCATCAGCGCCCAGCTTTAACTCTACAGTCCTGATCAGCAAGTCTCCCTACTTGCTCTTCGGTTCCATGTCCTGTTTCTTCCACTACTGGCAGCCTGGATCCCTCGCACTCAGAACCCCCACTAGTCCGTCACATTCAGTCCTGCTTAGGTCTGTTAACTTCTGTGTTACAAGCTCTGGAGCTTGCAACTCAGCTCCCTATCCAAAGACACCTCTGCAATAGGCCACTCTGTCCAGTCAGTCAGTTCTCTTCAGGATCACACTATCCCCTGTCCTTAACTCCTCTCACTTGGTGTCACCCATTCATGCTACACATTCATTCTCTATTGACTAGATGCTCCAAATCCAATCTGACTATCTAGCAGAAAGCAGTCACTCTCCCTAACATAAACCACTCTCACGGTGGGTTGGTCCCAACATTATCTCTATCCTAACTTACCCTATCGTCACTACATATATTACAGTCAACTATCTACATCCCATTGTACCTATCCTGTATTATCTCCTACACTGTATATTACTTACATGATCATATCCTACATTTTTCATATTATACTTCACATTACTTACAACACTACTACACACTATACATAACCATATCACAATATATACAAAGATGTATGACACAATACACACAGCACGATTGGTATAGTCAGGGGCAGGAACGATACAGCACAGTCTATCCCATACACAGGTCAAGTCCTCCTGTGTTCCTGAAGAGAAATCTGCTGACTTACAGATCTGTTGGCGTCTTTTTTCCGAGAGAACAATTCAATCACGAGTCTGAAATCGGATATGCCCGATCAACATCTCACCCGACCATCAGAGGGCCATCACCCCAATACACATTAAACCATCATCCAAACCTGTCGATATTAGCGTTTTTGGGCGACATTAGTCTAATATGTATGGGGGCATTTAGACTGATCTGTTTGGTGGGTCAGGTCCCTTGTACTTTATAAGTGAACCTTTGTTGCTTACATGATGCTATTGTTGGTTAGCGGATGTGTGGCAGCTAACTGATGAAGTTTAGCTCCTTTTTCTGGGCCCCGGACAGCAGTGACTCCTGCACTGCCTTGATGGTGGCCATGTTGAATACATCTCCGTATTATGAAATCAGAGTATCAGATTTAGGCTGTATGCATACGATGCATCTTCTATGCGTTTTCGCTGCATTTTTTCAGCGCGGAAATTGGCCAAAAGCGCTATGGAATCCTTATGCAAGCTTATTCAATGACAATCCTGAAGTGTTGTGCACACAATCAGTAAATTTCCTTAAGTACTGTATTTGCAGTGCGTTTTTTTCTGCAGCATGTCAATCCTTTGTGCATTTCTGCAGCGTTTTTCACCCATTGACTTCAATTGAGTCAGTCAAATCCGCAGCAAAAACGCAGGTATAAAAACGTTTGAGGATTTGCTGTGGATTTGCTGAGTTTTCGTTTTGCTTTTTACAAGCTTCCTATGGTGTTTTCCATGCTGTCATCTGTGTGACAGCCTGGGAAACACTGGCGCGGTGGCTCTTAACGGCGGTAACGCTATCGCAGTCTGTCGGTCAGAGCACTGCGGAATCATCTTTCATATGTCAGCATGACCCCGCAGCTGTGACTGTGACCCACAGCGGTGATATGCGTTAATAAAGTTATCGCAGGTCAGCAGGCATGGATTGATTAAACTACTTCTCCCATCGGGCTACGCCTGCTGTAATTGATAACAGTGACAGCAGGAGCCGCTGATGGGAGACGTAGTCTCATCTGCCGGTGCCTGTGCTTATAGTTGAAAAAGAAGTAAAATAATTACATACACATTCAAATAAAAATAAAAACCCATTATACTCACCTAACGCCAAATCCCCAATGCCCTCGTCTCCTAGAAATAATGTAAAATAATAAACCAACATATACTCACCTGTCCGCTATAGTCCTTGTAATCCCGAGTGTCCCACGGCGATCTCACGTCTAGAACAGTCACATTGGGAGATGAGACTGCTCTACTTGGCCGCCGGCGATACACTTACAGGAGGTAATCGCTGGCGCAGTGTATCACTGAGCTGCCATGAGAGAGTTCACTGGAGTTCATCAGCTGATCAGCTCTGGTGCTCTCACTTACGGCAGCGCTGCATGAGAACTTTCCCATGCAGTAGTGGTGTTGTAAGGGAGATCAACAGATGTGGGAGAAATTAACTCCTGTCAGTGTATCGCTTGCTGTGACTGTCAGTGAAAGCTCTCAAAGTGATCAGGATTCGCCGTGGGACATTATGGATTATTTTCTCTGCGGACAGGTGAGGAAAACTGTGGTTTATTATTTAATTTTTGTTGGAGGAGACATTGGCTTCAATGGATTAGGCGTTTGGTAAATATGATTTGATTCAAATTCATTAAAGGAGTCTGTGTCATTTTTTCAAATAATGGACTTTATTCTGGGTGTGTGTCTTATACAACAGCACTATGGGGTTACTAATGGATAGGTGTCTTATAGATTCATCTCCCTTACAAACCTGTGGGCTTGATGTCACCTGACAATAGAAAGGTGACATCAAACCAACAAATCCGCGACAGGGTAAGTGGGAAGAGCGAGGATAAGTGCCAGATTTGGCACATCTTTTAGATGCGCCTTTTCTGGGGTGGCTGAGAGATGTTTTTTTAGTCCAGGAAGGGCCAATATCCATGGCTCCTTCCTAAGCTATTAATATCAGCCCGCAGCTGTCTGCCTAGCCTTTGCTGGTTAGATTTTACAGGGGGACTCTATGTCAATATTTTCTGGGGTCCCCCTGTAAACTAGCCAGTAAAGGCTAAGCAAATAGCTGTGAGCTGATATAAATAGCCTGGGAACCTTTATGGCTATAGGCTTTTGTTTTCTTTAAAATTAACAGTTGCTGTTTGGTTACAGCCCAAGTACATTAGTTCTGTTAAAGGCCCAGTTTCACATTACGAGATCATTGTTGCGTCACCGATTTTGTGACGCAACAGCGATATCACTACATGTGAAACATAGCAGCTACCGGCCCCCCCCCCGCTGGATATCGCTGATCGTGCCTGAATGTCCCAGGACATTTTCTGATCGCTGGCGTCCTGCTGGCCAGCATGCATCGCTGTGTTTGATGCCAACGAGCGACCTCGTTGGCGATGCAGAACTCAGGGATGCAGGCGTGAGAATAGCTGCTGTGTGACAAGGTACCAACTGTTAGGCATCGGGTTACTGCCTCTGCATAGCAGGAATCCCGAGCCTTGACGTCTGTGGTTTCCCATTCCTCTCCAGCCGCAGTGGAGCCTGGTCAGCAAAGACGTCGTTCTCGGCATCTTGCTCAGTCTGCTACTGTTGGCTTGGTTACTGCTGCTAATCAGAGTTCAGCTATGGTAACCTGCAATAGCCAGTAGCGAGCAGCTCCGGGGACTAAGTCCTTCTTTCGGTCCACTGAGCATGCCTGTGGGAAGTCCTCTCATTGGAGGTCTGAGGTCACATGCTCAGGTCCTATTGCTGCTCCCATTGGACCACTAGGAAGGTCCCGGAAGGACGCTGCTATAAAAGAGTCGCATGGCCGCAAGGCCATGCGCTAGTATAGACAGTAATGAATAGTGATGTGTGTGATGATGGATGCTTGTGAACCACTGAATGACTTATTAAGAAACCTCTTCCATTTGTTACGTATGTTGGTAGGCTGAGTCAGTGCCAAGCGGTGGCACCGCATAGTGCCGCAGTGCTTCCAGCACCTCTCACACGTTAAGCCAGAGAGTGTCATCTGCATGAGACACCTCTGTACCGCATATGCCGCAGTGTCCATCTCAGCAGTGCCATGCGCATTAGGGTGACCGGATCTCATATGGGGGGGAAAAATTGTCAGAATCTTGTTCGTCTGGACCCCACAAAACGATTCCCCTTTCCAGATATTGAGAGAGCCACAATTTGAGCTCGATCAAACGACGTTAACCCGTGCCGCTCGTCGCTCAAAGTTTGAAAAAATCCAAATTGAGGTATTTTAAGATTTAGGTATTTTGCATAGTCTGTTAGACTATAAAGAATGTGACAACAACATTGCAGAAATAGCCCTGACCAAATTTTCGAACCATTTGTGGTATTTGAATGCAGAGTTGGTGGGATTATCGTTTTTTGATCCCACCATTACAGACAATGAAAAGTTGTTAATGGCTAATAAATTGCTCAGTAGCACAGATGAACCATCAGAGCACGCTAACCTACATGAGTTGATAATTTTACATAGTTATCTAATCTATTCTAGAGCTTTTGTTAAAGTAGTTTTTGAAACGTCAGAATATAACTTTTGGATTTACAACCCTAGCGTGCTCTGATGGTTCATCTGTGCTACTGAGCAATTTATTAGCCATTAACAACTTTTCATTGTTGGCTCCTTCCTAAGCTATTAATATCAGCCCGCAGCTGTCTGCCTAGCCTTTGCTGGTTAGATTTTACAGGGGGACTCTATGTCAATATTTTCTGGGGTCCCCCAGCACAGATGAACCATCAGAGCACGCTAACCTACATGAGTTGATAATTTTACATAGTTATCTAATCTATTCTAGAGCTTTTGTTAAAGTAGTTTTTGAAACGTCAGAATATAATGCTCGGCATTTGCTTACAACTTGCAGGACATATTGCTTTTGTTCTTCATCTTTTGTCAGAAGGTCGTTAAAGTCGGTTACTTCCTACCTCTTTTAATTTTTCTTTCCTAACTTTTGGATTTACAACCCTAGCGTGCTCTGATGGTTCATCTGTGCTACTGAGCAATTTATTAGCCATTAACAACTTTTCATTGTCTGTAATGGTGGGATCAAAAAACGATAATCCCACCAACTCTGCATTCAAATACCACAAATGGTTCGAAAATTTGGTCAGGGCTATTTCTGCAGTGTTGTTGTCACATTCTTTATAGTCTAACAGACTAAGCAAAATACCTAAATCTTAAAATACCTCAATTTGGATTTTTTCAAACTTTGAGCGACGAGCGGCACGGGTTAACGTCGTTTGATCGAGCTCAAATTTTGGCTCTCTCAATATCTGGAAAGGGGAATCGTTTTGTGGGGTCCAGACGGACAAAATTCCGACATCGATTTTTTGCGGTCACCCTAGTGCGCAGTTACTGTGCTTTCCAGTACTAAGCTTAGGCTGGTTAGTGGCATCCGTTAGGGCAGCGCTGTACACATGCAGTGCGGTAATACAACTGTCGGCTGCACCCTGTGATTGCTAACAGGGCACAGCGTTTCTCTAGGGTTAATCCCTGCCGCTGCAGTAGCGGTTCCCTAAGCCGTAGTCTGTGAGGTAACAGGCTTCGGCGTCTCTTTCTGCGGCTCTGTGCTGTAACAGAGTTTGTTCCTGTGCACACCGGGTCAGCAGTTACTCCGCCGGTGTTCAGTTGGCGTCCACCATTACCGAGCAGCAGTTTGCCATTTCTGCACGGTGGACTCCGGGCTGCGATTGCACTTTATTATATTTTATATTTAGTGCGATCCACAACCCTAACACCAACGACCGCCGAGGTCGTTATACGGATCGCCAGATAGTTGCTGCGTCGTTGAGTAAATCTGCCTGTTTGACAGCTTACTAGCGACCATTTAGCGACGCACCAGCGATCCTTACCAGGTCGTATCGTTGTCGGGATCGCTGGTGCGTCACCTAGTGTAACGGTACCCTAAAAGGCTCCTACATAAGCTGGTGACAATGTGTTTTTGTTTGTGTGTGTTTGTGTGTGTGTATTTGTGTTTACTTATCAGCTTAGTATGAGAGTGTCGGGCTGACACTTTTTCATTACTAAGCCTAGAGCTAGGTGTCAATGACAGCTGCTGACACCAAGCCCTAATCCCATTACCCTGATGCCACACTGCATTACCATGAAAAAGGTGGTGTTGAACCAAGAAATGACATCCCAAAAGCTTTTTTTTTAAATATCTTTATTTAGCTCAAAAAAGCCTTCATTGCTGTACAAAAACGCATGTTTTTCAGCAGCATTTTTCCTGCCAGGAGATGCAGAAACCTTGCAGAAATTTCTGCAAGCATATACAACCCCTGGCAAAAATTATGTAATCACCGGCCTTGGAAGATGTTTATTCAGTTGTTTAATTTTGTAGAAAAAAAGCAGATCACAGACATGGCACAAAACTAAAGTCAATTTCAAATGGCAACTTTCTGGCTTTAAGAAACACTAAAAGAAATCAAGAACAAAAAATGTGATTGTCAGCAATGGTAACTTTTTAAAAAGTTTACATAATAGTGATTACATAATTTTTGCCAGGGGTTGTAGTTAATGTGCATGTAGCCTCAGTCATTAATATATTCAGCATAATGTTAGCTTGTGGAATTTTCACAATTTATCCAACATTATGACGGACATGTACACCTTGTCCTTGTTTAAGTCACCAATTTATCGAAGAAGTTAAGTTTCAACTAAGGCCACCAGCACATTTTCTACTTTAAGCCATCAGTGAGGAACACTGCTCTAATATTAAAATGCACCAGTTGTCAAGTCAGGTTAACCATAACAAAGATTTTCAGTCATGTGAAACTACAGCTGCAAAAATGGCTTAAACAATGGTAACGGCATGTCAAGAGTTGCTGTTTCACAGACTAGAAGACTACAGCATACCTCAGATGAATACAATACTGGCCAAAGATAGCGGAGTATACACAGTGACATTCAGTGACTTACCAATTGCATCTTCAATGATGGGAGTTGGCGTTGCTTCTCTCCTCCATCCGATCCAGACCATCATGACTTTTTTCAGGTCTTGTCTCTTTTCAGCTCTCTGTAGTTTGTTGCCGCGACATCTTCTGTTCTTCACTTTTGCAGCATGCCCTCTCCATACGCAGAATCTCAACCTGCCAAACTCTGTGCCCTCCAAAAATACTGCCATGAACCATACCCTATGTAAATAATAGCTTAACACTGTGCCCCTATAGCTAATAGCTCCACACAATGTGACCCCTGTATATAATATTCCCACTCACAGTGCCTATTGTGAATAATAGCTTCACACTTAAGCTCCATATTAATGTCACAACTGTACCTTTTGGAAATAGCTCCACGTCCTAAAAGCATAACCCTCTGAAAGAAATATTACTCTACACTCAGAAATGAATAATACATAGAGTTGCCTAACAAGTATTATATTATACACCTTAGCTATAGTGCCCCCAAAAATGAATTATAACACACACAGTTCCTGACATGAATTCTTTTACACAGTGTGACCCAATATATAAAATATTAACCCTGTCATCAAAATGTTTATTGTCTTAATATATTGCAATCATCATATCATATTATATACAGTGAAGAGCAAAAGGGTAACAATATTTTGAACTTTTGAATTGTAGGCCCCATATCTCACCATCCGCTACTGCTTTGATCATGATAGTAACATCATTTTGTAGACAATCATCTTGGCTATCTCATACATAAATTTGACTTGAAACTATTTTGCATGTAATTAGTTATGGAGAGTCTTGTCATGTCTCTTCATTGCTACTGTTTTGCTCCTGTTGGTGTAAAAATCTATTTCTTCCTGTATACTACAAAATACAACCTGCTCACACATTCCCTAATAGCTCAGTATGTTATTAGGTTGATTCCCAAGTGAAAGATTATTGGTTCGAATTGAGGAGCAGCCATGAAGATGTTTTCCCAAGAAAAGAGAAAAATCATCATCCAGCTCATTGATAGCCATCTCTCAGCCAAGAAAATTGCCAAACTGCATCATGGGAGTGTAAGGAGGTGGCATTTCCTGATTAGAGGGGGAAGCCCGGGCGGGCCTGCCCAAGGGCAGGACGCATGCAGTAGACAGTGGCAAGCCGTGGGGATAAGTCTGCGGATGGCAGTAAGGCTAAAGAATAGTGTAAACGGGTACCAGCTCAACGGAATCATCCCCAGGAAGAATTCAGGGTCTAATACCGGGGCGGGAGCAGCTAAGATGGTGTTCCCGGGACCTTTCCATAATGGAACCAGACTAAGGGCTGACAGGGAGCTGGTGACATGGAAAGTACAGATGGGACATGGATTGTCCAGAGAGGCTGCCTGGATGGCAGGTAAAAGGAAGACATGGACCGGACACGGATTAACCAAGGAGACGGCAGGGATTGCCGGGAGAAAAGAGAAGGATTACAGTGAGAATGGAGTTGGCCCGGAAGGCAGGGAGAGTTCAGGATATTCGGCTTTGTGTGAATTGTGTTGCCAAAGTGATGAGTGCCCATGTTATTAGTAAAGTTGAACTGTTAGAAAAGGACTATGCCTCTGCAGTGTTTAATGGAACCTGGAAACCTGAAGCTGGAGTGACAGAGACCGAGGGGACTTCAGCAACTGAAGTGAGTACTCTGCTGCATACATCACACACACAGCAGAAAGGACTTGTTATTTTATCTGTGAGGCGTCAGGTTGTGGGAACAGTAAAGCCAGTTGCCACGACTACCACCCTGGCCGCCTTACATGAGTGCGATAACAGTTGGAAGAATATAAAATGAAGGGTGACCTTTCATTCAGAAGCCAAAAGGTGGACATCCAGACAAAATATCAGACACAACAAGTCAGCTCAAAACAAGATTTATCAGTTCTGGTGCAACAAACACTGCAGTGGAGGTGGCTCGTATGCTTCATAATAGTGAAATCACAGGTGTAGATGCAAGCACCATGTGACGCACATGACACAAGCCGGATTGGTGGCCAGAAAAAAGGTGAACAATCTTCAACTTAA
The DNA here is from genome assembly GCF_039654945.1 of Dendrobates tinctorius. Classification (NCBI taxonomy): domain Eukaryota; kingdom Metazoa; phylum Chordata; class Amphibia; order Anura; family Dendrobatidae; genus Dendrobates; species Dendrobates tinctorius. Next base: position 51,370,350 of record NW_027361707.1, read on the forward strand.
ATATTGTCATAAGGAGTGTCGGTTCAAGTTTGCAAGCAAATATGAAAAGTGGACATTTAAAGATTTTAGAAGGGTGATTTGGAGTGATGATGACATTGGTCAATAGACTAGGCTCTGATGGGTACAAATGGGTCTGAAAGAAACAAGGGAAAATGGGGCTAACGGATCGAGAAATTGAAGGAAATGTCAAGCTTGCTGGAGTAAGCCTGATAATTTGGAGTTGTTTCACAGCCAAAGGTATTGGATACTTGACCAGGATTGATAGTGGTCTCAATGCTGAGCTATATGTCAGTATCCTACAAGATGAGTTACTTCGTACACTCAAGTACTCTGCGTATGAAAAGGATGACATATTGTTCCAACAGGACAACGCGAAGCATACGTCGAGATTGGCGAAGAAATGGTTCAATGACAATGAAGTAGAGGTGCTGGATTGGCCCACACAGTCCTCAGACCTCAATCCAATCAAACCCTGTCAGTAGAATTGAAGAAAAAACATTATACATACCTAACTCAGTCGACCAGTATCTACCAACTTTGGGAACGTGTAGAAAAGACCTGAGATCAGATTTATGTCGACACATGTTTGAATCTGATCGAGAGCATGCCAAAAATGGTTCAGGCAATGTTGGAAGCCAAAAGTGGATTTACAAAATAATAATTAAAATTTAGATCTTTAGGAGCAAAACAGTAGCAATGCACTAACATGACAACTATCTGCATGACTAATCATATGTAAAATAGTTGCAAGTCAAATTTAAGTCAAAATATCCAAGATGATTTTCTATAAAATGATGGCAGTCTCAAGCTCAAAGTTAAATTGGATAATGAGATATGGAGCCTGAAATTCAAAAGTTCAAAACATTGTTACCCTCTTGCTCGTCACTGTAGCACTGTGGACTTACAATTGCTCTTTTTGGCCTTCAACCTAATTAATTATTCTCTTTTCCATTAGATCTATGACATCGGGTGATTAAAAACAGGCTAACTCAATCCTTCTAAGCTCTGTGTAGAAATAGGAAGTCTCTTTTCCCTACATGTGTCATCATTAGAACTACAATTCTACATGACTGCAATGTTTGTGGCAGCCCAGCTCCACCCCTTCTTCAACTCCTGACCCAGTTGCACTGCTTCTCCCCCTGCCAAAGCTACAACTCATAGGATTTCACTGTAAAAAGCAGGAAAAATACAATTTCCTAAAACCAATTTTTCTTATTAAATCTTCATATTGCATGCTAAACCTTATCCTCCATGATGGCAAAAACTGATGAAGTTCTGGCGCTACAACGCCCTTAATCATAGTGTATGCTGTTTTTCCCCTCTGTTAGTGGTGACATTTTGTGAGTTGGAGGTGTGCAATGGAATCTGGCACATATTTCCGGTGGCATAGGGAAGCATCGCGCAGGGAGGGGACTCTCTGCGTGCTTCCCTGAGACCCTCAGAACAACACAATGTGATCCCAGATGGCCGCGGGGTCCTGCAGGGAGCAGGCACCGGCAAGGCTCCTGCACTGCCTGTCAGAGCGCTGATCTGACACAGTTCTCTGCAAAGTGTCAGATCAGCGATCTGATATAATACAGTGATATTCCACCCTGGGACAAAGTAAAAAATTGAAAAAATAAATAAATAACATGTGTAAAAATATTTCTTAAAAAATCCTAAATAAAGAAAAAAAATAAATAAATATTCCACAATAAATACATTTCTTTATGTAAAAAAAAAATAAAATAAATAAAAGTACACATATTTAGCATCGCCACGTCCGTAATGACCCACCCTATAAAACTGTCCCACTAGTTAACCCCTTTAGTGAACCCCTTAAGAAAAGGCAAAAAAATGCTTTATCATCATATCACTGAACAAAAAGTGGAATAACACGCGATCAAAAAGACTGATATAAATAAATGTGGTACCGCTGAAAACATCATCTTGTTCCGCAAAAAAACGAGCCACCATACAGTGTCATCAGCAAAAAATGAAAAAGTTATAGCTCGCAGAATAAAGCGATGCAAAAATAATTATTTTTTATATAAAATTGTTTTTATTGCATAAAAGCGCCAAAACATAAAAAATTATATAAATGAGGTATCGCTGTAATCGTACTGACCCAAAGAATAAAACCGCTTTATCAATTTTACCACCCGCGGAACGGTGTAAATGCAATCCTCAAAAGAAATTTATGAATTGCTGCTTTTTCTTCATTCAGCCTCCCAAAAATCGCAATAAAAAGCGATCAAAAAATGTCATGTGCCCGAAAAAGGTACCAATAAAAGCGTCAACTCTTCCCGCGAAAATTAAGACCTCACATGGCTCTGTGGGCCAAAATATGGAAAAATTACCGTATTTTCCTCTTTGTAAGACCCACTTTATTTCCCCCAAATTTGGGGGTGCATCTTACGAAGCGGACATGCCTTACCTAGGCTGTGATCGGGGGCGTCCGGCGATTGCTGGCCGGTGCTGCGGGTGTCTCCGGTGCCGCGTTGTGTGCCCGTCGATGTCCGGGGTTCTGCCGACATTGTGTGACAGGCTAGAGCCCCGGCAATTCCTCGGTTCCCTGGGTGCCGGTAAAAAAATGGCCGCCGGCACGTGCGCAGGTGGGATCTCAGGACCCAGTTCTCGAGAGATGAGATCTGAAATCTCTCGAGAGCTGGGTTCCGAGATCCCATCTGTGCACGCGTCGGTGGCCATTTTCCCTGGTTTCCCTGTGTGCGTGCGGTGGTGCCGGTAAAAAAAATGCCACCGCGCGTGCGCAGATGGGATCCCGAGATCCCACCTGCGCACGTGCCGGAGGCCATTTTTTTTACCGGCACCACAGCGCACACACACAGGGAACCGAGGAAATGCCGGAGCTCTGGGCTGTCGCACAATGTCGGCAGAGCCCCGGGCATCGACGGGCACACAACACCACACCGCTGGACACCGGAGACACCCGCAGCACTGGCCAGCAACCGCCGGACAAGCGGAAAAACCCGGCAGCAGCACAAGACCCTGCAGCAGCAGCAACGGCACACATCGGAGCCCCCCCTCATCCCTGAATGCGGCCTGTAGCATCACTCCATGCCTGCCTCCTCCAGCAGCGAGCCTGGGACCCCGCTACACCGCAGCCACCAACGCCGGTAAGCAATAAGATGCAAGGATTATAAGAGGCACCACCATTTTATTAAAAAATATTTTTTTCTTATGTTTCTCCTCAAAATTTGTGGTGCGTCTTATAATCCGGAGCGTCTTATAAAGCGAAAAATACGGTATAGCTCTCAAAATGTGTTGATGCTAAAACTAATTTTTTGCAATAAAAAGCGTCTTTTAGCGTGTGACAGCTGCCAAACATAAAAACCCGCTGTAAAAACCCGCTATAAATAGTAAATCGAACCCCCCTTTATCACACCCTTAGATAGGGAAAAATAATAAAATAAAAAAGTCTTTATTTCCATTTTCCCATTAGGGTTAGGGTTAGAGCTAGGGTTAGGGCTAGGGTCAGGGTTGGAGTTAGAATTGGGGGGTTTCCACTGTTTAGGCACATCAGGGGCTCTCCAAACACGACAGGGCATCTGATCTCTGGACTCCATCTGGCCGCTGTTCAGCACTGTCCTTTTCAGAAGTTCACAAAACTCTTGGCCAACAGCCCTTTTATGCAATCCTAAAAAGAAGGACACCGCCAGATTAAAGGTCAGACGGTGTTCACAGTGCCTCCGTCTGCCTCATTACAGAGAATCTTCCGCCGGTGGTTCTGTCTGAATCACATATTTCAGAAACTTACAAAGAAATCCTGGTATAAACACACAGTGCAGAGCGCAGGACAAATGTGCACCTTGCCTCACTGCGATCTTTGGGAGGCAGAATGGACAAATCAACAGCATGTGAAGAATTGGTTTGATTAATTTTTTTACGCCGTTCCTCGCGTGATATAAGTGATTAGACGTCTTTATTCTTTGGGTCAGTGCGATTACAGCGATACCAGATTTATTTCATGTTTTTACGCTTGGCTGCTATCACACTCTAAAAGACGCCTTTTATTGCAAAAACTAGTTTTCGCATCACCATATTTTGAGAGTTATAATTTTTTCATATTTCGGCTGACAGTCATGTTATGGCTTGTTTTTTGCTGGGACAAGCTGACGTTTTTAATGATACCATTTTTGGGCACATGATATTTTTTGATCGCTTTCTATTCTGATTTTTGGGAGACAGAATGAACAAAAACCAGCAATTCAGAAATTACTTTTTGTTTTTTGTTTTTTTTTATACCTTTCCATATGTGGTAAAATTCGTAAGACCGCTTTATTCTTCAGGTAAGTACAATAACATAATATATCTTTTTTTATGTTTTGGCGCTTTTACACAATAAAAACTATTTTATAGAAAAAAATATTTTTGCATCACTTTATTGTGAGAGCTATAACTTTTTTATTTTTCTGCTGATGGAGCTGTATGGCAGCTTGATTTTTGAGGGACGAGATGACGTTTTCAGCGGTATGATTTTTATTTACATCCTTCTTTTTGATCGCGTTTTATTGCACTTTTTGTTCGGCGGTATGATGATAAAGCATTGTTTTTGCCTATTTTTTTATTTTTTTATGGTGTTCACTGAAGGGGTTAACTAGTGAGAAAGTTTTATAGAGCAGGTCGTTATGGACGTGGAGATACCAAATGTGTACTTTTATTTTTTTATTTCCATAAAAAATGTATTTATTGGAAAAATATTTATTTTTTTTCTTTATTTAGGGATTTAAAAGAAAAAAATTACACTGTAATTTTTTTTCTAACTTTATTTCATTGTCCCATGATGGGACATTGCTATTTTACATTAGATCGCTTATCTGACACTCTGCACTGTAGGATATCACATCAAGATCTGACAGGCAGGGAAGAAGGCATGCCGGCACTTGCTCTTAGCAGGTGCTCACAAGCCACCTTACCTGCAGGACCCTGAAGGACTCCACGGCCATCTTGGAGTTGGAGGGTCTCCATGGAGACCATCAGGACAACATGATCGCATAGCGTTGTCCTGATGGAAGCTTGCGGGGATCCCCCTCTCTGCGCAATGCTCCTCTATGCCGCTGTCAGTACTTACAACAGCATCAGAGGGGTTAAATGCCTGGGCGTGGGCGTTGCCGCAGGGTGTCGATTGCCTCGCCGTACTAGTACTGCTGTTTGCGAGAATGCATCTCCCGCAGAGCAGTACTAGTATGGAACATGTTGGGAAGGGATTAGAATTTTACGGTAAATGGCTCCATCCAGTCTCCCATTGATGCGGTGAAGTAGTCCTGTGACCTTAGCGGAGAAACACCCCCAAAACATAATGTTTCCACTTCCATGCTTGACAGTGGGGATGGTGTTCCAATCACTCACAGAATCATCCAGGTGTTCATTGGCAAACTTCAGACAGGCCTGCACATATGCCTTCTTGAGCAGGGGGACCTTGTGGGCACAGCAGGATTTTAAACCTTTACGGCGTAATGTGTTACCAACGGTTTTCTAGGTATAGCTATTTCCAAAAGGTACAGTTTGTGACATCAATATGGAGCTTAAGTGTGAAGCTATTATTCACAATAGGCACTGTGAGTGGGAATATTATATACAGGGATCACATTGTTATGGTTAACCTGACTTGACAACTGGTGCATTTTAATATTAGAGCAGTGTTCCTCACTGATGACTTAAAGTAGAGAATGTGCTGGTGGCCTTAGTTGAAACTTAACTTCTTCGATAAATTGGTGACTTAAACAAGGACAAGGTGTACATGTCCGTCATAATGTTGGATAAATTCTGAAAATTCCACAACCTAACATTACGCTGAATATATTAATGACTGAGGCTATGTGTGCACATTAAGTACAACCCCTGGCACAAATTATGTAATCACTATTATGTAAACTTTCAAAAAAGTTACCATTGCTGACAACCACATTTTTTGTTCTTGATTTCTTTTAGTTTTTCTTAGAGCCAGAAAGTTGCCATATGAAATTGACTTTAGTTTTGTGCCATGTCTGATCTGCTTTTTTTCTACAAAATTAAACAACTGAATAAACATCCTCCAAGGCCAGTAATTACATAATTTTTGCCAGGGGTTGTATATGCTTGCAGAAATTTCTGCAAGGTTTCTGCATCTCCTGGCAGGAAAAACGCTGTGGAAAAACGTGCGTTTTTGCAGCGTTTTTCTATGCGTTTTTGTACAGCAATGAAGGCTTTTTTGAGCTAAATAAAGATATTTAAAAAAAAAGCTTTTGTGATGTCATTTCTTGGTTCAACACCACCTTTTTCATGGTAATGCAGTGTGGCATCAGGGTAATGGGATTAGGGCTTGGTGTCAGCAGCTGTCATTGACACCTAGCTCTAGGCTTAGTAATGAAAAGGTGTCAGCCGGACACTCTTATTACTAAGCTGATAAGTAAACACGAATACACACACACAAACAAAAACACATTGTCACCAGCCTATGTAGGACCCTTAGGGTACCATTACACCTAGCGATGCACCAGCTATCCCGACTAGCGATATGACGCAGTCAGGATCGCTGGTGCATCGCTAGGTGGTCGCTAGTGAGCTGCCACTCAGGCAGATCTCACCAGCGACATCGCTGGGGACGGGGGTCACTACTTACCTGTCAGACACGGCGATCCTGCGTCCTCCCGCCAGGCTCCACGCATCGCTTGTCGTCACAGCAGGAAGCGCCGCAGGAAGTGACTGACGAGGAATGGTCCAGGAGCTTCTCACGCGATCAGCGATAACCAGCGGGGGAGCCGGTCGGAGGTAAGTATCACATGCAGCGATATCGCTAGCAATATCGCTGCAACGTCACAAAATTGGTGACTTTACAGCGATATTGCTAGCGATATCGCAGTGTGTAACGGGGGCTTTAGGGTACCATTACACTAGGTGACGCACCTTCGATCCCGACAATGATATGACCTGGTAAGGATCGCTGGTGTGCCGCTAAATGGTCGCTAGTAAGCTGTCAAACAGGCAGATTTACTCAATGACGCAGCAACGATCCGGTGATCCGTATAACGACCTCGGCGGTCATTGGTGTTAGGGTTGTGGATCGCACTAAGTATAAAATATAATAAAGTGCAATCGCAACCCGGAGTCCACCGTGCAGAGATGGCAAACTGCTGCTCGGTAATGGTGGACGCCAACTGAACACCGGCGGAGTAACTGCTGACCCGGTGTGCACAGGAACAAACTCTGTTACAGCACAGAGCCGCAGAAAGAGACGTCGAAGCCTGTTACCTCACAGACTATGGCTTAGGGAAGCCCTACTGCGGCGCCAGGGATTAACCCTAGAGAAACGCTGTGCCCTGTTAGCAATCACAGGGTGCAGCTGACAGCTGTATTACCGCACTGCATCTGTTTTGGATGATTTAGCGAATCCTGCTTTGAGCAGGGGGTTGGACCTGATGGCCCCGGAGGTCCCTTCCAACGCTACGATTCTATGATTCTAAATAAACTAAAACAAAAAGGAAAAAAATGTAAAATAAATTAATATATTCATGTTAAAATAAATAAAATAATTTTTTTTCTGGAAAACATCCCTGGAGTTAAAATCTTCACTTACTTGAGGGGTGTAACTTCCAAAATGGGGTCACTTGAGGGAGGATTCTGCTTTTCTGGCATTTAAGAGCCCTATATATGGAGTCTGCAAAACTATTCTATGTTAATTTGTTCTCCAGGAGTCAAACAGCGCTCCTTCCCACCTGAGTCTCACCGTATGGCTAAGTAGCACTTTACAGTCACAAATGGGGTGCTGCCACATTCAGCAGAAATTGTGTGACAAATTTCTAGGGTATTTTAACCCATTTCCAAAATGTAAAATTTCTGGATAAAACAAATTTTTTTTGGTGCTAAAATTGTAATTATATTCTTCACTGTCCAATGTTATAAAATTCTGTGACACACCTGTGGTGTCAGTATGATCACTGCACCCTCAGTCAAACACAGCGATGCATGCTGGCCAGCGGTACACAAGCGATCAAAAAATGGCCCAGGACATTCGAGCACGTTCAGCGACATCGCAGCGGGGGCCCGGTCGCCGCTATGTGTCACACGTAGTGAGATCGCTGGCGAGGTCGCTGTTGCGTCACAAAATCTGTGACGTTTCAGCAATCTCGCTAACAATCTCACTATGTGAGCCTGGGTCTTTAGATGAATTCCCTGAGAGGTGTAGTCTCCAAAACATTTGTGGAGGTTTCTGCTTTTTTGGCATGTTAGGGGCTATTCAAATGTGCCATGGCATCCGCAGTCTATTCCAGCCAAAATTGAGCTCCAGAATTCAGTTGGTTGTCCTTCCCTTCCAAGCACTGCTGTGTGCCCAAACAGGCAACAAACTGTACAATCCATTTTTATCGTGTTACCCTTGTGAAAATGAAAAATTTGAGACTAAAGCAACATTTTTGTGGGAAAAAAATATTACTTAATTTTCACGGCTTAACGTTATAAACTTCTGTGAAGCACCTCTGGGTTCAAGATGCACATCATTCACTCACCCTAGGGACATTGTCAACTCGTTGGCAGAATTCTTTAAAAATCTCTATAACCTGAAAGGTGACCCCCAAACACTGGTGGTAAACTCGAATTTTGTAGATTCTTTTCTACAGAGTATCGATCTACCAAGAGTCGATGAGCTGGACTTGAATTATGTCAATAGCCCCTTTACAGAGAGAGAAATTGTTGACGTTATCAAGAAACTGCAGTCCCAAAAATCACCAGGGCCGGATGGCTTCTCTGGAGACTACTATAAATCCTTTTCAAAAGTTCTGGCTCCACAGCTGGCTTCCGTCTTTGATCTGGCGTCCTCTCGGGGTTCCTTCCCAAAGGAGATGTTAGAGGCAACAATTATCATGATTCCAAAGGAGGGGGGGGACCCCGAGAGGATACAGAGCTATAGGCCAATATCGCTCATAAATAGCGATATTAAAATCTACTCAAAGATCATTGCAAACCGATTAAAAAACATCCTTCCACGTCTGTTGGTGGATGATCAAATAGGCTTTACAGAGGGCCGCCAGGCCTCAGACGGAACTAGAAGGGTGTTGAATCTGATAAATTTAGCGAACAACCTGAGAACCCAAACTGCTTTCCTGGCGTTTGATAGGCTAAACTGGCTTTACTTAAAAGCAACTCTCTCTAGATTTGGCTTTGACGAGAAGTTTCTATCAACAGTCTTACTGAAAACATGACGCATCCAGCTTGGTATGGCTTGGAGAGAGATGCTAGTGATAGAGGTTCATTGCAAAAGCTTTTCTTTAACTTCCTTCTGCAAAAGCCCAGTGCGAACTCATCTCATCCTATATTCCGGCCGATAATCTCAGCCTGGAGGGATCTCATCAAGCCGACTAAAAATATCAAAAAAGCAGAGCAAATCTTAAAGTTGCCTCTTTCTTCATTGGCACTGATGGATGATCTCCCGATACCGGAGGTTTGGGGGAAATCTGGAATTAAAAGGGTGGGGGATGTTTTTAGTGGAGTGGAGTTCCTGAAATTCGGTGAGATCAGGGTTAAATATAATTTACCGTCATCTGAGCTAGTCTTTTACACCATGTTGAAAGACAGTATTTGGAAATTCATAAAAGGGAAGACTTTGAATTATGAAATGCTAACTTCACTGTTGTGCAACCTTAAAAATAAAAACCTCTGGAGTCTGCGTAATTTGTATAGATCTGTCGTCAAAGACCTAACGAGCCACAAAAACATATACATGAAGAGATGGGAGACCGATTTTGGTGCTGATATCCGTCTCGAGAACTGGAACGATGCCATCAAAAACACTTACAATTCCAACATATCAATGGGTCTTCATGAGAGTTATTTCAAATTGTTAAATATGTGGTACTATACCCCGACGAGGTTATCGCATTTTAACACAGAGCTATCTTCCTTGTGCTGGAGAGATTGTGGACACCAAGGGAACCTCTACCGTATTTTCTGGGGTTGTTCAAAAATCAAAAACCTCTGGCTTCAAGTCACACAGCACATTAACCTCATTGCTAAGGACTTCACAATTACACCCGAAAGAGCACTTCTTTCATTAGACATGGAACAATTTGATGATTCGGTAAGACACATTATCATACACATCCTCTTAGTGACCAAGACCATGATAGCACAATGGTGGAAGAAAGCAGAGGTTCCCAAGTTTTCAGACATACTTGACAAGATAGGCCAACACAGCGATTTAGAACGCAGATTTGCGATTAACAACAATCACATTCACAAATACTCAAAAAAATGGAAGACCTGGAACAACAAATTTCATATCAAATAGACTTAACAAGAGGCACTATATTTTGAAGTTTAAACCTGGGTACTTTAGTACTGGGATGGTGTATCTCCTTCCAAGAATGTTACCCCATAATAAGGATTGTTGATTTTTTTTTCTTTTATGTTGTTATTCGATATATGTTATTCTATGCCTATTTGTGGGTTCTCTAGCTTTTAAATTTTTTTTCCGTACCTGTACAAGGTTGTTTATTCCCCACTCCCTTCCCTCCCTTCCTACCTTCCTTTCCCTACTCTGTTTATTTCTAAAAAAACAATAAAATTATTTGAAAACAAGATGCACATCATTCCTGTAGATAAGTTCCCTGAGGGGTGTAGTTTTCAAAATGGGAGTCACTTGTAGGGGGTTTCATGTTATGAGCTCATTTTCTGCTCCATCAGTTGAGAGTTCTCCTTCCATTCTCCCTCTGGTGGTGACAGGAGGTAGTGAGGTTGGTTTAATTGGTAGTGATCTGCCGCTTGGTGAGGAGGATAACGATTGGATCTCTGGAGTGTCAGACTGGATATAAGACAGCCGACGCCCTACCCTGGTGCTGGTGATTCAGTCTGCTTCTCAGGTCTTGGACTCAGCTCTGTTCCAGTCTTCTCAAGGTAACTTTGTTTTTGCTAATGTTCACACTTGCTCTTGTTGGTCAATTCAGCTTTTTGTGTGGTCAGCCAGCCCGGCTGGGCTGTGCTGAATTTCCACTCTTATTTATCTGTATTTGCCAATTTGCTTTTTTTTGTCCCTTATTAGATTGGCCTCTTTTTGCTCTGTCTCAGAATATTTCAGAGTGCTGATATAGTGGGAGAAGTCTAGTGACTTCAGGGTTAATTTTGCTATCAGATGTGTTGGACATTATTTTTGGTAGGGTTTTTGGCAGATTGCAGACAGTGTTTTTCCTTTCCTGTCCTTTCTAGTTAGTTTGGCCCCATCGTTTGCTCAGCCTATTTTCCTGCCTTTGTATGTGGTTTCATCTTGTTTCCCCGTCAATACATGCGGGGGGCTGTCTTTCCTTTGGGGTCTGCTCTGGGGCAGTTAGTTTTCCTCTTTTCCTGCTTTAGGCTTATTTAGCTCTCCGGTTGTGACGAGGCATCTAGGACCAACGTAGGAACGCTCCACGACTGCTGCTAGTTGCGTGGTTAGAATCAGGGATCTGCAGTCTGCATAGTTACCAACCTCTCTGGTTTTCTGAGACTTAGCTTGTGTTTTTTTTTTCCTCGCGACCCATTCATAACAGTTTCAGCTGTTTAGGCTCATCAGGGGCTCTTCGAGCACAAAATGGCATCCGCTATCAATTCCAGACAATTTTGCATTGCAAAAATCAAATGATTCTCCTTGCTTCCTGAGCCCTGCCATGCCCCCAAACAGTAGTTTTGCATCATGTATGTGGTATCGGAATACTCAGGAAAAATTGCACAACAAATTATATGGTCCATTCTCTCCTACTACCCTTGTAAAAATGCTAAATTTGGGACTAAATTAACATTTTTGTGGGAAAAAGTAAAATTTTCATTTTTTCCTTCCACATGGCTTTAATTCCTGTGAAACATCTGAAGGGTTAATAAATTAATTGTATTTGGTTTTGAGCACTTTGCGTGGTGCAGTTTTTAAAATGGTCTGTCATATAGACCCATTAAAGTCACTTCAAATGTGATGTGGTCCCTAAAAAAATATATTTTCTAAATTTTGTTGGAAAATTGAGAAATTGCTGATCAACTTTTAACCCTTCTAACTTCCAAACTAAAAACATTGTGTTTCAAAAATGATACTGATGTAAAGTAGACATGTGGTAACTGTTATTTATTAACTATTTTGTGTGATATAACTCTCTGAATTAAGGACATAAAAATTAAAAGTTTGAAAATTTCAACACGGATTGTCCAAGGAGACGGCAGGGATTGCCGGGAGAAAAGAGAAGGATTACAGTAAGAATGGAGTTGGCCCGGAAGGCAGGGAGAGTTCAGGATATTCGGCTTTGTGTGAATTGTGTTGCCAAAGTGATGAGTGCCCATGTTATTAGTAAAGTTGAACTGTTAGAAAAGGACTATGCCTCTGCAGTGTTTAATGGAACCTGGAAACCTGAAGCTGGAGTGACAGAGACCGAGGGGACTTCAGCAACTGAAGTGAGTACTCTGCTGCATACATCACACACACAGCAGAAAGGACTTGTTATTTTACCAGTGAGGCGTCAGGATGTGGGAACAGTAAAGCCAGTTGCCACGACTACCACCCTGGCCGCCTTACATGAGTGCGATAACAGTTGGAAGAATATAAAATGAAGTCTGACCTTTCATTCAGAAGCCAAAAGGTGGACATCCAGACAAAATATCAGACACAACAAGTCAGCTCAAAGCAAGATTTATCAGTTCTGGCGCAAAAACACTGTAGTGGAGGTGGCTCGTATGCTTCATAAGGCCTGTTTCACACATCAGTTTTTCCAGATCAGTCAAAATCCGCCAAAAAGTGAAAATGGCGGATCCGCTAAAAATGTGTAAAAACGGATGCAAGCGGATGGTACGGATCCGTTTTTTAACGGATCCGCTATACGGATTTGTGTACGGATTCGCCAAAAACTGGATCCGTACCATCCGCTTGCATCCATTTTTGCTATCCGTTGGGTCCGTTTTCTGACGGATCTGTTTTTGCTCACCTTCCAAATGGGATGCTCCCAAATATGATTGCCTTTTGGAAAAGGGTCCCAAATGTGATTGGATCATGGAAACTATGGAAAACTATTTCTATGGTGTTGTAAAACAATATGTTTGAAAGGTCGTAGAGCTAGTGGCAGAGATGGAAGGAGTAATAGTGAATATTAACACCCTCTGTGTGGAATTTGATTTTCAATGCAATTATTCCTCTGCAGAGGGAGAAAAGAAGACTGCGAATCCTGCGTCGGATAAAGAGACGGCAGTTGATTCATCTTATAAATGCACAGAGGTTTACCCTTGGCGTGTTTTCAACACTTTATCTGGAATTGAGGGATAACCCGGACAAGTTCTTTAATTATGTGCGCATGAGACAGGACTTGTTTGAGATTTTGGTGGAGCGTGTTGGAGCGCAAATCCAGAGAAGGGAGGTACATGTGCTTTCCTATATCACCGGCGGAGCGTTTGATGGTGACCCTTCGGTAAGTTATCTATTTTTTAAAAGTTTTCAGATTCTGCAGACTTATTGTCATGTTATGGCTTGTAGTTTGTATTAGTTTCACTTTTTACCCTTTTTTTAACAGATTCCTGGCAACTGGAGAATCCTTCACTTCCCTCCTTTACCAGTTCCGGCTAGGGATATCGACAATCTCTGGAATAGTCCAACAGACCTGTCGGGCATTGTGGGATTGTCTACATGAGGAGTACATCCCACAGCCAACACAGGAAAGGTGGCTGGACAACTTTCAAGAAATCTGCCAGTTTCCAAATTGTGTTGGTGCAGTTGATGGGAAGCATATAAGGATTGTGAAACCCATTGGATCTGGATTTGAATTTTTCAACTACAAGAAATTCTTCTCCATTGTATTGATGGCCATTGCAGACTCAAAATGCAAATTTATTGCGGTCAACATTGGTGCATATGGTCGATCCAACGATTTGCAGGTATTCAAGATGTCCGCAATGGGCCGTCGTTTGTATGGAGACAATTTTGAATTCCCACCTCCAAGACCACTCCCTGGAACAACAGGCCCACCAATGCCATTTGTATGTGTTGGTGACGACGCATTTCAACTCTCCAAACATCTTCTCAAGCCATATGGTAGTCATGGATTGACACACACCAAAAAAATCTTTAACTATCGATTGACAAGAGCGCGAAGAGTGGTGGAGTGCGCTTTTGGGATTTTAACTGCAAAATGGAGAGTGCTGTTAACTGCCATTAAAATGAAAACTGAGACTGTGGATGAGGTGGTGAAGGCATGTGTCATCCTGCACAATTTTGTACTTTCAAAGGAACCTGTTTCCATGGAAGAAAATGTTTGTGAAACCACCTTGTGGGATTATCAGCAGACAAGTGTTCGGAGTACTGTGTCAGTGTCAAGAATGAGGGACACATTTGCGGATTATTTTTTGTCACCAGAAGGAAGAGTTGACTGGCAAGATGACAAGGTATAATTTTTTGTATTATTTTTTTTTATATACCAAGATTCCTTTTTTGGATAAGAAAAACTTTTGTAATTTTTACTTTCTTTCATAGTTTTGATACCTTTACACCAAATGTGGGTAATAACAGTGTTGTGTTTTCTTACCTTTACACCACCGGTGTACTTTGAAATTTTACCAAGTGTTGTGTATTTGTATCTGTACACCACCAGTGTACCTTGAAATTTTACCAAGTGTTGTGTATTTGTACACCACCGGTGTACTTTGAAACTTCACCAAGTGTTGTGTTTTTTTGCCTTTACACCACAGGTGTACTTTGAAATTTTACCAAGTGTTCTGTATTTGTATCTGTACACCACCGGTGTACTTTGAAACTTAAAGAAAAAAAAGAAAAAAGTAAAGAAAAAAGTAAACTACACAATAAAATTGTTTTGAAACAAAAACATGTTTATTTTTGCAATTTTTTTCAAAATTATATACTGTTATTTTACTAATTTTTTGAGAAAACTGTTATTTTACTAATTTTTTTACAAAATTAGAGATGCCGGTATTGTTGGGTGGAGATATCATCGGAGGGAACAGGGTTGACCACATCTAGGGGGGGTGGAGGACTGGGAACGGAGTTGGTGAGGATCAGAAGTGGAAGGGGGGTTGAAATCATGAGGTTGGGATGGGAGTTGAACAGAGGATGTTTGTAGGAATATTGAAGGTGTGTGTGGGGGTGGGTATGGTGAGGGCATTGGGGTATAATGCAATGGGGAAAAAAGGTACTGGGAAGAATGGAATGGGGAACTAGAGAAAGGAGAAGGAGTGGTAGGAGGATGGATGGTGGTAGGAGGATGGACGGTGGTAGTAGGATGGACGGTGGAAGGATGGACGGGGAAGGATGAACAGAGGGAGGATGGACAGAGGGAGGATGGACGGTGGAATGAGGTGATGGAATAGGTGCATGGGTAGATTGGGATGCTTCGGACACTGCAGCCACTAGGGCATTGTGACAGGCTTGCATCACATGCATCTGCTGGTGAGTATTTAAACCTTCCATTTGCCGGACTACTGAATGAAAAAAATATGTCTCGGCGTCTGGTTTGACTCTGCATTCATCCGTTCCATGTAGCTTCTGAGTTCCATGATACTTTGATTTATCATGTTCAACCCAGAAGCTAACTGTTGCCCATAAATGTGGAAAGCATTCTGGACGGATGAGTTCAGACTCAAACAGTCAGACAAGGTCATCCTTTCCAGACCTCTCAGACGCTGCCATGCAGAACCAAAAGTTGGTTGGATGGATGCGTAGTTACTGTGAGTGCTGTGATGAATGTTTGTGTTGGGTGTAGCATTATGTATGTATGTATGTATGTGAGTTTTTGTATCTGCTAAACTTACACTCTGCGCGCCCCCTCCTTGCATTTCTCCACCCTGCATGTCTCCTCCTGGAAGCTCCTCAGATTCAGCTTCCTGTGAAAATATAATACATGCATATATTGTTTAAAAAAAAAAATTGGTGTAAAATAACATAAAAAACCCATTATTTATATAACCTCAGGTCGCTGATGATGTGAGGGGGAGCTCCCAGAAGAAGACATTATTGCTCCGGCGTAGTTTGCTGGTTTGCTGCGGTCTGGCTGGTGGGTCTGCTGCGGCCTGGCGGGTCTCCAATTCTTCCTGAACTGATCTGCAAGTATAAAAACACTTGTTAAGCTACTATACAAAGGATAACAAAAGCTTTCAGGCATTTATACTTACTGGGAAAACTGAAGTTTTTCCTGTGCGGTTCTGCTGCGGTCTGGCTGCTCTGCTGCGGTTTGGTTGGTTTGCTGTGGCCTGGTGGCTCTGCAATCCTTCCTGAACTGATCTGCAAGTATAAAAACACTTGTTAAGCTACTATACAAAGGATAACAAAAGCTTTCAGGCATTTATACTTACTGGGAAAACTGAAGTTTTTCCTATGCGGTTCTGCTGCGGTCTGGCTGCTCTGCTGCGATTTGGTTGGTTTGCTGTGGTATGGTGGGTGTGCAGTAATTCCTGAACTGATCTGCAAGTATTAATATAATTTTAATAACATAAAAATATCTTCATTGGTATTTAATGTGTGTAATTCCCTGAAACTCTCACTAACAGTATACCCACATTTTTAAGTGTTTGCATGTCTATAAATTCCATGACAATCTCTCACAGAGTCACACTGGTGAGGAATACGGGTGCGTGAGAGGCGCAAAAAGCACGCATTAGACACGGACCAATGATTCTCTATGGGGTCACTCGCACCAGGCGTATATTTCTCCTCAGTATCCTACGCTCCGTGCCACTCGCAGCATGCTGCGATTGTCAGCATACTACGGCCATAGTACGCCAATGCAAGTCTATGGGTGCGCAAAAAATACGGATTACACACGGAGCACACATGTGACTTGCGAGAAATACGCACCCGGTGTCTTTTAGCAAAGCCGGCAATTCAATGCACGATACAGTAAACTCACACTGACTGTTTTAATAAAGAAATGAAAGAATAGATATAGACACATAGAATACATATATATATATATATATATATATGCATTCTATGTGTCTATATCTATTCTTTCATTTCTTTATTAAAACTGTCATAGGGCTCCATTATATGTCCATTTTGCAAGCCTGCGAGAAAATCTCACCATACGGATGCCATACAGATTACATACGGATGCTGACATGCGCAAAATACGCGACCACACCTTGATTACGGATGACATACGGAGCACTGTTTAGGGGTCTGTCATCCGTATTACGCATGTAAAATACGGAGCGTATTTTGCGCAGGTTAGTGTGACTCCAGCCTTACTGTGATTGGATGTGTGTAATTCCCTGAAACTCTCACTGAGCGTATACCCAAGTGTTTGCATGTGTGCAAATTCCCTTACAATCTCTCACTGAGCGTGTAACAACACTGTGATTGCATGTGTTTAAATCCCTGAAAATCTCACTAAAAGTATACCCACATTTTTAAGTGTTTGCATGTGTGTAAATTCCCTGACAATCTCTCACTGAGAGTGTAACCACACTGTGATTGGATGTGTGTAATTCCCTGAAACTCTCACTGAGAGTATACCCAAGTGTTTGCATGTGTGTAAATTCCCTGACAATCTCTCACTGAGAGTGTAACCACACTGTGATTAAATGTGTGTAATTCCCTGAAACTCTCACTGAGAGTATACCCAAGTGTTGGTGTGTAAATTCCCTTAAATTCTCTCACTTGAGAGTATAACCACACTTGTATACCAAACACCAACACTTAATTTTACCTTTTTTGCACATATAAGCATACTTAATTTTACCTGGTTTTAAAATAATACTACGGACAATTTTTATAAACAGTTTTTATCAATTTTTTTTTAATTTATTTTTTTTTCACAAGTAGAAGCTACTCTGCTCTTTATTTTAAATACCACAATAAATGAAAAATAAAAAAACAGAAAACATACTGCAGTTACACCACATACAATACACATAACGCAATCACAGCACAATTGCAAATATGCAAATAAAATTACAGTACTATGAAATAAAATGCAGTACACATGCAACAGAAAAACAATTAAAGTATTAAAAAAGCATGATAAAAATAAACACAAACAGACATGCAACACTGGGAGGCCACAAACATACATGCAGGCATGCAGACCACACACACACACACACACACAGGCAGGCCACACACACAAACACGCAGGCCACACACACAAACATACAGGCCACACACACAAACATGCAGGCCATACAAACAAACACGCAGGCCACACACACAGGCAGGCAGGCCACACACACACACAGACATGCCTCACACAAATAGATTTTATACTCACACAATTGCAGGCTTTGCTGGCAGGCTGTTGTTGCTGGCTGGCACTGGCAGGCCTCTCGATCCTGGCTTGGTGCTGGGCAGGTGCTGGCAGGCCTCTTGCTCCTGGCTTGTGGTTGCAGGGGTCTTGATGCTGGGCAGTTTATAGCAGGCTCTGTCTCCAATGTTATCTTCTCTGTCTGGCTGGCTGGTGCCGGATGTCTGGGCCCAATGATTAATTAGCCCACCTTTATATAGTTTTTGGACTGTCTGGAAAAGTATCTTTTTTTCTGAGCATGCTCAGTGCGAAAAAGCGGATTCCACCGTCGGATTCCGCTAAATTGCGGATCCCGGCGGATCCGCCGCCCATAGGCGGCCATTCTAACAAATGGCGGATGACGGCGGATCCGCAGTCTCCCGCCATTTTGATGGCGCCAAAAAATGTTGCAAAGTCCGTTCACCTGAGACAGAATCTGCCAAAAATCTGGCGGATCCGCTGAATAGCGGACGTAACGGACGACCATCTGCCAAAATCCGCCACTAATGTATCTCAATGGAAAAAAACGGCGGATCCGCCGCAAGAAAAGCGGATCCGCCATTTTCAAATTTTGGCGGATTTTGACTGATGGTGAAAAACTGATGTGTGAAACAGGCCTAATAGTGAGATCACAGGTGTTGATGCAAGCACCATGTGACACACATGACACAAGCCTGGATTGGTGGCCAGAAAAAAGGTGAACAATCCTCAACTTAAATATTGTCATAAGAAGTATCGGTTCAAGTTTGCAAGCAAATATGAAAAGTGGACATTTAAAGATTTGAGAAGGGTGACTTGGAGTGATGATGACATTGGTCAATAGACTAGGCTCTGATAGGTACAAATGGGTCTGAAAGAAACAAGGGAAAATGGGGCTAACGGATCGAGAAATTGAAGGAAATGTCAAGTTCGCTGGAGGAAGCCTGATAATTTGGAGTTGTTTCACAGCCAAAGGTATTGGATACTTGACCAGGATTGATAGTGGTCTCAGTGCTGAGCTATATGTCAGTATCCTACAAGGTGAGTTACTTCGTACACTCAAGTGCTATGCGTATGAAAAGGATGACATATTGTTCCAACAGGACAACGCGAAGCATACGTCGAGATTGGCGAAGAAATGGTTCAATGACAATGAAGTAGAGGTGCTGGATTGGCCCACACAGTCCTCAGACCTCAATCCAATCAAACCCTGTCAGTAGAATTGAAGAAAAAACATTATACATACCTAACTCAGTCGACCAGTATCTACCAACTTTGGGAACGTGTAGAAAAGACCTGAGATCAGATTTATGTCGACACATGTTTGAATCTGATCGAGAGCATGCCCAAAATGGTTCAGGCAATGTTGGAAGCCAAAAGTGCATTTACAAAATAATAACAATTAAAATTTAGATCTTTAGGAGCAAAACAGTAGCAATGCACTAACATGACAACTATCTGCATGACTAATCATATGTAAAATAGTTGCAAGTCAAATTTAAGTATGAAAAATCCAAGATGATTTTCTATAAAATGATGGCAGTCTCAAGTTCAAGTGGATAATGAGATATGGAGCCTGAAATTCAAAAGTTCAAAACATTGTTACCCTCTTGCTCTTCACTGTAGCACTGTGGACTTACAATTGCTCTTTTTGGCCTTCAACCTAATTAATTATTCTCTTTTCCATTAGATCTATGACATCGGGTGATTCAAAACAGGCTAGCTCAATCCTTCTAAGCTCTGTGTAGAAATAGGAAGTCTCTTTTCCCTACATGTGTCATCATTAAAACTACAATTCTACATGACTGCAAAGTTCGTGGCAGCCTAGCTCCACCCCCTGCAAAGTGTCAGATCAGCGATCTGATATAATACAGTGATATCCCACCCTGGGACAAAGTAAAAAATTTAAAAAATAAATAAATGTGTAAAAATATTTTTTAAAAAATCCTAAATAAAGAAAAAAAATAAATAAATATTCCACAATAAATACATTTCTTTATGTAAAAAAACAAAAAAAAAATAAAAATACACATATTTAGTATCGCCACGTCCGTAGTGACCCACCCTATAAAACTGTCCCACTAGTTAGCCCCTTTAGTGAACCCCTTAAGAAAAGGCAAAAAAATGCTTTATCATCATATCACTGAACAAAAAGTGGAATAACACGCGATCAAAAAGACTGAAATAAATATCCATGGTACCGCTGAAAACATCATCTTGTCCCGCAAAAAAACAAGCCACCATACAGTGTCATCAGCGAAAAAATAAAAAAGTTATAGCTCGCAGAATAAAGCGATGCAAAATAATTATTTTTTATATAAAATTGTTTTTCTTTGCATAAAAGCGCCAAAACATAAAAAATTATATAAATGAGGTATTGCTGTAATCGTACTGACCCAAAGAATAAAACCGCTTTATCAATTTTACCACCCGCGGAACAGTGTAAATGCAATCCCCAGAAGAAATTCATGAATTTCTGGTTTTTGTTCATTCAGCCTCCCAAAAATCGTAATAAAAAGCGATCAAAAAATGTCATGTGCACGAAAATGGTACCAATAAAAGCGTCAACCCTTCCCGCGAAAAATAAAACCTCACATGGCTCTGTCGGCCAAAATATGGAAAAATTACTGTATTTTCCGCTTTGTAAGACCCACTTTTTTCCCCCCAAATTTGGGGGGAAAACGGGGGTGCATCTTACAAAGCGGATATGCCTTACCTAGGCTGTGATCGGCGGCATCCGGCGGTTGCTGGCCGGTGCTGTGGGTGTCTCCGGTGCCGCGTTGTGTGCCCGTCGATGCCCGGGGCTCTACCGACATTGTGCGACAGGCCAGAGCCCCGGCATTTCCTCAGTTGCCTGGGTGCCGGTAAAAAAATGGCCGCCGGAGCGTGCGCAGATGGGATCTCGGGACCCAGTTCTCGAGAGATGAGATCTGAAATCTCATCTCTCGAGAGCAGGGTCCCGAGATCCCATCTGCACACGCGCCGGCGGCCATTTTCCCTGGGTTCCCTGTGTGCGTGCGGTGGTGCCGGTAAAAAAATGCCGCCGCGCGAGCGCAGATGGGATCTCGGGACCCAGCTCTCGAGAGATGAGATTGGCGCTTTTACACAATAAAAAACTATTTCTTAGAAATAAATATTTTTGTATCGCTTTATTGTGAGAGCTATAACTTTTTTATTTTTCTGCTGATGGAGCTGAATGACAGCTTGATTTCTGAGGGACGAGATGACGTTTTCAGCGGTATTATTTTTATTTAAATCCTTCTTTTTGATCGCGTTTTATTGCACTTTTTGTTCGGCGGTATGTTGATAAAGCATTGTTTTGCCTAGTTTTTTTTAATTTTTTTATGGTGTTCACTGAAGGGGTTAACTAGTGGGTCAGTTTTATAGAGCAGGTCGTTATGGACGTGGAGATACCAAATGTGTGTACCTTTATTTTTTTATTTCCATAAATAAATGTATTTATTGGAAAAATATTTATTTATTTTTCTTTATTTAGGGATTTAAAAAAAAAAAATTACACTGTAATATTTTTTTCTAACTTTATTTCATTGTTCCATGATGGGACATTACTATTTTACATTAGATCGCTGATCTGACACTCTGCACTGTAGGATATCACATCAGGATCTGACAGGCAGGAAGGAGGCATGCCGGCACTTGCTCTTAGCAGGTGCTCACAAGCCACCTTACCTGCAGGACCCTGAAGAACTCCACGGCCATCTTGGAGTTGGACGGTCTCCATGGAGACCATCAGGACAACATGATCGCATAGCGTTGTCCTGATGGAAGCTTGCAGGGATCCCCCTCTCTGCGCAATGCTCCTCTATGCCGCTGTGTCAGTACTTACAACAGCATCAGAGGGGTTAAATGCCTGGGCGTGGGCGTTGCTGCAGGGTGTCAATCACCTCGCCGTACTAGTACTGTGGTTTGCGAGAATGCATCTCCCGCAGAGCAGTACTAGTATGGCACATGTTGGGAAGGGATTAATGTCCTGACGGAGGGAAGGAGGTTGTGACTCAGAATTTTACGGTACATGGCTCCATCCATTCTCCCATTGACGCAGTGAAGTAGTCCTGTGCCCTTAGCGAAGAAACACCCCCAAAACATAATGTTTCCACTTCCACTCACTCACAGAATCATCCAGGTGTTCATTGGCAAACTTCAGACAGGCCTGCACATATGCCTTCTTGAGCAGGGGGACCTTGTGGGCACAGCAGGATTTTAAACCTTTATGGCGTAATGTGTTACCAATGGTTTTCTTGGTATAGCTATTTCCAAAAGGTACAGTTTGTGACATCAATATGGAGCTTAAGTGTGAAGCTATTATTCACAATAGGCACTGTGAGTGGGAATATTATATACAGGGGTCACATTGAATGGAGCTATTAGCTATAGGGGCACAGTGTTAAGCTATTATTTACATAGGGTATGGTTCATGGCAGTATTTTTGGAGGGCACGGTGTTTGGCAGGTTGTGATTCTGCGTATGGAGAGGGCATGCTGCAAAAGTGAACATAGTAACATAGTTATTAAGGTTGAAGGAAGACTTTGAGTCCATCTAGTTCAACCCATATCCTATCCTAACCTGCCCTAACATGTTGATCCAGAGGAAGGCAAAAAAAAACCCATGTGGCAAACAGTGAGCTTCACATTGGGGAAAAAAATTCCTTCCCGACTCCACATACGGCAATCAGACTAGCTCCCTGGATCAACGCAATATTAAGGAAACTAGTGTATATACCCTGTAATATTATACTTTTCAAGAAAGGCATCCAGTCCCTTCTTAAATTTTAGTTGGGAATCACTCATTACGACATCATATGGCAGAGAGTTCCATAGTCTCACTGCTCTTACAGGAAAGAATCCGCGTCTGTGAGTATGATTAAACCTTCTTTCCTCCAGACGTAGAGGATGCCCCTTGTCCCCGTCACAGGTCTAAGAGTAAAAAGATCATTAGAAAGGTCTTTGTATTGTCCCTGCATAAATTTATACATTGTAATAAGATGACCCCTAAGCCTTCGATTCTCCAAACTAAATAACCCCAAGTGTAATAACCTGTCTTGGTATTGCAGACCCCCTAGATCCCTAATAACCTTGGTCGCTCTTCTCTGCACCCGCTCCAGTTCAGCTATGTCTTTCTTATACACCGGAGACCAGAACTGTACACAGTATTCTAAGTGTGGTCGCACTAGTGACTTATATAGAGGTAAAATTATGTTCTCCTCATGAGCATCTATGCCTCTTTTAATGCATCCCATTATTTTATTTGCCTTTGCAGCAGCTGCCTGACACTGGCCACTAAA
This sequence comes from Dendrobates tinctorius, assembly GCF_039654945.1. Taxonomy (NCBI): domain Eukaryota; kingdom Metazoa; phylum Chordata; class Amphibia; order Anura; family Dendrobatidae; genus Dendrobates; species Dendrobates tinctorius. The sequence goes on from NW_027361707.1 coordinate 51,393,834, forward strand.
TGTGAGTTTGTCATCCACCCATACACCCAGGTCTTTTTCAGTGACAGTTTTGCCCAGTGTTTTACAATTAAGCACATAATTATACATCTTGTTAGTTCTACTCAAGTGCATGACCTTACATTTATCCCCGTTAAAGCTCATTTGCCATTTATTAGCCCAAGCTTCTAGTTTACATAAATCCTCCTGTAATATAAAATTGTCCTCCTCTGTATTGATTACCCTGCAGAGTTTAGTGTCATCTGCAAATATTGAAATTCTACTCTCTATGCCCCCTACAAGGTCATTAATAAATATGTTAAAAAGAAGCGGGCCCAAAACTGACCCCTGTGGTACCCCACTGCTAACCGTGACTCAGTCCGAGTGTGCTCCATTAATAACCACTCTTTGCTTCCTATCCCTGAGCCGGCTCTTAACCCACCTACACATATTTTCCCCTATCCCCATTGTTCTCATTTTATGTATCAACCTTTAGTGTGGCACCGTATCAAAAGCTTTTGAAAATTCCATGTACACCACGTCCACTGCATTCCCTTGGTCTAGTCCTGAACTTACCTCTTCATAAAAGCTTATCAGATTAGTCTGACAGGAACGGTCCTTTGTAAACCCATGCTGATATTGGGTCATGAGGTTATTCTTCTCCAGATACTCCAGTATAGTATCTCTTAGAAAACCCTCCAGGATTTTACCTACAGTTGAGGTTAAACTTACTGGCCTATAATTTCCAAGTTCAGTTTGTGTCCCCTTTTTGAATATTGGCACCACATTTGCTATACGCCAGTCCTGTGGTACAGACCCTGTTATTATGGAATCTTTAAAGATTAAAAATAATGTTCTATCTATGACTGTGCTTAATTCCTGCAGTACTCGTGGGTGTATCCCATCCGGGCCTGGGGATTTGTCAATTTTAGTGATTTTTAGACGCCGCCATACTTCCTGCTGGGTTAAGCAGGTGACATTTAACGGAGAATTTTTATCCCTGATCATGTTATCCGTTATGGGATTTTCTTGTGTAAATACTGTTGAAAAAAGTCATTTAGCATATTGGCTTTTTCCTCATCCTCATCCACCATTTCACCCAGACTATTTTTAAGGGGACCAACACTATCATTTTTTAGCTTCTTACTATTTATGTAGTTAAAGAATATTTTGGGATTATTTTTACTTTCTCTGGGAATGAGTCTCTCTGTCTCAATCTTTGCTCTTTTGATTTGCTTTTTACAGAATTTATTTAATTTTCTGTATTTATTTAATGCCTCATCACTACCTACTTGCTTTAATTCTCTAAATGCTTTATTTTTATCTCTTATTGCGCCCCTTACAGCTCTATTTAGCCATAGTGGTTTCCTCCTATTTCTAGCATGTTGATTCCCATACGGTATATATTGTGCACAGATCCTATTCAGGATGCTAATAAACGTCTCCCATTTTCTTTGTGTATTTTTATGTCTCAGGATATCGTCCCAGTTAATTGCACCAAGATCATCTCTCATCCGTTGGAAATTTGCCTTCCTGAAGTTTAGTGTCCTTGTAACCCCTCTACTACACATCTTATTAAAGGATACATGAAAACTTATTAATTTGTGATCACTATTACCCAAGTGACCCTCAACCCTTACATTTGATATGCCTGTTGGTTAATATTAGGTCTAGCAGTGCCCTCCCTCTTGTTGGGTCCTGAACCAGTTGTGAAAGGTAATTGTCTCTCATCGTTGTCAGAAACCTATTACCTTTGCTGGAACTGCAGGTTTCGGTTCCCCAATGTATTTCAGGGTAGTTGAAGTCCCCCATAATAATGACTTCTCCTTGAGTCGCTGCTTCATCTATTTGCTTTATGAGGATATTCTCTGTTGCTTCCATTATTTTTGGAGACTTATAACAAACCCCTATCAGTAATTTATTATTTTCCCCCCTCCCCTTATCTCTACTCACAGGGACTCTACATTTTCATTAGATTCATATATATTATCACGAAGGATGGGTTTTAAGGATGATTTTACATATAAACACACGCCTCCCCCTCGCTTATTTGTTTGGTCATTTCTGAACAGACTATAGCCCTGTAAATTAACAGCCCAGTCATGGCTCTCATCCAGCCATGTCTCAGATATCCCCACCATGTCACAATTATGTTCCAGCAACATTAACTCTAATTCCTCCATCTTGCTGGCGAGGCTTCTGGCATTAGTATACATGCACTTTATGTATCTCTCTGTACCTCTATTCTTTCTTAAATTATTAACTGTTCTAACCCCACCCCCCATGCCACTCCCACCCCCAATTTCATTATTTGTGCCCAGGTCTCTATCTGCACTGACTTCCCCTCCTACAGTTGTGGCCAAAAGTATTGACACCCCTGCAATTCTGTCAGATAATACTCAGTTTCTTCCTGAAAATGATTGCAAACACAAATTCTTTGGTATTATTATCTTCATTTAATTTGTCTTAAATGAAAAAACACAAAAGAGAATAGAGCAAAAAGCAAAACATTGATCATTTCACACAAAACTCCAAAAATGGACCAGACAAAAGTATTGGCACCCTCAGCCTAATTCCTTTTTGCACAACCTTTAGCCAAAATAACTGCGACCAATCGCTTCCGGTAACCATCAATGAGTTTCTTACAATGCTCTGCTGGAATTTTAGACCATTCTTCTTTGGCAAACTGCTCCAGGTCCCTGATATTTGAAGGGTGCCTTCTCCAAACTGCCATTTTTATATCTCTCCACAGGTGTTCTATGGGATTCAGGTCTGGACTCATTGCTGGCCACCTTAGAAGTCTCCAGTGCTTTCTCTCAAACCATTTTCTAGTGCTTTTTGAAGTGTGTTTTGGGTCATTGCCCTGCTGGAAGACCCATGACCTCTGAGGGAGACCCAGCTTTCTCACACTGGGCCCTACATTATGCTGCAAAATTTGTTGGTAGTCTTCAGACTTCATAATGCCATGCACACGGTCAAGCAGTCCAGTGCCAGAGGCAGCAAAGCAACCCCAAAACATCAGGGAACCTCTGCCATGTTTGACTGTAGGGACCGTGTTCTTTTCTTTGAATGCCTCTTTTTTTCCTCCTGTAAACTCTATGTTGATGCCTTTGCCCAAAAAGCTCTACTTTTGTCTCATCTGACCAGAGAACATTCTTCCAAAACGTTTTAGGCTTTTTCAGGTAAGTTTTGGCAAACTCCAGCCTGGATTTTTTATGTCTCGGGGTAAGAAGTGGGGTCTTCCTGGGTCTCCTACCATACAGTCCCTTTTCATTCAGACTCCGACGGATACTGTTGTACCCTCGGACTGCAGGGCAGCTTGAACTTGTTTGGATGTTATCGAGGTTCTTTATCCAACATCCGCACAATCTTGCGTTGAAATCTATTGTCAATTTTTTTTTTCCATCCACATCTAGGGAGGTTAGCCACAGTGCCATGGGCTTTAAACTTCTTGATGACACTGCGCACGGTAGACACAGGAACATTCAGGTCTTTGGAGATGGACTTGTAGCCTTGAGATTGCTCATGCTTCCTCACAATTTGGTTTCTCAAGTCCTCAGACAGTTCTTTGGTCATTTTTGTTTTCTCCGTGCTCAATGTGGTACACACAAGGACACAGGACAGAGGTTGAGTCAGCTTTAATCCATGTCAACTGGCTGCAAGTGTGATTTAGTTATTGCCAACACCTGTTAGGTGCCACAGGTAAGTTACAGGTGCTGTTAATTACACAAATTAGAGAAGCATCACATGATTTTTCGAACAGTGCCAATACTTTTGTCCACCCTCTTTTTTATGTTTGGTGTGGAATTATATCCAATTTGGCTTTAGGACAATTCTTTTTGTGTTTTTTCATTTAAGACAAATTAAATGAAGATAATAATACCAAAGAATTTGTGTTTGCAATAATTTTCAGGAAGAAACTGAGTATTATCTGACAAAATTGCAGGGGTGTCAATACTTTTGGCCACAACTGTATAAAAGGAATACCCTCCCCCCATCCCTAGTTTAAACACTCCTCCAACCTTCTAGCCATTTTCTCCCACATCACAGCTGCACCCTCCCCATTGAGGTGCAGCCCGTCCCTAGCATAGAACCTGTAGCCAACTGAGAAGTCGGCCCAGTTCTGCAGGAACCCAAACCCCACCTTCCTACACCAATTCCTGAGCCACTTATTAACCTCCCTAATCTTCCGTTGCCCCTATGGCGTGGCACGTGGTACAGGAAGTATTTCCGAAAATACCACCTTGGAGGTCCTTGCTTTAAGCTTACAGCCTAATTCCCTGAAATCATCTTTAAGGACCTTCCACCTACCTCTAACTTTGTAATTTATGCCAATGTGCACCATGACCGCTGGATCCTCACCAGCCCCTCCCAGTAATCTGTCAACCCGATCAGCGATGTGTCGGACTCGAGCGCCAGGTAGGTAGCACACCGTTCGACGATCCCTGTCTTTGTGACAGATTGCCCTATCTATACCCCTAATAATTGCGTCTCCCACTACCAGAACCTGTCTGATCTGCCCTGCTCTCCTATTTCCCCCCTTACTGGAGCAGACACTCCTCCGGCTTTCAGAGGACATGCCTTGCTGCAGCAGTGCTACTCCTGCACTAACACTCCACTCATCTGCCAACTTTGCAAACTTATTGGGGTGTGCCAGATCAGGACTAGCCTCCCTGGTGCTCTTCCCTCTACCCCACCTTCTGTCACCCAGCTAGCTGCTTCATTGTCCTGCAGCTTCCACCTAGCATCCCCCCCTCATCTATCCCATTGAGCGTCTGCTCAGTGAGCAGAAGACTCCTTTCCATATTGTCTATGGATCTCAGTGTTGCCAGCTGCACATTTAGATCCAGTATCTGGGCTTCCAAATGCACAACGTGCTCACATCTCGCACAGCAGTATGCACCATCGACCGGCTGTTCAAGGATTTCATACATGCCGCAAGACGTGCACTGGATGGCATTGGCAATAGTAGAGCACATCCTAATGGGGATTGCACCAGACAAAAAGATAAGCAAAAATAAATAAAAAGTATTAATAAAATATAACAGCAATTCAGTAATACCTCCCTTGGAAACTCCCTGAATCCAAAGTCACTGAATCACAAGTCACACACTTACCACAGTTCGCACTTATGCTCATGTCACACTCAGCTCGATCACACTCGCTCAGGCAGAAGATTTAAAAGATTTTTTTTCCCCCTTTTACCAGCACACCACCCTGCTGCTCAATGCACTTCCAAAAGGAGTTGAGCCCCAACCAGCTGCCCCTTATAAACCCTTAATTATGAACTCCCACCCTTAATTAACCCCTTGTGAATATAGTTACACCTCAAGATTTAAATGCAATATAGTTAACCCTTAAAAACACAGATAGTAAAATAAGAGATTAACCCTGTAGAAAGAAAAAATAGGTTAAACAAGCCCCCAAGCCCCCCAAAAATAGAACAGGTAGAAAGCACTCAGCAACCTACTGTACAATTCAGCAACTCACACAGGTATTTGTTATAGGTTTTCCAAATACCTCTTCACTGAATCACAAGTCACACACTTACCACAGTTCGCACTTACACTCAGGTCACACTCAGCTCGTTCACACTCTCTCAGGCAGAAGATTTAAAAGATTGAAGAACAGAAGATGTCGCGGCAGCAAACTACAGAGAGCTGAAAAGAGACAAGACGTTAAAAAAGTCATGATGGTCTGGATCAAATGGAGGAGAGAAGCAACGCCAACTCCCATCATTGATGATGCAATCGGTAAGTCACTGAATGTCACTGTGTATACTCCGCTATCTTTGGCCAGTACTGTATTCATCTGAGGTATGCTGTAGCCTTCTAGTCTGTGAAACAGCAACTCTTGACATGCCGTTACCATTGTTTAAGCCATTTTTGCAGCTATAGTTTCACATGACTGAAATCTTTGTTATGGTTAACCTGACTTGACAAATTGTGCCTTTTAATATTTGAGCAGTTCTTATTTTATCCAAAAAAAAGAGCCGGGGAGAGAAGAAAACATTGATTTTTAATTTAATCTATATACCTAGATTTGCAGTTAATATAATGCAGCCTCAGGTTGTAACCACATGGGACATTCATTTGTGTAACCTATATGCACTAATACATTTTACATGAGCTAACAGGTGTGATTAAGCATAATGCTTCACTAGTGTTCCTCACTGATGGCTTAAAGTAGAGAATGTGCTGGTGGCCTTAGTTGAAACTTAACTTCTTCGATAAATTGGTGACTTAAACAAGGACAAGGTGTACATATCCATCATAATGTTGGATAAATTGTGAAAATTCCACAACCTAACATTATGCTGAATATATTAATGACTGAGGCTATGTGTGCACATTAACTACAACCCCTGGCAAAAATTATGTAATCACTATTATGTAAACTTTTAAAAAAGTTACCATTACTGACAACCACATTTTTTGTTCTTGTTTTCTTTTAGTGTTTCTTAAAGCCAGAAAGTTGCCATTTGAAATTGACTTTAGTTTTGTGCCATGTCTGTGATCTGTTTTTTTTCTACAAAATCAAACAACTGAATAAACATCCTCCAAGGCCGGTGATTACATAATTTTTGCCAGGGGTTGTATATGCTTGCAGAAATTTCTGCAAGGTTTCTGCATCTCCTGGCAGGAAAAATGCTGCTGAAAAACATGCGTTTTTGCAGCATTTTTGTGTGCGTTTTTGTACAGCAATGAAGGCTTTTTTGAGCTAAATAATGATATTTAAAAAAAAAAAGCTTTTGTGATGTCATTTCTTGGTTCAACACCACCTTTTTCATGGTAATGCAGTGTGGCATCAGGGTAATGGGATTAGGGCTTGGTGTCAGCAGCTGTCATTGACACCTAGCTCTAGGCTTAGTAATGAAAAAGTGTCAGCCCGACACTCTCATTACTAAGCTGATAAGTAAACACAAATACACACACACAAACACACACAAACAAAAACACATTGTCACCAGCTTATGTAGGAGCCTTTTAGGGTACCATTACACTAGGCGACGCACCAGCGATCCCGACAACGATATGACCTGGTAAGGATCGCTGGTGTGTCGCTAAATGGTCGCTGTCAAACAGGCAGATTTACTCAACGACGCAGCAATGATCCGGCGATCCGTATAACGACCTCGGCGGTCATTGGTGTTATGGTTGTGGATCGCACTAAGTATAAAATATAATAAAGTGCAATCGCAGCACGGAGTCCACCGTGCAGAGATGGCAAACTGCTGCTCGGTAATGGTGGACGCTAACTGAACACCGGCGGAGTAACTGCTGACCCGGTGTGCACAGGAACAAACTCTATTACAACACAGAGCCGCAGAAAGAGACGCCGAAGCCTGTTACCTCACAGACTACGGCTTAGGGAACCGCTACTGCGGCGCCAGGGATTAACCCTAGAGAAACGCTGTGCCCTGTTCGCAATCACATGGTGCAGTCGACAGTTGTATTACCGCACTGCATCTGTCTTGGATGATTTAGTGAATCCTGCTTTGAGCAGGGGGTTGGACCTGATGGCCCCGGAGGTCCCTTCCAACTCTACCATTCTATGATTCTAAATAAACTAAAACAAAATGAAAAAAATGTTAATAAATAGATATATTCATGTTAAAATAAATAAAATAATTTTTTTTCTGGAAAACATCCCTGGAGTTAAAATCATGACTTACTTGAGGGGTGTAACTTCCAAAATGGGATCACTTGAGGGAGGATTCTGCTTTTCTGGCATTTAAGAGCCCTATATATGGAGTCTGCAAAACTATTCTAGATTTGTTCTCCAGGAGTCAAACAGCGCTCCTTCCCACCTGAGTCTCGCCGTATGGCTAAAGGTACTGTCACACTTAGCGATGTACCAGCGATCCCGACCAGCGATATGACACTGTCAGGATCGCTGGTACATCGCTAAGTGGTCGCTAGTGAGCTGCCACACAGGCAGATCTCACCAGCGACATCGCTGGGGACGGGGGTCGCTACTTACCTGTCAGACGCGGCGATCCTGCGTCCTCCCGCCCGGCTCCACGCGTCGCTCGTCGTCACAGCAGGAAGCGCCGCAGGAAGCTGACGACGAGAAACAGTCCAGCCTGTTCTCGCGCGATCAGCGATAACCAGCGGGGGAGCCGGTCGTAGGTAAGTATCACACACAGCGATATCGCTAGCAATATCGCTATAACGTCACTAGTTATAGCGATATTGCTAGCGATATCTCTTAGTGTGACAGGCCCTTAAGTAGTACTTTACAGTCACATAATGGGTGCTGCCACATTCAGCAGAAATTGTGTGACAAATTTCTAGAGCATTTTAACCTATTTCCAAAATGTAAAATTTGGGGATAAAACAATTTTTTTTGGTGCTAAAATTGTAATTATATTCTTCACTGTCCAATGTTATAAAATTCTGTGACACACCTGTGGTGTCAGTATGATCACTGCACCCTCAGTCAAACACAGCGATGCATGCTGGCCAGCAGGACACAAGCGATCAAAAAATGGCCCAGGACATTCGAGCACGATCAGCGACATCTCAGCGGGGGCCCGGTCGCCGCTATGTGTCACACGTAGCGAGATTGCTGGCGAGGTCACTGTTGCGTCACAAAATCTGTGACGTTTCAACAATCTCGCTAACAATCTCACTATGTGAGCCTGGGTCTTTAGATGAATTCCCTGAGAGGTGTAGTCTCCAAAACACTTGTGGAGGTTTCTGCTTTTTTGGCATGTTAGGGGCTATTCAAATGTGACATGGCATCCGCAGTCTATTCCAGCCAAAATTGAGCTCCAGAATTCAGTTGGTGCTCCTTCCCTTCCAAGCACTGCTGTGTGCCCAAACAGGCAACAAACTGTACAATCCATTTTTATCGTGTTACCCTTGTGAAAATGAAAAATGTGAGACTAAACAACATTTTTGTGGGAAAAAAATATTACTTAATTTTCACGGCTTAACGTTGTAAAATTCTGTGAAGCACCTCTGGGTTCAAGATGCCCATCATACCTGTAGATAAGTTCCCTGAGGGGTGTAGTTTTCAAAATGGGGGTCACTTATAGGGATCTGCAGTCTGCATAGTTACCAACCTCTCTGGTTTTCTGAGACTTAGCTTGTGTTTTTTTTTTCCTTCGCGACCCATTCATAACAGTTTCAGCTGTTTAGGCACATGAGGGGCTCTTCGAGCACAAAATGGCATCCGCTATCGATTCCAGACAATTTTGCATTACAAAAATCAAGTGATTCTCCTTGCTTCCTGAGCCCTGCCATGCCCCCAAACAGTAGTTTTGCATCATGTATGTGGTATCGGCATACTCAGGAAAAATTGCACAACAAATTATATGGTCCATTCTCTCCTACTACCCTTGTAAAAATGCTAAATTTGGGACTAAATTAACATTTTTGTGGGAAGAAGTAACATTTTCGTTTTTTCCTTCCACATGGCTTTAATTTCTGTGAAACATCTGAAGGGTTAATAAATTAATTGTATTTGGTTTTGAGCACTTTGCGTGGTGCAGTTTTTAAAATGGTCTGTCATATAGACCCATTAAAGTCACTTCAAATGTGATGTGGTCCCTAAAAAAATATATTTTCTAAATTTTGTTGGAAAATTGAGAAATTGCTGATCAACTTTTAACCCTTCTAACTTCCAAACTAAAAACATGGTGTTTCAAAAATGATACTGATGTAAAGTAGACATGTGGTAAATGTTATTTATTAACTATTTTGTGTGATATAACTCTCTGAATTAAGGACATAAAAATTAAAAGTTTGAAAATTGCAACACGGATTGTCCAAGGAGACGGCAGGGACTGCCGGGAGAAAAGAAGGATTACAGTGAGAATGGAGTTGGCCAGGAAGGCAGGGAGAGTTCAGGATATTCGGCTTTGTGTGAATTGTGTTGCCAAAGTGATGAGTGCCCATGTTATTAGTAAAGTTGAACTGTTAGAAAAGGACTATGCCTCTGCAGTGTTTAATGGAACCTGGAAACCTGAAGCTTGAGTGACAGAGACCGAGGGGACTTCAGCAACTGAAGTGAGTACTCTGCTGCATACAGCGTCGGACTGGAACACCTTGGGCCCACCAGAGAAAATCATTCTTGGGGCCCACTATGTAGCTGCATAGAGTTAAATACCAGACCACCAATTATGCGGTAAAACACGCTAATATCCGGGTATAATATAAGGTTGTACATGTCTTAATTATGTAGCAGGAGTTGGGGTAGCCCCCTCATAGAATATAAAGCAGCCCCCTCACATAGTATAATGCAGCCATCTCATAGAATATAATGCAGCCATCTCATAGAATATAATACTGCCCCCCTCATAGGGTATAATGCACCCCCTCATAGGGTATAATGCTGCCCCCCCTCATAGGGAATAATGCTGCCCTCCTCATAGGGTATAATGCTGCCCCCCTCATAGAGTATAATGCTGCCCCCCTCATAGGGTATAATGCTGCCCCCTCATAGGGTATAATGCTGCCACCCTCATAGGGTATAATGCTGCCCCCCTCATAGGGTATAATGCTGCCCCCTCATAGGGTATAATGCTGCCACCCTCATAGGGTATAATGCTGCCCCCTCATAGGGTATAATGCTGCCCCCCATAGGGGTATAATGCACTCCCTCATAGGGTATAATACTGCCCCCCTCATAGGGTATAATGCTGCCCCCTCATAGGGTATAATACTTACCCCCTCATAGGGAATAATACCCCCTCATAGGGTATAATGCTATATAGATATATAGATATAGAGTTAGATAGATATAGATAGAAAGATAGATGTAGAAATAGATAGATATAGAGATAGATAGTAGATAATGGATAGAAAGTAGATAATGGATAGATATAGATAGAAAGATTCATAGAGATAGATAGATATAGATAGAGATAGATATAGAAAGAAATATAGATAGATAGATAGATAGATAGATAGATAGATAGATCGATAGGTAGTTAGATATAGAGATAGATAGAAAATAGATAATGGATAGATAGATAGATAGATAGATAGATAGATATAGAGAGATAGCTATAGATAGAAAGATATAGAGATAGATAGATATATAGATAGAGATAGATAATAGATAGAGATATACAGATATAATAATAATAATAATAATATAGACATATATAGATAGATATAGAGATAAATATATATATAGATAGATGGCTATAAATAAAAATAGATATAGAGATATATATATAGAGATAGATAGATATAGAGATAATAGATATAGAGATAGATAGATAGATATAGAGACAGATAGATATAGAAAGATAGATATAGAGATAGATATAGAGATAATAGCTAGATATAGAGATATGTATAGAGATCGACAGATATAGAGTTAGAAAGATAGATAGATATAGAGAGAGATATAGAGATAGATAGAGATAGCTAGATAGATAGATGGTTAGATAGATATAGATAATAGAGATAATAGATAGATATAGAGATAGATGGATAGATCAATAGATAGATAGATAAAGAGATAGAGATAGATAGATAATGAGATATAGAGATAGATATAGAGATATAGTGTTAGATAGAAAGATAGATATAGAGATAGATAGATATAGAGATAGATAGATAGATATAGAGATAGACAGATAGATATAGAGATAACAGATATATATAGAGATAGATAGATAGATATAGAGATAGATAGATAGATATAGAGATAATATATAGATAGATAGATAGAGATAATATATAGATAGCTATAGAGAGAGATATAGAGATAGATATAAAGAGAAACAGATGTAGATATAGAGATAGATATAGAGATAGATAGGTAGATAGATATAGAGATAATAGATAGATATAGAGATAGATAGATATAGATATAAAGATAGATAGAGATAGAGAGAGCGGTAGAGAGATAGATATAGACAGAGATAGATACAGAGATCGATAAATAGATAGAGAGATAGATATAGATATAGATGATAGAGATAGATAGATAAAGATAGATAATAAATATAGAGATAACAGATAGATATAGAGATAGAGTAAGATAGAAAGATATAGAGATAGGTAGATATAGATAATAGAGATAGCTAGATAGACATAATAGATAGATATAGATATAGATAGATATAGAGATAGATAGAAAGATAGATATAGAGATAGATGTAGAGATAGAAAGATAGATATAGAGATAGAGCGATAGAGATAGATATAGATAATAGATAGAGATAAATAGATAGATAGAGAAAGATAGATAGATATAGAGATAGATATAGAGATAGAAAGATAGATAGATATACAGAGAGATAGATATAGAGATAAATAGATAGATATAGAGAGAGATATAGAGAGAAATAGATATAGATATAGAGATAATAGATATATATAGAGATAGATAGATATAGATATAGAGAGAGATAGATACAGAGAAAAGATATAGAGATAAATAGATAGAGAAAGATAGATAGAGCGATAGATAGATATACAGAGAGATAGATATAGAGATAGATAGATATATATAGATAGATAGCTATAGAGAGAGAGATATAGAGATAGATATAGAGAGAAATAGATATAGATATAGAGATAGAGCGATAGATAGCGTGAGATATAGATATAGAGATAGATAGATACAGAGAAAAGATATAGAGATAGATAACGGATAGATAAATAGATAGGTATAGAGATAGATAGATATAGATATTAGATAGAGATATATATAGATAAAGATAGATAGATATAGATGGTAGCTAGATAGATAATAAATATAGAGATAGATAGAGTAAGATAGATAGATAGATAGACATAATAGATAGATATAGAGATATATATAGATATAGAGATAGATGTAGAGATAGAAAGATAGAGCGATAGATAGATATAGAAATAGATAGATATAGATAATAGATAGAAAGATAGATATAAGAGAGATAGAGAGAGAGAGAGATATATATAGAGATAGATAGATAGAGAGAGACAGATAGAGAGAGAGAGCGAGAGAGATATAAAAAACAAAACAAACCACAATACTCACCTCTCCTCCTCACTCCCACGCTGATCCCGGCTTCAGTGTCAGGAGCTGCCCCCTCTGCCAGACACACAGCGGGTGCGCGATGTAGTGACGTCATCGCGCACTGGCTGTGAGCCAGGAGCAGAGAGGACTGAGGGCGGCGCCGGCCCTGATTTACAGCTGTAGTCTGCAGAGCGGCTTACTGGGCTGGGGGCGGGGCCTCTGGGGGTGGAGACCTGAAATGATATTCACTGCTTCGCAGTGAATATTCATTTCTCTTTAGCAGCGGGGACAGGGGCTCCTGCCTCCTGACACCCGCTGCTGCTCCACTGGCAGGGGCCCCCATAGCAGCTGCATGGTGTGCGACACACCACTGGCTGGGGGCCCCTGGAGCAGCGGGGGCCCTAGGCAACTGCTGGCCCTGTATGCCAGCAGGTGCCAGGGCCCACCAGATGCCAGGGCCCACCGGAGAATCCACCGGTTCTCCGGTGGGCCAGTCCGACGCTGGCTGCATACATCACACACACAGCAGAAAGGACTTGTTATTTTACCAGTGAGGCGTCAGGTTGTGGGAACAGTAAAGCCAGTTGCCACGACTACCACCCTGGCCGCCTTACATGAGTGCGATAACAGTTGGAAGAATCTAAAATGAAGTCTGACCTTTCATTCAGAAGCCAAAAGGTGGACATCCAGACAAAATATCAGACACAAGAAGTCAGCTCAAAACAAGATTTATCAGTTCTGGCGCAACAAACACTGTAGTGGAGGTGGCTCGTATGCTTCATAAGGCCTGTTTCACACATCAGTTTTTCCAGATCAGTCAAAATCCGCCAAAAAGTGAAAATGGCGGATCCGCTAAAAATGTGTAAAAACGGATGCAAGTGGATGGTACGGATCTGTTTTTTGACCGATCCGCTATACAAATTTGCTATGCAAATTTATTGCGGTCGACATTGGTGCGTATGGTCGATCCAACGATTCGCAGGTATTCAAGATGTCCGCAATGGGCTGTCGTTTGTATGGAGACAATTTTGAATTCCCACCTCCAAGACCACTCCCTGGAACAACAGGCCCACCAATGCCATTTGTATGTGTTGGTGACGACGCATTTCAACTCTCCAAACATCTTCTCAAGCCATATGGTAGTCATGGATTGACACACACCAAAAAAATCTTTAACTATCGATTGACAAGAGCACGAAGAGTGGTGGAGTGCGCTTTTGGGATTTTAACTGCAAAATGGAGAGTGCTGTTAACTGCCATTAAAATAAAAACTGAGACTGTGGATGAGGTGGTGAAGGCATGTGTCATCCTGCACAATTTTGTACTTTCAAAGGAACCTGTTTCCATGGAAGAAAATGTTTGTGAAACCACCTTGTGGGATTATCAGCAGACAAGTGTTCGGAGTACTATGTCAGTGTCAAGAATGAGGGACACATATGCAGATTTTTTTCTGTCACCAGAAGGAAGAGTTGACTGGCAAGATGACAAGGTATAATTTTTTGTAATTTTTTTTTTTTATACTAAGGTTCCGTTTTTGGATAAGAAAAACTTTTGTAATTTTTACTTTCTTTCATAGTTTTAGTACCTTTACACCAATTGTGGGTAATAACAGTGTTGTGCTTTCTTACCTTTACACCACCGGTGTACTTTGAAATTTTACCAAGTGTTGTGTATTTGTATCTGTACACCACCGGTGTACTTTGAAATTTTACCAAGTGTTGTGTTTTTTTACCTTTACACCAGCGGTGTACTTTGAAATTTTACCAAGTGTTGTGTATTTGTATCTGTACACCACCGGTGTTCTTTGAAACTTCACCAATTGTTGTGTTTTTTTAACTTTACACCACCGGTGTACTTTGAAATTTTACCAAATGTTGTGTATTTGTATCTGTACACCACCGGTGTACTTTGAAACTTCACCAAGTGTTGTCTTTTTTTACCTTTATACCACCGGTGTACTTTGAAATTTTACCAAGTGTTGTGTATTTGTATCTGTACACCACCGGTGTACTTTGAAACTTCACCAAGAAGTAAAGAAAAAAGTAAACTACACCATAAAATTGTTTTGAAACAAAAACATGTTTATTTTTGCAATTCTTTTCAAAATTATATACTGTGATTTTACTAATTTTTCGAGAAAACTTTTATTTTACTAATTTTTTTACAAAATTAGAGATGCCGGTATTGTGGGTGGAGATATCATCGGAGGGAACAGGGTTGACCACATCGGGGGGGGTGGAGGACTGGGAACAGAGTTGGTGAGGATCAGAAATGGAAGGGGGGTTGAAAACATGAGGTTGGGATGGGAGTTGAACAGAGGATGTTTGTGGGAACATTGAAGGTGTGTGTGGGGGTGGGTATGGTGAGGGCATTGGGATATAATGCAATGGGGAAGGAAGGTACTGGGAAGAATGGAATGGGGAACTAGAGAAAGGAGAAGGAGTGCTAAGAGGATGGATGGTGGTAGGAGGATGGACGGTGGTAGGAGGATGGACGGTGGAAGGATGGACGGGTGAAGGATGAACAGAGGGAGGATGGACAGAGGGAGGATGGACGGTGGAATGAGGTGATGGAATAGGTGCATTGGTAGAATGGGATGCTTCGGACACTGCAGCCACTAGAGCATTGTGACAGGCTTGCATCACATGCATCTGCTGGTGAGTATTTAAACCTTCCATTTGCCGGACAACTGATGAAAAAAAATGTCTCGGCGTCTGGTTTGACTCTGCATTCATCCGTTCCATGTAGCTTCTGAGTTCCATGATACTTTGATTTATCGTGTTCAACCCAGAAGCTAACTGTTGCCCATAAATGTGGAAAGCATTCTGGACGGATGAGTTCAGACTCAAACAGTCAGACAAGGTCATCCTTTCCAGACTTCTCAGACGCTGCCGTGCAGAACCAAAAGTTGGTTGAGATGTTGCGGCAGTGTCAGAGGGGTGGGGTAAAGGGTACTGTAAATTGTCACCTGCAGCTTCATGTGATGAAGACTGCCCTGCTGCTCCAGTGCTGGTGGAGGGGATAGAGGGACGAGACAAGAAGGAAGGTACAGAGGGGTCGGATACCTAGATGTGGTCCCCGGTGGCGGTCTCCGAAGGGATCACTCCAGAGGGAGGCAACTCAGAAGCAGGCTCCCGAGTGCTGCAGATGGTGCTAAAAAAGAGAAAAAAAAATATATTAATATATTGATATTTCATTTAACATTGCTGAAAAAAAAATTAGGTTAAACATGTAAACATTTGTACTACAGAAATGGTGTGTGGAATATTTACCTTCTGCTCACCATCTTCGACCGGAGGAACGATAGGGCTCTGTAATGTTTATACGGGGTGCTCCTGCGTCTTCTCGATCCACTCGGGGCCTGCATCTCCTTGTTGAAGTCCCTCTTGAAGCGATCCCTGAGCGACCGCCACCGTATGATAACCATGTCACCTGTGAAGGAAAAAAAAACAAAGTGGTTAGTATTCAACACTTCACATGCTGTAATACAAGTTACTGAAATTGGAATACTTACGCACAAAGTCCCTGGCTCGCATGGAGCTCCTCCCAGTTCTCAACAACCTCCGAACACACCTCATCCCATAGCCGTCGGTTGGTTAGTCGGCATGGAAGCGGTTTGCCATGTTCCACAGCGGCTCCCGTGGTTGCACAACCTCGATGAGGGAGTCGACATCTATTATAAGTGACTCTTCCACAGGTCTGTGGGGAGCACGCTGTGAGACCTGTGAAGAAAAAAAAATTGAATATTAAGTTCAAACACATGAGGTTCATTAATCAATCACCCAAATAAAAGGTTACTTACCGTTCGCCGATCACCAGAGGAATCACCTCGACAACGCTGGGATGTCCTGGGAGTCACTCTAATGCAGGCACCGGATTCTGAAGACTGTAAAAAAAAAGAAAAAAAAATTTTTTTGGTTGGATGGATGCGTAGTTACTGTGAGTGCTGTGATGAATGTTTGTGTTGGGTGTAGCATTATGTATGTATGTATGTGAGTTTTTGTATCTGCTAAACTTACACTCTGTGCGCCCCCTCCTTGCATTTCTCCACCCTGCATGTCTCCTCCTGGAAGCTCCTCAGATTCAGCTTCCTGTGAAAACATAATACATGCATATATTGTTTAAAAAAAAATTGGTGTAAAATAACATAAAAACCCCCCATTATTTATATAACCTCAGGTCGCTGATGATGTGAGGGGGAGCTCCCAGAAGAAGACATTATTGCTCCAGCGTAGCTTGCTGGCTTGCTGCGGTCTGGCTGGTGGGTCTGCTGCGGCCTGGCGGGTCTGCAATCCTTCCTGAACTGATCTGCAAGTATAAAAACACTTGTTAAGCTACTATACAAAGGATAACAAAAGCTTTCAGGCATTTATACTTACTGGGAAAACTGAAGTTCTTCCTATGCGTGTCATGTCGGACACTGTTCACACCAGGGTGTCCGGCAGACAGCGGTAATACCCTATTCCACTACAGTATTGTCATGTCGGACACTGTTCACACCAGGGTGTCCGGCAGACAGCAGTAATACCCTATTCCACTACAGTATGCTCAGGGACATTGTTGGGTATTCTGTTCCAGTCGGGATAGGGTTAACCAGGTTGTCATGCTGGCTGAGGGCTGGGCCACGCCCTTGGTCTTTAAATAGTCCGTCCTGACTATGGGCGTCGCCGACTATAGCTTTTGCCTAGTGCTAGCAATACCGGTCAGCAGTGGTGGTTTGGGAGCGTTTGATATCTGGTGCAGTATATCTCTCAGTTGTTCTT
Source organism: Dendrobates tinctorius (assembly GCF_039654945.1). NCBI lineage: Eukaryota > Metazoa > Chordata > Amphibia > Anura > Dendrobatidae > Dendrobates > Dendrobates tinctorius. Next base: position 51,411,542 of record NW_027361707.1, read on the forward strand.
TCTCCTATCTGTTATATATATATATTTGGTTGCCCTTGCACATTATTGTATTCCCTTGTGTATTAACGGTGTGGTGTTTCTTTTACCCCTGTCCATACGTATTTGTGGGGTCTGGTGTCTGGTCCCCTCACTGGGTGGAGGGTGGTGGGTTCAGCTTAGGGCTGGACAGGAGACAGGGACAGGGTGGAGGCCCAGGCAGGCACACCTTCAGTGTAAACCCTGGGTTGAGGGACAGACAGGGTTTTCCCTAGTCTGAGGGACACTGCAGGGGTCCCGGGGTTTTAGCCTAAAGTAACCTAGGCATACCATGACATTATAGTCGGCCCAAATACTAAAGTAAAAAAAAAAAAAAAAAAAAAAAGTATAGATAGGGAATATAGGGGTTACTTACTATGGATCCTATACTTTCCCTAACCAAGCAGCTGGAGGCTCTATCCATACAGGTCACTGAACTTAGGGGGGCGGTCCAGCAACAAGGCCTGTCAGCTCCTGCGGTACCTGCTGAGGCTGCAGCCAGGGCAGCTGAACCCAAGTTTCCCCTTCCTGAACGATTTGCTGGTGATCGTGGTAAGTTCACGGTTTTTCGTGAATCATGCAAATTGTATTTCCGTATGCGTCCACATTCCTCAGGTAATGAGGCTCAACGCGTGGGCTTGGTGATTTCTTTGCTGAGTGGTGACCCACAGGCTTGGGCCTTTTCACTCCCTTCTGACTCACCGGCATTTGAGTCTGTAGATTTTTTTTTCTCTGCTCGGGGTTTGATCTATGACGATCCGGATAGATTAAACTTAGCAGAGTCTAAAATACGCTCACTACTACAGGGTGAGCGACCAGCTGAGGATTACTGCACGGAATTCCGGCGCTGGGCGGTGGACACGCAGTGGAATGACCCTGCGCTTAGAAGTCAATTTTTGCATGGGGTTTCTGGAAGGGTTAAACAGACTCTCCTAATGTACGAGACTCCCGCCTCTTTGGAGGCTGCGATGGCACTTGTAGTACGCATAGACCGCCGTCTCCGTCAGGGGGCGCTGGTTTCGTTGCCTCCGGGAGGTGGGGGAGTTGTAGGTGAGGTTGCCTCGGGTGAATCCGTGGAACCCATGCAGATCGCTGGTATAGCACAGTCACCGAGTAACAAGCCTAAACGTCCTTGGCACAGAAGGCAGGGGGTTTGTTTTTTTTGTGGCAAAGGAGGACATTTTATTAACGCTTGCCCCCTGGTACCTAAGAAGGGCGCGCCGGCGGAAAACTGATAGGCTCAGAGGGTTTGGAGGAGTCTAGTATGAGCCTTTGTGTATCCTCCGTCATGGTTTCCCAGTATATGCTCCCTGCTAGGGTAGCACTTGGGGGGCAAATGCTCTCTATTACAGTGTTTGTTGATAGTGGCTCAGCTGCCAATCTCATTGATGAGAAGTTCGCGCATACAGCGGGATTTCCGGTGGAGAATCCGGGTGGTTACCATCAATGCTTCCCCGTTGTCTCAAGGGGAGATCACAGAGTGTGTGTTGGATATACAACTCCACATTGGAGTATTACACTCAGAGCGGGTAACTTGTAAGGTACTTAGTAACTTACCGGCTCAGATGGTTCTGGGCTTTCCATGGTTGTCAATGCATAATCCTGTTATTGATTGGAAGACCCAGGACATAATTCAGTGGAGCAGGGAGTGTCAGGAGAGGTGCCTGGCTACATGTATTTCCGCTTTGACTCCCAGTATCCCGGAGCCGTTGCTGGACTATGCGGATGTATTTTCTGAGAAAGGTTGTTTAGAACTACCACCGCATCGCCCCTATGACTGTGCTATTAGGCTGAAACCAGGGGCCAAGTTACCTAAAGCTAGAATGTTTAATATCTCAGGTCCCGAGAGGCTAGCTCTCAAGGAGTACATTGCGGATAGTCTGAGCAAGGGTCATATTAGACCTTCCTCTTCTCCTCTGGCTGCTGGCTTCTTCTTTGTTAAAAAGAAGGATGGCGGTTTACACCCGTGTCTGGATTTCAGAGAACTCAACCAGATTACGGTTCGTGATCCTTACCCTATGCCACTTATACCCGACTTGTTCAACCAAGTGGTTGGTGCCAAGTGGTTCTCAAAACTGGACCTCAGGGGGGCGTACAATCTTATAAGAGTCCGTCAGGGGGATGAGTGGAAGACGGCATTCAATACCCCTGAGGGTCACTTTGAGAGTTTGGTAATGCCGTTTGGGTTGACTATGGCACCGGCGGTCTTTCAACATTTCATAAATGATGTCTTCTCTCATTTGTTGGGGAGATTTGTTATAATTTATCTAGACGACATCCTCATTTTCTCTCGCGACCATGATACACATATAGAGCATGTTAGACAGGTCCTGCAGTTGCTCAGAGAGAACAGGCTCTATGTCAAGCTTGAAAAATGTGTGTTTGTCGTACAGGAGCTACCGTTCTTGGGTTATATAATCTCCGCCTCAGGGTTTAAGATGGACACCGCAAAGGTGCAGGCGGTACTACATTGGGATCGGCCTGATAATCTTAAGGCGCTTCAGCGATTTCTTGGCTTCTCCAATTACTATAGGAAATTTATTAAGAATTTCTCTATGATTGCCAAACCACTTACTGACATGACTAAAAAGGGTACCGACTTTTCTGACTGGTCTGAGCCTGCGGTACAGGCGTTTGAATTCCTCAAGAATAGTTTTGCCTCAGCGCCCATTCTGGTGCAGCCCGATGTCTCCTTACCGTTTGTCGTGGAGGTGGATGCGTCGGAGGTTGGAGTGGGGGCTGTACTGTCTCAGGGCCCATCTTGGGCCAAGTTGCATCCGTGTGCCTACTTCTCCAAGAAGCTGTCGCCTGCGGAGCGTAATTATGATATTGGCAACAGGGAATTGTTGGCCATCAAATTGGCATTTGAGGAGTGGCGACACTTCTTGGAGGGGGCTGTTCATCAGATTACTGTGATAACCGACCATAAGAATTTGCTTTATTTAGAATCTGCTAAGCGCCTGTCCTCCAGACAGGCTCGCTGGGCATTATTCTTCACCCGGTTCAACTTCATTGTTACCTATCGACCTGGTTCGAAGAATATTAAGGCAGACGCTTTATCCAGGTGTTTTCCTGGTGGAGAGTTATGTGAAGAGCCGGTGCCTATTCTCCAAAAGGGTGTGGTGGTATCTGCCATCACGACAGAAATTGAGGCAGAGATTGCGGAGGCTCAGGAGGAGGTACCGCCGGGGTTGCCTGCTAATAAATCTTTTGTGCCACTACATCTACGCTCTAGAGTGTTAGGCGAACATCACGACACGGTACTGGCAGGGCATCCAGGGGTTAAGAGCACTCTGGAACTGGTATCGCGTCGTTTTTGGTGGCCTAAAATACGGCAGGATGTGGCCTCATATGTGTCTGCCTGTACCACGTGCGCACGGGCCAAGACTCCTCGTTCCCGTCCCGCTGGTAGGTTGCAGCCTCTCGGGGTGCCCAGTAAGCCATGGACTGAGATTTCCATGGATTTTATTACAGACTTGCCCGCCTCGGCGGGGAACTCGGTCATTTTGGTAATTGTTGATAGGTTCTCCAAAATGTCACATTTCGTTGCTTTACCATCTTTGCCCAATGCTAAGACTCTTGCTCAGATATTTATTCGCGAGGTGGTCAGACTTCATGGTGTCCCGTCTGACATTGTGTCTGATCGATGTACGCAGTTTGTGGCAAAGTTTTGGAGAGCTTTTTGTTCTCGCCTTGGGATCAAATTATCTCATTCATCAGCTTTCCACCCTCAGTCGAATGGGCAGACTGAGCGGATGAACCAAAACCTGGAGCAATACTTGCGCTGCTTTGTTTCCGACAATCAGGAAGAGTGGTCAGCGTTTCTTCCTCTGGCAGAATTCGCAATAAACAACCATTGCCAGGAATCGTCTGGGGAATCTCCTTTTTTTTGTGTGTATGGTCAACATCCTCAATTTTGTACCTTGCGTCAGGGGTGCTCGGTTGGCGTCCCTGAGGAGGACCAATTGGGAGCTCAATTGTCGTCTGTTTGGAGGAGAGTCAAGCAGCGCTTGTTGAAGGTGGGTTCCAGGTACAAACGGGTGGCTGACTGCAGACGTGTGCCAGGTCCGGACCTGTGTGTGGGTGATTGGGTGTGGTTATCTACAAGGAACATCAAACTCAAGATACCGTCACTTAAGTTGGGTCCCAGGTTCATTGGCCCATTTAGGATCTCCGCAGTGATCAACCCCGTGGCATTTCGTTTGGAGTTGCCGGCTGTATATAAGATTCATAATGTGTTTCACAAAGCATTGCTAAAAAAGGTCGTGGGTTTGGTGGATGGTTCTCCCGGGCCACCACCTCCCATCTTGGTGGATGGTGCGTTGGAATTTGAGGTGTCCAAAGTGGTGGACTCTAGGGTTGTGCGTCACACTCTACAGTACCTGGTCCACTGGCGTGGCTATGGTCCTGAGGAGAGGACATGGGTGCCGGCCTCGGACATTCATGCTGATCGACTGGTTACTATGTTCCATCGTCGCCATCCGGACAAGCCAGGTCCTCGACATGGTGAGGTTCCGGAGGTCCCTCGTAGAAGGCGGGGTACTGTCATGTCGGACACTGTTCACACCAGGGTGTCCGGCAGACAGCGGTAATACCCTATTCCACTACAGTATTGTCATGTCGGACACTGTTCACACCAGGGTGTCCGGCAGACAGCGGTAATACCCTATTCCACTACAGTATGCTCAGGGACATTGTTGGGTATTCTGTTCCAGTCGGTATAGGGTTAACCAGGTTGTCATGCTGGCTGAGGGCTGGGCCACGCCCTTGGTCTTTAAATAGTCCGTCCTGACTATGGGCGTCGCCGACTATAGCTTTTGCCTAGTGCTAGCAATACCGGTCAGCAGTGGTGGTTTGGGAGCGTCTGATATCTGGTGCAGTATATCTCTCAGTTGTTCTTTCTCCTATCTGTTATATATATATATATTTGGTTGCCCTTGCACATTATTGTATTCCCTTGTGTATTAACGGTGTGGTGTTTCTTTTACCCCTGTCCATACGTATTTGTGGGGTCTGGTGTCTGGTCCCCTCACTGGGTGGAGGGTGGTGGGTTCAGCTTAGGGCTGGACAGGAGACAGGGACAGGGTGGAGGCCCAGGCAGGCACACCTTCAGTGTAAACCCTGGGTTGAGGGACAGACAGGGTTTTCCCTAGTCTGAGGGACACTGCAGGGGTCCCGGGGTTTTAGCCTAAAGTAACCTAGGCATACCATGACAATGCGGTTCTGCTGCGGTCTGGCTGCTCTGCTGCGGTTTGATTGGTTTGCTGCGGCCTGGCGGGTCTGCAATCCTTCCTGAACTGATCTGCAAGTATAAAAACACGTGTTAAGCTACTATGCAAAGGATAACACAAGCTTTCAGGCATTTATACTTACTGGGAAAACTGAAGTTTTTCCTATGCAGTTCTGCTGCGGTCTGGCTGCTCTGCTGCGGTTTGGTTGGTTTGCTGCGGTATGGTGGGTGTGCAGTAATTCCTGAACTGAGCTGCAAGTATTAATATAATTTTAATAACAAAAAAAATCTTCATTGGTATTTAATGTGTATAATTCCCTGAAACTCTCACTAACAGTATACCCACATTTTTAAGTGTTTGCATGTCTATAAATTCCATGACAATCTCTCACAGAGTTACTGTGATTGGATGTGTGTAATTCCCTGAAACTCTCACTGAGAATATACCCAAGTGTTTGCATGTGTGTAAATAACCTGACAATCTCTCACTGAGAGAGTAACCACACTGTGATTAAATGTGTGTAATTCCCTGAAACTCTCACTGAGAGTATACCCAAGTGTTGGTGTGTAAATTCCCTTAAAATCTCTCACTTGAGAGTATAACCACACTTGTATACCAAACACCAACACTTAATTTTACCTTGTTTGCACATATAAGAATACTTAATTTTACCTGGCTTTAAAATAGTACTGCGGACAATTTTTATAAACAGTTTTTATTATTTTTTTTTAATTTATTTATTTTTCTTCACAAGTAGGAGCTACTCTGCTCTTTATTTTAAATACCACAATAAATGAAAAATAAAAAAACAGAAAACATACTACAGTTACACCACATACAGTACCACATTTACACCACATACAATACACATAACACAATCACAGCACAATTGCAAATATGCAAATAAAATTACAGTACTATGAAAATAAAATGCAGTACACATGCAGCAGAAAAACAATTAAAGTATGAAAAAAAAGCATGATAAAAATAAACACAAACAGACATGCAACACTGGGAGGCCACGAACATGCATGCAGGAATGCAGACCACACACACACAGGCAGGCCACACACACAAACACGCAGGCCACACACACAAACACGCAGGCCACACACACAGGCAGGCAAGCCACAAACACACACAGACATGCCCCACACAAATAGATTTTATACTCACACAAAGGCTTTGCTGGCAGGCTGTTGTTGCTGGCTGGCACTGGCAGGCCTCTCGATCCTGGCTTGGTGCTGGCCAGGTGCTGGCAGGCCTCTTGCTCCTGGCTTGTGGATGCAGGGGTCTTGATGCTGAGCAGTTTATAGCAGGCTCTGTCTCCAATGTTATCTTCTCTGTCTGGCTGGCTGGTGTCGGATATCTGGGCCCAATGATTAATTAGCCCACCTTTATATAATTTTTGGACTGTCTGGAAAAGTATCTTTTTTTCTGAGCATGCTCAGTGCAAAAAGGTGGATTCCGCCGGCGGATTCCGCTAAATTGCGGATCCTGGTGGATCCGCCATCTCACTCCATTTTGACGGCACCAAAAAATGTTGCAAAGTCCGTTCACCTCAGATAGAATCCACCAAAAGCTGCCAAAATCCACCACTAATGTATCTCAATGGAAAAAAACGGCGGATCCGCCACAAGAAAAGCGGATCCGCCATTTTCAAATTTTGGCGGATTTTGACTGATGGTGAAAAACTGATGTGTGAAACAGGCCTAATAGTGAGATCACAGGTGTCGATGCAAGCACCATGTGACGCACATGACACAAGCCTGGATTGGTGGCCAGAAAAAAGGTGAACAATCCTCAACTTAAATATTGTCATAAGAAGTGTCGGTTCAAGTTTGCAAGCAAATATGAAAAGTGGACATTTAAAGATTTGAGAAGGGTGATTTGGAGTGATGATGACATTGGTCAATAGACTAGGCTCTGATGGGTACAAATGGGTCTGAAAGAAACAAGGGAAAATGGGGCTAACGGATCGAGAAATTGAAGGAAATGTCAAGTTCGCTGGAGGAAGCCTGATAATTTGGAGTTGTTTCACAGCCAAAGGTATTGGATACTTGACCAGGATTGATAATGGTCTCAATGCTGAGCTATATGTCAGTATCCTACAAGATGAGTTACTTCGTACACTCAAGTACTATGCGTATGAAAAGGATGACATATTGTTCCAACAGGACAACGCGAAGCATACGTCGAGATTGGCGAAGAAATGGTTCAATGACAATGAAGTAGAGGTGCTGGTTTGGCCCACACAGTCCTCAGACCTCAATCCAATCAAACCCTGTCAGTAGAATTGAAGAAAAAACATTATACATACCCAACTCAGTCGACCGGTATCTACCAACTTTGGGAACGTGTAGAAAAGACCTGAGATCAGATTTCCTTCGACACATTTTTGAATCTGATCGAGAGCATGCCCAAAATGGTTCAGACAATGTTGGAAGCCAAAAGTGGATTTACAAAATAATAACAATTAAAATTTAGATCTTTAGGAGCAAAACAGTAGCAATGCAATAACATGACAACTATCTGCATGACTAATCATATGTTAAATAGTTGCAAGTCAAATTTAAGTATGAAATATCCAAGATGATTTTCTTTAAAATGATGGCAGTCTCAAGTTCAAAGTTAAAGTGGATAATGAGATATGGAGCCTGAAATTCAAAAGTTCAAAACATTGTTACCCTCTTGCTCTTCACTGTAGCACTGTGGATTTACAATTGCTCTTTTTGGCCTTCAACCTAATTAATTATTGTCTTTTCCATTAGATCTATGACATCTAGTGTTGAGCGATACTTTCCGATATTGAGAAATATCAGATCGGATTGGATCGATACCCAAAAAGTATCGGGTATCGACGATTCCGTTACCGGAAACCCCATGCAAGTCAATGGGGCAGAAATATCGGAATTAAAAAAACCCCTTTCTTTACTTGCACATCCTGTTCGGGAGGGGGGAAGAGTGTGGGTGGTGCGTGGGCGGACACTGTGCGTGTCTGTGTGTGCGGGCAGGGTCTGTATGGGCCTGTCGGGGGTCTGTGCGGGCCTGCCGGGGGCTGTGCAGGCTGCCGGGGGTCTGTGCGGGCTGCCAGGGGTCTGTGCAGGCCTGCCGGGGGTTGTGTGTGTGTGTGCAGGCATCGTCCGATGGGACTACAAGTCCCATTGGGCTATGCCTGCTACAATGACAGTGATTGACACATTAGCCAATGATGGGACAGTAGTAGTCCCATCATCCGGCTAATGTGTTGAATGTAAAAAAAAACAAAAAAAAAACCCATACATACTACATACATACTGCATACTGCATACATACTACATATATACTACATTCATACAACATACATACATACTTACTACATATATACTACATTCATACAACATACATACATACTACATACATACTACATATATACTACATTCAAACAACATACATACAACATACATACATACTACATACATACTACATATATACTACATTCATACAACATACATACATACTACATACATACTACATTTATACTACATTCATGCAACATACATACATACTACATACATACTACATATATACTACATTCATACAACATACAGACATACATACTACATATATACTACGTTCATACAACATACATACATACTACATACTACATACATACTACATATACAGTGGGGCAAAAAAGTATTTAGTCAGTCAGCAATAGTGCAAGTTCCACCACTTAAAAAGATGAGAGGCGTCTGTAATTTACATCATAGGTAGACCTCAACTATGGGAGACAAACTGAGAAAAAAAAATCCAGAAAATCACATTGTCTGGTTTTTTTTCGTTTTATTTGCATATTATGGTGGAAAATAAGTATTTGGTCAGAAACAAGCAATCAAGATTTCTGGCTCTCACAGACCTGTAACTTCTTCTTTAAGAGTCTCCTCTTTCCTCCACTCATTACCTGTAGTAATGGCACCTGTTTAAACTTGTTATCAGTATAAAAAGACACCTGTGCACACTCTCAAACAGTCTGACTCCAAACTCCACTATGGTGAAGACCAAAGAGCTGTCAAAGGACACCAGAAACAAAATTGTAGCCCTGCACCAGGCTGGGAAGACTGAATCTGCAATAGCCAACCAGCTTGGAGTGAAGAAATCAACTGTGGGAGCAATAATTAGAAAATGGAAGACATACAAGACCACTGATAATCTCCCTCGATCTGGTGCTCCACGCACAATCCCACCCCGTGGGGTCAGAATGATCACAAGAACGGTGAGCAAAAATCCCAGAACCACGCGGGGGGACCTAGTGAATGAATTGCAGAGAGCTGGGACCAATGTAACAAGGCCTACCATAAGTAACACACTACGCCACCATGGACTCAGATCCTGCAGTGCCAGACGTGTCCCACTGCTTAAGCCTGTACATGTCCGGGCCCGTCTGAAGTTTGCTAGAGAGCATTTGGATGATCCAGAGGAGTTTTGGGAGAATGTCCTATGGTCTGATGAAACCAAACTGGAACTGTTTGGTAGAAACACAACTTGTCGTGTTTGGAGGAAAAAGAATACTGAGTTGCATCCATCAAACACCATACCTACTGTAAAGCATGGTGGTGGAAACATCATGCTTTGGGGCTGTTTCTCTGCAAAGGGGCCAGGACGACTGATCCGGGTACATGAAAGAATGAATGGGGCCATGTATCGTGAGATTTTGAGTGCAAACCTCTTTCCATCAGCAAGGGCATTGATGATGAAACGTGGCTGGGTCTTTCAACATGACAATGATCCAAAGCACACCGCCAGGGCAATGAAGGAGTGGCTTCGTAAGAAGCATTTCAAGGTCCTGGAGTGGCCTAGCCAGTCTCCAGATCTCAACCCTATAGAAAACCTTTGGAGGGAGTTGAAAGTCCGTGTTGCCAAGCGAAAAGCCAAAAACATCACTGCTCTAGAGGAGATCTGCATGGAGGAATGGGCCAACATACCAACAACAGTGTGTGGCAACCTTGTGAAGACTTACAGAAAACGTTTGACCTCTGTCATTGCCAACAAAGGATATATCACAAAGTATTGAGATGAAATTTTGTTTCTGACCAAATACTTATTTTCCACCATAATATGCAAATGAAAGGAAAAAAAACAGACAATGTGATTTTCTGGATTTTTTTTTCTCAGTTTGTCTCCCATAGTTGAGGTCTACCTATGATGTAAATTACAGACGCCTCTCATCTTTTTAAGTGGTGGAACTTGCACTATTGCTGACTGACTAAATACTTTTTTGCCCCACTGTATACTACATTCATACAACATACATACATACATACATAGTACATACTACATACATACAACATACATAAAACATGCTACAGACATACTACATACTACATACTACATACAATACATTCATACAATACATACATATAGACATACAGTACATACTCACCATCACTTGTCACTTTGATCCCCGAAGCCAGTGTCATCTTTAAAAAATATTAAAATAACAAACAACCGATATACTCCCTGATGCGCAGAAATCCATGAGTGTCCCACGACGATCTCCAGTGGAGAACAGCAGCATCAGCTGATGCCACCGCTCTCTAGGGGCCCCAGGAATACAATGACGGGAGGTAGGTATCCTTCCACACTGTATTCCTCCGCCACGGTAAAAAATAGTCCCTAGTCTCACTTTATGGCAAAAGCTGCGTGGGAACTTTCTCACACAGCAATGCCAAAAGTGAGACTAGGGACTATTTTTTTACAGTGGCGGAGGAATACAGTGTGGAAGGATACCTACCTCCCATCATTGTGCTCTTCGGGCCCCTAGAGAGTGGTCGCATCAACTGATGCTGCTGTTCTCCATGGGAGATCGTCGTGGGACATTCGTGGATTTCTGCGGATCAGGGAGTATATCGGTTGTTTGTTATTTTAATATTTTTTACAGATGACACTGACTTCGGGGATCAAAGTGACAAGTGATGGTGAGTATGTACTCTATGTTATATGTACTGTATGTCTATATGTACGTATTGTATGAATGTATTGTATGTATGTAGTATGTATGTAGTATGTATGTTGTATGTATGTTGTATGTATGTAGCATGTTGTATGTATGTAGTAAATATGTAGTATGTATGTATGCTGTATGAATGTAGTATATATGTAATATGTATGTGGTATGTAGTATGTACAGTATGTATGTTGTATGAATGTAGTATATATGTAGTATGTATGTAGAATATATGTAGTATGTATGTAGCATGTATGTATGTTGTATAAATGTAGTATATATGTAGTATGTATGTAGTATGTAGTATGTATGTATGTTGTATGAATGTAGTATATACAGTATGTAGTATGTATGTACTATGTAGTATGCATGTATGTTGTATGAATGTAGTATATATGTAGTATGTAAGTAGTATGTATGTATGTTGTATGAATGTAGTATATATGTAGTATGTGTGTAGTATGTATGTTGTATGAATGTTGTATATATGTAGTATGTATGTAGTATGCATGGGTTTTTTTGTTTTTTTTTTTTACATTCAACACATTAGCCGGATGATGGGACTACTACTGTCCCATCATTGGCTAATGTGTCAATCACTGTCATTGTAGCAGGCATAGCCCGATGGGACTTGTAGTCCCATCGGACGATGCCTGCACACACACACAACCCCCGGCAGGCCCGCACAGACCCCCGGCAGCCCACACAGACCCCCGGCAGGCCCGCACAGACCCCTGGCAGCCCGCACAGACCCCCGGCAGGCCCGCACAGACCCCCGGCAGGCCCGTACAGATACCCGGCAGCCCACACAGACCCCCGGCAGGCCCGCACAGACCCCCGGCAGGCCCGCACAGACCGCGCATCATGATAGGCACAGACCGCGCATCATGATGACATCATTTCAGCAGCCAATCACAGCCACAACACTGGCTCATTGCATTAAGGGAACTTCCGATTCCGGTATCCGATATTGTAAAAATATCGGTACTCGTATCGGAATTCCGATACAACGAATATCGGCCGATACCCGATATTTGCAGTATCGGAATGCTCAACACTAATGACATCAGGTGATTAAAAACAGGCTAGCTCAATCCTTCTAAGCTCTGTGTAGAAATAGGAAGTCTCTTTTTCCTACATGTGTCATCATTAGAACTACAATTCTGCATGACTGCAAAGTTCGTGGCAGCCCAGCTCCACCCCCTCTTCAACTCCTGACCCAGTTGCACTGCTTCTCCCCCTGCCAAAGCACCAACTCATAGGATTTCACTGTAAAGAGCAGGAAAAATACAAATTCCTAAAACCAATTTTTCCTATTAAATCTTCATATTATATGCTAAACCTTATCCTCCATGATGGCAAAAACTGATGAAGTTCTGGCGCTACAACGCCCTTAATCATAGTGTATGCTGTTTTTCCCCTCTGTTAGTGGTGACATGTTGTGAGTTGGAGGTGTGCAATGGGATCTGGCACATATTTCCGGTGGCATAGGGAAGCATCGCGCAGGGAGGGGGCTCCCTGCGTGCTTCCCTGAGACCCTCAGAACAACACAATGTGATCCCAGATGGCCGCGGGGTCCTGCAGGGAGCAGGCACCGGCAAGGCTCCTGCACTGCCTGTCAGATCGCTGATCTGACACAGTGCTCTGCATAGTGTCAGATCAGCGATCTGATCTAATACAGTGATAACTCACCCTGGGACATAGTAAAACATTGAAAAAATAAATAAATAAATATTCCACAATAAATACATTTCTTTATGTAAAAAAAAATAATAAATAAAAGTACACATATTTAGTATCACCACGTCCGTAATGACCCACCCTATAAAACTGTCCCACTAGTTAACCCCTTTAGTGAACCCCTTAAGAAAAGGCAAAAAAATGCTTTATCATCATATCACTGAACAAAAAGTGGAATAACACGCAATCAAAAAGACTGATATAAATAAACGTGGTACTGCTGAAAACATCATCTTGTCCCGCAAAAAAATGAGCCACCCTACAGTGTCATCAGCAAAAAATAAAAAAGTTATAGCTTGCAGAATAAAGCGATGCAAAAATAATTATTTTTTAAATAAAATTGTTTTTATTGCATATAAGCGCCAAAACATAAAAAATTATATAAATGAGGTATTGCTGTAATCGTACTGACCCAAAGAATAAAACCGCTTTATCAATTTTACCACATGCGGAACAGTGTAAATGCAACCCCCAAAAGAAATTCATGAATTGCTGGTTTTTGTTCATTCTGCCTCACAAAAATCGTAATAAAAAGCGATCAAAAAATGTCATGTGCCCGAAATTGGTACCAATAAAAGCGTCAACCCTTCCCGTGAAAAATAAGACCTCACATGGCTCTGTGGGCCAAAATATGGAAAAATTATAGCTCTCAAAATGTGGTGATGCTAAAACTAATTTTTTGCAATAAAAAGTGTCTTTTAGCGTGTGACAGCTGCCAAAAACCCGCTGTAAAAACCCGCTATAAATAGTAAATCAAACCCCCCGTTATCACCCCCTTAGATAGGGAAAAATAATAAAATAAAAAAGTCTTTATTTCCATTTTCCCATTAGGGTGAGGGTTAGGGTTAGAGCTAGGGTTAGGGCTAGGGTCAGGGTTGGAGTTAGAATTGGGGGGTTTCCACTGTTTAGGCGCATCAGGTGCTCTCCAAACATGACAGGGCGTCTGATATCTGGACTCCATCTGGCCGCTGTTCAGCAGTGTCCTTCTTTTCAGAAGTTCACAAAACTGTGGCCGACAGCCCTTTTATGGAATCCTCAAAAGAAGGACACGGCCAGATTACAGGTCAGACAGTGTTCACAGTGCCTCCGTCTGCCTCATTACAGAGAATCTTCCGCCGGTGGTTCTGTCTGAATCATGTATTTCAGAAGCTTACAAAGAAACCCTGGTGTAAACACTCAGCGCAGAGCACAGGATAAATGTGCACCAAGCCTCACTGCGATCTTTGGGAGGCAGAATGGACAAATCAACAGCATGTGAAGAATTGGTTTGATTAATTTTTTTACGCCGTTCCTCGCGTGATATAAGTGATTAGACGTCTTTATTCTTTGGGTCAGTGCGATTACAGCGATACCAGATTTATATCGTGTTTTTACGCTTGGTTGCTATGACACTCTAAAAGACGCTTTTTATTGCAAAAAAACTAGTTTTTGCATCACCATATTTTGAGAGTTATAATTTTTTCATATTTCGGCTGACAGTCATGTTATGGCTTGGTTTTTGCGGGACAAGCTGACGTTTTTAATGATACCATTTTTGGGCACATGATATTTTTTGATCGCTTTCTATTCTGATTTTTGGGAGACAGAATTAACAAAAACCTGTAATTAAGAAATTACTCTTTGTTTTTTTATACCTTTCCACATGTGGTAAAATTCATAAGACCGCTTTATTCTTCAGGTAAGTACAATAACATAATATATCTTTTTTTATGTTTTGGCGCTTTTACACAATAAAAACTATTTTATAGAAAAAAATATTTTTGCATCGCTTTATTGTGAGAGCTATAGCTTTTTTATTTTTCTGCTGATGGAGCTGTATGGCAGCTTGATTTTTGAGGGACGAGAGGATGTTTTCTGCGGTACAATTTTTATTTACATCCTTCTTTTTTATCGTGTTTTATTGCACTTTTTGTTTCGGCGGTATGATGATAAAGCATTGTTTTTGCCTAGTTTTTTTTAATTTTTTTATGGTGTTCACTGAAGGGGTTAACTAGTGGGACAGTTTTATAGAGCAGGTCGTTATGGAAGTGGAGATACCAAATATGTGTACTTTTATTTTTTTTGACCATCAGGACAACATAATCGCATAGCGTTGTCCTGATCGAAGCTTGCAGGGATCCCCCTCTCTGCGCAATGCTCCTCTATGTCGCTGTCAGTACTTACAACAGCATTAGAGGGGTTAAATGCCTGGGCATGGGCGTTGAAGCGGGGTGTCGATCGCCTCGCCGTACTAGTACTGCTGTTTGCGAGAATGCATCTCCCGCAGAGCAGTACTAGTATGGCACATGTTGGGAAGGGGTTAATGTCCTGACGGAGGGAAGGAGGTTGTCACTCAGAATTTTTCGGTACATGGCTCCATCCGTTCTCCCATTGATGCGGTGAAGTAGTCCTGTGACCTTAGTGAAGAAACACCCCCAAAACATAATGTTTCCACTTCCATGCTTGACAGTGGGGATGGTGTTCCAATCACTCATAGAATCATCCAGGTGTTCATTGGCAAACTTCAGACAGGCCTGCACATATGCCTTCTTGAGCAGGGGGACCTTGTGGGCACTGCAGGATTTTAAGCCTTTACGGCGTAATGTGTTACCAATGATTTTCTTGGTGACTGTGGTCCCAGCTGCCTTGAGATCATTAACAAGTTTCCCCCGTGTAGTTTAAGGCCAATCTCTCATCTTCCTCATGATCAAGGATACCCCACGCTGTGAGATTTTGCATGGTGCCCCAGATCGATGTCGATTGACAGTTATTTTGTATTTCTTCCATTTTCTTACTATTGCGCCAACAGTTGTGTCCTTCTCACCCAGCATCTTAATAATAGTTTTGCAGCCCATTCCTGCTTTTTGCAGGTTTATGATCTTGTCCCTGACATCCTTAGAAAGGTCTTTGGTCTTGCTCATGTTGTAGAGGTTAGAGTATGACTGATTAATTGAGTCTGTGGACAGGAGTCTTTTATAAAGGTGACGATGTAAGACAGCTGTCTTTATGCAGGTAATGAGTTGATTAGGAGCGTCTAAGTGGTCTGTAGGAGCCAGAACTCTTAATGGTTGGTAGGGGATCAAATACTTATTTCTCACTGCAAAACGCAACTAAATTTATATAATTTATAAAATGTGATTTTCTGGATTTTAGTTTTGATATTCTAACTCTCAATGTTAAAATTAATCTACCCTTAAAATTATAGACTGTTCTTGTCTTTGTCAGTGGACAAACTTACAAAACCAGCAAGGGATCAAATACTTAATTCCTTCACTGTATATACTTACTCTATACAATGTTTGGGTTTAATGATCCTCTAAGGTAAGGCCTATCATTAAATTTTCAATTTGAAGCAATTCTAGCAACTTTTGATTGACGGACAGGGAAGGAATGGTAATTTACATATAAGACAGATAATATTTTCATTGAGGATAATAAATTGTTTTGTGACCCAAAGAATTTCTGTAGTGAAACCGTGAGCATTAAAGGGAATCTGTCACCCCATTTTCGGCCTATAATCTGCGGTCACCTCCATCAGGAAGAAAAACAAGTTAGATTATACTCACCGGGGGGCGGGGTTGGGTGCTGTGGGTGTCACGGTCCGGCGCCTCCCATCTTCTAGAGATGACGTCCTCCTCCTTACTTCTGCCACGGCTCCTGCGTAGGCGTTCTTTATCTGCCCTGTTGAGGGCAGAGTAAAGTACTGCAGTACGCAGGCGCCCTGAAAGGTCAGAGAGGTTTCTGTGCACTGCAGTACTTTACTCTGCCCTTAACAGGGCAGATAAAGTACACCTACGCAGGAGCCGCAGCAGAAGTAAGAAGGAGGACGACATCGTATGAAGATGGGAGGCACCGGACCGGACCACGACACCCATCGAAATAGACCGGATACCCGGGTGAGTATAATCTAACTCGTTTTTCTTATCTTTCAGGTTACATCGGGGGGCTTATCTACAGCATTACAGACTACTGTAGATAAGCCCCTGATGGCGGTGACCGCAGCTTATAGGCCAAAAATGGGGTGACAGATTCCCTTTAAGATTTATGGCGGCATTACCTATAGTATATCTGATAGAACTTTCACTGGCAAAGTTATACAAATAACTCTCCAGAGTCACGGAGTCCATCACTTCGCATCAGAGATAAGGAGATAAAAGGCTACTACACCAATATATGTAGACTGAAGAATGGCAAGAATGCTTGCGCTATTACTTAGCCTATCTAAAATTTTTCTTACTATCAGACTTGGGTTGTAAAATGTCTATTCTAAAGTACACTTGATAGTTTGAGAGTTTAACTAAAGGGAACCTGTCGGCATGTTTTTTTAATATGGAAGCAGTGGTGTGCCTTTTTTGTTAAGATTATGAGGTGAAATTCAATAAATAATGAAGGACCCTTTGCCAAAATAACAGGCCCAAATTATCATTTGTGGTTTTTTAATTCGCTTATATTTTTTGTATTGTGTTATTTCTTGCCAGCTTCTATCACCAGTTTCTTCAAACTAACACACGTGGTTCTTGAATTTTGCACAAACTAAAAAATGCTCTTTTTTTTGTCTTTTACCTATTTAGAGCAAAATGTCATACGAACCATTAAAATGTCACATGCAACTCCCTAACATTTGCACAAAAATTCTGGGGCACAATTCATTATTATTTGCACCTATTTTTTGTCTGTTTTGGGGGTTTTAAGACTGTTTTCGATTTGTGCAAATTCTACTTTTACATTGCTCTTTCTTTAACCCCTTCACCCCCGAGTCTCCTTTCCCCTTCTTGACCAGACAAAATTTTACAATTCTGATCATTGTCACTTTATGGGGTAATAACTCTGAAATGATTGAACATATCCCAGTGATTCTGAGAAATTTTTTGAAGAACACAATTTAGACCGATATTTTTTGTAATTATTTGTGAAAATATCAGAATTTTTGGCAAAAAATTTGAAAATGTTGCAATTTTCAAACTTTTAATTTCTATGACCTTAATTCAGAGAGTTATATCATACAAAATAGTTAATAAATAACATTTACCACAGGTCTACTTTACATCAGTATCATTTTTGAAACACAATGTTTTTTTTTTGTTAGGAAGTTAGAAGGGTTAAAAGTTGATCAGCAATTTCTCAATTTTCCAACAAAATTTAGAAAATATATTTTTTTAGGGACCACATCACATTTGAAGTGACTTTAATGGGTCTATATGACATTTTAAAAACTGCACCACGCAAAGTGCTCAAAACCAAATACAATTAATTTATTAACCCTTCAGATGTTTCACAGGAATTAAAGCCATGTGGAAGGAAAAAATGAAAATTTTACTTTTTCCCACAAAAATGTTAATTTAGTCCCAAATTCAGCATTTTTACAAGGGTAGTAGGAGAGAATGGACCATATAATTTGTTGTGCAATTTTTCCTGAGTATGCCGATACTACATACATGATGCAAAACTACTGTTTGGGGGCATGGCAGGGCTCAGGAAGCAAGGAGAATCATTTGATTTTTGTAATGCAAAATTGTCTGGAATCGATAGCGGATGCCATTTTGTGCTTGAAGAGCCCCTGATGTGCCTAAACAGCTGAAACCCCCGAAAAGTGACCCCCATTTTGAAAACTACACCCCTCAGGGAACTTATCTACAGGTATAATGTTCATCTTGAACACAGAGGTGCGTCACAGAATTTTATAACGTTAAGCCGTGAAAATTAAGTAATATTTTTTTCCCACAAAAATGTTGCTTTAGTCTCAAATTTTTCATTTTCACAAGGCTAACACGATAAAAATGGATTGTACAGTTTGTTGCCTGTTTGGGCACACAGCAGTGCTTGGAAGGGAAGGAGCACCAACTGAATTCTGGAGCTCAATTTTGGCTGGAATAGACTGCGGATGCCATGTCACATTTGAATAGCCCCTAACATGCCAAAAAAGTAGAAACCTCCACAAGTGTTTTGGAGACTACACCTCTCAGGGAATTCATCTAAAGACCCAGGCTCACATAGTGAGATTGTTAGCGAGATTGCTGAAACGTCACAGATTTTGTGACCCAACAGCGACCTTGCTAGCATAGAATAGTTTTGCAGACTCCATATATAGGGCTCTTAAATGCCAGAAAAGCAGAATCCTCCCTCAAGTGACCCCATTTTGGAAGTTACACCCCTCAAGTAAGTGATGATTTTAACTCCAGGGATGTTTTCCAGAAAAAAAATTATTTTATTTATTTTAACATGAATATATCTATTTATTAACATTTTTTTTTCATTTTGTTTTAGTTTATTTAGAATCGTAGAGTTGGAAGGGACCTCCTGGGCCATCTGGTCCAACCCCCTGCTCAAAAGCAGGATTCGCTAAATCTTCCCAGACAGATGTCTGTCCAGCCTCTGTTTGAAGACTTCTATTGAAGGAGAACTCACCACCTCTCATGGCAGCCTGTTCCACTCATTAATCATGCTAACTGTCAAAAATTTGTTTCTAATATCTAATCTGTGTCTCCTCCCATTCAGTTTCATCCCATTGCTTCTAGTCTTGCCTTGTGCAAATGAGAATAAAGATTATCCTTCTACAATGTGACTGCCCTTGAGATATTTGTAGACAGCTATTAAGTCTCCTCTCAGTCTTCTCTTCTGCAAGCTAAACATTCCCAAATCCTGCAACCTTTCCTCATAAGACAGGGTTTGCAGACCGGTCACCATTCTGGTTGCTCTTTTCTGAACTTGCTCCAGTTTGTTGATGTCTTTTTTAAAATGTGGCGCCCAAAACTGGGCACAGTATTCCAGATGAGGTCTGACCAAAGAGGAGTAGAGGGCAATGATGACTTCACGTGATCTAGACTGTATGCTTCTGTTAATACATCCTAGAATTGCATTTGCCTTTTCTGCTGCTGAATCACACTGACTCATATTCAATCTGTGATCTATTAGTATACCCAAGTTTTTTTCACATGTGCTGTTGCTTAGCCCTATTCCTCCCATTCTGTATATGCTTTTTTCATTTTTATTGCCCAGGTGTTGTACTTTGCATTTTTCCCTGTTGAAAACCATTCTGTTAGTTGCTGCCCACTGCTCCAGTTTATTTATATCTTTTTAAATTCTCTCTCTCGTCTCTAGTATTAGCTATCCCTCCTAGTTTTGTGTCATCAGCAAATTTAATCAGTTTACCCTCAATTCCTTCATCTAAATTGTTGATAAAGATGTTGAACAATACAGGGCCCAGGACAGAGCCCTGTGGTACCCCACTTGAGACATTCTTCCAACTGGATGTGCAGCCATTTGCGACCACTCTTTGATTATATATTTTTTTATATTTTTACAATTTTGCTGCACTGACAGAAGCCTCTTAGACCATGCTCTCAGCTCAGTTTTATTACTTTATTTTGATAACTGGCTACATGGTTGTGGCAGAGTAACTTTGGCTTTTGGTCTGTTGAATGTTAAACGTTTAGCTCGTCGGTTACCTGGATCTATTCTATATATAACAATCAGTATTTTAGTAATTTCATCTATATAACATTAATAATTGATATTTTTCCATTATATTAAATTAATAATTAATATGAAAGGGGAAATAAAGCAGTGACAGACCTTGAAGTATTCTGAAATCCAATAAGTGTGCACATGACTGTATTACTCACCGTTCGATTTTCCGATGTGGTGTCTCCTGCCAAAAAAAAGAACAGTCCTACTAAAGATCAGCACAAGTTCCGTAATTCTCCAGTAATAGCGTTGAGGCGCGATATCATACTCTGTATAAATTCTATCAGAATTTAGAGATAATCGTTGTCTCCTTCATTTTATTTTGCTACATTGGCATGGCTCTAGGAAAAAGGCTTAAGTCACCAAACCGTTATGAGACTGCCCGATAACCAACTCTTCTGTAATGGGCTTAAAAACTTGCTATTATTAATTAATACTTCAGAAAATCATCAGCAGAAAAAAGGTGAAGATAATGAAAATCTTGACACCTTCAGGACTATATTGTGGGTACAGAAAGTATTCAAGCCCCTTTACATTTTTTACTCTTTGTTTCATTGCAGCTTTTTGGTAAATTCAAGAAAGTTCATTTTTTTCTCATTAATGTACACTCTGCACCCCATCTTGACTAAAAAAAAAAATAGAAATGTACAAATTTGTGCAAATTTATTAAAAAAGAAAAACTGAAATATCACATGGTGATAAGTATTCAGACCCTTTGCTCTATATTGAGTAGAAGCACCTTTTTGAGCTAGTACAGCCAAGTGTTTTCTTGGGAGTGATGCAATAAGTTTTTCACACCTGGATTTGGGGATCCTCTGCCATTCTTCCTTGCAGATCCTCTCCAGTTCCGTCAGGTTGGAGGGTGAACGTTGGTGGACAGCCATTTTCAGGTCTCTCCAGAGATGCTCAATTGGGTTTAGGTCAGGGCTCTGGCTGGGCCAGTCAAGAATGGTCACAGAGTTGTTCTGAAGCCACTCCTTTGTTATTTTAGCTGTGTGCTTAGGGTCATTGTCTTGTTGGAAGGTGAACCTTTGGCCAAGTCTGAGGTATATATCCTATCACTAACAATGTTGAGCCCTTAGATCACTCAGGGAATTCTGTCTCCTGCTGCAGTAATATTTTTTGAGAGGTCGAATGCTCCTGTAAATGGGTAAGGGATTGGCTAAATTACACAAAACAAAGAGTCGCCATAAATGTTCTCTAAATGGGATATAGTCAGCAGTGGGGACCGCAGGGATCTGTACTCGGAGCAGTGGGGACCGCAGGGTTCTGTACTGGGAGCAGTGGGGACCGCAGGGATCTGTACTGGGAGCAGTGGGGACCACAGGGATCTGTACTAGGAGCAGTGGGGACCGCAGGGATCTGTACTGGGAGCAGTGGGGACCGCAGGGATCTGTACTGGGAGCAGTGGGGACCGCAGGGATCTGTACTAGGAGCAGTGGGGAACGCAGGGATCTGTATTGGGAGCAGTGGGGACCACAGGGTTCTGTACTGGGAGCAGTGGGGACCGCAGGGATCTGTACTGGGAGCAGTGGGGACCACAGGGATCTGTACTGGGAGCAGTGGGGACCACAGGGTTCTGTACTGGGAGCAGTGGGGACCGCAGGGATCTGTGCTAGGACCAATTCTTTTTATGGATGGGATTGAGAGTAAAGTGTCAGTCTTTGCTGATGACACTAAACTATGTAGAATACTAAAATCTGACCTTGACATTACAATATTGTAAAACGATCTGGATAAGACGTCTGAATGATCAAACACTTGGCAAACGAGGATTAATATAGATAAATGTAGAGTAATGCACCTAGGACGGAGTAATCCTATTGCTGCATACTCATTAAATAGGAGTATACTTACAACTACAGATCAAGAGAAGAACTTTGGTATTCTGAATACAAGTAAGCTGAGCAGCAATACTCAATGTCAAGCAGCAGCCGCAAAAACACACAAGATTTTAGGATGTATAAAAATAGAGATAAAATCCCGCAATCACAACTTATTATTACCCCTTTATAAATCACTTGTGAGGCCACATCTAGAATATGGGATCCAGTTTTGGGCTCCACATTTTAAAAAAGATATTCAGAAATTAGTCAGTTCAAAGGCGGGCAACTAGTTTATTACAAGGAATGGTGGAAGAAAGGCGATCCCACAGCCAAACAGGAAAGGGTTCTTTATAGTTAGAGCAGTCAGAAAGTGGAACACCAACCACAAGAGGTAGTAATGGCAGACACTATAACAGTGGATCGCCCTCACCCAGGGCAGCGGGGTACTCGGAGCCGGGCCCGGTTTATTTCCATGGGAGTTGCCACGGTAGCTGTGACCCGGTCCGTGGCCCTGGGGCGTCCATTGTAAAAGGGGAAATGAGTGATGGGATAAAGTTTATGAGTGAATGATTCGTGATGTCACCTGTGGTGTCCGGCAAGGGAGGTGTTAAGCCGACGCTGCAGACAGATCCTCTGGGACAGATGGTAGGGTGCAGCAATGATGTTGTGGCCCTCCACAGGGAGGGCTGTAGTCCCAGGGCAGTGTAGATGGATAGGTAATGGGGAGACGTGGCTAGTGTAGTGTTGGGCACAGAGATGTAGCAGTGCCGAGCGGGCTGGCGCAGGAGTAAGTGGAGGACACCAGGGCATGTAGTTCCAAAGCTTTACTCACAGTCTGTAGTGCCCGCTTCCGTGCCGTGTACTCCAGGTCAGGGACTCAGTCAACCTCCAGGCCAGATGAAGTACTCCTTTCCAACACTCCGCCAACATGTGCCTTTTCTGAACGTCTCCCCACTAGCGCCTATGATGAAGTCCTCTCAGTACTGAGTTACACTGGAGCTCCTCCTTTCTGATGTTAACTCTACTTGTACGGCAGACAGCTGTAGCCTGCTTCGGGGACTCCTTACTCCTAAGTCCCGGCTCACTATCATTGCTGTTGTGCCCCCAAGTCTTGTGTGGGAATAAAGCATTTACAGCTTCCTATTCCTCTGGTGTCTGTTGCAGGACCATTAGTATCCAAACAACCTCGGGGACCGGACCCCGGCCTTGCACTTAGAACTTGGAAGGGGTTCTCCTCTAACCCGGATTCCACAGTCCTCTTCTACTCCTTACGTTCCGTACTAATCCTTCTTACTTATGGAGAATCAGGCTTTCTTAAATGTCTCTTTCCTGTGCCAGCAGACCCAGGTCACTGAGTCCTGCTGCAGCACTTCCATCAACCCATCCCTCTCCCAGGGATCTCTCAACTCAACTCCCTAATCCTATCTTCTTTCCTCTCTCTTCAGTGCAGTCTAAGCTCCACCCACCTCCCAGCACGTTTCATGTTCGAAGTAGGGAGCTAACAATGTGCTTTGCTAAACTCCTAGCAGGGAGCCACCAAAGGTGCTTTGCTACACTACTTTGTGGTGTGGGGTGCAGGTGTTGGAGTGTGGTTAGGAGCCTCCACCTTACCTGGATGGTGGGACACCACACCTCAGGAGGAGGTGCAGTACCTCTGTGGCGACTGAACCCTCAGGGGCGCCACAACAGCTTTTAAAAAAGGGCTGGTTGATTTCCTCAGTACACATAACATTTCGAGTTATACTTAATTTAGTGATGAAAAATGTATAATTGATGCAGAGAGACTAAACTTGATGGACCGAGGTCTTTTTTCAACCTATGTAACTATGTAACATATGTTGTGGGGTCTCTCAGGATCCAATTCTCCACCGATCTGCTACATATGTTAGATATTATCTGTCATTAAAGTAAATAAATACATTAATAGCTATTAAATTAATAAAATGCATTCATTTTGGGCTAAAAATATCTTTTGCAATTAGGTTTCATTAACAATTTTACCCCGTTTGGCTTTCACAGAATTTTTTTTTTTTTATAAGTCACGTTTCTTTTTTAGTCTTGTATTCACTTTTCTGCCCACATAGACATATGAGGGCTTGTTTTTTCTGGAACAAGTTGTACTTTTAAATGACACCATTCATTTTACCACATTGTGTACCTGAAAACGGAAAAAAAAAATCCAAGTGCGGTGAAATTGTGAAAAAAAAACACAATTCTGACATTGTTTTTTGGGAATTGTTTTTACAGTGTACATTTTGTGGGAAAAATGACTATGCAGTTTGATTCTCCTCATCAATACGATTACGGTGATACTAAACATGTCCAGTTTTTTTTTATTATTTTAGTGATGAGAAAAAAACCTGAAGTTCACAAATAAAAAAAATTTGGGGACTTGCGACGCCATTTGCCAAGACCCGCTGCATTTTTATTTTTCATCCGATAGAGTTGTATGATGGCTTATTTTTTGCGGGGCGAGATGATGTTCTTATTATTACCATTTTTGGATACATGTGACTTATTGATCGCTTGTTACAGCATTTTTTTTTAAATTGTGTGGACCAAAAAAATCGTATTATTGGCAATCTTGAATTTTTTCACTTTACGGAAAATCGGCCACCTGTGAGGTGACATGTAACATCAGGTACGAACTGGGGCTTTAATTCAGCCCTGGCATTTGAAAACACAGGCCCATGGTGTCCCCATCACCAAGCTCCAGATGGGATATATTTCTAATATTACCCTGGAGGGAGAAAAGCAAGATTTACTACAAGACCAATATTTCTAATGATACTCGTGGCCTGCTGGGGTAAGCGACGGAGTCAGCGACTTTGTGCCCTGTCACAACTCTTAACAGTATGGGTGTCTTGAGAACACTGATTCTGCTAACAATGTAGCAGACAAGGCAGCCCGCAACCAGACAGGCACTTCTAGCATTTGCCAAAATTGCCAAATGAACAGTCCGGCCCTGTGTAACATTGACCACGAGCTGTGCACTACAGGAATAAAAATCCCTCTGTTCTTGCGAATGGAGAGGATTTTTCATAAGAGGTGAATTGAAAAGTTCATGGTTTTACAAGCACTTTGCAATTTTATCCATTTAATAATATGAAAAAAAAACATTTTACATTTTTAAACAGCGGTTAGAATCACAATTTAGCTGTGCATAAGACCGTGTTCATATGAAGTAGTACATTAGTTAAATTGCATTTTTTTTGTTAGACTGACTGTAATCTGTCAGATATATTTTTTTCAAAGTAATTTAGCAATGTGACTTCATTTATTAGAATTTATTAAAAGGAACCTGTCAGCTATTATATGCAGCCCAAACTGTGTGCAGCCTGCACCAGTCACTGGTTGGTTTTCTTTTATCTTTCATTGTATACAGCTGGTTTCCATGGAGATTGGCCACTAGTGCCTGCCCAGACCCTGACCATGCAGTAGTTGCAATCTAGCAGGTTAACTCCTAACATCCCAGTTACCTCTCTCTTGCCCATTCATTTCTATTACAGCAGTTGTCTACTCACATGCCTACTCTCTATCTCAGTTCTTGACTGAGGTTCTGTTACAAATCTTGAAAAATCACCAGCATCTGCTGCTTCCAGATCAAGTCTCCAAATCATGGCTCTCAGTGTCTGGAGCTGTGTGCTTGTTCAAATGTCCTGCTATCTCCATATGTAAATCAGTGATAACAATGCACACTCTAAAACAATCCACTAGAGATGAGCAACTTTGCCTTTTTTCGGGTCGAGTCGGGTTTCATGAAACCCGACTTTCTCCAAAGTCGGGTCGAACGCAATCGGCCGATTATCGTGAAAAGTCGAAGGCCGACTGAAACACGAAACCCAATGCAAGTCAATGGGGAAGAAAAGTCGGCAGTGAGTGGAGGACAGGAAACACACCTACAGTGCCCATTTTAATGCCAAAAACATCAATTCTTATTACTTAAGCTTGTCAACCTTAATTTACTTTATAATAATAGTTAGGCATTGAAAACTGGGGGTTAGTTGGCTAAAGTTGTGGGGGGGTAGGGCTGGCTCCAGATTTTCGAGGGCCCAGGGCAAAAGAGTGTCACTGGGCTCCTTTAACACATGCCACAATTCATGATCCTCTGATACGGCAGAGAAATAGCGGTATAGTACAATGAAAAATACTTCACTTCTTACATTACATGACTGATATCCATTTTAAATTCTCCAATAGCTTCAAAAACAGACAGTATATTACTCCATACAGTATTAGGCCACCGCATAGTGCGCTATACAGAGTAATGAGGCCCATATATTTCTCCATAAAGAATCATTGGTCCCATATAATGTTCGATACAGTATATGATAAGCTCCACATAATGCTACAGTATATGTTGGTCCCCATGGATGAAGCTCCACTGTCTTATGGGCCCAAATAATGCTCCATATATAATGGGCCCCATTTCTAATGCTCCAGTGTATAATGGGCCCTGTAAATGCTGCTCCAGTGTCTGATGTCCACCTTTGGAATGCTCCAGTGTATGGTGGGCCTCATATATCATTCTCCAGAGTATAGTGCTCCCCAAAAATTGCTCCCAACCTTTAAAACAATTAAATAAGTCTCCTCGCTAGGCAATCCCTGTACTAGTCTGGACTCCTCGTCATCCCCATCTTCCATCTCTCTGCACTTGGACTGTTTAGGCAGAGGGCGTACAGACGTGATGTCATCGCGCTCTCTGACCAGAATGTCACTGTCAGGAAATGGGGAACACGTCACAGTGGTGGAGCAGGAAGAGGTAAGCATTTCAACTTTGCAAGTGCTGTGATCCTGAGCAAGCAGTTGGGGGCCCACTCGTTGGCGATAGCACTGGCACAGGGTCCCTCATAGTACGGCGGTGTGTCTGACAGCGGGTGGGGGTGTGGGTGGGGGTGGGGGTGGGGGTGGGCCCTCCCACCGGCAGAGACACTTTTGTGTACTATGAGGGGCCCTGTGCCAGTGCCGTCGCCAATGAGTATGCCACCCCCACCTGCTCAAGGAACCTGCACTTTCATCTGCACCTTCCTCTTTGTCACCGTGTAAGGTGGTATAGTATGCGGGAAGGGGAACCTGAGTTTCATCAGGGTCAGATTCTGGCTGTGTAGAGTGTGAAGGGAATGTAGTGGTCTGGGTCAATGTACCAGCAGAATCATCTAGCAGTGGCTGGGCATCAGTGCACTTGTGGTGCCCCCAGGAGTACAGTCGCCACAGTGGCATTACCTTCCTCCTAGGGAGTGTGATGTCATGCTTGGGAGCAATGAAGGATCTCTTTAGCAGTTAAACCAACACACAACACAGTTCCCACTCCAGACCAGCAGGGAGAGCTCTGAACCTGACTGCTGAGGAGCTGCTCTCTGTGGTCGGGAGGAGGGAAGTTAGGGCAGTCTGTGAAGGGAAGGGGAAGTGTGTGGACGTGAGAAGGGGAGCTGGAAGATGAGCAGAGTTAAGGCTCACTCCTAGCTGGAGCGCATGGTCCGGATTCCGGTCTCCGAGTTTGTAGGGACACTGACGGTCCTGCAGCAGAAACCGGAGGAAGTAGCAGCTGTAAATGCTCTGTTCCCAACTAAGGCTCGGAGGCCCCAGCAGCGACTTGTGTGAGCCAGAAGGAAAAGGCTACGGCTGCCTGCCATACGAGAAAGTTTCAAAAGAGAGTCAACAGGGGGAACTTCAGTGAACTCAGTACTGCGAGTACCTCAGATGAGCGCTAGAACAGAGGCCACACTACCTATCTACAGAGAGAGAATTCCTAATTTGCTTCCAGGCTGACCAACTCCTTCTCCATCTGTACTCTGGGTCCTGGACGGCACTTACCAAGTACAGGTAAAGGAACTGCACGACTGTGTCTGTCATCTTTCTCCTGCGCCTGGCGCACGGCTCTGCTATATCCTGCACACCATCTACCAACTCTTTCATCTGCCCTGCGACTACGGCCCTACCTGTGCTGGGCTTGTACATCTTAGCTGCACCACAACATCTGTCCCAGAGAAGCGACACTGCAGCGCTGGTCAATCTGATCAGAAACCACAGGTGGCGTCACGTATCATTCACCTATAAACGTTATTCACCACCACCGTGACACATCCCTCGGCCCAGTACCGATTAACCCCACTGCCCTGGCTGGCCACCCACACTCCTTGTCAGATTCATCTTGGACTGGGGAATTCACATGATAACCCAGGCATGGTATGTCAGAAAGAGCTACATGGACTAATATGAAGTGTGGCCTGCTGCATCATTCACTTTTGTTGGGGGTGAAGGACACAAGGAAAGGGGTTCTTCCTGACCAGGAGCCAGCACTTGACGACTCAGTGCTTGCATTTTTTGAAACTTCAGATGAGGAGGGCATATTAGCTGGAGTCTGTTTCGGCAATGTAAGCCAAAACCAGTTCCTGATGCTCCGGCTTTAAAAGCGGTTAACTTACTCCCAGAAAAGGTAGCCTTCCAGGCGTTCCGGAGCCAGACCATGATGCAGGCTCAACACCTCCTGCCTTAGCTGCTATTGTGCTTTTGCCACTACCAGCAGATGCACCACCACCATCAGTACCAGCTGGCCCCCCCACGCCCACGTCCGCGGCCTCTTCCACCATACTTCCAAATTTTGGAGAAAATGTACCCAAAATAACATCAGATATATGGTACTGTATCAGAAGCGTACAGCTCTATACAGTCAAAGGATAATTGTCAATCTCCCTATATATTTCATGAGTCACACAGAGACACTCACAGGCTCAGTATGGATTAGACAAGAATATAAAAAGTAGAAAAAGGGTACAAGTATCATCAGATAGCAGGTATATATAGTATAGTTTAAACATTCTAAATCTCCGTATATATTTCAGGAGGCAGACACAGACGCTCTCAGGCTCAGCATGGATTACAACACAATATATAGTGGTGGGTGGAGGAGGTCTTCCTGGCAGAAAAGGTACAGTATCACCAGATACCAGGTATATATAGCATAGTTTAAACATTAAAAATGTACGTCTATATATCAGGAGTAGTGTTGAGCCACCCAGCTAGTGTTCGAGTTCGGTTCGTCGAACAGGAGGCAAGTTCGTCGAATGTTCATTGAACGTTCGACGAACAACGTTGAACCCCATTGAAAACAATGGCAGGCAAACACAAACACATACAAACACATAGAAAACAATTACAAAACACCTTAAAAGGTGTCCCAAAACAGACAAAATGCTCAGAAGACACAAATAACATATGGAAAAGGGCAACTACATATAGAAAAGAGGTGGAGGAGTAAAAGGAGGAGGAGGAAACACAGATATAGGCATGTCATGCCCTTATAAAGTCAAGAAAGGCTGGAATAAAACTCTAAACTAAAAAAAACTCTAAAATTCTAAAATCGAAGACGATCATATACCGTCGGACTTCCCACCATAAATTATGCCAACTGCCGATCGGGCGGCATTATTCCCACGACCCTCCGAACAGCGTCCATGAGGGCAAAGTGTTTGGTTTCCGGGGGCAGTATAGTTGCAAAGCTGAACCTTAAAGGAATGTCCAGAAGGGCACCACCAGGCCCGGCCCGGCCCGGCTGGGGCTGTGCTGAATTTCCACTCTTATGTATCTCTATTTGCCAGTTTGCTTTTTGTCCCTTATTAGATTGGCCTTTTTTTTTGCTCTGTTCTCAGAATATGCCAGAGTGCTGATATAGTGGGAGAAGTCTAGTGACTTCAGGTCAATTTTGTTATCAGACGTGTTGGACATTATTTTTGTAGGGTTTTTTGGGCGGATTGCAGACAGTATCTTTCCTTTCCTGTCCTTTCTACTTAGTGTGGGCCCCATAGTTTGCTCAGCCTATTTTCCTACCTGTGTTTGTGCTTTCATCTTGTTTCACCGTCAATACATGTGTGGGGGCTGTCTATTCCTATGGGGTCTGCTCTTGGGCAGTTTAGTTTTCCCCTTTAGTCCTCCGGCTGTGACGAGGCGTCTAGATTCATCGTAGGGATGCTCCACGGCTGCTGTTTGTTGTGTGGTTAGGATCAGGGGTCTGCAATCCGCATCATTACCAACCTCTCTGGTTTTCTGTGACTTAGCTTGTTTTTGTTTTCCTCCTCGGTGACCCATTCATAACAGAATCACCAGCCATACCGCAGATTCTAGGGTACTCAAAAGCAGAAAAGAATTGTTTAAAAAAAAAGTGTCAGAATTTTTTTTTATATGTATTTTTTCCTCTTTTTCTCTGGGGCCGTAGGAGGATTTTTTTTTTTCCTAATGGAGATTAAGCAATTGTCTGATCTTGTGGAGCAACTCGCTGCTGAACTGCGGGGAATTTCCGCCTACCTCATTCAGTCACATGCTGCTGAACCTAAGATCCTTACTCCTGATGTGTTTTCTGGGGATCAGTCTAAATTTTTGAATTTTAAGAATAATTGTAAATTATTTCTTGCCTTGAAGCCTAACTCATCGGGGAGCTCTGTGCAGCAGGTTAAAATTGTCATCTCCTTGCTGCGCGGTGATCCCCAGGATTGGGCTTTTTCTCTGACACCTGAAAATCCTATTCTGACTAATGTGGATGCATTTTTTCAAGCCTTGGGGTTGTTGTATGATGAACCTAATGCTATTGATCAAGCTGAAAGAACCCTGTTGGCATTAAACCAGGGTCAGGATTCTGCAGAGTTATACTGTCAAAAATTCCAAAAGTGGGCGGTCCTTACTACATGGACTGATGGTGCATTGGCAGCTCTCTTTTGGAAGGGTTTATCAGAGACCGTAAAAGATGTTATGGTGGGATTTCCTGTTCCCTCTGGTCTGGATGATTCTATGTCATTAGCCATTCAAGTTGATCGGCGTTTACGTGAACGTAAAACTACACGAGAGGAGCTGCCACCTTTTGAACAAACGTCTGAACCTATGCAATGTGACGGGGTTTCATCTAGGGTGCAACGTCAGGAGTTTAGAAGGCGTAATAAGCTGTGTTTTTTCTGTGGAGACGCCTCTCATACTATTTCTGTCTGCCCTAAACGAGAGAAACGTTTTGCACACACATTTGCTGTGGGCAGTGTACAACATTCTTTTGGCAATTACTCTGATCTGCTCCTTATCCACATTTTCCACTAAGGCTTTTGTGGATTCAGGAGCAGCTTTGAATCTGATGGATTTGGACTTCACTAAACTTTGTGGTTTTTCCATGAGGCCTCTGCGGATGCCTATTCCTTTGAGGCGTATTGATGCTACTCCTTTGGCGGAGAATAAACCTGTTTTGGACCCAGGTGATAATGCGAGTTGCCCCAGACCACCAAGAAAATTGTAAATTTTTGGTGCTGCACAATTTGCATGATACTATTGTTCTGGGTTTTCCCTGGTTACAAACTCATAATCCAGTTTTGGATTGGAAATCTGGGTCTGTGGTGAGTTATGGTTGTCAGTGTGTTCTTAGGGACGGACGCTCCTGTTTTCTCCACCCCTCCTCAGTCTCATGATATTCCTGATTATTTGGCCGATTTTTCTGATATATTTAGTGAGAGTAAGTCTGCGTCTTTGCCTCCTCATAGGAGTTATGACTGTGCAATTGAGTTGATGCCGGCTTTTCAATTTATCAGTACCCGAACATGATGCTATGCGATCCTATATTAAGGAGTCATTGGAGAAGGGTCATATTAGACCATCCTCTTCACCTTTAGGTGCTGGGGTTTTTTTTGTGGCCAAGAAAGATGGTTCATTAAGACCGTGTATTGATTATCATTCCCTTAACAAGATGACGGTTAAATATCAGTACCCGTTACCCCTGATGTCTGATTTATTCTCCAGAGTTAAGAGTGCCTGCTGGTTTACTAAGCTTGACCTCAGGGGGGCGTATAATCTTATTTGCATCAAGCACGGGGATGAATGGAAGACGGCGTTTAATACTCCGGAGGGACATTTTGAGTACCTGGTGATGCCTTTTGGACTCACTAATGCCCCTTCTGTCTTCCAGTCCTTTATGAATGATATTTTCTGAGACTTTGTGGATAAGTTTTTGATCATCTATCTGGATGATATTTTGATCTTTTCCAGTGATTGGGATTCTCATGTGGAACATGTCCGGACTGTGTTCCGGATTTTGAGGGAGAATTCCCTGTTTGTTAAGGGATCGAAATGCCTCTTTGGCGTACAGAGGATTTCATTTTTGGGATTTATCTTGTCTCCGTCGACTATTGAAATGGACCCGGCCAAGGTACAGGCCATTTATGATTGGGTTCAGCCTACTTCTTTTAAGGCTCTCCTGAAGTTTTTGGGTTTTGCTAATTTCTATCGTAAATTTATAGGTAATTTTTCTGGTATTGTCAAACCACTGACTGATCTGACCAAGAAGGGCGCTGATGTGCTAAATTGGTCTCCTGAGGCTGTCTCAACATTTTAGGAGCTTAAGCGGAGATTTACTTCTGCTCCAGTTTTATGGCAACCTGATGTCTCACTTCCATTTCAGGTGGAGGTAGATGCTTCTGAGATTGGTGCAGGAGCTGTTTTGTCCCAAAAAGACCCTGTGACTTCTATGATGAATCCCTGTGCCTTCTTTTCTCGAAAGTTCTCCCCATCTGAACGCAACTATGACGTGGGGAATCGGGAATTGTTGGCCATGAAATGGGCATTTGAAGAGTGGAGACATTGGTTGGAGGGAGCTAGACATCAAGTTGTGGTCCTCACCAACCACAAGAATTTGATTTATCTGGAGTCGGCCAAACGCTTGAATCCTAGACGTTCTAGGTGGGCCTTGTTTTCAAGCGTTTTAATTTTGTGGTCTCTTTTCTTCCGGGCACTAAGAATGTTAAAGCAGACGCCCTTTCTAGGAGTTTCTTTGCTGATTCTCTTAATGTGACCGAGCCTACTACCATCCTAGGCGAGGGGGTAGTTCTTTCTGCCATTTTGCCCGATTTTAGATGCGCCCTGGAGGAATTTCAGGAGGAGAAACCTGAGCGTTGTCCTATGGGGAAATTGTATGTTCCTGACCAGTGGAGGAAGAGAGTGATGTCTGAAGTTCATTGCTCCGCATTGGCTGGTCATCCAGGTATTTTTGGCACCAGATTTGGTGAGTCGGTCTTTTTGGTGGCCTGCCTTATCTCGTGATGTCAGGAATTTTGTGCAGTCCTGTGGGACTTGTTCTCAGTCTAAACCCTGTTCTCGTTCTAGTGGGTTGCTGATGCCCCTGCCGGTGCCCAAGAGGCCATGGACCTATATCTCAATGGATTTTATTTCTGATCTTCCTGTCTCTCAGAGAATGACTGTTATATGGGTGATGGTCCATCTTGTACCCAGGGGCTGGCTTGCACTTTTCAGCCTGGGGGGCAATCACAAGGCAGTGGCCCTCCAGTCACGGTGCTTTTGCCCTGCTTATCTCTGGCCACTGCATTAAAGAAGCAGAGATAACAGGCTTTAAAAACAGGGTGGTACATAGATATGGGAACAGAACGAAACTAGCTGCATATATATGGAAGCAGAACCAAGTTTGCTGCCTACATAGATACTGTAACAGAAGCAAGCTGACTACATAGACACGAGACTGGAACCAAGATTGCTACGTAGATAAGGAATCTAACTGGAGCTTACTACAGATATGGGAGCCGAACAAAGCTTACTACAGAGATATGGGGGCAGAACCCAGCTTACTACAGAGATATGGGAGCCGAACCAAGCTTACTACAGAGATAAGGGGGCAGAACTGAGCTTACTACAGAGATATGGGAGCGGAACCGAGCTTACTACAGAGATATGAGAGCAGAACCAAGCTTACTACAGAGATATGGGAGCAGAACCAAGCTTACTACAGAGATATGGGAGCAGAACCAAGCTTACTACAGAGATATGGGAGCAGAAACGAGCTTACTGAAAAGATATGGCAGCAGACTCAAGCTTATTACAGAGATATGGGAGCAGCATACAGCTTACTACAAAGATATGGCAGCAGAACTGAGCTTACTACAGAGATATAGGAGCAGAACTGAGCTTACTACAAAGATATGGGAGCAGAACCAAGCTTACTACAGAAGTATAGGAGCAGAACGGAGCTTGCTACAGAGATATGGGAACAGAATGGAGCTTACTATAGAGCTATGGGAGCAGAACTGAGCTTACTACGGTGATATGGGAGCAGAACCGAGCTTACTACAGAGATTTATATGAGAATGGAGAATACTCCAGAGATATGGGAGCAGAACGGAGCTTACTACAGATATATGGGTGCGTGCAAAACCGAGCTTACTACTGAGATATAAGAGCAGAACCAAGCTTACTACAGCGGTATGGGAGCAGAACCAAGCTTACTACAAAGATAAGGGAGCAGAACCGAGCTTCCTACAGAGATTTGGAGCAGAACCAAGCTTACTACAGACATATGAGAGCAGAACCAAGCTTACTACAGAGATATGGGAGCAGAACCAAGCTTACTACAGAGATATGGGAGCAGAACTGAGCTTACTACAGAGATATGGGAGCAGAACCGAGCTTACTACAGAAATATAGGAGCAAAACTGAGTTTACTACAGAGATATGGGAGCAGAACCAAGTTTACTACAGACAGAGATATGGGAGCAGAACCAAGCTTACTACAGAGATATGGGAGCAGAACCAAGCTTACTGCAGAGATATGGGAGCAGAACCGAGCTTACTACAGAAATATAGGAGCAAAACGGACCTTACTACAGAGATATGGGAGCAGAATGGAGTGCCCCTATCAAAACTAATAATGTCCCCATTTATAACAAATAATGTCCTCTGAGTGCCCACAAAGCTCTGAATATACAGAATAATGGCCCTACATACCACAAAACACAATATGATGGTCCCCAAAGCCCTTTATTATACATTGAGGACTCCAGAACTCCCTATATATAGTAAAATGGCTACATAGTCCCTATATAAAATAAGATGTTCCCATTACCCCTAAATATAGTATGATGGTCCCCAATGACCCTATATACAGCATGAAGGTCCCCCTGCCCCCTTATATATAGTATGAAGGTCCCCACTGCTCCCTTTATATAGTATGAAATCCCCATTGCCTCCTATGTGTATACAGTTGAAACCAGAAGTTTAAATCCACTATATACTGTATAAAAATACAAATCTGCATGTTTTTCTCTATCTGACATGAAATTAGAATAAACATTTCCCGTTTTAGGTCATATATGTCTTTTTATGTAGTGTATGGAAACTTCTGGTTTCAACTGTATAGTATGATGGCCCCACTGCCCTGTATATATAGTATAAAGTTCCCCACTGCACCAAATAAATAGTTTGGTGGCTGCAGTTGCCCCCATGTATATAGTAGGATGGCCACAATTTCCCCCCATATATACAAAATAGTGGCCCCAGCCCCATATACTGTATAGAGTATGATGGCTGCAGTTTCTCCCCATATATACAGAAGGATGTCCGCAGTTTCTCCTCATATATACAGTAGGATGGCTGCAGTTTCTCCCCATATGTACAGTAGGATGTCCGCAGTTTCTCCTCATATATACAGTAGGATGGCTGCAGTTTCTCCCCATATGTACAGTAGGATGGCCGCAGATTCCCCCAATATGTACAGTATGATGGCCGCAGTTTCTCCTCATATATACAGTATGATGGCCGCAGTTTCTCCTCATATATACAGTAGGATGGCCGCAGTTTCTCTTCATATATACAGTAGGATGGCCGCAGTTTCTCCTCATATATACAGTAGGATGGCCGTAGTTTCTCCCCATATATACAGTATGATGGCCACAGTTTCTCCCCATATATACAGTATGATGGCCACAGTTTCTCCCCATATATACAGTATGATGGCCACAGTTCCTCCCCATATATACAGTATGATGGCCACAGTTTCTCCCCATATATACAGTATGATGGCCCCAGCCCCCATATATGCAGTATGATGGCCGCAGTTTCCCCCCCATATATGCAGTATGATGGCCGCAGTTTCCCCCCCATATATGCAGTATGATGGCCCCAGTTCCCCCCATATATACAGTATAATGGCCCCAGCCCCCATATATACAGTATGATGGCTGCAGTTTCCCCCCCCATATATGCAGTAGGATGGCCGCAGTTTCTCCCCACATATACAGTATGATGGCCACAGTTTCTCCCTATATATACAGTATGATGGCCCCAGCCCCCATATATGCAGTATGATGGCCGCAGTTTCCCCCCCATATATGCAGTATGATGGCCCCAGTTCCCCCCATATATACAGTATGATGGCCCCAGCCCCCATATATACAGTATGATGGCCGCAGTTTCCCCCCCATATATGCAGTAGGATGGCTGCAGTTTCTCCCCATATATACAGTAGGATGGCCGCAGTTTCTCCCCATATATACAGTAGGATGGCCACAGTTTCTCCCCATATATACAGTATGATGGCCCCAGCCCCCATATATGCAGTATGATGGCCGCAGTTTCCCCCCCATATATACAGTAGGATGGCCGCAGTTCCCCCCTATATATACAGTATGATGGCCGCAGTTTCCCTCCCATAAATACAGTATGATGGCCGCAGTTTCCCCCCCGTATATACAGTAGGATGGCCGCAGTTCCCCTCCATATATACAGTATGATGGCCACAGCCCCCATATATACAGGATGGCCGCAGTTTCCCCCCTATATATACAGTAGGATGGCCCCAATCCCAAATATACAGTATGATGCCCCCCCTCATATATACAGTATGATGGCCCCACAGCCCCGTTCATTTAAAAAATAATAAAGTTTATACTCACCTCATCCTGATTCCTGGCACCACAGCCTCCCTGTCCTCTTCTGGCCTGTAGTGCGGCACGAGACAATGACGTCATCGCCCCGCCTGCGTGGACAACACAGTCTGTCTCATAAGCCGCAGACCGCGGCTGAGACAACTGGTCACTCGGATGTGCGCGGCTGTGTCTGCTGTCGGCCGCATCGATGACAGCACAGCAGACACGGCCGCACGCAGTTCACTGTGCAGGGCCATCAGGCAGCCGGCCCTGCACAGCTGCTGGGGGAGCGGCCCCGGGGGGCATTTGCATCTTTGCCACCCGGCCCAGCCCACCCCTGCTTGTACCACTCCCAAAGTTGCCATCTTCCTCTGAGTTGGTTCCCTTGTTTTTACAACAGGTGGTTCGGTTGCATGGGATTCCTGAGAACATTGTGTCGGACAGAGGAGTCCAGTTTGTTTCCAGATTCTGGAAAGCCTTTTGTTCCAATCTGGGAATTCAGTTATCTTTCTCCTCTGCGTTTCATCCTCAGACCAATGGGCAAACTGAGAGAACAAACCAGACCTTGGAGTCTAATTTAAGATGTTTTATATCTGCTGATCAGGATGACTGGGTCTCATTTTTGCCCTTGGCCGAATTCACACTGAACAATAGAGCTAGTTCTGCCACTTTGTTGTCGCCCTTTTTCTGTAATTTTGGGTTTCATCCTTGATTCTCTTCAGGGCAAGAGGAATCTTCGTCCTGCCCAGGTGTGGACACCATGGTAGAGAGAATGCAGCAGATTTGGGACCAAGTGGTGGATAAGTTGTCACTCTCTCAGGAAAAGGCCCAGCGATTTTCCAACCGGCATAGGACCATTGGTCCCCGGTTTAAAGTGGGTGATATGGTTTGGTTGTCATCTAAGAATATTTCTATGAAGGTTGCGCCTCCAAAGTTTAAGCCAAGATTTATTGGACCTTATAAGATTTTGGAGATTCTTAATCCTGTTTCTTTTCGATTGGCTCTTCCAGTTACGTTAAAGATCCATAACGTATTTCACAAATCACTGTTGAAGAGGTTTGTTGAGCCAGTAGTTCCTATGGCGGCACCTCCTGACCCTGTATTGGTTAAAGGCAATGTGGAATATGAGGTAGAGAAAATATTGGATTCTCGTTTGGTTAGACGGAGACTCCAGTATTTGGTCAAATGGAAGGGTTATGGCCAGGAGGATAATTCTTGGGTCTCTGCCTCTGACATTCATGCCAATAGATTGGTTTGTGCTTTTCACCGGGCCCATCCTGATTGGCCTGGTGGCGTGGATGAGGTTTCGGTGACCCCTCCTCAAGGGGGGGTACTGTTGTGAGTTCATTTTATGGTCTACCAGTCGTGAGTTCTCCTTCCGGGCTCCCTCTGGTGGTGACAGGAGGTAGTGAGGCTGATTTAATTAGCAGAGACCTGCCACCTGATAATGAGGATGATGACTGGACATCTGGAATCTCAGATTGGATTTAAGACAGCCGACTCCCTATTCTGATGCTGGTGATTTTCCTCTCTGCCTTTTGAGGTCTTGGTTTTCAGCTCAGTTCCTGTCATCTCAAGCTAAGTGTTTTTGCTAATGTTCATACTTGATTTGGTTTGGTCTATTCAGTTTTTTGTGTGGTCAGCCAGACCCGGCTGGGGCTGTGCTGAATTTCCCTCTTTTGTATCTCTATTTGCCAGTTTGCTTTTTGTCCCTTATTAGATTGGCCTCTTTTTTGCTCTGCTCACAGAAT
Source organism: Dendrobates tinctorius (assembly GCF_039654945.1). Lineage (NCBI taxonomy): Eukaryota > Metazoa > Chordata > Amphibia > Anura > Dendrobatidae > Dendrobates > Dendrobates tinctorius. The sequence goes on from NW_027361707.1 coordinate 51,450,209, forward strand.
ATGCCAGAGTGCTGATATAGTGGGAGAAGCCTAGTGACTTCAGGGTTAATTTTGTTATCAGACGTGTTGGACATTATTTTTGTAGGGTTTTTTGGGCGGATTGCAGACAGTGTCTTTCCTTTCCTGTCCTTTCTACTTAGTGTGGGCCCCGTAGTTTGCTCAGCCTTTTTTCCTACCTGTGTTTGTGCTTTCATCTTGTTTCACCGTCAATACATGTGTGGGGGCTGTCTATTCCTTTAGGGTCTGCTCTAGGGCAGATTAGTTTTCCCCTGTTCTTGCTTTAGTCTTATTTAGTCCTCCGGCTTTGACGAGGAGTCTAGATTCATCATAGGAACCCTCCACGGCTGCTGTTAGTTGTGTGGTTAGGATCAGGGGTCTGCAATCCGCATAGTTACCAACCTCTCTGGTTTTCTGTGACTTAGCTTGTTTTTGTTTTCCTCCTCGGTGACCCATTCATAACACCTGGCCATGCCTACTGGACCATGCATCTATTGTGAGGTGCACCTTTCCACTCACTGATTGCTTGAGTGCATGGACAATGCGGTCTTTCACATGCAGGTGGAGGGCTGGGATGGCTTTTTGAGAAAAGAAGTGCCGACTGGGTAGGTCATAGCGTGGTACTGCGTAGGCCATGAGCTCGCGAAAAGCTTCGCTTTCAACCAATCGGTAGGGCATCATCTCTAACGAGATTAGTTTGGCAATGTGGGCGTTCAAACACTGTGTACGCGGATGAGAGGTTGAGTACTTTCTTGTCCTACTCAGAGTCTCTGGTAGGGTGAGCTGGACTTGAGAGCTGCATATGGTGGAACTAGCGGTGGACATGGCGGACTGAGAAGGGTTGGTGATGGTGATGGTGTTGGTGGTTTTGCTGATGGCCTAGATTCAGTCTTTCGTAGCAATAACATCGTGATTCCCTGACTGCTTTGGCCTTGCGACGAGACCTCAGCATTTGCTGCTGGTGGTGTGCTAACTGGTGGGCTTACAGTGGGGGAAGCGATGTAGCGTTGCTGACTACATTCATTTGGAGCAGGTGCACATGTGGTACGTGAGGTTTGGTAGTCTGTCCATGCTTGCAATTGCATGGTGGTTAAATGTCTAAGCATGCAACTGGTATTCAAATTTCTCAGATTTTTCCCTCGGCTAAAGGTCTTTGCGCATTTCTTACAGATAACCTTTGCCTGATCATTAGGATTTTGTTCAAAAAAGTGCCACACTGCACTCTACCTACAATGGAAGACATTTTGAAGCCTTGCATGCTGTGCTAATTTGACTGTCTGGCCAAGCTGTCCTGCAACTCTTTTGGTTTTTGTAACCCATTTTTGGACTGCTACGGGCCTGCCAGATAACAGCTGTTGCGATGTCAATGCCTGCTGCGGATCCTCCTCCTCCTCTTCTGAGCTATTGGCAGCGGCACCCTCTTCCCCCAATGGATGCCAATCTGGGTCAACAACTGGGTCATCCATCACCTCCTCTTCAGTCTCATGTGCACCTTCCTCTGTGTCACCGTGTAAGGTGGTATAGTATGCGGGAAGGGGCACCTGAGTTTCATCAGGGTCAGATTCTAGCTCAGTACACTGCGAGGTCAATGTAGTGCTCTGAGTTAATTTACCAGCAGAAAAATCTAGCAGTGGCTGTGCATCAGTTCACTCCATGTCAGATTAATCTTGGACTGGGGATTTCACGATTTGACTTGATAACCCAGGCATGGTATGTGAAAAGAGCTCCATGGAGTAATCTGTAGTGTGGCCTGCCGCATCCTTTACTTTGGGTAGGGGTGAAGGACACAAGGAAAAGTGTTGTTCCTGACCAGAAGCCTCCACTGATGACTCAGTGCTTTTATTTTTTGAAACTTCAGAAGAGGAGGTGATAGAGCTGGAGGCTGTGTCAGCAATGTAAGCCAAAACTTGTTCCTGAAGCTCCGGCTTTAAAAGCGGTTTACCTACTCCCAGAATAGGGAGCCTTCGAGGCCTTGTGGAGCCAGACGATGACGCAAGCTCAACACCTCCTGCCTTAGGTGCTATTGTGCTTTTGCCACTACCAGCAGATGCACCACCACCACCACAATCAGTACCAGCTGACAACCCCCGCCCACTTCCACGGCCTCTTCCACCATACTTCCTCATTTTTGGAAAAATGTACCCAAAATACCACCAGCTATATGGTACTGTAAAACAAGGTACAAGGTGTATATAGTATTGGGGAGAATTGGAAGCTCCCGAGAGATTGTTGGAGGCTGAACTATTATCTCAGGCCAACTATAGATTACACCTCAATTTAACAGGCTGAAATAGGCAGGTGTATGACTACGCACAAGGTGTGTATATAGTATTGGGGAGGCTAATAGTATTGGGGAGGCTATGCCCACCATGCGGGAAGTTAAGCGTCTCATGTGCGGTTGGTACCCACGGTGTGGAGGAGAGGAGAATGTCCTCCAGGCCCTGGGTACCATACCCCTGTAAAAAAAAGAATAAAAAATAAAAAATCGGGGTATATTTACCTTCCGACGTCCCGCGCTGCATTCCCGGCCTAAGCGTTCCCAGTAATGCCTTGCAGCAAGGTCCTGTGATGATGTAGTCTCGCGTGACTCTAGCGGTCTCGCGAGATCGCTATAGTAACGCGAGACCAACGTCATCACAGGTCTCGCAAGGCATTACTGGGAACGCTGAGGCCCGGGATGGCAGCGCGGGACGTCGGAAGGTAAATATACCCCGATTTTGTATTTTTTTATCATTTTTAACATTTTATCTTTTACTATTGAGGCCGCATAGGCGGCCTCAATAGTAAAAAGCTGCTCACACTTGTCAAACACTATGTTTGATGAGTGTGACCAACCTGTCAATCACTTTCCAAGCGATGCTTCAAATCGCTTGGAAAGTGCTTGAGAAAATCGCTGCAAAATCGGGAACAGAATCGCGGTAAAATCACGGTGAAATCGCGTGGAAAAAAACGTGCGATTTCAGTGAAGGAGTCCAGTTTTCAGTGTGCGTTTTAACACGCAACGTGGGCACATAGCCTAAATGGTGTTTACTGCAAAATATCAGACTAAATTACCCTGTGAAAATATTGCCCCTGGATTTGGTGCTGTACAGAAGTCTTAAGGCCCCGTCACACACAGCGAGATTGCTAGTCAGATTGCTGATTTTGTGACGCAACAGCGATCTCGCCAGCGATATCGCGACCGCCCCCCCCCCCCCCCCCCCCCGCCGATTATCGCTCATCGTGCAGGAATGTCCTGGGCTGTTTTTTGATCGTTGGTCTCCTGCTGGCCAGCATGCATTGCTGCGTGTGGCAGCGGGAGAGCAACGATCAGCGAGCTCCTAGTGCTGTAAGCAGACGCTGGGAGCTGGTATCCATGGTAAATATCAGGTAACTAATCGCGCGCGTCGCTTAGTTACTCGCTGTGTACCTGCATGCTCGTGCTGGGAGCTGGTATCCAAGGTACACAGTGGGTAACTAAGTGACACGCGCGCTTAGTTACCCAATATTTACCTTAGATACCAGCGTCCTCGCTGGTCCTGATCGCTGGTGAAATCTGCCTGTTTGGCAGCTCACCACCGATCATGTAGCGAGGCACCAGCGATCCCGACAAGGTCGTATCATTGTCAGGATCGCTGGTGCATCGTTATGTGTGACGGGGCCTTTATAGTACAACGTACTGCAACAGTGAGCATTGATCGGTGGTTGGTTAGTAGCCTATTTACACAGGCAAACCATTCTTCAAATGCACATGGAATGATCTGTGATAAAGATGGGGAAATCAATTTGCAGGACTCAGGTGTATTGGCCAGGTCATTAATCCGAGACCACTGGAAGGGAGCCTTGCAAATCTCATTACCTCCCAGCAACTTCAGCTCTTCTTTTCAATAGCTGGGCTGGGGCGACGTTATGTGTATGTCACGCTGCGAAGATGACAACATGTCAACCCATCTAATAAAAATAACAGCCTGGAATGCTAAGAAGTAGATAGATTACCAGAGCTCCCGTCCAGCTGTCAACTCATTACTGACCTGGCCAATAGACCGGAGTCCTGTGGAACAATTCTCCTATCTCTAGGAATAGATCATCCATTGCTCATAAGCTGCCATTGTTGTCAGCAGCACGAGTCCTGTTTACACAGGACAATGACCTGCCAAGAACGATGATCTGCAGCATAAAGTGACTTACTAACAAATAACCCTTAATAAAATTAAACTTTTAATAAGTATTATTAAAAATATTTATACTAAAAAAAAGGTGAAAGGTTCAAAGTGCATAATATGTTATAAATATATATACATATATAGAGGGCTAGAAAGGACAGAAGGTAGGTTCAAATAATATATATAGAGATAGTAATCGTATGCACTCCAGTAATATTGTAGTATAGTAGATGGCAACTACTGTTTATATTCAAGGGTCGCCTTGTCATGACAGTAAAGAACTAGTCAGAGGAGAGGCAACAGATGACTATAGTAACCGAGGAGGATAGCAGGGGAATAGACTAGGCAACCAGATAACCAGAGAGGTTGGTAACTTAGTCAATTGCAGACCCCTAAACTAACAACACAACTAGAATTAGCCATGGGATGTACCTACGAAGCCTAGACGCCTCGGCACAGCCAAAGAATTAACTAAGCCTAAAGAGAGAAAAGGGAAAGCTAAACTGCCCCAGAGTAGGACCCCAAAGGAATATATTGCCCCCGGACATATATTGCCGGTGAGACAAGATGAGGCACAAAAAACAGGCAGAAAATAGAGTAAGCAAATGATGGGGCCCAAACTGTCTAGATAGAACAGGACAGGAAAGGACACTGTCTGCAATCATGCAAAAAACCCTAAGAAAAAATCCAACACTTCTGATATGCAAAAATACTGAGGCCACACGACCTCTCCCCCACTAAATCAGAACTCTGGTGTGAACTGGATGCAGAACAAAAGATACTGATATAACAGGGGATTAGAAATACTGAAAAGACTGACATGAGCTGTGGCATATGGAACGGAGTCCAGCACAGGTCCCAGCAGGGAACAAGGCTGAGCTCACACCAGCAAAGCAGAAATCAGAGGAAAGCAAAAAATGGATCAAATGCAAAAAGATTCAAGCAGACAAATAACTTATCTGAAAGATGCAGGACAAAGCATGAGGCAAGCAGACTTCCAAAATGCTCAGGAAGAAAACCAAATCACCGGCAACCACTGAGGGAAGGTTGCGCACTTAAATCTCTCCAGTCTGTAACACCTGACCTCCAATCATCCTCCTCAGGTGATTGACTTCTGTCAGCCAGACCAGCTCCATTACCAGCAGCAACCACCAGAGGGAACCCAAACTCAGAAGCCAGGTCACAAGTGTTCACAACAGCTCCCCTGCTCATGCATCGGCTGCCCTAAACTCCTGTATGCAACCCTTAGACAGGCATATAGTAGGAAACAGAGAGCCAGTATGGCCTGTATCTGCTGATGTCAGTCTTTTGAACCAGGGATAATGGCATTAAATGGTATTTAGGGCATAAACCACATAGATGAACCGGGAGGAGAGTCATGGTTTGTGTAACAAAGTGAAAGGATGGAGAGCAGACACACTTATATGAAACAGTTCTCCGACCTCTAGCAATAGATCACCCAGTGCTCATAAACTGCCATTGTTCTCAGTAACACAGGACAATGTGCTGCCGAGAACGATGATCTGTTATGCAGCACAGAAGATCATTTCACCCATTGAACAAGCCTTGTTTATACTCAATGGGTGATAAGCAGTTCGTTCAAACTCCAAGATTATTGTGAAATGAGCATTTAACGATAATCTTGCAAAGTAAATGAACCTTTACAGACAAAGACACATCATCATATGAGCCCTGTGGGAGTCAACAATCCAAAAAGGCTCAATGAGTAGTAAATTACCCTACAAATCACATTTCATTTCGTTCTCCTTTGCCTAGAGGCCCTATACTGGGTGTAGCACAGTCTACTTCACCTTGTGCAGAGAAGCTTCTCATCTACGGGTGTCAGACTCTTTTTAGAATTTATCTATTACTTTAAATAATGGGATTAAAGTTTATAATAGGTGGAGTTTCCTCTTGCAGGTAATAAACCTGTTGTTGCAAAACATGCACAGATAAAAACCATTTACTAACATACTATCTTATAAAATCATATACAGTATATTATAAAAGTCTAAACATCAAACAAAAGACCATTATGATAGATTATGATCGTGTTAGATGAGTGCTTCCAAAGCATAGATAAGTATAGGAATAATAGACTGCTTAATATAGTCAACTCCCGAGTAAGAGACTAAACCCCTTTGTCATTTCTTAACATTACAGTCAATTACCGTAATAGTAAATAATTTGTGTAACTGGAAAAACACCTATTCAGACCATGTAACCTAAGTGCAGTCCAGATAGCGTGGAGCTAATTATTTCCTTAGAAAATATAAAGGCGTATTATTAATATTAGTAATAGAGTCCTAGTAAGCTGCATGTGAATATCTCAAGGCGATTTATATTGTGCAATCTAAGTCACCACATTTCAGAGAGAAGAAGGAAACTAGGAGGTGAGTGAGGAGCCATAACACCAGCGGTTTCTCCATTTCGAGTGGGGGATCTCTGCAGCGTACCAAACTGCTGAAAATTTTCTTACACAAATCAAGCAAAGCGCCAGGTCAAGTTTTTTATTTGCCCCAAGCCAACATAAAGACGTCTTCCACTCATATTTTGGCTTTGCCCTGGAGGTGGAGGTTGCTGATACGCTTTGTAATAGTGAGATCACAGATGTCCATGCAAGCACCACTGTGCGACACACGTTACACAAGACTAGAATGGTGGCCCGAAAAAAAGGTGGAGAAACCTCAACTTCAGTATCATCATAAGAAACATTTGCTCGAGATTGCAAAAAATCCAAAAATTGGGCAGTAAAAGATTGCAAATGGGTGATTTGGCGCGATGAGATGAAAGACTACAGACTAGTATCTGATAGGTACAAATGGGTCTGGAAGAAACAAGGGAAAAAGAAGCTAACGAAGTGAAAAATTTAAGGAACTGTCAAGTATTTGTCACACATCTGGCGGCTTATCTCTTACAGAACAGAAAGATCAGAAGTCCAAAATTGGACATGATAGAAACTTATTTCCTCCCAACATCATCTTTTGGGGAAATGTAGGGTGCCCCATACACATGAGACTGTGACCCAAGCCTGTCAATATCAACAGGTTCGATTTGTGTTAGTCTAATGTGTATTGGGGCCTTAAGTCTGAGTAACTATTTAATTCAAGACCTCCATTGCATACAACTGTGATAGCTTCCCCATCACTGGTTGGCATCTACTCAAGTCAAATACAAGTTTATTGAATAGACATGGCACGACCCCACGGTGTGGTCATTATACTGGGGTTGTGGGTCATAGATCTAAAAGAATGTTCATTCACAATAATCTTGTAGTGTAAACAGGCTGCTGATCGACCAATGAATGGATAAAATGCTCGTTCGTCAGGCGAAATGATCTCTTGGTTTTCAAGAAAAGATTATTGTTCTTGGCAGCACTTTGTTCTGTGTTACTGAGAACAATAGCAGCTTAGGCAAATAATAGATCACAATTGATCGCTCAGAGTGTGCTAGAAGCAGGGTCGGCCTGTCTAAATAGGCTGTTAAATGATTGCCTGTCTGCTAGTCCAAACAAACCTTTATCTCAAAGCCCAACATGGCAGCAGTTGCAATCCAAGCACTAGTAACAAAGGGTATTGTCGCTTTAGGACCACACTCTGACTACCCTTTAGTTGGAGAACAGCATGAAGGTCACAACCGTATTTTGCAACTTGGTCCCTAACAAGAAGAGAAGGATTGTCTCAAGGAGTTGTTCCTGTACTCAAGCAGTCAACCAATTCTGGAAGTCTCTGCTGGAAGAAAGATATTAAGTCAATTCTCATGACAGATGTCCTCTCACTAAACTGCTCACACATGAGAAGTCCATCCTGGACAGAGTTGGGTCAGGCTTACTGCTTTCCTGGTACACACAGCAGTGTCCTTTGACCATCTTTCCTTATTCCTCCTTTGTATCCTACCTCTTACTGCATGGACATGTGTCCTAGTTTCAATCCTCCACCATGATTTATACACTGCTATACACATGATATTGGATGGTGAGGTGCTATAAACATATACTTTTTTCAGAGGTGACTGACTAGTCATTAGGACTTGTACAAATGCCTTACAAAGTCTCATCCCTTGGGTTACATTGTGCTCATCCTTGCAGAACATTTTTTTTTATTTGCTTTTCATCTTATTTTGCTGTATCCAAATTAATGCCCTGTTAAGTGCCTACTGTCATTAATAATAATATTCATGTATCACCTATATATTCTGTAGCGCTCGTTACTGCTTGTTGCATTTATCTTATCAAACAGGCAGATCTCACCAGCGACACAGCAACGATCCAGCGATGCTCAGGGGTCGCTCTTACCTGTCACACGGCAACGATGATGACGACTTCCGCCTGCGTCCATGCATCACTAATCGGCGCCAGCGGGACACCAACGAGGAGAAAATGGCCCAGGAAGTTCAAGCGCGATCAGTGATATCCAGCTGGGGGACCGGTTGGAGGTACGTGTCACACAAAGCGAGATCGCTGTTGCGTCACAAAATCTTTGATGCTTTAGGGAAATCGCTAGCGATCTTGCTATGTGTAAAAGGCACTTAACAGAGCTTAAAGGCCCCGTCACACTAAGCGACTTACCAGCGATCCCGACACCGATATCAAGGTGTCAGGATCGCTGGTAAGTCGCTATGTGATCGCTGGTGAGCTGTCACACAGACAGCTTCACAAGCGATCAGCACAGCGATGCCGAGCGCCCGGCACCGCTGGCCGTCGCTGTAAAAAATAGAATCAAAATAAAAAATATAGTTATTCTCACCTTCCGACGTCCCGTTCAGCCATCCCGCCTCTCTCCACGCTCCGGTCCCAGTGATCCTTTGCACGAATGACCACGAGATGTCACGGTCTCGAGGGATAACAAAGTCTCGCGGTCATTCGTGCAAAGGATTACTGGGACCGGAGCGTGGAGAGAGGCAGGATGGCTGAACGGGACGTCGGAAGGTGAGAATAACTATATTTTTTATTTTTTTTATTATTTTTTACACCTGATCGCTGGTCTCCCGCCTGTCACACACAGCGATGCGTGCTGGCCAACGGGAGACCAGCGACCAAAGAAATGTCCAGAGGTTTCTTCCAGCGATCAGCGATACCGGCAGGGGGGCCGCTCGCTGATCGCTGTCACACACAGCGATCTCGCTGATGAGATCGCTGTTACGTCACAAAAGTTGTGACTCAGCAGCGATCTCGCTACCGAGATCGCTTTGTGAGACGGGGCCTTAACATGGAAAACAGAACTATCTGAGAGTGCATGTTATCTAACAGAAGCTCCATTGGTATCAGCCAGATATGTACAGTAGCTGCTTATCCAAGAGAAACAATAGGATGTAAAGCCAATCTGTATTATCTATTTTTCCCCCATAAGCAAATATCAATGATAGTCTGGGAGCTGTCACATGTAAGGTTTCCAGGAGCAGTAAGGGAGGTGGCAGGGTATGTGGGAATTCTGTCTTAAAAGAAAAAAAGGACCATTTGTAATCTGACAAAATGTAGTGGACAATCCCTTAAATGAGTCCAAGATAGCTCTAAAGAAATGTAAAGCCCACTCAATGCACAGGTGTTGCGTGAACTAAGGGTCCTGTTACACATAGCGACGCTCCAGCGATCCCGACAATGATATGACCTGGTAAGGATCGCTGTTACGTCGCTACATGGTCGCTAGTAAGCTGTCAAACAGGCAGATCTACTCAACGACGCAGCAACGATACGGCGATCTGTATAACGACCTTGGCGGTCATTGGGACCTTGTGACACAGCAGCTATTCTGACGACACAGACCTCGATAGGCGTGCTCCAGCGTTGCCTTTTCCACGCCCCTCTGCTCCAGTTGGTGGCCACTACTGCGCTATCACCACACGGTTTGCTTCAGCGTCCCTGTCTGAGTCGCTAGTGCGCTATGAGCACGATCAGCGATATCGCGGGGGGGGCGGTCGCCGCTATGTGTCACACGTAGCGAGATCGCTGGCGAGGTCTCTGTTGCGTCACAAAACCTGTGACGTTTCAGCGATCTCGCTAACAATCTCGCTATGTGTGAAGTACCCTTAAGCTGCAGGCATATATACAGCAATGAATGCTCCGTAAGAAAGACGCGGTGCCTCTCCAAAGAAAACAGCCACAATAAATGCCAAAATTGAAAGAAGTGGATGGCACTCACCGATAAGAAAACTTTTATATTCCAATACTTTAAAACATCGGCGTCGGGAGGATGGGAGCAGGAGTGGAAGGGACTACAGCCGTTTTGCGCTGCAGTGGCACTTCTACTGGTTAAACATAGTTGATCTGTGCAATTTTTTTAACAAAAGCAAGGATAATTTAAAGGGCAAGTAAAAATGTTCACCTTAAGGTACTGTCACACTTAGTGATGCACCAGCGATCCCGACCAGTGATATGACACGGTCAGGATCGCTGGTGCATCGCTAAGTGGTCGCTAGTGAGCTGCCACACAGGCAGATCTCACCAGCGACATAGCAGTGGTCGTGGGTCGCTACTTACCTGTCAGACGAGGCGATCCTGACGTCCTCCCGCCCGCGTCCACGCGTCGCTCGTCGTCGCCACAGGAAGCCCAGCAGGAAGCTGACGACGAGAAACGGTCCAGGACGTTCTCGCACAATCAGCGATAACCAGCGGGGGAGCCGGTTGGAGGTAAGTATCAGACATAGCGATATCGCTAGCAATATCGCTGCTACGTCACAAAACCAGTGACGTTATAGCGATATTGCTAGCGATATCGCTTAGTGTGACAGGCCCTTTAGACACAGTTTGACCCAGAAAAACAAACAGAGGCCATTTAATATGGAAAATGCATAGTTCAATGAAGGATTGGACAATTCTAAAGGGTTCTTAGACAATATCCTAAATCTATGGTCTGTCTAACCGGCGATCCATGTAATCGATAGGCTTAGATGCAGCTGTTGATTCTGGTTATAAGGAACCCATTTTATGAGCTTAAATTGCCCTATTAGTGTATTAGAAAATGGGTTCCCGTTAAGCATATTAATACACAGTGGCGTAACTAGAGTCCCATGATCTATGGTGCAAAATTTGGACCTGGGCCCCCACCTCTATTTTGGTCAGATGTAAGGGCCTCTGTAGCATTAATCTAGATACTATAAAGACACATATAATAGTCTCCCTATCATGGCACCTTCCTGCAATCATATCCCCTGTCCTTACTCCTTTCTATAATAATGTCCCTAGTTCTGGCCTCTTTCTGTAATAATGTGTCTCATTTTAGGCCCCTTCCTGTTATGATATCTTCTGTCCTGGGCCTTTTCCTGTTATAATATCCCACCCTCATGGGCCCCTTCCTGGTATAATGTTCCCTGTCCTGGGCCCCGTACTGTAACAGAATTTTATATATACCCTAAAGGAGATTAAATGGCCTGGGAAGAGAACAATAATATATAGAACAATAATATATATATATAAATCCTAAAAGACAGAACTCCACTAATTAACCCCTTACTAGCTGGTCACTTCAATTTAACCTTTATTGTATTCATTTAAAAGTTCAAAGAAAGAGGTGAAGTTTAAAATAGTTCATATTTGCCGCTATTTATATTTATTATTATTATTTATTTATATAGCACCATTGATTCCATGGTGCTGTACATGAGAAGGGGTTACATACAAATTACATATATCACTTACAGTAAACAAACTAACAATGACAGACTGATACAGAGGGGAGAGAGGACCCTGCCCTTTCGGGCTTACATGCTACAGGATGATGGGGAAGGAGACTGGTGGGTTGCAGCAATTCCGGTGTTGGTTGAGGTGATATCACCAGTAGTGATGAGAGAGAAGGAGATAGCAGGGTCATTGCAGGCTGTAGGCTTTCTTGAAGAGGTGGGTTTTCAGGTTCCGTCTGAAGGATCCAAATGTGGTTGATAGTCGGACTTGTTGGGGCAAAGAATTCCAAAGAATAGGGGCTATTCGGGAGACGTCTTGGAGGCGGTTGGGTGAGGAGCGAATAAGTATGGAGGAGAGGAGGAGGTCTTGGGAGGACCCGAGATTATGTGAGGAAAGGTATCGGGAGAATAGTTCAGAGACATATAGATGGCCTTGTAGGTCAGTATTAGTAATTTGAACTGGATTTGCTGAGAGAATGGGAGCCAGTGAAGAGATTTGCAGAGGGGAGAAGCGGAGGAGTAGCGAGGAGAGAGATGAATTAGTCAGGCGGCAGAGTTAAGGATGGACTGGAGAGGTGCAAGGGTGTTAGCAGGGAGACCACGGAAAAGGATGCTGCAGTAGTCGAGGCGGGAGATGATGAGGGCATGCACAAGCATTTTAGTAGATTGAGGGTTAAGGAAAGGACGGATTCTGGAAATATTTTTGAGCTGGAGGCAACAGGAGGTAGAAAGAGCTTGGATGTGCGGTTTGAAGGACAGAGCAGAGTCAAAGGTTACTCCGAGGCAGTGGACTTCCGGTACGGGGAAAGTGTGATGTCATTAATTGTTATAGCTAGGTTGAGTAAGGAAGATCTGTGAGATGGAGGAAAGATGATGAGTTCAGATTTGTCCACATTGAGCTTGAGGAAGCGAGAGGAGAAGAAGGAGGATATGTCTGATAGACACTCTTGGATTCTGGACAGCAGAGAGGTGACATCTGGGCCGGAGAGGTAGATCTGAGTGTCATCAGCATAAAGGTGGTAGTTGAATCCGTGGGACTTTATGAGTTGCCCCAGATCAAGTGTATAGATTGAGAAGAGTAGGGGTCCTAAAACAGAGCCTTGGGGGACTCCAACAGAGAGAGGGTGGGATGAGGAGGTGGTGTGGAGTGGGAGACGCTGAATGTGCGGTTGGAAAGGTATGAGGAGATCCAGGATAGGGCAAGGCCTTTGAAGCCGAAGGAGGAGAGGATCTGTAGTAGGAGGCAGTGGTCAACTGTGTTGAATGCAGAGGACAGGTCTAGAAGCAGGAGTATAGAGTATTGTTCATTTGATTTGGCTGTAAGTAGGTCGTTAGTAATTTTGGTCAGGGCTGTCTCAGTGGAGTGATGGGGGGTGGAAATATATATATATATATATATATATATATATATATATATAATGTATTGGATAGCAATAGCTTACCTCCTTATGTAAAGCTAGCACCCTGGGATACCATTAACCCCTTTACTCCCGGAGCTTTTTTCGATTTTTTGTTTTTGTTTTTCGCTCCCCTTCTTTCCAGAGCCATAACTTTTGTATTTTTCAGTCAATATGGCTATGTAAGAGCTTATTTTTTTTGCGGGACGAGTTGTACTTTTAAACAACACCATTGGTTTTACCATGTTGTGTATTCAAAAACGGGAGAAAAATTCCAAGTGTGGTGAAATTGCAAAAAAAGTGCAATCCCACACTTGTTTTTTGCATGGATTTTTTTGCTAGGTTTGCTAGACGATAAATCTAACCAACCATTATGATTCTCCAGGTCACTACGAGTTCATAGACACCAAACATGTCTAGGTTCTTTTTTATCTAATTGGTGAAAAAAAATTCCAAAGTTTGCTAAAAAAAAAAATAAATAAATAAAATTGCGCAACATTCTGAGACCCGTAGCGTCTCCATTTTTCGTGATCTAGGATTGGGTGAGGGCTTATTTTTTTGCGTGCTGGGCTGACGTTTTCAATGATACCACTATTGTGCAAATACGTTCTTTCGATTGCCCGTTATTGCATTTTAATGCAATGTCGCGGTGACCAAAAAACGTAATTCTGGTGTTTTTAATTTTTTTCTCGCTACGCTGTTTAGCGATCGGGTTAATGCCTTTTTTTATTGATAGATCGGGCGATTCTGAATGCGGCGATACTGAATATGTGTATGTGAGATTTTTTTTAATTGTTTTATTTTGATTGGGGCGAAAGAGGGGTGTTTGAACTTTTAGTTTTTTTTTTTTTTTTTTAATTTTTAAGCATTTTTTTTTAACTTTTGGCATGATTCAATAGCCTCCATAGGAGGCTTGAAGCATGCACACCACAACTCGATCGGCTCTGCTACATATGGGCGATGAGCAGATCTCCCATATGTAGCAGATTTACTGCTGTGCTTTGAGCGCCGGCCATCAGGCGGCGCTCAAAGCAATCTGCCTGCAACAACCATAGAGGTCTCTATGAGACCTCTGGTTGTCAGGGCAACACGTCGCCGACCCCCGATCACGTGACGGGGGTCGGTGATGAGCTCACTTCTGGCCCGCTGGATGGAAGTGCTATTTAAATGCCCATTGTCAGCTTTGACAGCGGGATTTAACTAGTTAATAGGTGCAGGGGGATGGCAATTCTGCTAGCGCCTATTGCGGGCACATGGCAGCTGTTCGCAACAGCTGACATGCCGCGGCTTTGAGGTGGGCTCACCGCTGGAGTAAGTAAATGTATTTTTAGTTAAAAACCTGTTTCTGCGGGGAGGTGGGGGGGTAATAATAATTAGGGTATGTTTCCACATAGCGGAAACATGCAGTATTTGCTGCGGATTGAACGCAGCGTCCTGCCGCAGCGTTCAATCTGCAGCAGCCAGATGTTACAGCATAATGGAGGGAATTTTATGAAATCCCGTCTCCATTATGCATCTGAATACGTGGGTGACACACCCGCTAAACCGGTCATGTGGCGCGTGTTTTTAGACTGCAGCATGTCTGTTTACCTTGCGCCTCAATAGGAGCCCCTCCAGCTGGAGGCGCAGGCAGCAGGTCGGCACTGACGCGCGGAAGAGCTGGGAGGAATCCACCTACACGGCGGGGCCTGCAACAGGGGGAGATGTAGGCCTCCCCCTCGTCTGAGTCAGCACGCAGGGTGTCAGGAGCAGGAGCGGCAGGTACAGGGGCGGCTGGCGGTCCTGCTCGGCGCAGAGGTATGGGAGAAGCCAGGAGGCGGGGGCCTTATGACCAGGCCCTCAGCGTCAGGATTACTGCGGGCGGCAGTCGGCCAGCCCAGCCATGAGCGCTCTGCCTGGGGCAGAGCATGATGCAGCAGGATCGTTCATCGCAGGGCCGGAGGTGATGTCTGAGGTCCAGGGGGGCGCAGACAGCCTGTCACGAGGCTCACACGCTGCCTCTCAATGTGGGCAGCAGGACGCTGGCCCGAGACATGGAGCAGCAACAGTGACGGCACCTGTGGTCCCTGCACGGATGGTTGGCACAGGTCGAGGTACCAGTCGGCTGGTTAATCACGAATGTTCGGCTTGTGGAGGCACACATGGACCAACAAAATGTTTTAGAGGGGGCAGTCAGAAAGGAGGCAAAGGCATTGGAAAAAGGAGTGATGCCAGTTCGACTTGACGCGATGGAGGGATTTCAAAGCAGGTACCCTGATAGAGCAGCAGCTGCTCTACTAATGGAGGGTTTTAGAGAGGGTTTCAAAATTCCGTCAGTTGAGACGGCTGTTTGTTTTTCCACAAAAAATTTAAAATCAGCATTGCAGTTTCTTGATGTGGTAACTAATATGTTAAAGAAAGAGGTTGCCCTGGGTAGGATGGCCAGTCCTTTTGCACAGGCTCCCCTCAGTAATTTGAGGGTTTCCCCAGTGGGGGTGGTCCCGAAGAAGGAGCCCAATAAGTTCAGGCTGAACCATCACCTATCCTTCCCGAAAGGGTCATCGGTGAATGATGGCATTGATCCACAATTATGTTCAGTGCTGTATACGTCTTTTGACATGGCCATGGATTGGGTGCGGTTCTGTGGAAAAGGAGCATGGTTGGCTAAGACTGACATACAAGCGGCATTTCGGCTGTTGCCAGTTCATCCTGATAGCCTGCACTTTTTGGGATGTTTTTGGGACAGAGGATTTTTTGTCGATCGTTGTCTCCCTATGGGCTGTTCTCTTTCTTGTGCAAATTTTGAGACGTTCAGCACATTTTTGGAGTGGGCTGTGAAAGAGGTGTCTGGACTGGGTTCGTGTATCCATTACATTGATGACTTTCTGTTTGTCGGTCCGGCTCAGGGTTCTGATTGCTTGTTGTTACTACATACCATGGAAAGTTTGGCAAAGAAGTTTGGGGTTCCACTAGTGGCTGAGAAAACAGTCGGGCCGGTGAATGCGTTGAGTTTTTTTAGGTATCGAGATCGATACTTTGGCAATGGAGTGTAGGTTACCGGACGATAAGGTGTTCACATTGCGGGAGGAAGTGCAGAGAGCAAGAAGTTCAAAGATAATATCTCTACATGACTTACAATCGTTGCTGGGCAAGCTAAATTTTGCTTGTAGAATTATGCTGATAGGTCGGGCATTTTGTCCAAGGTTATTGTTGGCAATGGTGTGAGTGAGATTCCCGGTACACTTCATCAGATTGAAGAAGGAGTTATGGGAGGTCCTGACGGTATGGGCAAATTTCTTGGAGAACTATAACGGTAAATCTATTTGGATTCAGCCGGTAGTGAATGCTGATACTTTGGGTCTTTTCAGGAGGACGGTGGATGGTCGTGGCTTTGACTTGTTTTTTCACGGTAGTTGGTTGGTGGCGGAATGGCCTTCTTCTTGGAGGGAGCAGGGTCTGTTGTCAAATCAGGTTTTGATTCATTTGTTTCCCATTGTAGTGGCACTGTCATTGTGGGGTGAAAAGGTGAGAGATAGAAAGATTTGATTTCCTTGTGTGCTGGAAGGTGTAGTAAAAGCGGTCAATTCATTATCATTGGCATCCCCGGCGGTCGTGAAAGTGTTACAGTGTTTGGTCATGTTGGGGTTAAGTTTCACCCTATGGGTTATGGCGGAGGTCAAGTCAGAAGTTTTTAATCCTGTCATTGACGCTCTTTCCTATTTACAGTGGGAACGCTTTCGGGAACTGGCGCCTCAAGCGGATTCATCGGTCATGGAATGTCCAGCGGAATGTGGAATCTTCCTTGCGTGCAGTAGGGCATTTGTTTTCAAATTCCTTAACGGACAGGTCATGGAGGCAATACGGTCCGGTCAGGCTTGGAGTATTTGGGAGAGTTGGAGGGTTTCTTTAGGTGAGGGAAGGCAGATTACTGTTATTGATAGGACATTGCAAGGAATCGGGTTGGTCAGTGCCTAAACTGAATAAGATGTTAGCGGGTCTTACTTTTGATTTCAAGGTCAGAGGTCTTAGAGATGTGACTAAGTCCTTTCTGGTGGTTCAGGCGCTGAAAGGATGGAGGAAGGGGTGGAGAGTGGAAGATAAGAGACGGCCAGGTTCATATGAGGTATTATTAGTTTTGGGTAGTCAGTTTGTCGCAGTGGCCTTTTTTGGAGCTTTACATTTGGGGGAGTTGGTTAGCCCATCCAAATTTATAAAAGGGGGCTTGTTGAGGGAAGATTTGGATGTTTATAGTGATAGAGTCATAGTGTTTATTCGGTCTTCCAAAACAGATGTGGAGGGAAAGGGTTGTAAGGTGGTGTTGTTTGGGGTTATTGGTTCACCTTTGTGTCCAGTAGTTTGTGTCAGTGACTTTACGAGGCAGGGTGGCCGGTTGGATAACCCATTTTTAGTACATGAGGACAGTTCATTTTTATCACGTTTTCAATTTGTAGCAGTATTTAAACGTTGTTTGGAATTGGGGGGCATATCGGCGAAGGATTACAGTGGACACTCCTTTAGGATCGGTGTGGCTACGGAGGCAGCCAGGAGTGGTTTAGGGCAGGAGATGGTGAAGAGGATTGGGCATTGGGAACTGGCAAGGTTTAGGTCGTATATCCGCCAGAATTTAGTTTAAGGATGCGGTCTCTGGTTATTCCTGTGGTTTACAGAATGTTTCATCAATTTTGTTTCAGGCGACGGTCAATGGCTTATTTGGCTAATGGAACATTCTTTCATTTTCTGGGCTGCGATATGGGCTGCGGATTGTCCGGACAGACGTCAGTTGGGTATCCCTCGGGAGACGGCGACTCTGCGTTGGATCGGTATATGCGGGATAGTCTGGAGGCAATTTTTGCCAGAGTTTCATCGTTTTGTGCGTTTGGACAGGGTGCCAGATGTTGTTGTTTTACATCTTGGAGGGAATGATTTGGGTAAAAGGCCTTGCAGGGAATTGATCAAGGACATCAAGTTCGATTTGCTGAGGCTGTGGGTGATGTTTCCGAAGCTTTTGGTTGTTTGGTCGGACATCATCCCTAGGAGGGTCTGGCGGGGGGGACCGCTCAGACGAAGGGATGAATAGAGCAAGGATTAAGGTAAATAGAGCAGTGTTGCATTTTATGGCGAGGAATGGTGCAGTGGTGGTAAGCCACTTGGATTTGGAATCGGAAGTTGGAGAATTTTGGAGATCTGATGGTGTTCATTTGAATGCTGTCAGCACTGACATGTGGTGCCTGGCCATACAAGAGTGTATCGAAACAAGTCTGAGAGTTTGGAGGGACATAAATGTCTAACGGGGTCAGAACATTTATGTTAGTGGCATGGGGGGAGGTCGTTGAAGTTGGTGGAATTGGGGAATGGCAAACTGGAGGGGGGGATCTCAAGGGGTCCTGGACTCCCCCTTTGTGATTTTAAGTGGATGGGGAAATTATTCCCATGGATTGGGATGATTAAGGGGCTTGTTAAGTGGTTGGATTTGGCCGGGTTTCGTTACGATTTACCTCCGAGCTGGTGCATAGCGGCTGGGGGTAAAACTAATCCTGGAGGCCAAAGTGGAATTTACATATCTGCAGTTGAGATATTTCGGGCTTCAAGGAACAACCCTCCTAGGAGGTTATTGTTAAACTGTTTGTAATTTATGCTTAATAAAAGGCTGCTGTGGCCATTTAATCCATTTGGTGTCTTGTGTTTTCTGTGAAAAAGGGGGAGGTTATCGGTTAAGAGTAGAGTTGAGCGATACCGTCCGATACTTCAAAGTATCGTATCGGATGGTATCGGCCGATCTTTAAAAAAAGTATCGGTATCGCCGATTCCGATACCGGAAGTCCCATTCAAGTCTATGGGACTTCCGGTATCGGAATAAGAAAAACCCTTTCCTGCCCTTGTACAGCCTCTCTGGGGTCTGTACGGGCCTTTCGGGGGGCTGTGCCGGCGTGCCAGGGGGTCTGTGCAGGCTCCGGTGGTCTGTGCCGGCCTGCCGGTGGTCTGTGCAGGCTCCGGGGGGCTGTGCCGGCCTGCCGGGGGGCTGTGCCGGCTCCGGGGGGCTGTGCCGGCCTGCCGGGGGGCTGTGCCGGCCTGCCGGGGGGCTGTGCAGGCTCCGGGGGTCTGTGCAGGCATCGTCCGATGGGACTACAAGTCCCATCGGGCGATGCCTGCTACCATGACAGTGATTGACACATTAGCCAATGATGGGACAGTAGTAGTCCCATCATCCGGCTAATGTGTTAAATGTAAAAAAAAAAAAAAAAAAAAAAAATTACATGCTACATACATACAACGTGCATACTACATACATGCTACATTCATACTACATACTACATACATGCTACATACATACTACATATATACTACATGCATGCTACATACATACTGCATGCTACATACATACCACATACATACTACATACATACTACATATATACTACATGCATGCTACATACATACTACATGCTACATACATACCACATACATACTACATATATACTACATGCATGCTACATACATACTACATGCTACATACATACCACATATATACTACATACATACTACATATATACTGCATGCTACATACATACTACATATATACTACATGCATGCTACATACATACTACATGCTACATACATACTACATACATACTACATACATACTACATATATACTACATGCTACATACATACTACATGCTACATACATACTACATATATACTACATTCATGCTACATACATACTACATATATACTACATGCATGCTACATACATACTACATGCTACATGCATGCTACATACATACTACATACATACTACATACATACCACATATATACTACATACATACAATACATTCATACAATACATACATAGACATACAGTACATATAACATAGAGTAACATACTTACCAATACTTGTCACATTGTTCCCCGAAGCCATTGTCGTCTACGGAATAAATATTAACATAACAAACCACAAAAATACTCACCCACGATCCGAAGCAGTCCACGAGTGTGTCCCACGACGATCTTGGGTAGAGAACTGCAGCATCAGATGATGCTGCCGTTCTCTACGGGCTGCAGGAATCCAATGACGGAAGGTAGGTATCCTTCCGCACTGTATTCCTCCGCCACTTAAAAAAAAAAAGTCCCTAGTCTCACTTTATGCCATTGCTGTGTGGGAATTTCCCACACAGCAATGGCATAAAGTGAGACTAGGGACTTTTTTTTTTTAAGTGGCGGAGGAATACAGTGCGGAAGGATACCTACCTTCCGTCATTGGATTCCTGCAGCCCGTAGAGAACGGCAGCATCATCTGATGCTGCAGTTCTCTACCCAAGATCGTCGTGGGACACACTCGTGGACTGCTTCGGATCGTGGGTGAGTATTTTTGTGGTTTGTTATGTTAATATTTATTCCGTAGACGACAATGGCTTCGGGGAACAATGTGACAAGTATTGGTAAGTATGTTACTCTATGTTATATGTACTGTATGTCTATGTATGTATTGTATGAATGTATTGTATGTATGTAGTATATATGTGGTATGCATGTAGCATGTAGTATGTATGTAGCATGCATGTAGTATATATGTAGTATGTATGTAGCATGCAGTATATATGTAGTATGTATGTAGTATATATGTGGTATGTATGTAGCATGTAGTATGTATGTAGCATGCATGTAGTATATATGTAGTATGTAGTATGTATGTGGTATGTATGTAGCATGTAGTATGTATGTAGCATGTAGTATGTATGTAGCATGCATGTAGTATATATGTAGTATGTATGTAGCATGCAGTATATATGTAGTATGTATGTAGTATATATGTGGTATGTATGTAGCATGTAGTATGTATGTAGCATGCATGTAGTATATATGTAGTATGTATGTAGCATGTAGTATGTATGTGGTATGTATGTAGCATGTAGTATGTATGTAGCATGCATGTAGTATATATGTAGTATGTATGTAGCATGCAGTATATATGTAGTATGTATGTAGTATATATGTGGTATGTATGTAGCATGTAGTATGTATGTAGCATGCATGTAGTATATATGTAGTATGTATGTGGTATGTATGTAGCATGTAGTATGTATGTAGCATGCATGTAGTATATATGTAGTATGTATGTAGTATGTATGTAGTATGTATGTAGCATGCAGTATGTATGTAGTATGTATGTAGTATATATGTAGTATGTATGTAGCATGCATGTAGTATGTATGTAGCATGTATGTAGTATGTATGTAGTATATATGTAGTATGTATGTAGCATGTAGTATGTATGTAGCATGCATGTAGTATGTATGTAGTATTTTTTTTTTTTTTTTAACATTTAACACATTAGCCGGATGATGGGACTACTACTGTCCCATCATTGGCTAATGTGTCAATCACTGTCATGGTAGCAGGCATCGCCCGATGGGACTTGTAGTCCCATCGGACGATGCATGCACAGACCCCCGGACATCAGCACAGCCCCCCGGCAGGCCGGCACAGCCCCCCGGCAGGCCGGTACAGACCCCCACAGGGTGCACAGACCACCGGCAGGCCGGCACAGCCCCCCGGCAGGCCGGTACAGACCCCCACAGGGTGCACAGACCACCGGCAGGCCGGCACAGCCCCCCGGCAGGCCGGTACAGACCCCGGGCAGTCCACACAGCCCCCCGGCAGGCCGGCACAGCCCCCCGGCAGGCCGGCAGAGACCCCCGGAAGGCCCGAAATGACGGCGCATCATGATGCGCACACACCGCGCATCATGATGACGTCAGGCCGTCAATCAACTGAACTTCCGATTCCGATGCCGAATTCCGATATTGAAAAAATATCGGAAGTCGGTATCGGAATTCCGATACAGCAAGTATCGGCCGATACCCGATACTTGCGGTATCGGAATGCTCAACACTAGTTAAGAGTAGTGTTGAGCATTCCGATACCGCAAGTATCGGGTATCGGCCGATACTTGCTGTATCGGAATTCCGATACCGACTTCCGATATTTTTTCAATATCGGAATTCGGCATCGGAATCGGAAGTTCAGTTGATTGACGGCCTGACATCATCATGATGCGCGGTGTGTGCGCATCATGATGCGCCGTCATTTCGGGCCTTCCGGGGGTCTCTGCCGGCCTGCCGGGGGGCTGTGCCGGCCTGCCGGGGGGCTGTGTGGACTGCCCGGGGTCTGTACCGGCCTGCCGGGGGGCTGTGCCGGCCTGCCGGTGGTCTGTGCACCCTGTGGGGGTCTGTACCGGCCTGCCGGGGGGCTGTGCCGGCCTGCCGGTGGTCTGTGCACCCTGTGGGGGTCTGTACCGGCCTGCCGGGGGGCTGTGCCGGCCTGCCGGGGGGCTGTGCTGATGTCCGGGGGTCTGTGCATGCATCGTCCGATGGGACTACAAGTCCCATCGGGCGATGCCTGCTACCATGACAGTGATTGACACATTAGCCAATGATGGGACAGTAGTAGTCCCATCATCCGGCTAATGTGTTAAATGTTAAAAAAAAAAAAAAATACTACATACATACTACATGCATGCTACATACATACTACATGCTACATACATACTACATATATGCTACATACATACTACATACATGCTACATACATACTACATGCATGCTACATACATACTACATATATACTACATACATACTACATACATACTGCATGCTACATACATACTACATACATACTACATACATACTACATATATACTACATGCATGCTACATACATACTACATGCTACATACATACCACATACATACTACATATATACTACATGCATGCTACATACATACTACATGCTACATACATACCACATATATACTACATACATACTACATATATACTGCATGCTACATACATACTACATATATACTACATGCATGCTACATACATACTACATGCTACATACATACCACATACATACTACATGCTACATACATACTACATATATACTACATGCATGCTACATACATACTACATGCTACATACATACCACATATATACTACATACATACTACATATATACTGCATGCTACATACATACTACATATATACTACATGCATGCTACATACATACTACATGCTACATACATACTACATGCTACATACATACCACATACATACTACATACTACATATATACTACATGCATGCTACATACATACTACATGCTACATACATACCACATATATACTACATACATACTACATATATACTGCATGCTACATACATACTACATATATACTACATGCATGCTACATACATACTACATGCTACATGCATACCACATATATACTACATACATACAATACATTCATACAATACATACATAGACATACAGTACATATAACATAGAGTAACATACTTACCAATACTTGTCACATTGTTCCCCGAAGCCATTGTCGTCTACGGAATAAATATTAACATAACAAACCACAAAAATACTCACCCACGATCCGAAGCAGTCCACGAGTGTGTCCCACGACGATCTTGGGTAGAGAACTGCAGCATCAGATGATGCTGCCGTTCTCTACGGGCTGCAGGAATCCAATGACGGAAGGTAGGTATCCTTCCGCACTGTATTCCTCCGCCACTTAAAAAAAAAAAGTCCCTAGTCTCACTTTATGCCATTGCTGTGTGGGAAATTCCCACACAGCAATGGCATAAAGTGAGACTAGGGACTTTTTTTTTTTAAGTGGCGGAGGAATACAGTGCGGAAGGATACCTACCTTCCGTCATTGGATTCCTGCAGCCCGTAGAGAACGGCAGCATCATCTGATGCTGCAGTTCTCTACCCAAGATCGTCGTGGGACACACTCGTGGACTGCTTCGGATCGTGGGTGAGTATTTTTGTGGTTTGTTATGTTAATATTTATTCCGTAGACGACAATGGCTTCGGGGAACAATGTGACAAGTATTGGTAAGTATGTTACTCTATGTTATATGTACTGTATGTCTATGTATGTATTGTATGAATGTATTGTATGTATGTAGTATATATGTGGTATGTATGTAGTATGTATGTAGTATGTATGTAGCATGCATGTAGCATGTAGTATGTATGTAGCATGCATGTAGTATATATGTAGTATGTATGTAGCATGAATGTAGTATATATGTAGTATGTATGTAGCATGTAGTATGTATGTAGCATGTAGTATATATGTAGTATGTATGTAGTATGTATGTAGTATGTATGTAGCATGTAGTATGTATGTAGCATGCATGTAGTATATATGTAGTATGTATGTAGCATGCAGTATATATGTAGTATGTATGTAGTATATATGTGGTATGTATGTAGCATGTAGTATGTATGTAGCATGCATGTAGTATATATGTAGTATGTATGTGGTATGTATGTAGCATGTAGTATGTATGTAGCATGCATGTAGTATATATGTAGTATGTATGTAGTATGTATGTGGTATGTATGTAGCATGCAGTATGTATGTAGCATGCATGTAGTATATATGTAGTATGTATGTAGCATGTATGTAGTATGTAGTATGAATGTAGCATGTATGTAGTATGCACGTTGTATGTATGTAGCATGTAATTTTTTTTTTTTTATTTTTTTTTTACATTTAACACATTAGCCGGATGATGGGACTACTACTGTCCCATCATTGGCTAATGTGTCAATCACTGTCATGGTAGCAGGCATCGCCCGATGGGACTTGTAGTCCCATCGGACGATGCCTGCACAGACCCCCGGAGCCTGCACAGCCCCCCGGCAGGCCGGCACAGCCCCCCGGAGCCGGCACAGCCCCCCGGCAGGCCGGCACAGCCCCCCGGAGCCTGCACAGACCACCGGCAGGCCGGCACAGACCACCGGAGCCTGCACAGACCCCCTGGCAGGCCGGCACAGCCCCCCGAAAGGCCCGTACAGACCCCAGAGAGGCTGTACAAGGGCAGGAAAGGGTTTTTCTTATTCCGATACCGGAAGTCCCATAGACTTGAATGGGACTTCCGGTATCGGAATCGGCGATACCGATACTTTTTTTAAAGATCGGCCGATACCATCCGATACGATACTTTGAAGTATCGGACGGTATCGCTCAACTCTAGTTAAGAGATAATCTTTCAAAGAAACTAAGGAGTAGATGGGAGACTGGTAAGAAAGGCCCGCATGAATCACGTGTACCCCTTACGTCAAGAGAGGCCGTACGGGCCCCTGGCCTTCAAGGGAGGCCGTCATGATGGGGTTAACGTGGGAATATAGGGAGCATTATGGGTTTATGAGGCGTTTGGGGTTAATATAAGAGCAAGGGAGTTATAAGGGTGTTAGCTCATGGGAGTAGGAGGGGTCAGAGATGGGGCACAGGGGCACTACATAGGGGATCAGCCATGTTGCAGGAGCAGCCATTCCATGTGGATCCCTGCGACACTAAGAAGCTCCTACCCACCCTCCCTTTTTTGTTGGTATAGTGGTCTGTGGTTCAGAAATTTACACATGTATAATCTGTCACAGCAGTGGGGCATGGGGGGAGGTCCTCAAAGTTGGTGGAATTGGGGAATGGCGGACTGGAGGGGGGGATCTCAAGGGGTCCTGGACTCCCCCTGTGTGATTTTAAGTGGATGAGGCAATTAATCCCGTGGATTGGGAGGATTAAGGGGCTTGTTAAGTGGTTGGATTTGGCCAGGTTAGTTACTATTTGCCCCTGAGCTAGTGCATAGCGGCTGGGGGTAAAACTAATCCTGGAGGCCAAAGTGGAATTTACATATCTGCAGTTGAGATATTTCGGACTTCGAGGAACACCCCTCCCGGGAGGTTATTGTTAAACTGTTTGCAATTTATGTTTAATAAAAGGCTGCTGTGGCCATTTAATCCATTTGGTGTCTTATGTTTTCAGTGAAAAAGGGGGAGGTTATCGGTTAAGAGATAATCTTTCAAAGAAACTAAGGGTCCCGTTACATTTAGCGATGCACCAGCGATCCCGACAACGATATGACCCGGCCAGGATCGCTGGTGCATCGCTAAATGGTCGCTAGTGAGCTGCCAAACAGGCAGATCTCACCAGCGACGCAGCGACGCAGCAGCAGTCATTACTTACCTGTCAGACACGGCGATGAAGACGTCCTCCCGCCCGCGTCCACGCGTCGCTCGTCGGCGCCAGCAGGAAGCCGCCGACGAGAAACAACCCAGGACGTTCTCGCGCGATCAGCGATAGCCAGCGGGGGAGCCGGTTGGAGGTATCACATTTAGCGATATCGCTAGCAATATCGCTGCTGCGTCACAAAATCGGCGATATTGCTAGCGATATCGCTATGTGTGAAGCCCTCTTTAAGAGTAGATGGGAAATAGTACTTGGTGTTCCCTGGTTTACTCACCTCCTAAGGGTCATGTCCTGTCTGTGTGGGTCGCCCCCGTGTCCCCATGGCTGTGGGGTACTCGGTACCGGGCCGGTGTCAGGGGAATGTGTCACAGCAGCGATGACGCAGTCCATGAGATGTAGTTATATTACAGTTTATATGAAATGTTCGTGACGCCACCTGTGGTGTTCGGCAAATATGATGTTAGGCCGACGCTGCATGCAGATCCTCTGGGACTGATAGTGTGTGCAGCATAGATGGTAAAGCTCCCCACAGGCGGAGCTGTAGTCCCAGGGCAGTGTAGAAGGAGCAATGGAGGGGAGGTGTAGATGGTGTAGGTACAGGTACTCAGATGTAGCGGTGCGTAATAACTGGAGGACACCAGGGCGTGTGGTTCCAAAGCTTTACTCACTGTTTGCAGTTCACATACATGCCGGCCTCCGCACTGTGTTCTCCAGGTCGGGGCTCCAGCCAACCTCCAGGCAAGATAGGATTCTCCTTCCCACACTCCGCCAACATGTACCTTACTGAACGACTCCTCCAATGCGCCTTTAGGTGCGAAGCACTCCAGCACTTAGTTACCCTGGAATGCCTCTCTCTAGGTGTTCCTAGTCTCTACTTGTATGACAGACAGCTGTAGCCTGCTTCGGGGAACTCTAGCTCCAGAGTCCCGGCTCACTATTAAGGTGCTGTTGTGTCCCAAGTCTATGATGGGAGCAAGGCGTTAGCGGCTCACTACTCCACCGGTGTCTGTTGCTGGACATAAAGTTCCGATCAACCTCGGGGACCGGACCCCGGCCGTTGTGCTCTGGACTGGAAGGGTTATCTATCTTTCTTCAACCAGCTTCCCACCGTCCTTCTATTGTCCTTCGTTCCGATCTGTTCTATCTTTCTTATGGAAAGTCAGGTTATCAATCTTATCAGTCTCTTTCCCTGTCTTTCTCGTGCCAGCAGCCCAGATCCTGGGACCTGCTGAAGCACGTCCTTCAGACATCCATCTTCCTTCCTCTCCAACTCTGTTCTCCTCCTTCTTCTGACTCCTTCCGCCTCTAACTCTCACTCTTCCCACTCTTTTGTATCAGCTTACTCCACCCGCCTCCCAGCACATCTCGTGTTACGAAGCAGGGTTCCACGAGGGGTGCTCTGCTACCCCCAGCCTGAAGCTGTTAGGTGGCCCCACTGAACTATCCTGTGTGTGGAATGCAGGTGTGGAGCGTGGTCAGGATTTCCCACCTTACCTGGATGGTGGGGCACTACACCTTAGGAGAAGGTGCAGTACCTCTGTGGCGACTGAAGTCTCAGGGGCACCACATGTGCCTCAATCAAAATTTTGTAACCAGGCAGTAGCTGAGCATCCTATCATACTGATGACCAAGTGCTGGTGTGCGTTTGTAAGGTTCAGCCAGGACCGTAGTCGTGGCTGAGGACTCCGGGGCAACGGAATCCTGGCCTCCCCTCACATAGACATGACAGTTTACTGTCAGCATACCTGTCGCTTTCTCCAGCTCCCCCTCAGGGCTTTCTGTTATGCGCTGCACATTCTCCTCAGACGATGTGGAACAAACAGAGTCACAGTCCTGTTCAATACTTGAACAATCAACTTTACTGTTTCCTTTACACAGCACAAACATATTCACTCCAGCATCAGCATCACGGTTGGCAATAGACATTATCTTTTCTGTCCCTGTCTTTCCCTCTCTCCCACTAAGCTCGCTTCCGGGACGGACCGTGCTCTCCGGTCTTTCTTCTTTTCCAATCATTTTTATTGAACATTTAAATACAAATAAGAAATGAGGGGAGTGGGACAGAGAAAGGGGGAAGGGGGGAGGAAGGGGGAAGGGTAATAACAAGGAGAGGACCACAAGGTCCGAACAGGCTCTATATAGTGTCTACATTAAACATATAATCATATAGTCATACAATCATACAAACATGTAGTCAGATGGTTTGAAATCGGTTTGGTGCACATTAATAAACTAGTTCAGTGCAATGGATATGTTTCCAGCCACTTCGCCCATTTCTTGGCATATTTGTTGAAATAGTCATGGGTAATAGCAAACCTATGCTCATATGCCTCCTGCTGGCACTAAGCGCTGTATCTGTTTGCAGAGCCTGCACCCCTAGCACTGTTAACCCATTCCTGTAGCCCTGCTTTATCCAGTCACATTTATCCAACTCCAACCAGATAGACTCGTGCACCAGCCTCCATATAATACCAGTTTTCTACCAAAAGAAACTAAAAAAACCTTTCTGATGAAGGTCCGTTGTTGGACCGAAAACTTTCAATACGATGAGTCTATTTTTGTCTAGATGCTAATACGATATGAGTCTATTTTTGTCTGGATGCTAAATAAAGAATATACTGCTTCTTCATTTTTGAGTACCAAGTATTTTTGTACATACTAAATTTTTTATTAAGCAAGAGTTTGAAGAGAAGTTCTTTCGGGGATCTATGATTATTTATCTTGTGTTCTAGTTCCAGCCAGGCCGGTGTTTCGCCGTCGGACAACCAGTAAACACTTTGTTTTATGATGTTTGTCAGGTAATGTGCAGAAAAGTTAGGCAACCCCAGTCCTCCAAAGGCCTTGTTTTTATATAGCAATTTGGTAGAGGATCTGGCTTTTTTTCTGAACCAGATAAATGAATTGATTGCCGTCTGAATACTAGTGAGTTATGAGGTCGATATTTTAAAGGGAAGAGTCCTAAAAATATATAGTATCTTTGGAAAGATGAAGGTTTTGGTCACCAAATTCCTTCCCCACCATGACAAGTCCCAATTTTCAAAAGAATGGAGATCTCTAGCTATAGTATCAGATAAAATCCTTAAATTGGTGGGCATCAGAACGTTAATGTTCTTAGTAATAGTAATTCCTAAGTATTCAATTTCATTGTCTGTCCAGCTTAACTCTGAGTTTTGGCTTATTTCGTGAATTTGGGATTTATCCATATGGAAATGCAAGATTTTTGATTTTTTTTCGTTAATTTTAAAAAAAGAGACTTCCGAGAAGGCCTTAAGGGTACTTTGCAATTCTTTGAGGGATTTTTGGGGATTTGTTAGTGTTAAAATCATATCATCAGCAAAAAGGCTGATCTTGAATTCACGGGATGGGGTTTCAATTCCTTTTATTGCCTTATTCTGCCTTATAATTTGTGCCAGGGGTTCAATCGCTAGAATAAAGAGAAGAGGTGAAAGGGGGCACCCCTGTCCAGTCCCATTAGATATCTGAAACAGATTAGAGGAATGGTTATTCAGGTAAATCTTAGCTTTTGGTATTGTATATAAGGCCATAATTGTTGTTGAAGTTTTCTGAGAAGCCATATTTCCTAAGCGAATGTCTTAGGTAATCCCAGTTTATACGGTCGAAGGCCTTCTCTGCGTCTAGGGAAACTATAACAGTGGGGTTTTTTGAGGATTGGATTATTTTAATGGAGTTGATTATTCTTCTAGTCCCATCCGTGGCCTGTCGGCCTTTAACAAATCCAATCTGGTCTTTGTCTATTAGGCTTGGAAGAAGATTTTTAATTCTGTCAGATAGGATTTTCGAATAAATCTTCAGGTCAGAGTTGATGAGTGAAATGGGGCGGTAATTGGTTACTTTAGTTAAGTCAGCATTGGGTTTTGGGATTAGGATAATTGTAGATTCTAGCATTTCCTCTGTAAATGTACCAGATGTGGAGGCCTTGTTGAAGATTTTTGAAAGGTGTGGGGATAGGATTTTGTTAAAGGATTTATAATAGTCGTTCCCAAAACCGTCGGGGCCCGGGGATTTAAATAGTTTTAATATTCGAATAGTGTCCTCGATCTCTCCATGGGTAAAGGGCGATGTTAGTGTCTCTAGATTCTCTTGGGTTAATTTAGGTAGGTTAATATTTGATAGGAAATTTTCTATGTCCACGTTTTTAGGTTGAGGAAGTGAAGTTTGGAGTTTCAAGTTCTATAGTTTGTGGTAAAATTCCGCAAATGTGTTCGCTATATCCTGTGGGTGGGATAGAGGGGTTCCTTTAGGTGATAAAATTTTATTAATTCTATTATTCTGCCTTGCTTGTTTGATTCGGCTCATCATAAAACGTGTTGGCTTATTAAGCGATGAGTACTGTTTGAATTTTAGGTTTTTGATGACCGAATCGTAAGAGGAGAAAAGGATTGTTTTGAGTTCCTGTCTTAGTTTTAGTAATTCTATTTGGATTTTTTTCAGATGGGTGAGTGCAGGAGAGCTGTTCATTTTCTTTATCTCTGATTTTAGTTTGGACGGCTTTAATTTTTGATCTATTAGCTTTTTTTTAGTTGGATGAAATTTGAATGATAACTCCCATGATGACCGCTTTGTGGGCGCACCACAGGGTAAGTGGGTCTATGTTTTCATTATTATTTTCTTTGAAATAGTTTTCCAATGCTGACTTTATTTTGTCTTGGTGGATGGGGTAACGTAATATATTTGGATTACATTTCCACAGTGGGGCATTGTTTGTGGGAGCGCCTAATAGAATGTTGGCAATAAGCGGTGAATGGTCTGATATAGTCCTTTTTTCAATTGATAGTTTTTGAAATTTCGATAAGGTGAATACATCAGTTAATATCAGATCTATCCTAGAGACCGTTTGATGGGGGTCGGAGTAGTGGGTATATTCAATTGATGTGGAGTTAATACAACGGAATACATCAAACAGTTCGTTCTGGTGAAGCCACCCATTCAAAGTGTTTGATCGCGACCTGTTAGGTGAGGATGAATCCATGATATTATCTGGGACCATGTTGAAGTCCCCCAACCATATCAAATCTCCTTTTCTGGTTGTAGCTACTTTCTTTTTTAATTTGTTTAGAAATCTAATTTGGCCATTATTTGGGGCGTAGGTGTTGACGATTGTGCAGGTTTGGTTATTAATGACACAGATCAGGATGTGAAATCTCCCTTTTTCATCTTTATGCTCCTCAATAAATTCAAATGAGAGGCTATTTTTAATAATTGTGATGACCCCCGCCTTTTTCTTGTTATTATCTGATTTAAAAATGTGTGGGAATTGTTTATGGGAGAGTGCCGGATGGTTATCTTTTTTAAATTTGGACTCCTGTATGCATATGATGTCTGCTTGAGATTGAGAAATTTCTTTCCATATTGTGAACCTCTTTTGTGGACTGTTTAGTCCTCTGACATTGTAGGATATTATTTTGGTGTTCATGACTATTTGTATGGTGGCGGAAGAAATGTGCACTTGTAAAGCTCAACGGTAGCGTGAACCTGTTTATTAAACAGAATAGAACTATCTCTAAGAGCCGGTTAGGCCTCTTTCACACATCAGTTTTTTGCCGTCAGGCGCGATCCGGCTTTTTTTTGTAAAACCGGATCCGGCAAAATGCAATGCCGGATCCAGTTTTTCCCCATTGACTTGCATTAGCGCCGGATCGCGCCGGATGGCATTGCGTTTCATCCGTTTTTTGCCGGATCCGGTTACTTGTCTCATTCCGGCGTCTGGAAAAAACGGCTACTGTAACGTTTTTTGTCTCCGGCGAAAAAGCCGGAAGCGCCGGATCCGGCGCTTCCAGCTTTTTGCTACAATGAAAGTCTATGGGCGCCGGAATGCGCCGGATCCAGAAAAAGACGGATCCAGCCACCGGATCCGTTTTTTTAAGTCTGCGCATGCTCAGATCCAATTGGCCAGCCCCCAGGAAACAGATATAACCTGCTAGACGGATCCAGCAAAAAACGGATCCGTTTCTACAGTTCTCCAAAATTTATGCCGGATCCGTTTTTTCTAAAAATAGCCGGATCCTGCCTGACGGCAAAAAACTGATGTGTGAAAGTAGCCTTACCTATTAATTTTAACTAAGAAACCATTAGTACAAATAAATGATTATAGAATACAAATATCAATTATCAAATGTCCTCTGAAAGAAAGGTGGCTCACAACTTGTGAGTACTTCTTCTTCCTCTAACTTGAGGGAAAGTTCATGCACATGAGGCCTGAGTGAAACCTCCTATACAGTGTCATAACAGATAATGTAGCATCTAATATATAAAGCTCAAAGTGTGTGTGTGTGTGTATGTGTGTGTGTGTATGTCCTTGATAGGCATCCGCACCGTCGCAGCTACAGCCACAAAATTTGGCACAGTCACACGGCTGGACCCCGAGGGCGTCCTAAGCTATGTTGTGAGGTGAAATTTTAACCCCGCGCGTTCCAATACACCAAACAATTTTGCCCCTATCTACATAATGGGGAAACTGTGTGCGTATCAAGCCCCGCCCCCATTATGATGTCATAATGGTTGCCATGGCGACGCTGATGTCATCAAAGGTTGCAAGCCCTGCCGCTCATTATGATGTCATAATGGTTGACTATGGGATGGAGGATGTGTGATGGGTATATGGGCACTGGACTATGGGATGGAGGATATGTATGACGGGTATATGGGCACGGGACTATGGGATGGAGAATGTGTGATGGGTATATGGGCACTGGACTATGGGATGGAGGATATGTATGACGGGTATATGGGCAAGAGACTATGGGATGATGGATATGTATGATGGGTATATGGGCACGGGACTATGGGATGGACGATATGTATGATGGGTATATGGGCATGGGACTATGAGAAGAAGGATGTGTGATGGGTATGTGGGCACTCGACTATGGGATGGCGAATATGTATGATGGTATATGGGCATGGGACTATGGGATGGAGGATGTGTGATGGGTATATGGGCATGGGACTATGGGATGGAGGATGTGTGATGGGTATATGGGCACTCGACTATGGGATGGAGGATATGTATGATGGGTATATGGCCATGGGCCTATCGGATCGTGGATATGTGTGATGGGTATATGGGCACGGGACTATGGGATGGAGGATAATTATAATTTCAGTTAGTTACTATGCCCGGGCAGCGCCGGGCTCTTCAGCTAGTATATAATAAAACATTAGTCTTAGCGTAAGCCCTTGGGCGAAGATAAGTAATGTATGAGGTATTCCTCTTGTCAGCGGTTAGGATATGATGAAGGGGCTTTTTTGTTGGCCCCTAGTGATTCAATGAAGTCGTGTCCCTCCTCTGGGGTGAATATGGGTATTGTTTTCCCCCTGAAGGTGATCAAAAGCTTCAAAGGGAAGCCCCACCTGTAGGCGATGCCTTTGTCCCTAAGCAATGTAGTGATCTCCTTGAATGTTTTCCTACTTTCTAAAGTTTCCTTGGAAAGATCCGCATATACCTTTAGATTATTGTAAGGCTCTGGAAACTGTTTCAAGTCTTTCAGGTATTGTAGTATCTTTTCTTTGGTATTATAGAAATTAATTCGCTTGATCGTGTCTCTTGGCACCTCTGTCGGGATGCGAGTGGGTCTAGGCAGTCTGTGTACTCTATCTATAATTAGCTCTGCATCTGTGAGGGTGGGGATTGTTTTCTTAAAAAAATTTTTCACATGTTCTGACAGGTTGTTTGAGGTGATCTCTTCTGGTATGCCTCTGATTTTTAGGTTATTTCTGCGGTTCCTGTCCTCTAGACCTGCCATTTTTAATTTGAGTCTGGACAGTTCTGCTTCCAATTCCTGGGTTTTATTAACTGTTATATCTGTCTTCCCTTCAACGATGTTTAGTCTGCTTTCATGTTCATTCAGTTTTTTACTAAACATTTCGAAGGTAGACTTGAACATGTCAGCCTGTTTCTCAAAGTTCTTTTCCATGCTCTCATTTATTTTCTTTGCCAGGTCTAACATGAAGGATTCAGCGTTAGGGATGCTTGGTCTTGGGATGGTTTCCTCACTAGCGGAGAAGATGTGGCTTAAGTCTTTTTTGAATTTGTTTCTCTCTGGGCTGGGATTGGGAGAGGAGTCGGTAGAGTCCGCTTCCTCTTCAGGATTGTTTTGACAATTTGAATATTTTTCTCCCCAATCCCCTGGGTCTATTCTTTTAGAGGATTGTGACAGATCCATTTCCTCTGCTGGATAGTTGCAGGGGTTAGGAGTTGTTTGTACGTTTTTTTATTTTCTTTTGCTGCCAGTGGTGTCTGTGGTGCTTTAAATAGCTGATCCTCCTTTTGAGATTTATGAGGATTGTTTTGGTTTTTGCCGGTTGATTGGGAGAGGTTAGTGTTAGCTGTTACTTTATTGTCATTAATTTCAAAAACTGACCGTCACATCCAAGCATAGTGTGAACAGGTGCTTAACCTAGAGTCACCAACTCATATTCATTCAAGCAAAAAAGGAAGCACACTGTAGCGCCATAACATGCAAATATGAAAAATGAAAAATGAATTGCATTACTGAATTAGAAATATAAAAAATTGAGAAAGTTTAGCTCACAAAATGGCCAAGTCATGTGCACTTGGAAGCCACGCCAAGGCACCTCTCGCTTTCCAGGTCCCTGTCAATGCCAATCCTCACTAAGACTGAAGTCTCCATATGAATGGGAACCTATGAAAAATCCTCAATTTAGACTGAAGTCCATATCTCTGTGGAGGGGAAGTGGCCCTGCTTTGATCAAAAACGCCTGCGGCTAACAGGCGGAGTGCTCAGTCAGAAAGTAAATGAACACAAATTTCAAAAACTGACTGTCACATCCAAGCATAGTGTGAACAGGTGCTTAACCTAGAGTCACCAACTCATATACATTCAAGCAAAAAAGGAAGCACACTGTAGCACCATAACATTGTCATTGGCATTCCTTCTTGGTGATATGGATTTGAAGGGGCTGATGACATTTGTCATTTCAGAGTGGTTAGGGCGATTCCCTTTGAGGGAGTTTGGGGTCTTTAGAGTATTGGTTTTTAAATTTGAGCCTCTGTTGCTCATTTTATATATGAGAGTTCAACTGTTAACAAGAATGTGGATATATTAGAATGAGACAATTGAGTCTTAAACGAGATTTAAAGGTATAAAACGAGAGTTCCGGTTTATATAGATAATTGCTCAAGGGTTAAAACCCTAAAGGCCCCGTCACACTTAGCGATGCACCAGCGATCCCGACAAACGATATGACACGGTCAGGATCGCTGGTGCATCGCTAAGGCTAGTTTCACACTTGCTTTTTTTTGCAGAGCGTTTTTCCCGCAAAAAAACGCATTAAAAAAACGCATACAAATGCATACAAACGCTGCGTTTTTTTCCAGCATTTTAATGCGCATGCAGGAAAAAAACGCAGCGTTTTTGCGCGTTTGTATGCGTTTTTTGTGCGTTTGCGTTTTTTTACAGATTTTTGAAAAACCCCACAAAAAAGAAAAAACAACCATTCAACAACACACAAGACCAATGGGACTTCATTGTGGGTGTGGTATGTTAATATATATAGACCCTGTCTACAGTATTCTTCACATTTGCTTGATTCTTCTCGTGACCATGGATCTGCGCTGGAAGAGTTTTCACTTCAACTTGGATTTGGACATCGCGATGGCTCAGGCGTATGCAGTTGCTTGCCATGAACAAAGGAAGAGAGAGAGGCAGCGAAGACGGCGGCGTATGTGGATACATCCGATTGTTGAACTCCGGGAGAGCCGTGGGGCATACCACACCCTCTACAGCGAGCTACGTGCAAACCCGGAGAAATTTACTGATTATATCCGGATGTCCCACGAAAGTTTCATGGATTTGCTTGCTCGTGTCCAACAATCCATCCGGAGACAGGACACACAGCTCCGTCGTGCGATTCCTCCTGAGGAACGGCTACTGGTGACATTACGGTATGTTTTAAAAACAAAGGGGTGTGGTCTGATGTTTTTTTTTGTAAATTTAGTATTCAAAACCTTGGGTAATTAGTTTTCGTGAATGTACTAATATTTTTTTTTATAGTTTTTAAAAATAATATACATAAATATTAATTTTACTTCTTTGTCTGTTCACAGATTCCTGGCGACTGGAGAAACCCTATCCTCACTACACTTCCAGTACCGTATTGGAATCTCTACCTTGTCTGGAATTGTTGCTGACACCTGCCGGGCTCTCTGGAATGTTCTTTGCCCAGAATTTATGCCCCTGCCCACCGCTGAAAAGTGGATGGAAATTGCTGACAAATTCTGGACAGTATGCAATTTTCCCAACTGTTTGGGAGCTGTTGATGGGAAACACATACGGATCATCAAACCCCAAAGAACGGGATCTGAGTACTATAATTACAAAAAGTACTTTTCAATAGTACTCATTGCAATTGCGGATGCCGGATGTATGTTTGTAGCAGTGGACATTGGAGCATTTGGCCGTGGTAATGACTCGCAGGCTTTTAAAAACTCAGACATGGGCCGGAGGTTGTATGGCAACCAATTTAATTTCCCTATGCCACGGCCTCTTCCTCACACCGAAGCTCCGCCACTGCCCTTTGTAATGGTTGGCGATGAGGCTTTTCAAATGTGCGGAAACTTACTGAAACCCTACTCCAGCCGGGACTTGGACCACACCAAAAAAATTTTTAATTACAGGCTGACCAGGGCCAGAAGAACTGTCGAGTGTGCTTTTGGGATTCTTGTTTCCAGATGGCGAATTCTGGGCACGGCCATTAATCTTAAACTTGAAACAGTCGATGAGGTGGTGAAGGCCTGTGTGGTTCTACATAACTTTGTGATGGCTAAAGAGCACCCGACCTTTGAACTGGACGATGATGCTCCTAACCCATTGCCTGAATTCACTCAGCACACTCTCAGGTCATCCGTTGAAGTTGGCCAAATGAGGGACAAATTTGCGGCCTACTTTATTTCTGATGTAGGACGGGTGCACTGGCAAGATGAAATGGTGTAATGTTGTTGTTTATGGTAATAAAAATCCTTATTTGATACCATTACTGAGTGCACTATATTTTTTAAACTCCAATTAATTAAAAAACTTCCCATGTATAACTGAATTTTGTTATGTTCACACACCTGGGCAGGTAAATACACATACGAGTTAAAATGCAGCATTGCTAGTCTGCGTGAAATATATTGGAATGAGCAAAGCTGCAGGCCATGAATCAGGAAACCATTTTTTTTCAAGAGAAAATTGTGCAACTAGTTTAAAACAAAGTATGTGATTTTCTCAAAACACAACCCTCAAAACCCAACCCCAATGAAAGTCCATGGGGAATACAAGTCAGCATTGAGTGGATGAATGTAATCTGCTCATGTAATCTGCTCCATTACAAGTTATTACACTAGGCCTTGGAATGACTATACTAGGCCGTGGTATTTCAAATATGAGTATAGTAGGCCTTGGGGCTAGTAGTATAGTAATATGTGAAATACCACGGCCTAGTATAGTCATACCAAGGCCTACTGTAATAACTCGATTTTTAACAACTAGCATCTTGTTTCACAAAAAACAAACTGGTGAAACTAGAAAGAAACTTATTTTTTAGACAAGTTTCAACAGTTTGTTTTTCATGAAACCAGATTCTATTTGGTAAAACTAGAGTTATTACACTAGGCCTTGGAATGACTATACTAGGCCGTGGTATTTCAAATATGAGTATAGTAGGCCTTGGGGCTAGTAGTATAGTAATATGTGAAATACCACGGCCTAGTATAGTCATACCAAGGCCTACTGTAATAACTCGATTTTTAACAACTAGCATCTTGTTTCACAAAAAACAAACTGGTGAAACTAGAAAGAAACTTATTTTTTAGACAAGTTTCAACAGTTTGTTTTTCATGAAACCAGATTCTATTTGGTAAAACTAGAGTTATTACACTAGGCCTTGGAATGACTATACTAGTCCATGTTATTTCACATATGACTATACTAGCCCTTGGGTTGGTTTTTAACATGTATTTACCCATCAGTGTGTGTGAGCGGCGCAAACAACATTAATGAAACTTATTAATGGTGAACCACAAATGTAAATTTATTTTTTATCACAAAAAAAAACCTAAAAATTATTTTTTACGGCGTTTGGGGGCAGATGGTTTCAATTTGGGGGTGTGCAGGGAATATGCAACACTTGCAGTTGAAGACGGTGTTTGAGGGGAAGGGGCAACAAAACTTGTGGGGGAAGGTAGTCCAGTTAAGGGAATTAAACTTGGAACACTTGTAGGAGAGGAAATCTGTTCAGTTACATTAGTTGTAAAGGCATGTCGCCGTAGGCTTGTGTGCCTGGACCGACTTTGGCCCAATGCCCGCCTTGATTGATTTCGCCTTGAAGTAGGGGCAAATATGGAATGTAGGTCCCCCGTCTGCTGGTATGGCTGCTGCTGCTGAGGTGGCGGCTGCTGCTGCAGAGGTGGCGGCTGCTGCTGAGGTGGCGGCTGCTGCTGAGGTGGCGGCTGCTGCTGAGGTGGCTGCTGCTGCTGAGGTGGTTGCTGCTGCTGCTGAGGTGGCGGCTGCTGCTGAGGTGGCTGCTGCTGCTGAGGTGGCGGCTGATGCTGAGGTGGCTGCTGCTGCTGAGGTGGCTGCTGCTGCTGAGGTGGCTGCTGCTGCTCTTCGTTGTCAGTGCTCGTCCTTGCAGGAGGACTGGTGGCGGCAGTGATGGCCCAGGTTTGCAGAGTGGTGGTGGCAGGGCTACTACATGTTGTTGTAGCGGCAGGGCTGTTCCATGTTTGCCTAGTGGTGGCTGAGCTCCACGCATGCATGGGATTGGCGGTGGTGCTCCAGACAGGAGCAGCGCTTGCCATGGTGGTGTCGGTGAAGTGACCAGCTGCACTCAGACTTGTGGTGGTGTAACGGTGGGTGTCCTGGCTTTGAATAGAGGTGTCCGTGCAGTGGTATGCAGCACAAGTCGGTAGTGAGGTGAAGCGAGTCAATGGTGGCACAGGTGGAAAGGACACCACTGACTGCTGACCGTACCGATTATGCTGCATAGCCTGCAAGAAAGCATTGTTGCAGGCCTGCAGCACATTCAGCTGTTGATCAGGACTAAGGTGTTCCGCCATGCCCTTTTCAATCTTACTAAAAAAATGGTGTGCTGGTCTGTTGAGGTCGGCCTCCAGACGGTCAAGGCGCTGTTCTACAGAATTGAAGCGGTGTTCAAAGTGGTTAAAACCACGTTCCATGAGGGCAAAACCGCTTTCAACTCTGTCGGACAGTGACTTGAGGCTGGAATTAAATGTCTCGCTCAAATGCATAAACTCGGGCAAGACATTCCTGTCCAAGGCCCTCTGCCGCTGGCGGGTAGTGCCCGCATAACCAGTGGCAGAGACCTGGGACAGGGGAACACCTGATGGCCCAGCTTCCTGGTCACCAGCTGTGTGTGTGGTTGACCTGCAAGGTGCTTCCTGGCTGTCGGATGGCTGGGACGGGTCAGAGGACGTCCGAGGAAGGACCGCTCCAGGGCCAGGTTGCAGGGTGCTGCTCCAGGTGCTGTGGAAGAAAGGAAAATCATTACTACCATGCCTTTACAAGAAGCATCAGCTGTGGATTAGAAAAACACAGATTAATAAAAATAAAAACCCAAAATGTATAATACTTACGATCTTGTGGCAAGGACCGGTCTTAGGAACTGCAACGCATGATAGTGACGGTATCTAGTTCTGGTCCTTGACGCAGATCCACTGTGAACCTGGCCCTCAGCACGAACATCACTGTTGAAGCGGTCCTTGATCGAACGCCAACGTGTTCGGACTTTGTCCACTGTTGATAAAAAAAAACAGTGCCGTCAAGGACAAGAGTCACTGTGGCACAATGTAGCAATACAATACTCAAAGCAGTCACTGTAGACCCCGATGAAAATGTTGGGTTTCCTGCTAGAATACGCCTAGCACGAAACCCAACAGTGCCGTCAAGGACAACAGTCACTGCGGCACAATGTAGCAATACAATACTCAAAGCAGTCACTGTAGACACCGATGACACTGTTGGGTTTCCTGCTAGAATACGCCTAGCACGAAACCCAACAGTGCCGTCAAGGACAACAGTCACTGCGGCACAATGTAGCAATACAATACTCAAAGCAGTCACTGTAGACCCCGATGAAACTGTTGGGTTTCCTGCTAGAATACGCCTAGCACGAAACCCAACAGTGCCGTCAAGGACAACAGTCACTGCGGCACAATGTAGCAATACAATACTCAAAGCAGTCACTGTAGACACCGATGACACTGTTGGGTTTCCTGCTAGAATACGCCTAGCACGAAACCCAACAGTGCCGTCAAGGACAACAGTCACTGCGGCACAATGTAGCAATACAATACTCAAAGCAGTCACTGTAGACCCCGATGACACTGTTGGGTTTCCTGCTAGAATACGCCTAGCACGAAACCCAACAGTGCCGTCAAGGACAACAGTCACTGCGGCACAATACAGAGCAGGGAAATACTCACTAAACGCCTTTTTGGAGGATGCTGTGGCGCTGTCCCAGCCATCCATCAACGCTGCGGCCACCTCATTCCATAGCCGCCGGGTCACCACATTGTCCTTGTACAGCCGGTCACGGCTGTCCCACAACGGCGAACGCTCCTGGACCAGGCTGATGAGCTGCTCATTATCCAGGTAGACGTCTTCATCCCGTTGTGGAACCTAGACAAAACACATTCATTAGAATAATCAAATTTAAATTGAATAAAAAGTTACAAAAAAAGAAACAAAAAAATGAGTAAAAATAGAAGATAAAAAATAAAGAACATTACAAATCATTTGATACTTACATTCCGTATCACCACCGGGACTTGGCTTCGCTGCTCCTGCTCTTCGCCCTCACTAGTGCCGTCCGCAGATGATGATGACGATGTCTTAAGAAAGTTGAAAAAAACGTAAGAGATTTGGAGAAGCAGCAGATATACTTACCAGATGCACGAAAATAATCACCTCACGTTCTGCTTGCGCCAATTCCTGCCGCGATGGGGAATACTCGGATTCTGAAGACATACTGCATGTAAAAATAATAAAAATCATTAGTACATACATAATTTAAAAGGACAGGCATATAATGTAATATACTCACATTCTTCGCTGATATAATGGGTTCTTGGTTGACTGTCTGCTCTTCAATCTGTCAGTGTAGTAGTGGCAGAGTTTTGGCAGGCACCTCCTTTATATAGACTTTTTTTTTTTTACTTTAGAAGATTCTAACTAGGATAAAAAGTGGACACCACCCAAAAAACGCAGCGCTAAAAAATCGCATACCTGCGCATGCCAGTGCGCACGTATGCGCATCCATAGGCTATAATGGCCATTTTTAGCGCAAAACGTGCGCATACGTGCGCATGCGCTTTTTCCAGGGCCAAAAAATGCAACATGCAGCGTCTGGAAAATACCAACGCACACCCCAAAAAAACGCAGCGCATGAAAATCGCATACATGCGCTTACAAGCGCGCATGTATGCGCACCCATGTTAAATATAGGGGAAAAATCGCATGCGCACGTATGCGTTTTTTTCCAGCGCTAAAAAACGCAAATGTGAAACCAGCCTAAGTGGTTGCTAGTGAGCTGACACACAGGCAGATCTCACCAGCGACATAGCAGCGGTCGGCGGTCGCTACTTACCTGTCAGATGAGGCGATCCTGACGGCCTCCCGCCCGCGTCCAGGCATCGCTCATCGGCGCCACAGGAAGCCCAGCAGAAAGCTGACGACGAGAAACGGCCCAGGACGTTCTCGCGCGATCAGCGATAACCAGCGGGGGAGCTGGTCGGAGGTAAGCATCAGACATAGCGATATCGCTAGCAATATCGCTGCTACGTCACAAAACCAGTGACGTAGCAGCGATATTGCTAGCGATATCGCTTAGTGTGACGTGACCTTAAGTCTGTGTATAAAATAATCCCAAACACCCTTTGTGGCCACACTGCTCTTATCGGTTTATGTTACTGCAAGTGAATCAAAGACTGTGGCAATTTGGAAGGAATGAGCCTCTTTCCAGGGAGGCCTATGAGCCCCCTAGATATTTATGGGACCAAAGGCATAAGCTGTGCCAGTAGAGTTGAGCGACTTTTGGTTTTTTAGGGTCGCGTTTCGTTTCGTGAAAACCGACTTTTCCAAAAGTCGGGTCGAGCAAGATCGTCCGATTATAGGGAAAAGTCGGGGTCGTCCCGAAACACGAAACCCAATGTAAGTCAATGGGGAATAAAAGTCGGCAGTGAGAGGAGGACAGGAAACACACCAACAGTGCCCATTTGAATGCCAAAAGCATCAATATTTCTTACTTAAGCTTGTCAACCTTAATTAACTTCATAATACAAGTTACGCACTGAAAAATGGGGGTTATTTGGCTACAGACTGTGGGGGGGGGGGCTGGCTCCAAGTTTTCATGTGCCCTGGGCGAAAGAGCGCCCCTTTAACACATACCACAACTCATCATGCTCCGATACGGCAGAGAAATAGCGGTATAGTACAATGAAAAATACTTCACTTTTTACATCTCATGACGAGGCCCATCTATTTCTCCATACAGAATCATTGGTCCCATATAATGTTTGAAACAGTATATGATGAGCTCCACATAATGCTACAGTATATGTTGGTCCCCATGGATGAAGCTCTACTGTCTTATGGGCCCAAATAATGCTCCAAACATAATGGGCCCCATTTCTAATGCTCTAGTGTATAATGGGCCCTGTAAATGCTGCTCCAGTGTCTGATGTCCACCTTTGGAATGTTCCAGTGTATGGTGGGCCCCATCTATCATTCTCAGACGGTGTTAGGCCCAGTATGGATTGCACGTGATTGCACAAAGGTTAGAAAGGGTACCGTATCCCCAGATAACATGTATGGATAGCGTACACATTCAAAATATATGTCTCAGGAGGCAGGCTCAGACGGTGTTAGGCCCAGTATGGATTGCACGTGATTGCACAAAGGTTAGAAAGGGTACCGTATCCCCAGATAACATGTATGGATAGCGTACACATTCAAAATATATGTCTCAGGAGGCAGGCTCAGACGGTGTTAGGCCCAGTATGGATTGCACGTGATTGCACAAAGGTTAGAAAGGGTACCGTATCCCCAGATAACATGTATGGATAGCGTACACATTCAAAATATATGTCTCAGGAGGCAGGCTCAGACGGTGTTAGGCCCAGTATGGAT
This sequence comes from Dendrobates tinctorius, assembly GCF_039654945.1. Taxonomy (NCBI): domain Eukaryota; kingdom Metazoa; phylum Chordata; class Amphibia; order Anura; family Dendrobatidae; genus Dendrobates; species Dendrobates tinctorius. Next base: position 51,493,556 of record NW_027361707.1, read on the forward strand.
TGCACGTGATTGCACAAAGGTTAGAAAGGGTACCGTATCCCCGGATAACATGTATGGATAGCGTACACATTCAAAATATATGTCTCAGGAGGCAGGCTCAGACGGTGTCAGGCCCAGTATGGATTGCACGTGATTGCACAAAGGTTAGAAAGGGTACCGTATCCCCAGATAACATGTATGGATAGCGTACACATTCAAAATATATGTCTCAGGAGGCAGGGTCAGACGGTGTTAGGCCCAGTATGGATTGCACGTGATTGCACAAAGGTTAGAAAGGGTACCGTATCCCCAGATAACATGTATGGATAGCGTACACATTCAAAATATATGTCTCAGGAGGCAGGCTCAGACGGTGTTAGGCCCAGTATGGATTGCACGTGATTGCACAAAGGTTAGAAAGGGTACCGTATCCCCAGATAACATGTATGGATAGCGTACACATTCAAAATATATGTCTCAGGAGGCAGGCTCAGACGGTGTTAGGCCCAGTATGGATTGCACGTGATTGCACAAAGGTTAGAAAGGGTACCGTATCCCCAGATAACATGTATGGATAGCGTACACATTCAAAATATATGTCTCAGGAGGCAGGCTCAGACGGTGTTAGGCCCAGTATGGATTGCACGTGATTGCACAAAGGTTAGAAAGGGTACCGTATCCCCAGATAACATGTATGGATAGCGTACACATTCAAAATATATGTCTCAGGAGGCAGGCTCAGACGGTGTTAGGCCCAGTATGGATTGCACGTGATTGCACAAAGGTTAGAAAGGGTACCGTATCCCCAGATAACATGTATGGGTAGCGTACACATTCAAAATATATGTCTCAGGAGGCAGGCTCAGACGGTGTTAGGCCCAGTATGGATTGCACGTGATTGCACAAAGGTTAAAAAGGGTACCGTATCCCCGGATAACATGTATGGATAGCGTACACATTCAAAATATATGTCTCAGGAGGCAGGCTCAGACGGTGTTAGGCCCAGTATGGATTGCACGTGATTGCACAAAGGTTAGAAAGGGTACCGTATCCCCAGATAACATGTATGGATAGCGTACACATTCAAAATATATGTCTCAGGAGGCAAGCTCAGACGGTGTTAGGCCCAGTATGGATTGCACGTGATTGCACAAAGGTTAGAAAGGGTACCGTATCCCCGGATAACATGTATGGATAGCGTACACATTCAAAATATATGTCTCAGGAGGCAGGCTCAGACGGTGTTAGGCCCAGTATGGATTGCACGTGATTGCACAAAGGTTAGAAAGGGTACCGTATCCCCGGATAACATGTATGGATAGCGTACACATTCAAAATATATGTCTCAGGAGGCAGGCTCAGACGGTGTTAGGCCCAGTATGGATTGCACGTGATTGCACAAAGGTTAGAAAGGGTACCGTATCCCCAGATAACATGTATGGATAGCGTACACATTCAAAATATATGTCTCAGGAGGCAGGCTCAGACGGTGTTAGGCCCAGTATGGATTGCACGTGATTGCACAAAGGTTAGAAAGGGTACCGTATCCCCAGATAACATGTATGGATAGCATACACATTCAAAATATTTGTCTCAGGAGGCAGGCTCAGACGGTGTTAGGCCCAATATGGATTGCACGTGATTGCACAAAGGTTAGAAAGGGTACCGTATCCCCGGATAACATGTATGGATAGCGTACACATTCAAAATATATGTCTCAGGAGGCAGGCTCAGACGGTGTTAGGCCCAGTATGGATTGCACGTGATTGCACAAAGGTTAGAAAGGGTACCGTATCCCCAGATAACATGTATGGATAGTGTACACATTCAAAATATATGTCTCAGGAGGCAGGCTCAGACAGTGTTAGGCCCAGTATGGATTGCACGTGATTGCACAAAGGTTAGAAAGGGTACCGTATCCCCAGATAACATGTATGGATAGCGTACACATTCAAAATATATGTCTCAGGAGGCAGGCTCAGACGGTGTTAGGCCCAGTATGGATTGCACGTGATTGCACAAAGGTTAGAAAGGGTACCGTATCCCCAGATAACATGTATGGATAGCGTACACATTCAAAATATATGTCTATACATCAGGAGGCAGGCTCAGACGGTGTCAGGCACAGTATGGATTTGACGGCCCAGATTACACAGCGGAGGAGCAGGGAGAGGTAAAGATTGCAAATGCTGGGGCCCTGCCAAGCAAGGGGGGCCCACTCGTGGGCGTCGGTACTGGCACTGGGCCCCTCATAGTACAGCGGTGTGTCTGACGGCGGGTGTGCACCACCACCGTCAGAGACACTTGATTGCTCTATGAGGGACCCTGTGCCAGTGCCCGCGCCCAAGAGTCGGCCTACCCACCTGTCCAGGGCAACGGCACTCGCACGGTGTCGTGCGCTAGGTGGTGACCCCGGCCATGGGGGGGGAGGCAGCACAGTTAGGGAGTTTTAGAAAGTGGCATATGTTGATGTTGGACATTCAGCTAATGCAAAAGGCGAAATAGGTGAAGTACCAGGAAGAGGTGGACCAAAGCAAGCCATTTTTCTGTCACCCTATGTGTCATCAGGGGAAAGTGGGACAAAATCCTTGGAAACCCATGCATGGTTCATTTTAATGAAGGTTAGATCATCCACATTTTGGGTTGACAGACGGGTCCTTTTTTCTGTCAGGATTGATCCAGCTGCACTGAAGACTCTTTCCGATAGCACACTTGCAGCTGGGCAAGCGAGCTCCTGTAAGGCATATTGGGCCAATTCAGGCCAGGTGTCCAGTTTAGCAGCCCAATAGTCAAAGGGGAATGACCTGTGTGGAAGAACATCGATATGGGAGGAAAAGTAGTTTGTAACCATAGTTGACAACTGCTGTCTCCTGTCACTTTCCATCGATGCAGTATTACCAGTTGTGTGAGCGGTATTTGAAAAATCAGTCCACAACATTGTCATGAAACCCCTGTCTCCAACGCCACTTCTGCTGTGTGCACCACGAACACCTCTGCCAAGCTGCCCCTGGCCCGTACGGCTCGTGTGAGAACCATCACCGCTGCTGTGTGCTGGGAATGCCTCAAGCAACCGATTTACCAGAGTTGCTTGTTTATTAGCCAATATTAGGTCAAGGTTCTCCTGTGGCATGATGTTTTGTAATTTGCCTTTATAGCGTGGATCCAGGATGCTGGCCAACCAGTAGTCGTCATCGTTCATCATTTTGGCAATGCGGGGGTCCCTTTTTAGGATCCGCAAGGCATAATCTGACATGTGGGCCAATGTTCCCGGTGTCAATGATGCACTGCGAGTGCTGGGTGGAGGAGCACTTTCTGGCAAATCCACATCCCTCCAGTCACGCACAAACCCTGTACCAGACCTTGCCACGCCAACATTTTCACTTGCCCCACGAGATGCTTCCTCCTCCCCTAAGTAATCATCCCCATCATCATCCTCCTCCTCCTCTTCTTCCTCCACCTCGTCCAGGAGAGGTCCCTGAGCAGACAATGGCTGAATGTCATCAAGGATTCCCTCCTCCTCTTCCTCCTCATCAACATTGGCTGCAGACGCCTGCTCCTTAAGGTGCGTCAAAGTTTGCATGAGCAGACGCATAAGTGGGATGCTCATGCTTAGGATGGCGTCGTCTGCGCTTACCAGCCGTGTGCATTCCTCAAAACACTGAAGGACTTTACAAAGGTCTTTCAGCTTCGACCACTGCACACCTATCAACTCCATGTCTGCTCTCAAAGTGCCTGGCCGTGTATCCTCCCACAAATGCATTATGGCCTGCCTCTGCTCGCACAGCCGCTCCACCATGTGCAGGGTGGAGTTCCACCTTGTTGCAATGTCGATAATGAGGCGGTGGTTGGGAAGGTGGAGCAATCGCTGCAGCTTCTGCATACGAACGGAGTGTACAGGCGACCGGCGGATGTGCGCGCACAGTCTTCGCACCTTCTGGAGCAGGGCTGTTAACTCCGGATAATTTTTGAGGAAGCACTGCACCACCAGGTTCAAGGTGTGAGCCAAGCAAGGTATGTGGCTGAGTTTTGAAAGGGCTATGGCTGCCACAAAATTACGGCCGTTATCACTAACTACCTTGCCTGCCTCAAGATGTACACTGCCCAGCCATGACTCAGTTTGTCGCTTCAAGTACTCGGCCAGCACCTCGGCGGTGTGTCTGTCGCCCAAACACATCATCTGCAACACAGCCTGCTGACGCTTCCCACTAGCTGCTCGATAGGGGGACACATCGTGTGCAACAGTGGCAGCTGCAGATGGAGTGCTCGTACGACTGCGCTCTGTGGATGAGCTTTCGCTTCTGGAGGAGGAGGAGGAGGGTCGAACGCCTACAGCCAACTGTTTCCTATACCGTGGGCTAGGCAGCACTGTCCCACCACCGCTGTCCCCTGTGGACCCTGCATCCACCACATTAACCCAGTGCACAGTGATGGACACGTAACGGCCCTGGCCATGCCGACTGGACCATGCATCAGTTGTGAGGTGCACCTTTCCGCTCACTGACTGCTTGAGTGCATGGACAATGCGGTCTTTCACATGATGGTGGAGGGCTGGGATGGCTTTGCGAGAGAAGAAGTGGTGACTGGGTAGGTCATAGCGTGGTACTGCATAGGCCATGAGTTCGCGGAAAGCTGTGCTTTCCACCAACCGAAAGGGCATCATCTCAAACGAGATTAGTTTGGCAATGTGGGCGTTCAAACCCAGTGTACGCGGATGAGAGACTGAGTACTTTCTTGACCTACTCATAGTGTCTGGGAGGGTGAGCTGGACTTGAGAGCTGCATATGGTGGAAGTAGCGGTGGACAGGGCGGACTGAGAGAGGGTTGATGATGGTGATGGAGTTGGTGTTCTTTCTGATGGCCTAGAATCAGTCTTTCGTTGATATAACAGTGGGATTCCCTGACTGCTGTGGTCTTGCAACGACACCTCAACATTTGCTGCTGTGCTAACCGGTGGGCTTACAGTGGGGGAAACAATGTAGCGTTGCTGACTACCTTCGTTGTGATCAGTTGCACATGTGGCACTTGAGGTTTGGTGTTGTGTCCACGCTTGCAAGTGCATGCTGGTTAAATGTCTAAGCATGCAACTGGTATTCAAATTTTTCAGATTTTTCCCTCGGCTAAAGGTCTTTGCGCACTTCTTACAGATAACCTTGGCCTGATCATGAGGATTTTGTTCAAAAAAGTGCCACACTGCACTCTTCCTACTTTGGCAGACATTTTGCGGCCTAGCACGCTGTGATCTTTTGACCCTCTGGACAAGCTGTCCAGCATGTTTGGAACCTGTCTTTGGAGTGCTCCGGGCCTGCCAGATAACAGCTGTTGCGATGTCGATGTCTGCTGTGGATGCTCCTCATCTGAGCTATTGGAAGCAGCACCCTCTTCCCCCAATGGATGCCAATCTGGGTCAACAACTGGGTCATCCATCACCTCCTCTTCTATGTCATGTGCACCTTCCTCTGTGTCACCGTGTATGGTGGTATAGTGTGCGGGAAGGGGCACCTGAGTCTCATCAGGGTCAGAATCTGGCTCTGTACACTGCGAGGACAATGTAGTGCTCTGAGTGAATGTACCAGCAGAATCATCCATCAGCGGCTGTGCATCAGTGCACTCCATGTCAGATTCATCTTGGCCTGGGTAATTCACCATTTCACTTGATAATCCAGGCATGGTATGTGAAAACAGCTCCATGGAGTAATCAGTAGAATGGCCTGCGTCATCCTTCAATCTTGGTTGGGGTGAAGGACACAAGGAAAGGTGTGGTTCATGAACATGAGCCTCCAATGACGACTCAGTGCTTTTACTTTTTACAACTGAAGAAGAGGAGGCGATAGAGCTGGAGGCTGAGTCAGCAATGTAAGACAAAACTTTTTCCTGATGCTCTGGCTTTAAAAGCGGTTTGCCAACTCCTAGAAAACTAAGCCTTCGAGGCCTTATGTAGCCAGACGATGACGCAGGGTCAGCACCTCCTGCATTCGGTCCTATTTTGCTCTTGCCACTACCATCAGATCCACCACCAACACCATCATTACCAGCTGCCAACCCCCGCCCAATTCCACGGCCTCTTCCACCAGCCTTCCTCATTTTTGGTAGAAATGTAGACAAAATCCAACAAACTATATAGTAATGTAAAACAAGGTACAAGGTGTCTATAGGACAGGGGAGATTTTGAATTTCTGCAGACACTTGTGGACACTGGACACTTTTGGATTGTGTTAGGCCCACTGATATCTGAGCGCTATGTGACAGGCTCGATGGCACAGCTGTGACCAAAGTGACTAGAGGATAAGGGAGATTTTGAATCTCTGCACACACTTTTGGACACTGGACACTTTTGGATTGTGTGAGGCCCACTGATATCTGAGCGCTATGTGACAGGCTCGATGGCACAGCTGTGACCAAAGTGACTAGAGGATAAGGGAGATTTTGAATCTCTGCACACACTTTTGGACACTGGACACTTTTGGATTGTGTGAGGCCCACTGATATCTGAGCGCTATATGACAGGCTCGATGGCACAGCTGTGACCAAAGTGACTAGAGGATAAGGGAGATTTTGAATCTCTGCACACACTTTTGGACACTGGACACTTTTGGATTGTGTGAGGCCCACTGATATCTGAGCGCTATGTGACAGGCTCGATGGCACAGCTGTGACCAAAGTGACTAGAGGATAAGGGAGATTTTGAATCTCTGCACACACTTTTGGACACTGGACACTTTTGGATTGTGTGAGGCCCACTGATATCTGAGCGCTATGTGACAGGCTCGATGGCACAGCTGTGACCAAAGTGACTAGAGGATAAGGGAGATTTTGAATCTCTGCACACACTTTTGGACACTGGACACTTTTGGATTGTGTGAGGCCCACTGATATCTGAGCGCTATGTGACAGGCTCGATGGCACAGCTGTGACCAAAGTGACTAGAGGATAAGGGAGATTTTGAATCTCTGCACACACTTTTGGACACTGGATGGACACTTTTGGATTGTGTGAGGCCCACTGATATCTGAGCGCTATGTGACAGGCTCGATGGCACAGCTGTGACCAAAGTGACTAGAGGATAAGGGAGATTTTGAATCTCTGCACACACTTTTGGACACTGGACACTTTTGGATTGTGTGAGGCCCAATGAATATCTGAGCGCTATGTGACAGGCTCGATGGCACAGCTGTGACAAAAGTGACTAGAGGATAAGGGAGATTGGATTTCTTTTAAAAAAGCAGTTTGCGGAGCAGTGGGTAAACAGCAATGCAGGAATGTCAGGAAGCCTTAGAAGGCAGCCCAACAACCAACACCACTGATACACCACTATATAGCTTCCCCTTGCACTGCACACACAGTGACTGGTGTGTTGTGCAGGCCAAATTGCTAGCAGCAGAAGCAGTTTTTTTTTCTTCTCAGCAGGACAAAAAAAAAAAATTGGGATTGCTTTTAAAAAAGCAGTTTGCGGAGCAGTGGGTAAACAGCAATGCAGGAATGTCAGGAAGCCTTAGAAGGCAGCCCAACAACCAACACCACTGATACACCACTATATAGCCTCCCCTTGCACTGCACACACAGTGACTGGTGTGTTGTGCAGGCCAAATCGCTAGCAGCAGAAGCAGTTTTTTTGTCTTCTTCCCTGCCTAACGCTCTCCCTACAGAATCAGCAGCAACCTCTCCCTATACTAAGATCAGCAGAAGTAAGATGGCGGTCGGCATGCACGCCCTTTTATACCCCCTGTGACGCCCACCAAAGCAAGCCAATCACTTGCATGCCCTTCTGAAAGATGGTGGTGACCCGTGCCTATGTCATCACGTTGCCCACAGTGTCCGTGGATCCTGATTGGCTGAAAAAGAGCGCAAAACAAACTTTTGAAACGCGACTTTGGCGCGTAAGTCGCCGACCTCGTGGCCGACCTCATCCTAGGGTCGGGTTTCGTTTCATGAAACCCGACTTTGCCAAAAGTCGGCGACTTTTGAATTTTTTCGACCCGTTTCGCTCAACTCTATGTGCCAGTAATCTGGACCCAGCGGACGCCTGTCTCTAGGGAGTCGATGCTGAGTATACGTTCTCTATGGGGCAAGGTGCTTCTGCCTTGTGGTAAGGACCAGAGTCCGGAGAGTATATTTGTTAGCACTTTTGTTCTGGGCAGCACGGACTTTCAACCACCATATTCCTCATTCATTGCAGGGTCTTCCTTGACACATTCACAGCATGAAAAAGGAAAAGGTTACCAGCTCACCTGTTCATTCACAGCACGTTTGCTTATATTCGTGAATGCGTCAAGGAAGACCCTGTAATTCATGTTGTCTATGTATTTGAGTATTTTAAGTGTTTAAATTAAAAGTTATGTTTTAATTATTCCACCATTTGCTACTTGTATATATCATTCTTTATTGATGTTGTGCAACTATATCCAGCTTCAGTATTATATCATGCCATTTCTCACCCTCCTGAATGTGGATCAGGGTGTCGGGGCTCCGTATGAAGACGAGACACGCTCAGTAAATCTTCTAGAAATGTTGCCCTCTGGGAGATTTTGGGAGGCTTTTTTGGCACTTGGAAGATTTTCTAAAACTTTTCTAAAGTCTGGACAGTATCTTTTTTTTTTGCTTCCGAGAGCCTCCTTTTTGTTCCAATAGAGTTGGCAAGTGTTGCATTACCTAAATATCTAATTTCTGAGTCCGGCCAGTACCAGAGCCAAGGACGTGCCGCGTAGATATCGGTTCCAAACCACTGTAACCCTAAATTATATTAATTTCCTCTATAACAAGTGTGTGATGAGAGACAGAGCTGTTGAGCCTCTGAAGAGGAGTCTCAGGTTGCAGGGAATAACAATTCCACCCTCTTCTCCACATGGAAGGCCGGATGCACCTCCTCTACAACACATTGTTAGGAGAGCCTGCCTCCCTCACCAGCATGGGGCACAGACTGGACAAGTGGCTTTTCTCACTTATCAGTGCTCTGATTGGAAATTGCTGATTGCACAGAAGTCAGGTAAGAAGGCAGTGCTATCCCATAATGGGAGGGATGGCATGGTGTCACCTGGGCGTGTGGCACAACACTTATCCTATATATAAGTGCTCAGAGCATCCTTTCTCTATTCTCTCATCCTTTCCCTTCCTGACAACTCTTCCACCGGATTATCAGGTGAGTCACATTTTAGTTCTTGTATGTGGTGTCACTTAATTACTCTTACAGTCATGTCAGTTTATTTTCCTTGTCCAGGACTTCGGCTGCTTGTATACAGCAATAATGGACCTGTATAACTTTACCTGTTTTAATTTTCCATGATGCTTTTCACATTTCTCATGGTATATAGTATTGAGCTGTGATTTGTACCGCTCCACCTGGAAGTTGCCGCAGCGTCACATGCGGCAGATCACTGCGTCACGTTGTAAAGTAATGTCGCGCTGCGGAGATTTATTTTATTGTTCTTTTTTTATGAAAATTTCACTAATATTTCTAAAAAAATTTTATTGCATTTTCCACTTATATTATTATTTTTTAGTTTTACATACCTGTCCCCTAAAATATTTTAAATACACATAGCAGAACCAACCTTTTCATTGAACTTCTGTCTGACACTTTTATGCATTTTTAGGCAGTTTTTATAGTGTTTTTTTTGCATTTTTACAGTGTTACAGCCAGTTGTATGTCAATAGCAAACTACTGAATGCAATAAGTGCTATGTATATGTGGTGATTTTTTTTGCAGCAGATTTTTTGCACAAAAAATACAGGGTTTATGCTAAATCGGAAAATTGACTTACTTTCAAAAAAAAAAGCGCACCCCAAAATTCTGCTAAAAAATCTGTGCACAATGCATTATTTGTGCAATATGATAAAATGCAACCGCATGTCCAACCACTATAATGATTTCATTGTGCGTCGTTACAAAAGGCACAATAAGCTCTGCTACATCTCAGTATACATACAGCATTTGTGCACAGTAGGAGAACAACCAGCATTGTTATTTATTTTTTATCATATTTTTTTTCAAATTCTCAAGATGGGCATGTAAATGATTCTAGAAGACTTTATTTGTCCCACTCGAATCCAGTGAAGCATCTTATAACAAGACGGTCTCCTATTCCACATTCCGGCTGCTCATCGGAGCACCTTACGACTCCACGTTTTCATTTAATCTACATTTTTTTGGAGACTTTTCACTATCCTGTTGGGTACAGGAGATCACTTACCGGGAAGATAGACTTCAACTTTTAAACAAAGTATACGAATAAAAGAATTCGCCAAAATTTCTAGATAAAATATCCGGTTCCCATGCTATAGTAAGAACGGTATGACACATCATATATAAATATCAGCTCATCAGATTCACATACATTCCCAAATATCCTATAGAATTGATCTTGCATTGGTGTAATGTCAGAGTTGAATCATATTAATAACTTAATTATTACTTTCCAGTAATTGTCCACAGCTAGAAACATGGAGAAAAAGGTACTTGGTAATGGTTGGATATGGTGGAGGACATCTGGGCAAAGCTTTTCCGTTTTCTTGGCTTTCTGCTTGGAGGGTCTCATTATACTGCTGCACTTTATTCTTTTTTTTTAATTAATACAGTCATATGTAAAAGTTTGGGCACCCCTATTAATGTTAACCTTTTTTCTTTATAACAATTTTGGTTTTTGCAACAGCTATTTCAGTTTTATATATCTAATAACTGATGGACTCAGTTATATTTCTGGATTCAAATGAGGTTTATTGTACTAACAGAAAATGTGCAATCTGCATTTAAACAAAATTTGACCGGTGCAAAAGTATGGGCACCCTTATCATTTTCTTGATTTGAACACTCCTAACTACTTTTTACTGACTTCCTGAAGCACTAAATTGGTTTTGTAACCTCATTGAGCTTTGAACTTCATAGCCAGGTGTATCAAATCATGAGAAAAGGTATTTAAGGTGGCCACTTGCAAGTAGTTCTCCTATTTGATTCTCCTATGAAGAGTGGCATCATGGGCTCCTCAAAACAACTCTCAAATGATCTGAAAACAAAGATTATTCAACATAGCTTTTCAGGGGAAGGATACAAAAAGTTGTCTCAGAGATTTAACCTGTCAGTTTCCACTGTGAGGAACATAGTAAGGAAATGGAAGAACACAGGTACAGTTCTTGTTAAGCCCAGAAGTGGCAGGCCAAGAAAAATATCAGAAAGGCAGAGAAGAAGAATGGTGAGAACAGTCAAGGACAATCCACAGACCACCTCCAAAGACCTGCAGCAGCATCTTGCTGCAGATGGTGTCACTGTGCATCGGTCAACAATACAGCGCATGCATAACGCCTTTTTGTATGACCAAACAACTCAATCTTTGTTTCATCAGTCCACAGGACCTTCTTCCAACATGTAACTGGCTTGTCCAAATGTGCTTTTGCATACCTCAGGCGACTCTGCTTGTGGCGTGCTTGCAGAAACGGCTTCTTTCGCATCACTCTCCGATACAGCTTCTCCTTGTGCAAAGTGCGATTCTCACACGAGTTATACGGCAGTCTGACTCAGCCCTTAGAATGATTATGGGTTGTTTTCTAATTGTCTTCACAAGTGCACTGCTTCCTGAATTACTGCTTTCCTGGAGGGGCGCCGTACTACTGAAGGACTGACAGGCTGGCGTCACACTTGCAAGAAACTCGCACGAGCCTCGCGTCTCAATACCCGACACTCGGACCGGAGCGCTCAGCTGCATAGAAATACATGCCGCCACACACTCCGGTCCCAAGTGCCGGCGGCAGTGCCGGGTATTGAGACGCGAGACTCGTGCGAGTTTCTCGCAAGTGTGACCCTGGCCTTAGGGAAAGTTGCATGGTTGCGCCTCTGGTCCTAAACTGTGCGCGCTCCGAAGCTTAGAGTCGCACAGAGGCAGTGAAGCTGGCCAGATCCAGAGATCCATCTAAGTTTAGAGCAGCGCTTGCAAGTTCCAATACAAGGAGCTTGTAAGCGTTGTACTCCCTGCTAAGGAGAGGAGCCACCCATGATAAACTGCCGCAATGGTCAGTAATCTAGTAAGCAGTAAGCAATGTCTCCATTCTACAGAATTTTTTAAAAAAAGTCAATTGTAAAGTTGCTTGTTTATTACAATTTTACCCTATTTATGAATTTGTTATTAACCCTTTAACCAACGTTAACTATTCCTCAAGTATTTCTAGTCATGGACTTATGCTAAACTGATCCTGCAGTTTTTTTTATCTGAAGTGAGTAGTATCAATATGTCTGGCAGCCACTTATCTTTCTCCATCTCCGCTGACTCTTCCATACACAGTAGCGTTCGTTTGGCCGAGTGGTCCTGTGTTCTCTATGAGAAAGCCGGCAACTGTCATGTCGGCTGGCAAGCTTATATCTGGGATAAGAGTGCGATCAAAATTGGACACGGATGATCAACATTTTGTCAGGAATACCGCACTGCACTTGCTCACTGAGCCAGTGCGCGTGTCCTGACTACAAAAACAGTGCTCAAAGATACCTGTGGAGCAGGGCAGCAGCGGTGACGATGCGTGCTTCAGACTATCAGGACCTGAAGCACGTGACTGCTGGGGGCGTGGCCTAAGCTTCACAGAGCTAGAAGCTGCAGGGAAACTCCTAGAAAAGTAACTACGGGACAAGATACCAAGGGGCAAAGACAGAGACAGAAACCAGATTAAGCCGGGGTCAAAGCACGAGATAGCAGGACAGTACCAAAGGGTTAGACAGAGCGAATAGTCAGGATGTAGCAATAGATCAGAAAACCAGAACGGGCAATAGACGGTACAATAGGGACAAACTGTAGCAGAGTAACAATAGCCAAGCCAGGAGGTCAGAACCGGAGAAGACAATAGTACCAAAACGAGAGACGGAGTACAGAGTGAGGAAACAGACCGGGTCATACACGGGAAGCTAACAAGCAATGCAGTATACACGCACACCAGGGGGGTCAGATACACAGCCAGAATAACAGTATAGCTGACAGGAAATCCTAGTCTGGAGTGAGTATAAATACCCCTCCCAGATCCAAAGAGAGGCTGGCAAAAGTTAACCCTGTGAGAACAGGACATTAACCATGTCCTAACCATGACACATTTCTCCCGATCATCAGCCGGCCAGTGACCCGTTGATATAGTTGGGTTCAGTCGACATTAGTCTAATGTGTATGGGAGCCTCTTGGTATCTGAATTTGTTGGTTTGCAGACGGTCCAGCCTTGGAGTGGGATCTATTCATTGTTCTGAATACACTACATGCTTTGAATCATCGGTGCCAAGATTATGCACAATTGATTTATAGACCATGAAGGTAATTATTAATATCTTGCCCGGCAGGTTAAGTTAGATAGTCTAGTTGGAGATGGCGCAGGTTATAATTAAAACAATAGGAGAATGTATGCGTTGATGTATCTTGGCGCGGTTCTCTGAGTGATTCCCACCCTTTTAATGTAATTTATCCCAGTAATAGTATATGTACATAAAGGCACATTACAATACTTCTCATTGTCACATAGTCCACATCAATGGCGGGCACGGACGGAGGAGGGCGCTAAACAGGAACAGCACGTGGCATCCTTACTATCCAAAAGTGAATTTATCCGATGGAAGATTACCATCACCATGGCTTTAGAAAATCCTTCCCCGCTTTATTAACTGAATTGCAATGCCTTTCCAGCTTATAAAGTGCTGGCGTATTGCGAGGATATGTCATCACTTTATGATTGATGAGGCTCTGATGAAGAAACCAGAGACAGCAGAGATAGCAGAGTGGCGTCCTGGCATCTGCTGCATTGGGAAAAAAGGTGCAAATTACTAGTGAGCAGCAAAAGATTCACCAGACCCCATCATGCCGGCCTACAAATCACAAGATGCAGGGAATCCCGATAGGAAGGAGCAGGTTCACAGGGCTGTGGTTCAGTGGACACTACTGGTTTTGCTGCCGGGGTCTGATGTATCTTTTTGCTCAGCTCTAGAGGAGAGATATCTGTTTACATGAGACTAGATGCTGGAATGGGCTAAAGGGGGTGATATTTGCATGGGACTGTAGGCTGGTGTTGGCTATAGGTAAATGCAAATGTTACCCCTACATTCACTTACTACATGCAATCTAGAAGACAGTTGAAGAAACTGCACGTTTTAGTTATGGCTGTGCTGCCACCGCTCAGTTATAGGCTCCTCATACAGCTGTCCCTCAACTACTACTAAAGCAAATTTGTAATTTTAGAAGACCTTTTAGAACAAGCTATCCTGTAAGTGTACAGGCTGAATAATGCTATTTCTGATTATTATATGACTTGCATTTTGCTTTTATCACCAGTTTTCCTCTCTGCAGGCCCTGTCTATAACTTTCAGTTGTCACTGAGCTAGTGGGTGGGGACAAGCTGCTATGATGTGTCCCATACACAGCACACACAGACCTGAGATATTCCTGCTCTCTTTTTTTTCTATGTAGCACGTGATGAACATTGCATAGCAGTACTGAGCAGTGTAGCTATGAATTCAGCCCATGCCCATGACATGAAACAATGCCTAGAAATCTGCAGCACCATCTACATATGCCTGTGACTCTCACTTTTCATCTGCCATCCCCTCTCCATATATTTTAATAGGCATGTGTAATTTGCTCCCGCGGTGAGCTGTCTGTCTGTTTTGTTATGCCAAAAATGGATTTTAGTTGTTTTTCAGAGTACATGATATATTCAGAGGCCAGATGGAGGAGTTAAAGTGGCTCATAAGTAGAGAATGAAGCATATTTATTTGATGATATATACTACAACGTTTCGGATTTTTGCCTGCACTATTGACATTTGCAAAGTTTTTTGAAACAGCTTTGACCATTTACACATCCAGTTCTATTAAGTCATGGCAACTCTGATTTATAGAATGAGGGGGGGGGATATGTACAAAACTAAAAACAATGAAAAAACTTTTTTTTGTTTTGTCACCTGTTGACGTGGGCCAACATCCCTTTCCATGACACAGGATGAGGGTTTTGGTGCCTCGATATTCTTTTTTACTTTTTCTAAGCATCGTATAGAAAATAGCAAACTGCTTTTCCATGTGCAAGCTGCCCGTCTGTCTGTTCACTATGGAGGATCACCGTCCCAGAAGTCCTACATGTTACATCAGTGTTTTGGTTTTTGTGGTCCTGGTTGGGGTCTTTCTTTATGAAGCAATCCTTTTCAGGGATGACGGCTCTGGTTCCTTGTCATTAGCCATTTTTTTCTGAAATCTATTATTGAGCTAAAATTATACAGCAGTATATCCCTTAATTTCCTAACACAAAATATATATGCTATTGTATAGAAGTAGATAATTCATTGCATCACATCAGTCTAAGAAAACTCCCAACCTGCCACAAGTATAATTTCCTGCCATTACTGGTGATGGGTCGTCTCCTACGCCATTGCTTAAGGTTATGGAGTGGTGAATGGGTTCTTTTGTATGAAAACCTGTGTTCATTTGTGACGATGGTAAATAATTGCTGATGTCTAACCATCTTTTTTTTTACAGACAATGGCTCCTTTCCCCGAATTCCAGCACCGCATCCCAGAAGGTGTGGACAATTCTCCCAAATACACTCCTAATGATGACAATGCAAACCCACCACCTGGTGAGCTTATCGTTAATATTACATTCAGCTTTTATGTTAGCTCTTCATTGTTCTTACTGCATGATTTCTATATTGCAGGACTAAAAACCTAATTTTTCCATTGCATCAACTTTTCAGGACAGGAAATGCAACAGATAAATGCTCGTATGACATTGAAAGATAAACGCCAGATTTTTTTTTTTGCTTATATAATTCAGTATAGGCTATTGTTAAATATTAATGTTATATGCCTTCTGTAAACCAGTTTTAGTTAATGTGTCTGTATTGTCTGCCATCTTGATTGCTTCTTCCCTTACAGTATGGTTACCTTAATGTAGACTACATACTCCATGATGCCTCGATCTCATCACATTGCTTTTGCTCCTATCTAATGATAGTTAGTGGTAGATCAGTGACGTAGAGCTGCTTTCCCTTTGTTTACATAGCAGAGTCACAGTGTATCCTGTGCGATACAGCAGTCTCCGTGTCTCCTGTGCAACATAAATACAGCAGTCTGTGTCTCCTATGTGATATACATATACAGCAGTCTCATTGTATCCTATGTGGTGTATGTATAGCAGAGTCTCATTGCATACTATGTGATGTATACAGCATTCTCAATGTGTACACTGTCTCCCATATGATGTATACAACAAAGTCTCAGTGTATCCTATGTGATGTGCATACAGCAGTCTCAGGGTATGTAATGTGATGTATACAGTAGTTTCATTGTATCTATGTGATGTGTAAACAGCAGTCTCAGTGACTCCTATGTAATGTATATACAGCAGCCTCAGTTTATCCTATGTGATGTATACAGCAGTCTCAGTGTCTCCAATGTGACGTAGACAGCAGTCTTAGTGTATCCTATGTGATGTATATAGCACAGTCTCTGGGTAATGTGTGTAATGTATATAGCACAGTCTCAGTGTATCATATGTGATGTATACAGCAGTCTGAGTGTATCCTATGTGATGTATATACACCAGCCTCGGTGTATCTTGTCTCACCTACTATCATTGCTCTGTTATATGAAGTAGAAATTATATTATCAGATTTATGAATTGTGTAAAAGAAAACCTTCCCCTGCTGCCGATAGTAAGTATTCATATTGCAGGTTTCATTTTTCAAGAGCAGAATACAAAACGAAAGCTGTTCTATGATTGGTTATTATGGGCGGCAAAGACAGTTTCAGGTCTTCACCTAGACCTTTAGCTGCATGGGACTATGTACAGAGGCACAGGGAGGGTGGAGCTAAGTGTAAAGGGGAGGAGTCTGAGTGTCATCAGGAGTGATTTGATAGGTGATGATGTCATCCTGTAGCCAATGACTGATGTCCTGTCTACACATTAGTGCATGTACTGGACTGGTTTGTTAGACTGGAGAACACATGACTCAACTTCCTGTAATAAAGAGTGAAATGAAAAATGTGAAAACTGGAGTATTATATAATAGGCCTGTAATAATTGTTTGTCTATATTTCCTAGAAGACCCACTACCTCCGGCTTACTCCACTGTGTCGTTATACAATGACAAATCAGAAAATCAGGAGATCGACCCATGGGAGATGCCAGAACTTAAGAGTACAGGACCAAAGTGGTCAGGTAGGTCTCACATACAGCACACATACATATATATACACATAACCACCCAAATATATGTACAACTATACGCTCATATGAGCAAAAGTGTAAAATACAGGCTTCTCTTTCAGTCCCATTGCTCTCTGTGTATAACATCCATCCCCTCGCCATGCTTTCTGCCTTCACTTACATTTGTAAAAAATTGCTCATTCTAAAGAGCAAATTCAGCTCCTCTCATCCAATGTGAGTTTTTGACGTCACAAATGCTCTTCTAGAAAAGTAAAACATTTCCATAAACACCTCCAAAAGTCTTGTAGAAAACCTTCCCAGAAGAGCAGAAGCTGTTACTCCATATTAATATGTATGGGTTTAGAGTGAGAGGCCATAAAAGCTCCTGTAGTAGAAATGTGGAGGTGTTCCAATGTCCTTTAAGTGGTATTTCTCCATTACTATATACACACAGAATTATATCTACACATTTATCGATATGAGAACTAAAAGGAAATTTTGTTCCCCAGAACTGACCACAAAGCAACGCATCCTATCCGTTCTGAAGTCAATCACAAAATTTGTCCTCTTGTTGACTTTGTTGTATTTCTTTGTTTGCTCCTTGGACGTGTTGAGCTCGGCCTTCCAACTGGTCGGAGGTAAGAGATTGTTGCCGATTTCCTTATTTTCACCAATATTGGTTTTGGTATAATCGTATAAGCTGTGGTTATCACACGCCTAAGACTTACCATATATGTTTCTCAGAAACACTTGGATTACGTGGCCAGAGAGCTGGTGACATAAGATGGACAATTCACCTATATTCTTTACTAACCTAAAATTGCCTCATTCTAGGAAAGGCCGCGGGAGATATTTTCAAGAACCACTCGGTACTGTCCAATCCTGTTGCTGGTCTGGTGATTGGCGTTCTGGTGACCGTTCTTGTGCAGAGCTCAAGTACTTCATCATCTATTATCGTCAGCATGGTGTCATCTGGGCGTAAGTATACCTTGTATGATATAATTGTATAACGGGAAATTCTAACCTGCCACAGTACAAATGTTATTTTCAGTGGTCGTTCATGTTATATCAGACTTGGATGAGAAGATACCGTAACTAAAAATCTCCCAAATAATGATTCCATGTTTGCTTATATTTATTTGCATACCAATACAGTACAGAGGTCGCAATGCCACCGATTGATCAGGCACATAGAAAATGGTAGTGTAATTGTATAATGCTGCCCTTTTATATTGTTTATAATGAATGTAACAACACTTCCATTGTCCTGGAGATGAGAACAATAATATTGTTTGTATGATTGGTTGTGTTTTGACAGTTCTTACGGTTAGGACGGCCATTCCAATCGTCATGGGAGCCAACATTGGCACATCAGTCACAAATACCATTGTGGCTTTGATGCAGTCTGGTGACCGGAATGAATTCAGAAGGTACAGTGCCTGCTCTTATTATGTCAATTAAGAAACTGAGGGAGCAATGAAGTGCGAACAGTCCTTCCCTGTAGTAGACAAAATTATATCCAACCATGCTTGTGCATTATTTTTTTTTTAACATTGAAGTAGTTTCCCCGGTTGTGATCTATTTGAGCCAATATCTCAAAAGAAAAGTATCCTTAATAGATATAACTAAATTTTCTTTGCATAAAACCAGATGCAGATACAATAGTCCATACCTCCTATGTTTTTTTTTTGTTACTTATTTATGCAGTTTCAGTCCTTTGAAAACCAAATACAGGGACGCACCCTGAGAACCAAACTGAGTATATACCGTAATCATATAGATGCCAGAACGTTCATTTTCAGAAGCAAAATTTATCATATTATTGACAATGAAACCTATAAATCCATGATGAAAAGGAATCTGAACAATAGAAACAAGTATTGTGGGGTGGGAGTATGGCTAAAAAGCATAGTACAAAGAGACTACAAAGAAAGCAATTATAAAGAAAACATAGTAAAGCACAAAATAGCTCAAACTATAAAGAAATATTTAAAAATGAGAAAAACAAAAAACGCGTCTAGACATCGCATGAAGAATAACCTAGTGCAGGGAATGTAGATATGACTGCAAAGTATACGAAGTGATAAAAAGAAAAGGAGCATTTATGCTGCTCGATTATCGTGAATGCGACTTCCTATGAAGGCTTGTTTATGACAATTCTGTAATCTAAACAGGCTGCCGATCACCAGGAAAATGCTTTTTCTTTGGGTGAAATGATCTTTTAGTTGGTGCAACAGATCTTTGTTCTTGGCAGCACATCGTCCTGTGTAAACAGGAACTTGTGCTGCCGAAAACAACAGCAGTCTATGCGCACTGAACAGTCTATTAAATACGTACCACCTGTGTAAACACTGGATAGGCTATTAACCGATCAGTAGGTGTAAACGGATCTTACATGTCCTTGATTCTTGTACAATAAGTGACCAAATGAAGGGGTCTCTATTATGACCAGAATATTGGATAACTGATAATTGATAGGGAATGTGTTCCTGATCCTCGCATGGATCGCACATGGTCTCAAGAACTTGGCCACGATGAGCTGGATAGATTGGCAAGTTGCAAGTCTAAAGATATGAAGATAGGCCAAGCACAGCGCTGTGTGTGTCACTCTCTTTGTCAGTGCCATAGACATAGAATGAACAAGTCGCATGCGTGACTCCTGCTGACCTTGGTCTGTCTGCCAGGACAGAATGAATGGATCGCAGGGACACAACTCTGGCAATAAGTGAGTGTTCACGTGGTGGGACCCAACAGAAAACAATCATTGGAGGAGAACTTTGCATTATTGCACATCACAATTCATCATATGGCAGCATACAGAGTGCTAAGACCTTCATGGTACAGAGCTGCCGGGAACGCCCTGTGCATGAGGCCGCATTGTAATTAATGTAAATCACCCTCATTTACCTCATTTCTAAAGCCTTATAAACGTTGTTTCCTTTTACAGGGCATTTGCAGGAGCAACAGTGCACGATTTCTTCAACTGGCTCTCGGTGCTGGTTCTATTGCCTATTGAAATAGCATCAGGATATTTGTTCCACCTCACCAACGCTATTGTGGAGTCTTTCAATATTGAGTCAGGGGAAGATGCCCCAGATATGTTAAAAGTTATCACAGAGCCCCTCACCAAAGGAATTATTCAGGTTTGGGCATTAACTTTTAAATGGACACCTTTGTTCTTTTTTTTAAATGCGTGTATTTTTGGCTAAACATAATTTGTGCAATTAGGTTTCATTAAAGTATTGCAAACATTTGTCATTTCCTGCCTGCATTTATTCCCATGCATTGCAAGCTGCTCAGTCCAGATGAGTGAGAATCCAGAAAGTGAGCTCCCTGACAGCTCGGTCTGTCTCCTTTATGATATCCAGAACACAAATCTAAGCTTATACTTTTACAACCAAATAAAACAAACTTAAAGCTCCATAAGTGTGTGATATACTGAGAGAAGGGTTACAAACTGAGCTTTCCGATTGTTCATCTGATTGATTTCATACAGAACAGGACTGAGCAGCCTGCAGTGAATGAAAATACATGCAGGCAGCAAAAAACAAATGGTTGAAAATTTTTCAGCAAACTAAATCACAAAAATTATTATTAGCCAAAAAATATCATTTATAGACATAAGGGGCCAATTTATTAAGGTGCTTATGCCAGAAATCTAGTGTAAACACCTTAAGTTGCAATATTTTTGTGCATCTCAGAAGTTGCTATAAAAATTTTAGAAAGTAATTGCAGTCATGTATCTGATTACATGGCAATGGGTTCTGTGATTATGAAAATAAATCAGTGGATGACGATCAACTACCGTGTAGCAAATTAATAAAACATCTACTTTAAGTCATTGCATTTTAAGCATACCGCCATCAGTGATGCGTTTCACACTAATCAGTTCTTACTCATAGTTTACACATAGAGGATACAATTCTTTGTGTCTTTTAATAGATACAACGCATTAACAAATCTCTTCTTTATTTCAGCTTGATAAAAATGTCATTCAGCAAATAGCTAACGGTGACCCTGATGCTCAAAATAAGAGTCTGATCAAGAGAGAATGTGGATATAAGGTAAAAGCACATCTTGTGATTGTATTATACAGCAGGACATTACCAAACTACCGCCAAGTTTGATAGATCAAGAAATAACGGCTAAAGGCCCCACCACACACACAGCGAGATCGCTGATTTTGTGACGCCACAGCGATCTCGCTAGCGATCCTGTGTGTGGCACACTTCAGCGACCGGCCCCCCCGCCGGGTATTGCTGATCATGCAGGATCGTCCTGGGCCGTTTATTGATTGTCGGTCTCCCGCTGGCCAGCACGCATCGCTGCGGGTGGCAGCGGGAGAGCAACGATCAGCGACGCTGGGAGCTGGTATCCAAAGTAAACAGCGGGTAACTAAGAGCCGCGCAGCTCTTGGATACCCGCTGTTTACATTGGATACCAGTTTGCTGGCCGGTCCTGATCGCTGGAGGGGCTGTCTATGTGACAGCTCACCAGCGATCAGCTAACTATGTCCCAACGATCCCATCCACGTCGGATCGTTGGTGGGATCGCTGGGACATTGATGTGTGCAACGGGGCCTTAAGGCTTCACACATAAGTAGGGATGAGTGCACCCGTAGAAGTTTGGGTTTGTCGAGTTTGGCCGAATTTTAGTCCAAAGTTTGGTTCAGGTACCAGAGCAGTACCAGAACTTGAACCAGAACCTGAACCCCATAGAAGTCAATAGAGACGTTTGTGTTCACTAATCTCTACACTGGTGTTATGTGAAGGTGTAATATGGATGCAATTACCTACAGTGGGTTCAGGGGTGGACTTATCATTGGTGCAACCTGTGCAGCCACACAGGGGCCCGAAAGGTAAGGGGACATTTCTACCTTCAAAGTAAGTGTGACTGCGCATAATGATGAGTTTTGGACTGCAAAGAGCCCATATATTGTTCTAGCACAGGGGCCATCTTCTATCTGTGTCTGCCAGTGAGTGGGAACTATGGGTGCCAATTGTGAGAGAGTGCAATAAAACAACCACTATTAACATGTATATAATGCTTTTATGCAGGAATGGATCAATGCTAGTGTGCCCGGCATAGAGAACTGTACTTTGAGCAGACCCTGCTGGACAGATGAGAACAATATGACCTGGACAGAGGTTATGGAGACTGTAAAGTTCTCCTGTAAGTATTTCTGTCAATTTAATAATTCACGGTTTTAATTAATACTAATGTTTTTTCTTTAATTCTTATGCAAAAAAGCTATAAAAGCTAATACATAATTGAATACTTCACTATTCCAAAGACAGTTGCAGATAATCTGAAAACATTTCACAGCTATTATGCTGTAAGTAAAGGGTTTTTTTGCATTGGAAAAAAGAAGCAAAATAAAAAAAGGAGTTTTCCAAAGTCATTTTTTGATTCTATAGCAGACTTAAAAAGGTTTACTTTAGCCCTGTCTATCCAGTGCTCCCATGAGACCAGTGAGCCCTGTGATTGGCTGTAGTCATGAGAAAAAGACTGGGGGCAAAGGGGCAAGTTAAGCTTGTTTTACTTTTTTTGTAGAGTGAATTTATAGAATAGGAAAAAAAATGAAGGTGGAGAACCCTTAGAATGGTAGTAATAGATGGTAAAAGTAGGTCCAGTAAATTTTGGTTCATGAGGTCTTCTCGTCATTGACATTAACAATAAACAAAACAAATTGCGCTCTGTAGTGCTAAAGCATGTCAATGTGAAATATATGAAATATGAACAACAATACGGCTTCTGGATACTAGGAAAAAATGAGACGCTTAGCATATAATTTGTCCAATTCCTGCCTGCCCATCAACCAACGACAAGATGGTCTAAAAACTGATGGGTCCTAATGTGTCTAATGTGAATACCTCTCTAAGACTGAAGTCTGAATTCCTGGGTAGATGTGAACACCTCTCATTGAGACCTCAAAAGGTTCATTCTGCTCATGTGAAATCTGTAAAACTAGCTCATTTTCACATCATAGAATGAAACATTCAACATAATGTTGGAAGGATAAGAAGAACCCGATGTTTTAACTCTTCCTTTATATTTTGTTTTCCAGGCTCCCACTTATTTGCTAACACTAACCTCCCAGATCTGGCAGTAGGACTCATCCTGTTGGCGCTGTCATTGTTCATGCTTTGTATGTGTCTTATTTTGATCGTCAAGCTTCTAAACTCAATGCTAAAAGGACAAGTATCTGTTGTGATCAAGAAGATCCTTAATACTGGTAACTATCAGTAACACTGCATTCATGTCAATTACCTCTCTGGCTAACAGATGTAGACGTTGTCTCGATGTACAGTAATGTCTGGTTCTATCATTTCTTACATGTCCTCTCTTTTTTTTCTGAAGACTTCCCCTTCCCATTCTCATGGTTGACTGGATACTTGGCAATGTTGGTTGGTGCAGGAATGACATTCATTGTTCAGAGCAGCTCAGTCTTCACTTCCGCACTCACTCCACTCATCGGTAAGAAGCACGTATGATTGTGAGAAGTCATCACTTATAATTTTACTGGTCATGCTTCCTGATATATTTTGACTCTTGCATCTTATAGGTATTGGAGTGATAAGCATTGAGCGGGCCTATCCATTGACACTTGGGTCTAACATTGGAACTACAACTACAGCACTGTTGGCTGCACTGGCTAGTCCGGGGGAGACCCTCCAAAACTCTGTACAGGTGCGTGTTATACTGATGTCTACTCTAGAATGTGATACTTAAAGACATGATAAACCTTAAAGGATCTGCCATGGAGATCAGCGGATTGCTGTGTGCTTAACTCTTGTCCTACCTAGAAAACAGTTAATTTGCTCAGAAAAGCAATGACTATCCAGACATTCTGTGAGAATGGCTGTCAATATAACAACATGTAATAGAGAAAGACATGGATTGCTCATCGAAATATTATACATTCATATGTTAAGTATTTTCCAAAACTGAATAAGACATTCTTAGATAACATTTTGATCACAATGTATAAGCCCACTGAGAGGTTTGATGTGTCATGGCAGTAGGCCTATAAATTCTGATCAAAATGTTAACTAAGAACCTCATATTCAGTTTTGTACATCTTTTTTCATTGTATAATATTTGAATCTGCAGTCCAGTTTATTGAGTACAGTTATGAATGGCGGTTCAAGGAAACCATGGGCAGTACGAATTCCAGAGGGACCCTGTGATATGGTCACTAGAGTTGAGCAAGAAGGTTCTCACTGCCTCAGTCCATCATCCAGACCAGTAGTTCATGGTAGCTGGACCACGGCAGTCTTCAATTCTGTGGTCGGGATCTTTAGCCCCTCATGCTGGGTGCCACTGACAATTACTGGGCCCTGTGATGCCATGATGTTGTGGTGCAAATCATGATGACCTGTGAGGCCTATTGATTAGTGAATTTATGGCTCAACTCTAATGGCTGCCCAGGATATTAAAATTATTATGGGGTCAAAAGAAACATAACTTAAACTCACTTGGTAAAGCTATTGTTGCTCCATTGCCAAGACTCCGATGGTCTCACCAGTTTTGGTCACGTTGACCATGAACACGGATTGTCATCTTTGTTGAGGCCAGTGATTGGATGCCCAAACTTATCAAGCCGGTCATCTGTAGGTAATAAAGCTTCTTCTTGCCTATCTAATCCTTATGATCTGGTCATGAGCATGCCATTATTGACCAGATCATACAGTGAGGCTGAGCTGTTAACATAAAGTGTCTTCTCATAGACTTAGTGTGTTACTTTTATTTAAACACATTTTTTCATTTTTTTTTGCAGATTGCATTATGTCACTTTTTCTTCAACATATCTGGGATACTTATTTGGTATCCCATCCCCTTCATGAGGTTACCAATTCAATTGGCCAAAAGCCTGGGGAACAAGACAGCTAAATACCGATGGTTTGCTGTTGTCTACCTGGTCATGTGCTTCTTCCTGTTGCCCTTGGCTGTCTTTGGCTTGTCCATTGCCGGGTGGCAGGTTCTGGTGGGGGTTGCTGTTCCAATCGTGTTCATAATTATTGTTGTAATTGTCATCAGTTTGTTGCAATCCAAATGCCCCAGGGTGCTACCAGATTTCCTAAAAACCTGGGACTTCCTACCCAAGTGGATGCATTCTATGAAGCCTTGGGATCTCTGGATGACCTCCCTCTCGCTGTTTTGTGGTCATTACTGTTGCTGCTGTTGCAAGAAATGTAAGTGCTGCAAGGGTAAAGAAGATGAAGAAGAAGCAATCGATAAGCCCAAGGCTCTGGAGTGTCATGAAAATGTTGTAGATCTGACTGATGAACTCCCATCTCTTGATAACAGAGATCATGGAAAGACTATGAACCTCACCGCCTTGTAAAACAAATTTACGGAGGTTCCGTTATAGGGACTGTGTCAAATCCTTACTCGCTAGAGTTTTGATCAAATGACTATTTATTTAGTGACCTGAGAGGTTCAGTATATCAAGAGCCAAGATCAAGAGTAACATTCTTGTAATGAATTTCTAATCATTGACACTCAATAGACTTAATATGAATGTATGCAAAGAAGATGTATATAGAGTATGATCAATGGGAAACGTCCCAGCATAATGCAGTCTGTGCTCTGTACTGTGTACATATTAATACAGGTCTGTACATCTCATTTAGCCCATGTATATAGATAAAGCCAATGGATATGGATCTAGTGTATATAAATGTAATATATTACATTGTTTCTTATGTATATTTGTAATATAGTTCTGACATGCTCCAATATTAAATAAATATTGTGATCCAGATCTGAAGCATAGTTATCTATTTTTGGTCTTGACACTCCCATCCCCCATAAAAAATATACACCGTTTTTGATGCGCATATCAGTCTAATATGTGCAGGAACTGCCTACTTTTCAGAACTTGGCACCCACTCTGTTTAAGTTAGTGGCTCCTCAAAAATCACTATTCTGCCAGCACTATGGGTGCTGGTACTTCCTTTCTTTCTCTTCCCAGCATACTCTGCTCCAGACTTTGTTTAATGGTTTACCCGATTGGAACTGAATGCCTGACTCTTTGATATGCCTGGATGCAGTTTGACACGAGATCAGAAGAAAAGAGACAAGGATGCAACATCTCTTTCTGTAATCCGTCTCGGCATCTCTGTTGCTAGAGCTAAACTATACTTGACAACAGGCAGTGAACAAAAAGTTTATTCAGATAAAATTTGATTTGATTTTTTATGTGGATTTTGGATCAGAATCTACTTCAAAATCCACATAAAATCGCTTTGAAAAAACCCTTAAAGGGAATCTGTCTGTTTTTTTTTGCGCCCTTATCTGAGATCAGCATGATATAGGCAAAGAAAAGCTGAATCCAATGATGTATCACTTAGAATACTGGGTGCAGCCATTCTGACACAATCAGTGTCCACACCAGGCTCTGAATGTACATTGTCTATAGACAGTGAGCTGCCTATCACAGGAGGGGGCTTATCAGACTAGCATGCTCTCACTGTGTCCCAGCAATGATAAGCTCCTGGTGCTAAAACAATAATTGCAAACAAAACCACAGAGATTGATAAGAGAGGCATTGATGAAATCTGTGTTTTAACCCGTACCTCATGCTGTATTCAGATTACATAGAAAAAACCTGCTTACTGATTCCCTTTAACACAAGGGCGGGGAACATTTTTTCTGCAAAGGACCATTTGGATATTTATACCATCATTTGGGAGGCATACAAAATGATCAATTGAAAATGAGCTTGCTATATTTGGTCAAATAACTCACCCCTAATATAATGGCTGGAACTGCTTCAATTTGATAAGGAGTGTAATATTAAGTGGTATTGATGATGTTGCCACTTGTAAATGATTTTTCAGGTTTACATGGGTCTGGAACGCAGTTGGCTTTTTGTGATATGTTTTCTATGTGATCAGTTTCTGATCTCAGCAGTAAGTTGTTCCGAACACAGATGCATATTACACCATGTCTCCTCATAATGGGAAATTCATCTCATATAGGACACACTGCGACTGTTGTATATACAACACATAGGATACACTCGGACTGCTGTATACACATCACATGGGATACACTGGGGTTGGAACATTTACATCACATAGGATACACTGGGGCTGGTATACTGTATGCACAGTACATCACATAGGAGTCACTGAGACTGCTGTGTACACATCACATAGGTTAGACCTGGGGCTGGAACATATACATCACATAAGAGAAAGTGGGGCTGGAGCACATACATTACATTACATTACATAGTCATTGCGGCTGGAGCACATACATTACATAGAAGACAGCGGGGCTGGAGCACATACAGTGGGTACGCAAAGTATTCAGACCCCTTTAAATTTTTCACTCTTTGTTTCATTGCAGCCATTTGGTAAATTCAAAAAAGTTAATTTTTTTCTCATTAATGTACACTCTGCATCCCAACTTGAAAGAAAAAACCCAGAAATGTAGAAATTTTTGCAAATTTATTAAAAAAGAAAAACTGAAATATCACATGGTCATTAGTATTCAGACCCTTTGCTCAGTATTGAGTAAAAGCACACTTTTGAGCTTGTACAGCCATGAGTCTTCAGAATGATGCAACAAGTTTTTCACACCTGGGTTTGGGGATCCTCTGCCATTCTTCCTTGCAGATCCTCTCCAGTTCCCTCAGGTTGGATGGTGAACGTTAGTGGACAGCCATTTTCAGATCTCTCCAGAGATGCTCAATTGAGTTTAGGTCAGGGCTCTGGCTGGGCCAGTCAGGAATGGTCACAGAGTTGTTCTGAAGCCACTCTTTTGTTATTTTAGCTGTGTTCTTAGGGTCATTGTCTTGTTGGAAGGTGAACCTTCAGCCAAGTCTGAGGTCCAGAGCACTCTGGAAGAGTTTTTCATCCAGGATTTCTCTGTACTTGGCCGCATTCATGTTTCCTCCAATTGCAACCAGTCATCCTGTCCCTGTAGCTGAAAAACACCCCCATAGCATGATGCTGCCACCACCATGCTTCACTGTTGGGATTGTATTGGGCAAGTGATGAGCAGTGTCAGGTTTTCTCCTCACATACTGCTTAGAATTATCACCAAAAAGTTCTCTTCATCTCATCAGACCAGAGAATCTTATTTCTCATAGACTGGGAGTCATTCATGTGTTTTTTAGCAAACGCTATGCGGGCCTTCATATGTGTGGCACTGAGGAGAGGCTTCCGTTGGGGCACTCTGCCATAAAGGCCCGACTGATGGAGGGCTACAGTGATAGTTGACTTTGTGGAACTTTCTCCCATCTCCCAACTGCATCTGTGAAGTTCAGCCACAGTGATCTTGGGGTTCTTCTTTACCTCTGTTACCAAGGCTCTTCTCCCACGATTGCTCAGTTTGGCTGGACGGCCAGGATTAGGAAGACTTCTGGTGGTCCCACACGTCTTCCATTTAAGGATTATAATCTGCATTACTCAAGGTTGCTAGGAGCACAGTGGCCTCCATAAGTTATGGAGGCCACTGTGCTCCTAGCAACCTTGAGTACTGCAGAAATTTCTTTTGTAACCTTGGCCAGATGTGTGCCTTGCTACAATTCTGTCTCTGAGATCCTTGGTCAGTTCCTTTGACCATGATTCTCATTTGGTCTGACATGCATGGTGAGCTGTGAGGTCTTATATAGACAGGTGTGTGCCTTTACAAATCAAGTCCTATCAGTTTAATTAAAGACAGCTGGACTCCAATGAAGGAGTAGAACCATCTCAAGGAGGATCACAAGGAAATGGACAGCATGTGACTTAAATATGAGTGTCTGAGCAAAGCATGTGAATACTTCTGACCATGTGATATTTCAGTTTTTCTTTTTTAATAAATTTGGAAAAATTTCTACATTTTTAATTTTTTCAGTCAAGATGGGGTGCAGTGTACATTAGTAAGAAAAAAAATGAACTTTTTTGAATTTACCAAATGGCTGCAATGAAAAAAAGAGTGAAAAATTTAAAGGGGTCTGAATACTTTCGGTACCCATTGTACATTACAGAGGAGGTGTAGGAGGAGGATTCCCCGCTGTGTGCCCGGGCTGGAACCAAGGGGACTGTCACCAAAGTTCCTAGGGGGACTGTTCCTGGGGGACATAATTAGGAGATGGACCACAGAGAGTTCTAGAAAGGTTGGGGGAGGAACTAGTATAAAAGGGGCTGAGGACGCCAGCAGAGGGCAGTCGACGAAGCAGGAGAGAAGGAGCAAGGAAGCTAGAGGGCGCCAGAGAGCCAGAGCCTGAGACAAGAGAGGAGAGCAGCAACTGGAGAGACTGAAGGGAGACTCACCGCAGACAGAAGGGAGACGGCACCGAGCCATCCAGCAGAGGAACACCGACCGCCCGTCCGAGCTCCTAATGGCCGCCACCGCCCGACTCCAGCCCGCGGCTGTGGCCTGTCCGCTGCCACCCGCGGTCGCCGCTGCCTCACTCCAGCTCGTGGCTGCGGCCTGTCCTCTGCCGCCCGCGGCCGCCACCGCCGCACCCCAGCCTGCAGCCTGTTCGCTGCCCCCCACGGCCGCTGCTGCCTGTCCCCATCTTGTGGCTGCGGCCTCCATTGTCCGGTCCCCAGACAATGCCGGACCGCCTCCGCCGGGAGGCGCAACACAGAGGAACTCTCCAGTGGCCTGCTGTGCCTCCACTTCACCTGGGCGTAGGAACGTCCAAAGTCTCCGCCAGATCCTCATCGGCTGGGCCCAGCGGCTGAAATACCGAAGCATCGATCAGCACTCTGCCGGACATCAGAGAGGACAAATGACACGTTGTAGTTAACGTTCAGGACCCGTATTCGGCCATACCGCGGCCCTATAGTGACCGGTCTTTGCCTGGTTAGCCATGTTTGTGTTACCAGTGTATTCTTGTTTTGATCCCTGCTAGGACAACTGTTGTTAGCTTGTTTGGTTGCTCGAGATAGCCCTTATAGGCATCTATATATATCTAAAAGTTAAATCTTAAAGTTCATCTCGTCTCCCATCTCGTCATTGCATCCCGCGTGCCTGCCATCACTACAGAGATACTGGAGCTGGACCATCTACATCACGTGTAAGAGAAACTGCGACTGCTGCCTGCGTGTTGTGGAGGCCCCAGATCCCGACCCGCAGTGTGTTATGATGTATTCACACTGCAGGGCTAGGGCCTCCGCAACACTCAGGCGCAATAGCCTGATGTCGGTTCTCGGGCAGCGCGCACTGCGCATGCCCGAGAACTCTTGTCACAGCGCAGGCGCCGGCATTCAAAACAAGAGGATGCAGCGACGCACAGGGGCATCATGATGGACGGTTGGTGGGCGTCGCCGAGACACAGTACAGGCATGATGGACAGATGGTAGGCGGCTGATACAGGGGGACACAGCATACTTATGGGACACATTACAGGTATGAGAAGCTATTTATAAAAGTCGATATTTCAGCATTACTAGGGGTCAGAAAAAGAAGAGCCACCTTCACAGAGTGCAGCCTTAGTGCTGCTGAAGGTGGCTCTTTAACTGAAAAACGCCCTGGGGGGGTGACAGGTTCCCTTTAAATACAAATGAATGCTCACCTAACACATGTGTGTATGGAGTAACAGTCATTTTTATATTTATTTCATAAATCAATAATACACATGAAAATAAGAAACTTTGTATTTTCCTTCTTTCTTCTCCTGGACTGATTATTCATTCTCAGAATTCTCAATTCACGGATAAAATCTGTATTCTGTGAATAAAGATTTTACCATTACTGAAATTTCACCAGGAGTGCCACCAAATCCATCTCAACACGTTCAAGGGGACATAAATGATAGACAACAGTACTACGGGATTGCAGAAGTCGGCCATCAGGGAGGTTAGCTGGCACATGGGAAAGAATCGACAGTAGCTCATGATTTTTTTGCAGCACCCGTGCCAGTTGAATCTCTGGAGGATCCATTCCTGGGACTTCTGTATCTTCAGGTAGAGCTACCCAACACATTAGAATGAGCTATATCTAACACCCTGCGTCCATAAGGCCCTGACACCAGTAATTGCTCTGTCACCACCCTCGATAAAACAAATCTTTATTTATGGCAAAGTAAGGGAACTGCCTGTAGTCTCCTGAGGAACACCATTCACTACTTACACATTTTCAAGCGCACCTTTCAGTGTTTGGTCCCTGAGTTGGGTAGTTTCAAAATTTCCCCGGACATCTCCAGCATAGAGATGTTGGCTTCAGAGGATGCTGCCTCATCATCATTGCCAATGAACACACAAAATGGAAACCCAACAGCCACGACATGCAACGATGTTTCTTTGGTTGCAACCTAGTTATGATCCGAGCTGCCAGCTGACATTACTTTCCCCCACAGGTCTCAAAACAATGGAAAATCAGGTCTCACAATTATTAGGTGCAACAAGTCCTTGACTATTCTCACTTCATGAGGTGTGGTACTACAGTTCACATTTATGTCAATGCAGGCCACAGGATAGTTCTTGGCGTCCCCATGTACATATCTCACACTTACCACCTTCCCCTGGTCTAGCATATACATAAGTGTGGCCCTTATCAGGGTCACCAAGTTCCTAGAGTCCAAAAGTCCAGTCACTTGTGCTCTGTTCGCATTCAGTTGGCAAGCATGAGGTCCCTCACTAAGATGAAGCAGGGTAATCAAAGTAGGAGCAGTGCTGTCCTATGCTGTAGTCCATTGGTTCTGAGGTCATGGGGCAATATGACGTGGTACATGATACCTCCAGCGTGTAATGGCATGGATCTGGTAGCAACTCAGATGCCGCTTGAGACTTTTAGCTACCCCTCTGCGCCAATTTAATCCCCTTCTTTTCGGTGTCAGTCACCCTTTGCAAACCGCAGGGAGGTGACCTTATCCCCCCACCCCAACTATGCAGAGAATCCTGGACCACCCTGTACCTCTCCACTAGGTACACCAAGTCATCTGCATTTTGGGCATCTCCATGGGCAACCTAGGACTGGACCAGCTTCAGCAGAGAGTGGATAAACCAATCCATTACCACCCTCTCACCATCTGGGGTGGGGACCAAATCTCTGGCTGCAGCCACTTCTGCACCTAGCGCAGTAGGTCAAACATCTACAGTTGTGGCCAAAAGTATTGACACCCCTGCAATTTTGTCAGATAATACTCAGTTTGCTTCCTGAAAATTATTGCAAACACAAATTCTTTGCTATTATTATCTTCATTTAATTTGTCTTAAATGAAAAAACACAAAAAGAATTGTCCTAAAGCCAAATTGGATATAATTCCACACTAAACATAAAAAAGAGGGTGGACAAAAGTATTGGCACTGTTCGAAAAATCATGTGATGCGTCTCTAATTTGTGTAATTAACAGCACGTGTAACTTACCTGTGGCACCTAACAGGTGTTGGCAATAACTAAATCACACTTGCAGCCAGTTGACATGGATTAAAGTTGACTCAACCTCTGTCCTGTGTCCTTGTGTGTACCACATTGAGCATGGAGAAAGAAAGAAGACCAAAGAACTGTCTGAGGACTTGAGAAACCAAATTGTGAGGAAGCATGAGCAATCTCAAGGCTACAAGTCCATCTCCAAAGACCTGAATGTTCCTGTGTCTACCGTGTGTGACATTGGCGGCTATGCCCGCCGGTGCCCCTCCAGCGGCAGCGCACGCCGCAGCGTCCTCTTACCTGCGCGCCCCCGTCCAGGCGCGCGCCCGTCCTACGTTCTCCCTCACAGCGGCTCCTGGCACCCGCTCCCTGCCGCGCGCACGCCCCCTCCCGCTCTCTCCCTCCAGCGGTGGGCGGCGCTGAGGGGCAGGACAGGTGGACGCACTTCCGGGGGTTAGTATACTTCAGGCGTCCTCGCTGTTAGGAGGACGCCTGATGATTGTGTAGCTTACTGCACCCTCTGGCCGCTACAGTACACCTGTAGTCCTCCCGTTCTCTGCCTTGATCTCCTCCAGCCCCTCCAGGCTCTCCCTCCCTGCCGTCCTTGGTCTCGTTTCCCCCTCTCTCCAGCTTGTCCAGGCGCTGTTCCCCTGCTATCCTCTGTGTTCCTCTCCCTCTGTCTTCAGTCAGCCCAGGCCAGTCCTCTTGCCATACCCCCGTATTGTGTTTCCTCTGTGCCTCCGGTCCCTGGCCGTATCTAAGCCCACCTTCTTCCGAGCCCCCTTATGTCCATGGAGCCGTCCCTCTTGGTTCCGGCTGTCGCGCCTCCGTCCTCTGTGGTCCTGCCCCAAACGATCCCTGTATAGGGGTCGGTCTTCACCTGGCGTGCTCGGCCCAGGGGCTCCGGATCCGCGATCCAGAGGGTCCACTCTCTGACGTAGGTTTTACCTAAAAACGTTACACCGTGCGCAGTGTCATCAAGAAGTTTAAAGCCCATGGCACTGTGGCTAACTTCCCTAGATTTGGACGGAAAAGAAAAATTGACAAGAGATTTCAACGCAAGATTGTGCAGATGTTGGATAAAGAACCTGTTGTTTGGACTAACATCCAAACAAGTTCAAGCTACCCTGCAGTCCAAGGGTACAACAGTGTCAACCCGTACTATCCATTGGCGTCTGAATGAAAAGGGACTGTATGGTAGGAGACCCAGGAAGACCCCACTTCTTACCCCAAGACATAAAAAAGCCAGGCTGGAGTTTGCCAAAACTTACCTGAAAAAGCCTAAAACGTTTTGGAAGAATGTTCTCTGTTCAGATGAGACAAAAGTAGAGCTTTTTGGGCAAAGGCATCAACATAGAGTTTGCAGGAGAAAAAAGGAGGCATTCAAAGAAAAAAACACGGTCCCTACAGTCAAACATGGCGGAGGTTCCCTGATGTTTTGGGGTTGCTTTGCTGCCTCTGGCACTGGATTGCCTGACCGTGTGCATGGCATTATGAAGTCTGAAGACTACCAACAAATTTTGCAGCATAATGTAGGGCCCAGTGTGAGAAAGCTGGGTCTCCCTAAGAGGTCATGGGTCTTCCAGCAGGAGAATGACCCAAAACACACTTCAAAAAGCACTAGAAAATGGTTTGAGAGAAAGCACTGGAGACTTCTAAGGTGGCCAGCAATGAGTCCAGACCTGAATCCCATAGAACACCTGTGGAGAGATCTAAAAATGGCAGTTTGGAGAAGGCACCCTTCTAATACCAGGGACCTGGAGCAGTTTGCCAAAGAAGAATGGTCTAAAATTCCAGCAGAGCATTGTAAGAAACTCATTGATGGTTACCGGAAGCGGTTGGTCGCAGTTATTTTGGCTAAAGGTTGTGCAACCAAATATTAGGCTGAGGGTGCCAATACTTTTGTTCTGGCCCATTTTTGGAGTTTTGTGTGAAATGATCAATGTTTTGCTTTTTGCTTCATTCTCTTTTTTGTTTTTTCATTTAAGACAAATTAAATGAAGATAATAAAACCAGAGAATTTGTGATCGCAATCATTTTCAGGAAGAAACTGAGTATTATCTGCCAAAATCGCAGGGGTGTCAATACTTTTGGCCACAACTGTATGACCAGGGGAGGTTTGTCCCTGTGATAGTAGCAGAGGTGCACCTGTTGTTTCCTGATTGCCATGACTTGTCCAGCTGCCACCTTATGATCTACAATCATGCTGCTGACATTCCTACTGTTCCTCTGATGAGTCTGGTCATGTTTTTTGTAGATTGTCAGGGTTCCAGATTCAAAACAGCAGGAAACTATTTAGGGATAGTAATCACACTTTATTCTGTGCAATTACTACATGTTGTAATGTGATTAGTCAGAGCAATGACTGGATTTACAATCCTTCTCATTTAGCTATACTGTAGACACACCTAGAAGACTCATGTGCTCCTTGGTAAAATTTCCTGAAAAACAGGACACCTGATGGATTCACGAAACCGAATCCTTTAATCAGAGAAGTTACTTGTAATATAACGCAATGCTATAAGAAAGAGCATGCTGAAGTTGCTTCAGAGATGTTGCTCAAAGTAGTGAACTTTCTGATATGAAAGTGGAAGCTGAGATCTGTGCTGCTTTTTTGGGAGGGGGCTTACCACTAAAGAGATATAAAACACAGCAATGAATAACTGATTCTTAAAGGGAACTTTCCAATAGGTTTTAAGACACTAATGCAAGGGTGATGAACCTTTTTTTCTGCCGGTGGCCATTTGGATATACTGTATATGCACCATTAATGGGTTGTAAAAGATTATCAATTTGAAATGTATCCTGCTATATTTGTTCAAACAATTAATTAACTCACCCCTTATGTGATGGCTGGAACGGTTTCTCTATGATAAGGTGTGATGTTACTGAACCCTGTCACTTTTCACAGAATGTCCAGTTTAATGTTTGAGTACAGATGCCTAATAAAGTTTGTTGAAAGGCTGCAGTCAAGCCAATCAACAAGCTTTTAGGCTGTGGGCAATTCCAGAGTCATTACAGCCAAGCCAAGTTTTAGCATGGCTGCAATTGGCCTGCAAACCATGTGACCCGAACTGTTTGCAGGATCACGGGTGTCGACGCCATTCTGCTCTGCTTAGCGTAGGGACACTAAGTGTCATAAATCTTCTGTGTGCACTCTACACTTGACTTAGTGGGAATACTGTGCCAAAAATCCGCTGTGTGTACTCTGGCACAGTACTGTCACAGATATGGGTTGCAGAGTACACACAGCGGATTTTTGGCACAGTATTCCCATTGAGTCAAGTGCAGAGTACACACAGCAGCGTTTGGCACAGTACTCTCACAGATATGGGTTGCAAACGCTGCTGTGTGTACTCTGCAATCTTGTCTATGGGAGTACTGTGCCAAAAAGGTGCTGTGTGTACTTTGCAGCCTTGTCTGTGGGAGTACTGTGCCAAAAAGCCTCTGTGTGTACTTTGCAGCCATGTCTGTACGAACAGTGTTCCTAAAAAATAATTCTACTCTGCAGCCATCTCATTGCCGTTTGTATGCCAAACAAGTAATTTTTCTTCACCGCTGAGTCTTGCAGTGTGGCAAATAAATAAATCTCAGCAGGCTTTTGTAGGCAAATAATTTGTCTGGACTACTGTGTGCTTTCTAGTAATGTGGCAAATAAATAAAAATCAGACATTACAGGAGGGGCTGATGACATACAGTCATATGTAAAAGTTTGGGCACCCCTATTAATGTTAACCTTTTTTCTTTATAACAATTTTGGTTTTTGCAACAGCTATTTCAGTTTCATATATCTAATAACTGATGGACTCAGTTATATTTCTGGATTCAAATGAGGTTTATTGTACTAACAGAAAATGTGCAATCTGCATTTAAACAAAATTTCACCGGTGCAAAAGTATGGGCACCCTTATCATTTTCTTGATTTGAACACTCCTAACTACTTTTTACTGACTTCCTGAAGCACTAAATTGGTTTTGTAACCTCATTGAGCTTTGAACTTCATAGCGAGGTGTATCAAATCATGAGAAAAGGTATTTAAAGTGGCCACTTGCAAGTAGTTCTCCTATTTGATTCTCCTATGAAGAGTGGCATCATGGGCTCCTCAAAACAACTCTCAAATGATCTGAAAACCAAGATTATTCAACATAGCTTTTCAGGGGAAGGATACAAAAAGTTTTCTCAGAGATTTAACCTGTCAGTTTCCACTGTGAGGAACATAGTAAGGAAATGGAAGAACACAGGTACAGTTCTTGTTAAGCCCAGAAGTGGCAGGCCAAGAAAAATATCAGAAAGGCAGAGAAGAAGAATGGTGAGAACAGTCAAGGACAATCCACAGACCACCTCCAAAGACCTGCAGCATCATCTTGCTGCAGATGGTGTCACTGTGCATCGGTCAACAATGCAGCGCATGCATAACGCCTTTTTGTATGACCAAACAACTCAATCTTTGTTTCATCAGTTCACAGGACCTTCTTCCAAAATGTAACTGGCTTTTCCAAATGTGCTTTTGCATACCTCAGGCGACTCTGTTTGTGGCGTGCTTGCAGAAACGGCTTCTTTCGCATCACTCTCCCATATAGCTTCTCCTTGTGCAAAGTGCGCTGTATTGTTGACCGATGCACAGTGACACCATCTGCAGCAAGATGATGCTGCAGGTCTTTGGAGGTGGTCTGTGGATTGTCCTTGACTGTTCTCACCATTCTTCTTCTCTGCCTTTCTGATATTTTTCTTGGCCTGCCACTTCTGGGCTTAACAAGAACTGTACCTGTGTTCTTCCATTTCCTTACTATGTTCCTCACAGTGGAAACTGACTGGTTAAATCTCTGAGACAACTTTTTGTATCCTTCCCCTGAAAAGCTATGTTGAATAATCTTTGTTTTCAGATCATTTGAGAGTTGTTTTGAGGAGCCCATGATGCCACTCTTCATAGGAGAATCAAATAGGAGAACTACTTGCAAGTGGCCACTTTAAATACCTTTTCTCATGATTTGATACACCTGGCTATGAAGTTCAAAGCTCAATGAGGTTACAAAACCAATTTAGTGCTTCAGGAAGTCAGTAAAAAGTAGTTAGGAGTGTTCAAATCAAGAAAATGATAAGGGTGCCCATACTTTTGCACCGGTCAAATTTTGTTTAAATGCAGATTGCACATTTTCTGTTAGTACAATAAACCTCATTTGAATTCAGAAATATAACTGAGTCCATCAGTTATTAGATATATGAAATTGAAATACCTGTTGCAAAAACCAAAATTGTTATAAAGAAAAAAGGTTAACATTAATAGGGGTGCCCAAACTTTTACATATGACTGTATAGACAACACAGGACGGGTCAGGGGCTGCTGTTGTTGGCGTCATTGTTGGTGGTGGGACTGGAGCACGAAACACAGAGCGTGTTGACTCCAAGGCGCGAGCATCTTCAGTGCATACTCCACAGCATTCTGTACTGAATGCTGCATGCACGTGCTCACAGTGTCAGGAGCAATAAAAGGGTCCATGGCCGACAAAACACAACTGCCGACCCGAGCACTGCAATCCGCAGAAAGCTGGACAGGGGCTGCAGAAAAGTTGAAGTTCTTCACCCTCACCACTACCCCAACTTAATGTCATATATGTAAAGCATCTGAAATGTTGATTATGTCTATACTTTTGTATTATAAAAGTCTGTTTCTCCATCTTCTAGAAATTCATCATTTATGCAAATGAGCTCACAAATGTATGAGGCTTGGCCTGCAATTACAGCTCTCCGGTCTCTCTCCCTCTTTGCCCTCCTGCAGCCATCCTCCTGTCAGTGCCTGATGTGTCACTTTTCTCTTTGGGGCTGTCACTACAGGGAAAAAAGGTCTTGAGGTTACGAAACTTAGATTATTGATCTGCGCACGTGCCACCCTTGGGTATGATGGGGCGAGAGGAAGCTCTTGAGCAGAAAACAGTGACCTGTCCATCACTGACAGGAGACCAGTGGCTGTAAGTGCATGCCAAGCCCCCTGCACTTGCGATCTCATTTACATAAACATGGAT
Source organism: Dendrobates tinctorius (assembly GCF_039654945.1). Classification (NCBI taxonomy): domain Eukaryota; kingdom Metazoa; phylum Chordata; class Amphibia; order Anura; family Dendrobatidae; genus Dendrobates; species Dendrobates tinctorius. Next base: position 51,532,016 of record NW_027361707.1, read on the forward strand.
TTCTCAAAAACGGGGAAGTTGACTTATAATACCAAAGGTATAGGCACAATCAACATTTCCGATGTTTTACATAGAGGACGTTAGTTAAGGAATAAAAACCTGGTGACAGGTTCCCTGTAACTCCATTAAAAAAATTACCATCAATATACAAAAAGTGGTTTCCAATCATAAAATTCAAATCAACTTTATTCATACCATGATTCCTTAAAAACATGAATAAAATCAAAATATGCACATACATAAGACAAAATGTTTGAAACATCAAAGACTAATTGCATAAAACCATTAGGTTACGAATTGATAAAATGTAAAGCAAATAGATCAATATGATGCTATATTGATAAAGTGCGATTCAAAAAGATAAAAAATGTATTAAAGAACTAAAACTATCAAAAGCACACATCACGTATGTACTAACTAAGAGAGCAAACCCAAGAGAAGAACAAAATGAGGAAATACCCTGCAGTAAATAAATAGCAATAGTGCATGAAAATAATATGAGATACTTGGTTAACATATTTATGATTAAAAAAATGTAAAGGCCATCCCACCACATCAAGGTGACCCTATTCGGGACACTCTTAAACTCTAGTATTAAAACCTTACTATATGTCAAATGACGTATATGTGAATAAGAGCCGAGCAGGAACAAGATCCCGACTAATGGACACTCAGACATAGGGAGCTATATAAATGTAAAATCCAGCTCAAAGAAAAGGGAGGCCACACTCTTATTTGAACAGTTTCCTTGTCTGACCACTTCATATACAATCCTCAACGTTGTCCATTTCTTGGTTCTTCTGATTTGAAATCTTTGCCTGGGATAGACCTTTCTGATGCAGTATAACTTCCTGGTATCTTGATGTTCCCAGTGGCGACCTTTTTAAATGTAATGTCCAGCTCAAAGACTAGGTTACTGTGATGTGGTGGGATGGCTTTTACATATATTAACCAAGTACTCTATATTATTTTCATGCACTATTGCTATTTATTTACTGCAAGGTTTTTGTTATTCTCTTGAGTTTTGTCTGATTAGTGTGAACATGCACTTGCTTTTGCTTTCTAATCAAAAAGAGCAAATAGAAGTTTCCCTTAGTGAATACAAAGGCCCAGATTCCTTAGTGTGTTTTGCCTATTTTCTAGAGAAATCACCTTAAGTGGCAATATTTTTGTGCAATTTGGAAGCCATCCAAAAATTTGGTGACTTTTGGCCTTTTTCAATCCCAATAAATTGAGCCAAATGGGCAGTGCCTACACCTGTCAAATGTCTACAGCCATCTACCCAATTCATGAAAAACTATGCCACTTTAGTTGTGTAATATTCTCCCAAAACGTACTCCAGTTCTTGACTGGAGTACAATTCTGGAGGAGGCACATGGCACTTGTAAGATGGACCAAATTCATTAAGTAACATGCGTCTCTTAATAAATTAGGTACACCTTATTCTTGAACACCCCTTCATTAAAGCACCACTCCAAAATGTTCTTTGCACCTCAAGAGTGGTGCTTTAAATGTAATTCCTCTGCCCTGATTCATACCCCCTTCATCCTTTTCCAACGAAAAGTGACTTGCCGACAGCTCCAGCGTTTCCTGGAGCTGAGCAGAGGGCACTTTTCAATTCAACTCTAGAGAGCCTCGTTCTGGCTCTCATAGACTTGCTTTGACCTCTTGTGATATAACTTCTGACTTCGGGCCAGTTAGAAGTCACAGGTACAAGATGACACCAAAGAAGCAGAGCAGCGTCTGGAAAAAGTGAAGCTGACGGAAGGCGAGTACAAGAACGGTGAGCAGGGGGCTTACATTTAAAACTCCACTCCAGCACTGAAAAAAACTGATGGAGTTGATGGAGTGATGCTTTAAAACTGGCATACATGACATCAGTCTTAATGAATCAAGCCCATAGGGTCCAGAGGTAATGCCCCAATTTCCAGCATGGCTCACCCACCAATCCAGGGGTTCTCAACCTGGACAGATGGATAATTTGCCAGTAATCTTATTGAAGGAACAATAAGCAGCCAGTAAATGTATGTCCTGGACTAATTGATTGCAACTTAGCGGTTCTGAAGGGTCAAGAAATAAAACATCTTTTTTTTAATTTAAAGCATTTTGACACCTTTGGGGTATTTTTCAAGTAAATGTACAGTGGGGAAAAAGAGTATTTAGTCAGCCACCAATTGTGCAAGTTCGCTCAGTTAAAAAGATGAGAGAGGCCTATAATTGACATCATAGGGAGACCACAACTATGAGAGTCAAAATGAGAAAACAAATCCAGAAAATCACCTTGTCTGATTTGGCAAGATTTATTTTTTAAATTATGGTGGAAAATAAGTTTTTGGTCATTAACAAAAGTTCATCTCAATATTTTGTTGTATATCCTTTGTTGGCAATGACAAAGGTCAAACACTTTCTGTAAGTCTTCACAAGGTTGGCACACACTGTTGGTGGTATGTTGGCCCATTCCTCCATGCAGATCTCCTCTAGAGCAGTGATGTTTTGGGACTCTCACTGGGCAATACAGATTTTCAAATCCCTCCAAAGGTTTTATATGGGGTTGAGATCTAGAGACTGGCTAGGCCACTCCAGGACCTTCATATGCTTCTTATGAAGCCACTCCTTCATTGCCCTGGTGGTGTGCTTGGGATCATTATCAAGCTGAAACACCAATCCACGTTTCATCTTCAATGCCCTTGCTGATGGAAAGAGATTTGCACTCAAAAGCTCACGATACATGGCCCCATTCATTCTTTCATGTATACAGATCAATCATCCTGGTCCCTTTGCAAAGAAACAGCCCCAAAGAATGATTTTGCCACCTCCATGCTTCACAGTAGGCATGGTGTTCTTTGGATGCAACTCAGCATTTTGTCTCCTACAAACAAGACAAGTTTTGTTTCTACCAAACAGTTCTACCTTGGTTTCATCAGACCATATGACATTCTTCCAATACTCTTCTGGATAATCCAAATGCTCTCTAGCAAACATCAGACAGGCCCGGACATGTACTGGCTTAAGCAGAGGGACACGTCTGCCACTGCAGTATCTGAGTCCCTAGCGGTGTAGTGTTTTACTGATGGTAGCCTTTGTTACGGTGGTCCCAGCTCTCTGCAGGTCATTCACTAGGTCCCCCTTTGATTCTGGGATTTTTGCTCACCAATCTTGTGATCATTTTGCCCCGAAGGGGTGAGATCTTGCGTGGAGCTCCAGATCGAGGGAGATTATCAGTAGTCTTGTATGTCTTCCATTTTCTTATTATTGCTCCCACAGTTGATTTCATCACACCAAGCTGCTTGCCTATTGCAGATTCAGTCTTCCCAGCCTGGTGCAGGGCTACAATTTTGCTTCTGGTGTCCTTCGACAGCTCTTTGGTCTTCACCATAGTGGAGTTTGGAGTGTGACTGAGGTTGTGGACAGGTGTCTTTTATACTGATAACAAGTTCAAACAGGTGCCATTACTACAGGTAATGAGTGGAGGACAGAGGAGCCTCTTAAAGAAGAAGTTACAGGTCTGTGAGAGCCAGAAATCTTGCATGTTTTTAGGTGACCAAATACTTATTTTCCTCCATAATTTGAAAAATAAATCTTAGCAAATCAGACAAGGTGATTTTCTGGATTTGCTTTCTCATTTTGACTCTCATAGTTGTGGTCTCCCTATGATGTCAATTACAGGCCTCTCTCATCTTTTTAAGTGGGCAAACTTGCACAATTGGAGGCTCACTAAATTCTTTTCTTTTCCACACTGTATGTATTTGGTGGAAAAAAAAATTGCAGTAGTGTTTTATAAAAAAATAATCTTGAACTGTTTGGCTTCTCCAGCCTCTATGTATCGCAGTACATAATAGAATACTGATTGAGTTACCTGTAAATTTCATTCATGAACACATTCTGATAGCAGTAAGTGTAATCTAAAGGCCCCGTTACATTTAGCGATGCACCAGCGATCCCGACCACGATATGACCCGGTCAGGATCGCTGGTGCATCGCTAAATGGTCGCTAGTGAGCTGCCAAACAGGCAGCTCTCACTAGCGTTGCAGCAGCGGTCGGCGGTCGCACTTACCTTTCAGATGCGGCGAGGGTGTCCATCTTCCGCCTGCGTCCATGGCTCGCTTGTCGGCGCCAGCAGAAAGCCGACAACGAGAAATGGACCAGGCCGATCTCGCGCGATCAGTGATAGCCAGCGGGGGAGCCGGTCGGAGGTAAGTATCACAAGGTAGCGATATCGCTAGCAATATCGCTGCTGCGTCAAAATATCGGTGATGCTTTAGCGACATTGCTAGCGATATCGCTATGTGTAAAGCCCCCTTTATTGTCTAAGCTGATTCATGACTGATTCATGACCTTTAAAAAGATCACCCCTATAAAAGATAATTTTAATTCAAGTTTTAGTGTTCTTTTAAGATTTAAAATTAGCTTGTAAATGTGATAAAATAATTGAAAAAAATGCCTTACCCTGAGCATGCATATTTAATATGTCAGTCATATATTCAATGAAACATGAAATATAGAATAAAAATGGCACAAATGTACATGGAAATGAATAATCACTAAGCATTACAGAAGTGAATAATTACGGTACTTGTGTAGACTAATCAATAATATAGAGTTCAAATCATGTCCATATTCCCATTATAAAAATGCAAACATTATTATACTGTCTACACCCCAATAACAAAAGAGAAGACAATAATAGATACCATAGAAAGTAAGAATATTGAACAAAATTAAAAAATAATTAAAATAAGGTCATTTCAAAGGAAATCCGTCACTAGGTTTTCCCCATATAAAGTACGCCCAGCACCTTTAAGTCCTCTTTTACAGCTTACTAGTACTAGAATGTTGTTTATAGATCCCCACTTCTCTATGAAAGGCACAAAAAGACATTCTACTATACCCACAGATGGTGTGATCCGGTCCAGTGGTCTTAAGCCGGACCTTTCTCTCTTCTTGAGATCACCGTCCTCCTTCCCTGCTTTGCGTGTGTGATGCGTCTACGTCATCCACAGAGTGTCCTCCATTGTGCTTCGGCGCAGACGTACTTCTCTCTGCCCTCTCAGCAAAGTACTGTAGGGCGCATGTGCCGTGAAGGGATAAAGAGCACCGATAACCTGTAGGTAATGCCGGCAGGGCAGAGAGAAGTGCGCCTGCTCAGGTGCGTGCCAGGAGACATTGTGTGGATGATGTAGGATGCATCATAGGAAGAGAGGAAGCGCTGGATCAAGACCAGAGACACCTATTGGACCGGACCATGCAGTCTGTTAGTATAATAAATAGTATTTTTTGTGGGGTTTGGGGACATATACAGTACAGACCAAAAGTTTGGACACACCTTCTCATTCAAAGAGTTTTCTTTATTTTCATGGCTATGAAAATTGTAGATTCACTCTGAAGGCATCAAAACTATGAGTCAACACATGTGGAATTATATAATTAACAAAAAAGTGTGAAACAACTGAAAATATGTCTTATATTCTAGGTTCTTCAAAGTAGCCACCTTTTGCTTTAATTACTGCTTTGCACACTCTTGGCATTCTCTAGATGAGCTTCAAGAGGTAGTCAACGGAAATCGTCTTCCAACAGTTTTGAAGGAGTTCCCAGAGATGCTTAACTCTTGTTGGCCCTTTTGCCTTCACTCTGCGGTCCAGCTCACCCCAAACCATCTCGATTGGGTTCAGGTCTGGTAACTGTGGAGGCCAGGTCATCTGGCGTAGCACCCCATCACTCTCCTTCTTGGTCAAATAGCCCTTACACAGCCTGGAGGTGTGTTTGGGGTCATTGTCCTGTTGAAAAATAAATGATGGTCCAACTAAATGCAAACCGGATGGAATAGCATGCCGCTGCAAGATGCTGTGGTAGCCATGCTGGTTCAGTATGCCTTCAATTTTGAATAATGTCAAGTATAGCGTGGCACTACCACAAGGTGCACAAGTAGGTTACCCAGACCCAAGTGAATAATAATAAAGTAACTTGGCACTCAACTGAATTGTCCTTTTTAAGTGAAGTTTTTATTTATGTGCAGTCCTACAAAAAGACGTTTCAGCCTACACTTGGCCTTCGTCAGTCCAACTGCTGTCTATATAGTATGAACAAACGTATGTCCACGAGTAAAATAATTTTTTTGTAAGTTCCTGCTTCCAAATATGGTGTAGGCATTTAGCAGGCTTCCAGCTAACCTTAAGGTGTGCTGTGCTGGTAATTCAATTAGATACAATATATTCCATAAGGAAATGAGGAGAGGTTCCCACTGGATTGCTGAAGCAATTTGCCTGTAGAAAATGTCTGTACTGAGACCGGTAGCGAAAGGCATATAATAGTAGCTTGCAGGTGTGCAGGTGAGACCGGCAGCCTAAGGCTAATATGGGGTAACAAGTGTGCAGGGCTGAACGCGGTATCCACCGCCGTTTGCACCCCACACCACAAAGTAGTGTAGCAAAGCACCTTCGGTGGCTCCCTGCTTCGAGTGTAGCATAGCACCCCTTGGTGGCTCCCTGCTTGGAACACGAAACGTGCTGGGAGGTGGGTGGAGTTTAGTTCGCACAAAAGAGCAGGAAGAGTTAAGTCGTTCAGTCAGTCTTTCACTCAGTCAGTGAGCGAGGATGTAGAAGGACAGAGAGTGAGAAAGAGAAGATCCCCGGGAGAGGGATGGAAGAAGGAAGTGCTGCAGCAGGCCACAGTGATCTGGGTCTGCTGGCACAGGAAAGAGACAGAGAAAGGAAGCTTGATTCTCCAGGATTAGTATGGAACGTGAGGAGAATAAGAGAACAAGGACCAGGGTTAGAGGAGAACCCTTTTCAAGTTCTAAGCGCAAGGCCGGGGCCCGGTCCCCGAGGTTGTACCGATACTAATGGTCCTGCAGTAGACACCGGAGGAATAGAAGTAGTGACCACTTTATTCCCACACAAGATTTGGGGGCACAACAGCAACATATTTGTAACAACCTTGCTGGCGTCACTGCATGGTCTCCCATCCCCCGCACACCAACTTACTTTCTGCTTCAAGCCATGCTGTGAAATCTGTCTGTTGCCAGCCCTGAGCTCCATGTGCTATGCCTCTTGTTTTCCTGCTTGCTCTCCATGTTTCCTTGCTGCGCCAATCATCTGGAATGCTCTACCCCAAGATATTAGGACCATCCACAATTTGCATAGTTTTAGGCGCTCGCTCAAAACACATTTGTTCAGAGCGGCCTATCACATTCAGTAATCAAAGTCATGTTAGGTTTGTGTGTGTGTGGCCCATTCACTATCTCCATCGAACCCCCACCCCCTGAAGATGGCTGGACCGTCATTGTAAATACATCATTGTAAATACAAACCTGTGCTTTATATCTCCCCCACCTCATTGTAGATTGTAAGCTCCACAAGCAGGGTCGTCTTATTTCGCTTTAATTATTGTATTGTTAACGTTGTTACTTATGACTGTTGTGTTTGAAACTGTTTAACTGTAAAGCACTGCGGAATATATGTAAAGTGTAGCGCCGATTGTTTTTACTATTGATTTTTTGGATACAACAAATGGCCTACCATCCCCGCTTGCATGCCATAGTGGAAGAGGTTTGCCGCACGTGCCACCTATGTGAGTTAACTAAACCACCTGGGCAACAGACTCCAGTACAGACAATAGTAACAGCAGCACCCCACGAACTCCTAATGATAGACTATTTAACCATTGGTCCCCCTCACCAGGGGTACGAGCATTGTCTTCTCATGGTGGACCATTTTACCAAATTCGCCGTGGTGACCTTTACCCGAGATCAAACTGCAGAATCGGTCGCCTACGCGATTTGTAAGAACTTAATGCAAGTATACGACTGCCCCCAACGGATCCATTCAGATCAAGGTGCGTGCTTTGTGGGAAAAGTAATGCAAGCATTACACCGCTTATATGGTATCGATAAATCCCGGACCACTCCATACCACCCTCAGGGAAATGGGGCCTGTGAGTGGTTTAATCAGACATTAATGCTCCACACCCTGGAAAGCGACCAGAAAGCCCGCCAGCCCGAATACATCCCCGAACTGGTCTGGGTTTATAACAACCGGGTACACCGAGTCACCGGCTACACCCCGTACTCGCTACTATTTGGCCAGGAAGGCAAGGGAATCACAGAGGTGGAGTTAAACCTGGAGGAGGAACAACCATGGACGGAAGTCTCCTTGTGGGTTCGGAACCACCGGTATCGGCTACAAACCCTGCACCGAATCGTCCACACAAAACTTCAGGACCTAGAACACCCATGGAAAACCCCGTCCCAGCCCACCGAATTCCAAGCAGAAGATCGTGTACTCGTACGAGATCAACGCCCCCAAAACAAATTGGAACACCGCTGGGAAGAAAGTCCCTATAGGGTACTGCGCCAAGTAAGCCCAGATGGGCCAGTGTATGAAATACAATCTGAAAACGGAGACTGCCCTACCCATACCATGCACCGTAATATGTTACGACTCTGTGCCTCCACGGACCCTGCACGACCCGAAGCCCCTCCTCGGGTCCCAGAAGCTCAGCCAGCAGTATGGAATGAGGACGATGAGGATAACCTTCCAGCGGTACAAACGGACACTCCAAAAACTGATACCCCAGCAATCCTAGTCAATCCACCTTCTTCCACCCCCCAAAGGACTCCACAACAGTTGAACCACGGCACTCTGAGTGGTCCACAGCTGGCAAACCCCCCGATCGTTACGAACAGGACCAGTTCGTCTGGCAGAAAAGACTTTCACATCAAAAAGTAGGCCCAGGCCCCTCCGAGCCCTCGCCCGAGGACTGGCGAGCATCCAGGATGGGGGAGTGCAGGAGGGAGAGTCCCCGATTTGTAACTGGGCAGGAACCAAGGGGACTGTCACCAAGGTTCCTAGGGAGACTGTTTCTGGGGGACATAATTAGAGGACAGGCCGGAGACAGTTCTAGAAGGAGTAGGAGCGGAGCCAATATAAAAGGAGCTGAGGACACCAGCAGGGGGCACTTGACAGAGCAAGTGAGAAGGAGCAGGAAGACTGGAGGGCGCCAGAGAGCCAAAGCTAGAAGGAGGCGACTAGAGGGACTGGAGAGAGACTCAACACAGGCAGGAAGGAGACGGCACCAAGCTGACCAGCAGAGGGATCCTGCCTGCACGGCCGCGCTTCCCGTGGCCGCCACAGCCTGACTCCGGCTTGCGGCTGCGGCCTGCCCGCTGCTGCCTGCGGCCACCACCGCCCGACTCCAACCCGCGGTTGTGGGTGGCCCACTGCCACCCGCGGTGGCCACTGCCCAGATCCAATATGCGGCTGTGGCCTGCCAGCTACCCGCGGTCGCCGCTGCCCATATCCAGCCCGCGGCTGCGGCCTACCCGCTGCCTTCCGTGGCCGCAGCTGCCCAAATCCAGCGTGCGGTTGCGGCCTGCCCGTCGCCACCCGCGGTCGCCTGTGTCTGGCTCCAGTTTGTGGCTGCGGCCTGTCCGCTGCTAACTGCGGCTGTGGCTGCCGCTGTCCGGTCCAAGCCCGCGGCTGCGACCCACACGTCTTGGGTCTCGGCTGCCGCCATCCCGCCTCCGCTGGGAGGCGCAACGCAGTGGAACTCTACAGGGGCCTGTTGTGCCCACACTCCACCTGGGCATAGGAACGCCAGAAGCTTGCGCCAGATCTTCATCGGCTGGGCCCAGCGGTTGAGACGCCGAAGCGATAACGACCACCACTCTGCCGGACGTCAGAGGAGGATAAGCGACACATTGTAGTTGATAACCTGTAGTTATTGGACCCGTAGTCGGCCACACCACAGCCCCTTAGTAGCCGGTTCCGACCGGGTAGTCGTGTTCGAGTTACCTGTGCATTGTTGTTCTAATCCCTGCGAGGATAACTGTTGTTAGATTTTCGGTTACTCAAGATAGCCCTTATAGATACAAATATATATATAAAAGTAACATTTTAAGTTCACTCCGACTCCTGTCTCGTCACTGCATCTCGCGTACCTGCGTTCCCCACATACTGTATATGTTGTAAATGGCATATTTTAAAACTCTGTATAGTGTTTTATTAATGGTGATATGCTACAGCTACTGTACGTCCCAGAGAAGCATGCCGAAGTCATCAGGAATGTGTGACCGCAGCTTAGACAATGTTCCAGTAATTCAATCTCCCATGTATATCTCAGTAAGGCCAGGACTGGATGGCTTCTTGTGTTGTGCCATGGCTGGGGTAGGCACATGCCATGACTCCAACTACATAGAGAGATTCATTATTACACTACCTTAGGCTACAGAGTAAAATCTGACAGACTAGTTGGGTCCAGTCACTTGTTGTCCTCTGACTATTGAGTGCCCCCTCCCATATTTGTCACACATTAGCCAGCAGCTCGGATCATGTTTGTCCACAATGAACCGTATGACTGGAGGAGGTGAACTTTGTAATCCACATTGTAAAACACTTTTCCCATAACACTCCTTTATTAAATTTGGAAACACTACAGATTACAAAAATTTTCCTCTGCGATAGCTTTTCCAGTTACCACAGGATCTGATAGTATTTAAATGAGTGCCATATTTAAATCTTTAGAGAATGTGCACACTTACTGAGTTAGCGTGTTGCAAATCCAAACTGTAATAACTGCAAGAATTTGACTGACTGGAAATCTGAGCTAAAGATCAACTTTCTGCTGCGCACTTGCTGCAGATGCGATGTGGGTGCACTACAGATCCGCACAAGAATTAGCCTCAATGATAAGAGGGGCTAGTCCTCGGCTTTTCTGTGCAGAATCAATAAGCTACTTATTTCAGCTGTATATTTTTTCTGTTCACATCTTATTTTCTGTTTGTAGACAAGGTGCAAATTAGTTGTTACGACCTGGTCCAGGGACAGCATCAGAAATCTGATACTGGTGGAGGAGAGCCCTGAGAACCACCTCTTATTTGGCACCATCCCTGGCTCCTCTTTTGATTAGCCGGTCAGGGACAAAATCATTGTTGCCACGTGATGGACAAGTGACTTTACACCAGGTCACCGTTACAGACATTCATTGGCTACAGAGTGATGTGACTTATGGTCCTTCAGTCATGACTGAGGTAGGGTATGGATTATGCTGAAAAGCCTGCTTTCTTTTTTCCTTCAGCAGGGCTGCTTTCCCCTTTTTTAAAATAAAATGTGGTAGAAAAACCCTTTTAAAACCTGTGTAAGGAGATGGACCGGACCGTGGGTACCTGCATGCCGGGTCCGGAACTGAAGAGGCTGCATCCTCTGTTCCCGGGGGACAGCTTTGAGAAAGTGGACCTTCCCCTGTAGCCTGAGGGAAGCCTGAGTGGGATGGACTTTCCTGCAGACCTGGAGAGGCGGGGAGAGAGAAAAGCACATGCAGCAGCAGGGGGATAAAAAGGAAAAGCGCGCGAAGGACAGGTCTTTGGCACGAATGCAGACCAGTGCGGTGAGTGAAGCGCTCACCTGCCCCTTCCCCCACCGGGTACTGGCATTGCGGCAGGGTCCGACGATCTAGAGCTGGACTGTAGCCAGGAGAGTAGTCGGGTGCAGAACAGAGCAGAGCAGAGCCGTTCGTGCCGCAGACAGAGAGATAAAAGTACTTTGTCCAGGAAGTACCAGTGTCCCGCAGACCAGCGACCGCTATTTCACACTGCCAGCAGCCGGGAACAGGGAGTGAGAGGGACGTGCAGTGTGCGCCAGTGACTACCAGTAAGCAAGACTCAGAGCGCCCCGTGTCCGTGAGTACTACACATGTGCCCCATAAGAGTGACCGGGGACAGGACAGACACTTGCACCCTGACTGGGCCATTAAACACCTGCCAAGACACGTTGAGCTCGTACAAGACCATGACCAGTATTACCGTCAGACACTTTGGGCCCACTTGATTGAGACTGTGAGGAGGGTTGTGCAAGTGTCACGTCAGGCTTAGGCTAGTTTCACACTTGCTTTTTTTTGCAGCGCGTTTTTCCCGCAAAAAAACGCATTGAAAAAACGCATACATAAGCATACAACTGCTGCGTTTTTTTCAAGCATTTTTATGAGCATGCATGAAAAAAACGCAGCGTTTTTATGCGTTTGTATGCGTTTTTAGCGCGTTTTTACCGCGTTTGCGTTTTTTTCCAACATTTTAAGGTGGCCCCTACACTACCCAAACCATGACTTTACTAACCCTAACCCTGACCCTAACCCTAACCCTGACCCTAACCCTAACCCTAACCCTGACCCTAACCCTTAACCAAATCATACTTAACCCTAACCCAAACCCTAAACCCTAACTAACCCTAACCCTAACCCTAACCCTGACCCAACCCTAACCCTGACCCTAACCCTGACCCTAACCCTAACCCTAACCCTAACCCTGACCCTAACCCTAACCCTAACCCTGACCCTAACCCTTAACAAAACCATACTTAACCCTAACCCTGACCCTGACCCTAACCCTAACCCTAACCCTAACCCTAACCCTAACCCTAACCCTAACCCTGACCCTAACCCTAACCCTAACCCTAACCCTAACCCTAACCCTGACCCTAACCCTTAACAAAACCATACTTAACCCTAATCCTGACCCTAACCCTGACCCTAATCCTTAACAAAACCATACTTAACCCTAACCCTGACCCTAACCCTAACCCTGACCCTAACCCTAACCCTAACCCTGACCCTAACCCTAACCCTAACCCTAACCCTGACCCTAAACCTTAACAAAACCATACTTAACCCTAATCCTGACCCTAACCCTGACCCTAACCCTTAACCAAACCATACTAAACCCTAACCCTGACCCAAAACCCAACCCTAACCCTGACCCTGACCCTAACCCTAACCCTAAACCCCCTTAACTAACCCTAACTCTAACTCAAACCCCTAAATTCCATGGTTAAAAAAAAAAAACGCATATGCAAAAAAACGCTTACATGAGCATGCCAGTGCGCACATATGCGCATCCATAGGCTATAATGGCCCTTTTTAGCGCAAAACGTGTGCATATGTGCGCATGCGCTTTTTTTCAGGGCCAAAAAATGCAACATGATGCGTCTGGAAAATCCAATCGCACACCCCAAAAAAACGCAGCGCATGAAAATCGCATACATGCGCTTACAAGCGCGCAAGTATGCGCACCCATGTTAAAGATAGGGGAAAAAACGCATGCGCAGGTTAGCGTTTTTTTCCAGCGCTAAAAAACGCAAATGTGAAACCAGCCTTAGACAGTATCGCGGCCCGTACCCTTGTAGGCATCTGCAGTATATGGACTAGGTGCAGTGGAAGGTAAGGGAGACCAACCACTGTCACCAGAAGATGGGGTATTGTTGTTTGCTGGACCCCATTAATAAGGACGCCGCTTTGGCCATTGCCGGCGCAATCGAGTTCACAGCAGGAGCTGCAGTTTAAGGACTTCCTTATGGAGCGCCGGGCCAGTTGATCTTCTCAATGGGGGTTGTCACGGCAGCAGTGACCCGGTCCGTGGCCCTGGGGCTCCATTACAAAAGGGGTTGTTTCAGTGTGCTTATGGTGGTGAAAGTTTATAAGTGATTCGTGGCGCCACCTGTGGTGTTCGGCAATAGAGATGTAAGCCGGTGCTGCAGACAGATCCTCTGGGACAGATGGTGTGGTGCAGCAGTAATGTTATAGCCCTCCACAGGCAGGGCTGTAGTCCCAGGGCAGTGTAGGTCAAGTGACACTTAGATGGTGTAGTGTCAGGCGCAAGGGATGTAGCCGTGCAGGGCAGGTTGACGCAGGAATAAGTGGAGGACACCAGGGCATGTAGTTCCAAAGCTTTACTAACAGTCTGTTGTGGCACAAGAGCCCGCATCCGTGCCATGTCCTCCGGGTTAGGAGCTCAGCCAACTTCCAGGCAAGATGAAGTACTCCCTTCCAACACTCCGCCAACATATGTGCCTTTTCTGAACGTCTCCTCTTATAGCGCCTTTGAATGAAGTACTCCTAGTACTGAGTTACACTGGAGTTCCTCCTGTCAGATGTTCCTATGAACTCTACTTGTATGACAGAAAGCTGTAGCTTGCTTTGTGGACTCCTTGTTACTAAGTCCCGGCTCACTAATATTGTCACGCTCGCGCCTTGGCTGAATGGCGTGAGCCGGGGGTTGTGGCCCCACTGTGCCACAGACCAGACTACCCTGGAAGGGGCGTGACTGCGACAGCTACCTTGGTCTTCACTGGAGCCTCTGATGGTGAGGTCAGGCTTGTGCAGCAGGTAGCTGCCGGGTGCCACTCAAGGGTGGTGTCTGGCTGTGGCTGCTGATCCCACTCGGGAACAGGACACCTGGACAGGTGCGAGTGACAAGCAGGCTGAGACACTGGGCAAGCAGGCATGGCTTGGTACACTGGCAGGCAGGCACGGCTTGGAGACACGGCTTGGAGACACTGGGCAAGCGGGCATGGCTTGGAGACACTGGGCAAGCGGACACGGCTTGGAGACACTGGGCAAGCGGACACGGCTTGGAGACACTGGGCAAGCGGACACGGCTTGGAGACACTGGACATGGCTTGGAGACACTGGGCAAGCGGACACGGCTTGGTACACTGGCAGGCAGGCACGGCTTGGAGACACGGCTTGGAGACACTGGGCAAGCGGGCACGGCTTGGAGACACTGGGCAAGCGGGCATGGCTTGGAGACACTGGGCAAGCGGACACGGCTTGGAGACACTGGGCAAGCGGACACGGCTTGGAGACACTGGGCAAGCGGACACGGCTTGGAGACACTGGACACGGCTTGGAGACACTGGGCAAGCGGACACGGCTTGGAGACACAGGGCAAGCAGGAGTGATATATGAGAGAACAGGTTTGGACCTGTTCACACAGGAGATGCAGGTATGGATATAGGCAGGAAGGTGTGGTATATGAGAGAACAGGTTTGGACCTGTTCACACAGGAGATGCAGGTATGAATATAGGCAGGAAGGAGTGGTATATGAGAGAACAGGATTGGACCTGTTCACACAGGAGATGCAGGTATGGATATAGGCAGGAAGGTGTGGTATATGAGAGAACAGGTTTGGACCTGTTCACACAGGAGATGCAGGTATGAATATAGGCAGGAAGGAGTGGTATATGAGAGAACAGGTTTGTACCTGTTCACACAGGAGATGCAGGTATGGATATAGGCAGGAAGGTGTGGTATATGAGAGAACAGGTTTGGACCTGTTCACACAGGAGATGCAGGTATGGATATAGGCTGGAAGGAGTGGTATATGAGAGAACAGGTTTGGACCTCTTCACACAGGAGATGTAGGTAGGCAGAGCCACAGGAGTGCGGAGCAGGCAGAGCCGCAGGAGTGCGGAGCAGGCAGAGCCGCAGGAGGGCGGAGCAGGCAGAGCCGCAGGAGGGCGGAGCAGGCAGAGCCGCAGGAGTGCGGAACAGGCAGAGCCGCAGGAGTGCGGAACAGGCAGAGCCGCAGGAGTGCGGAACAGGCAGAGCCGCAGGAGTGCGGAACAGGCAGAGCCGCAGGAGTGCGGAACACAGATAAAGCTGCGAGGGTGCAGATGCACACACAGGGAGGACACGAGGAAAGACACGGCAGAGAAGGAACCACAAACAAGGAGACTGACAGACAGAGGTAAGACTGAGTTCAGACAGAGACACAGGGACAAAGACACAAGGACCAGGATATTCTGAGACAGAGCACGGACAAGGTACAGGGAACAAGACTCAAGGGCCAGGATATTCTGCCTCCTGGCAGGCGGACAAGGTACAAAGCGAGACAGAGTATTCCTACAGAGAAGGAGATACACAGAACAGGGCCTGGCTAGTTCAACAGCAAGGAGCTAACTGAGTTTAGACATTGCACAGGCAATGTTTCAGTGGGAGTGGCGAAACTAAATAGTCAAGGGCTCCAGGTGATTGGTCAGGGACAGATTACCCAGGTGCACCCAGACTGCATAAGAACCAGAGAGTTCATGCACCACCCCCCTATACACATAGTCAGGAAACATGGAGAGCAAGCAGGAAAACAAGAGGCATAGCACATGGAGCTCAGGGCTGGCAACAGACAGATTTCACAGCATGGCTTGAAGCAGAAAGTAAGTTGGTGTGCGGGGGATGGGAGACCATGCAGTGACGCCAGCAAGGTTGTTACAGTACCCCCCCTCTTTACGGCCTCTCTTCCTTAAGCCTGCCAGAATGGCCTGAAGAAGGAGTGTGGGACCACACACAGTCCAGGTTGACACGACATCCTTTAGGTAGGGTGGAGTATGTGTGCCATCAGGAATCCCAGATTGCCCGGTTTCTTGGTGCCCAAGGGAGTCAGATTCCAACACAGAGGGTACAAAGACTTCTTCCTCCTGATTGGCAGAAGGCAGGGACCTGGAAGCTTCAGACTTGACCCCTACATCAGCCGGCCAGCTAGAAACAGAAGACACCATCACCGAGTCCGACTTCCGCCCGATGTGCCAGAAAAATTGGACCTCCTCCTCCTGGTTGGTGAGAAATGGTGATAGGTAGGTCACTGCTCCAACATCTTCACTCACCTGCCAAATGGAAGCTGGAGGCATACATAAAGGGAGCCACTTCAGCCTGTTACCCTGAAAAAACTGGACCACATCTTCCTGGTTAGATAATGGGTAAAGCTCTGTCTTGGGACCTTCGCCCCTGGGCCACAGGGGAGCTGAAGGCATACACTCAGGATCCATCTTCAGCCCTTTATCCTGGGGAAGACAATCAAGAGGCAGGGGTGCTCTTGGGAGCAGGACACTGGTATAGTCGCTGGGGACGTGTGAGGAGACTGAGACCGCCTCCCCCTCTTCAGAGGCATCCTGACACCTTGACTCCACGACTAGCAAACCAGGCAAAGAAGACGACTTTGCTGACTGAATGCGACACAAGGGAACCAGACACCTCTTGTCACTTGGTTGTTTCAAGTGTGGTGCCTTGCTGGGTCTCCAAACATAAATGGGCATCAGGATCTCTGGTTCAGAATGACCCATGGGCATACCAGACAGCAAATGGAAGACGAACTTCTTCGTATACAAAGCTCCGACCTGGAGCTGTAGTTGTCCTTGCAGGACTAGACTGTTCTCCAATAGGGCTCGGCCACCTCGAGACAACGCCCACGCCGGCTTCGGGAGCTGTATGACAGAGACCACACACTGACTCTGTAAGACTGGCGACTTAAATACACCAAAGCTCCCTGAAGGCAGAGAAACAGTTAAAGAGTTTAATGGAGAGGGAGTACTCTCGCCAGGGACAGCCTCTTCTACTGGCCCAGGGTTCTGGAGTACAGGCTTCACAGGACAGAGGACAGATTCCGGCTGCAACTTGGCCCGCTTCTTTTTAGACCTCTTGGATCGTGCACGGGAGGCCGCAACGGCAGACTGTGGAACAGGTGATGGCTGGACTGTCATAGGTGGTTTAGACGATTCATCCACAGGTTCCTCTTGTCTCTGGAAGCTTGGAGGGGAAGACTTTTCAAGAACAGCTGGACGAGGCATGTCGAACACTTTACGGAAGGCCACCAGGAAGGCCCCCAGGCTCATGACGACAGGGTCCCCTGCTTCCCAAAGGGGACAGATCCATATCAAGGCATCACCAGCTAGGTAGGACATGATGTATCCCACCTTGACCCGGTCAGAGGGGAAACAAGCTGCATTCTGCAGGATGTAGTGCAGGCATTTCTTCAGGAACCCTTGGCACTCTTTAGGGTACCCATAGAACCTAGGCGGGTCTGCTGGGTCGTGCTCTTCATAGGCCAGGAGCTGACTGTAGAGGGCATTGGAGACGATGATTGGTTCAGAGGTCTCCACAATCGGAACCACGCAAGACGGAACAAATTCCTCTGGTTGCTCATACTGGCAGAACACAGGTTCATGACGCTCTGCGAGCGGAAGGACATGGGACTCAGCGGGGACCATGGCCTGTGCAAACTGTCACGCTCGCGCCTTGGCTGAATGGCGCGAGCCGGGGGTTGTGGCCCCACTGTGCCACAGACCAGACTACCCTGGAAGGGGCGTGACTGCGACAGCTACCTTGGTCTTCACTGGAGCCTCTGATGGTGAGGTCAGGCTTGTGCAGCAGGTAGCTGCCGGGTGCCACTCCAGGGTGCTGTCTGGCTGTGGCTGCTGATCCCACTCGGGAACAGGACACCTGGATAGGTGCGAGTGACAAGCAGGCTGAGACACTGGGCAAGCAGGCACGGCTTGGTACACTGGCAGGCAGGCACGGCTTGGAGACACGGCTTGGAGACACTGGGCAAGCGGGCACGGCTTGGAGACACTGGGCAAGCGGGCACGGCTTGGAGACACTGGGCAAGCGGACACGGCTTGGAGACACTGGGCAAGCGGACACGGCTTGGAGACACTGGGCAAGCAGACACGGCTTGGAGACACTGGACACGGCTTGGAGACACTGGGCAAGCGGACACGGCTTGGAGACACAGGGCAAGCAGGAGTGGTATATGAGAGAACAGGTTTGGACCTGTTCACACAGGAGATGCAGGTATGGATATAGGCAGGAAGGTGTGGTATATGAGAGAACAGGTTTGGACCTGTTCACACAGGAGATGCAGGTATGAATATAGGCAGGAAGGAGTGGTATATGAGAGAACAGGTTTGGACCTGTTCACACAGGAGATGCAGGTATGGATATAGGCAGGAAGGTGTGGTATATGAGAGAACAGGTTTGGACCTGTTCACACAGGAGATGCAGGTATGGATATAGGCTGGAAGGAGTGGTATATGAGAGAACAGGTTTGGACCTCTTCACACAGGAGATGTAGGTAGGCAGAGCCGCAGGAGTGCGGAGCAGGCAGAGCCGCAGGAGTGCAGAGCAGGCAGAGCCGCAGGAGGGCGGAGCAGGCAGAGCCGCAGGAGGGCGGAGCAGGCAGAGCTGCAGGAGTGCGGAACAGGCAGAGCCGCAGGAGTGCGGAACAGGCAGAGCCACAGGAGTGCGGAACAGGCAGAGCCGCAGGAGTGCGGAACAGGCAGAGCCACAGGAGTGCGGAACACAGATAAAGCTGCGAGGGTGCAGATGCACACACAGGGAGGACACAAGGAAAGACACGGCAGAGAAGGAACCACAAACAAGGAGACTGACAGACAGAGGTAAGACTGAGTTCAGACAGAGACACAGGGACAAAGACACAAGGACCAGGATATTCTGAGACAGAGCACGGACAAGGTACAGGGAACAAGACTCAAGGGCCAGGATATTCTGCCTCCTGGCAGGCGGACAAGGTACAAAGCGAGACAGAGTATTCCTACAGAGAAGGAGATACACAGAACAGGGCCTGGCTAGTTCAGCAGCAAGGAGCTAACTGAGTTTAGACATTGCACAGGCAATGTTTCAGTGGGAGTGGCGAAACTAAATAGTCAAGGGCTCCAGGTGATTGGTCAGGGACAGATTACCCAGGTGCACCCAGACTGCATAAGAACCAGAGAGTTCAGGCGCCACCCCCCTATACACACAGTCAGGAAATAATAATAATAATAATAATCTTTATTTATATAGCGCCAACATATCACACACAAGCAGCAAGTTTTAAGGACAAAACCACTCGATTTGTCCAATATAATAAACCATAAAAAACAAAGCTATAAAAACTCGCGCTGTAGTGTATAACTAAGGGTTAAATTCCACCAAACCAGTTTTTATATGCCAAGACTAATGTCTCAAACTAGACTGAGATAAAGGATGTGTTACCTTTCAGGCAGGCACTGGCATAATGGCGCTGGAATTCCAAGAACGGTGTTTAGCAGACAGGGAGTCAGAAGGTCCTTCTCATGAAAATTCCACAGTGAGATAAAATTAACAATCTTGGATCAAAGGTGAGCAAGGTGTTGAAAGAAGACGTAGTCCCGGCCCGTGCCTAACGTCTATCTGTGGATCTGTAAAAGCCGTCAGCACAGAGTACAGACGCCGCGTTAGGAAAGCCTGCAGTGTGCAGAGATGCTGCAGGACCTTGCATGACGTCACAGACACGTGATTAATCACGTGACAGGCTAGGGAGCGCTACAGAGCGCTCAGGGGGCTAGATTGCTAAACCTACACGTTTCAGAATCTCGGATTCCTTCCACTGAAAAGTCTTTTGTGCCCCAAAATGAGCCCCTTTTTCATGAGCTTCACGAGCAAGTTCAGTGATCCGGGCTCCCGGTATTACTACCTGCCAGGCTGTCGCTGAGTTTGTGCGCAGCACTGTCTTTTGGCACAATAGTCCTCCTTTGATCACCAGTTTCTCCCACTCACGTAGCATTAGCAAAGTGTCCTGAGTCAATGTCTGTCTTTGGGCGTCGCTGGGTAGCTGGCCCGTGGCCACCCATTGACGCAGGGGGCCAAGCTCTCCATCTTCTTCTTGTTGTTGGATCCATTGATCCCAGGATTGTTCTAAGATGCCCCTAGCGAGCCCTATGTGGGATTGTTCTCAGGTTACAGCTGTGATCCCGGCGGGGGCCAAAGCGAACAGCGTTTCTTCTCCTTCCAGCTCGTCATCTCGGCTTCGCCCAGGAGTCTTACGTCGAATTCTGGAGAGGGCATCGGCATGCACATTCTACGCTCCCCGTTTGTAGATGATTTTGTATTTGAATTTGGCCATTCGGGCCACCCACCGTTATTCAAGGGCCCCCAATTTGGCATTGTCTAGGTGGGCCAGTGGGTTGTTGTCAGTTCGTACCACCACCTTAGAGCCTGCCAGGTACTCTGCGAACTGCTCCTTCATGGCCCATACAACCGCGAGAAGCTCGAGCTTAAAGGAGCTGTAATTGTCGGGATTACGTTCGGAGTCGTGGAGTGATCGACTCCCGTAAGCGATCACTCTTTCCCAGCCATCTTGGATTTGTGACAATACAGCTCCTAGCCTGTGTAGGCTCCCGTCAGTGTGCAGCATGAACGGCTTCGAGAAATCCGCTTAGGCCAACACTGGGGCTTCCGAGGGTGCGGTTTTGAGATCTTGGAAGGCCTCTTCCTGCAGTTCTCGCCACTGAATCTTCCAACTAAGAGCAGAACAGCTTGAGGGCACTACAGAATATCAACAGGGGACTGTTGTCCGCACACCTAAGGAAGCAGAACACAAAAAAGAGAAAAGAAGTGTGTAGAATGGACGCGATCAACCCTAAAGTCAACAAGATATAGCATAATATAGTCAAAAATAGTACATTTTTATTATTAGCATACAAAAAGGAAAAATACAAGTGACAAAGGTAGGATTAAAACCAATTAAAAAGGCCAAAACAAATTAGCCATAAATGACACTCGAAAAAAACAAGTTCTGGAATAGGAACCTGATATTTACCCCCTCCTATGCTGGGCAAAGGCCTACAGAAGAGTGATGCATAAAAATATGAATACATGCAAAATAGGCAACCTATATGAACCATATGCTAGATATAATAATATAGCATAACAAAGCAAAGAATACACAAAGCGCAAAGAATTTGCATAACATGAAGACTAAGCAAATGTACCTAATTGCAGATGACCACAAATAACCATGAATGCAAAGACCCTTGTGAGTAGAATAATGATTTACACAAACGGTATAGACCCAGTATATGGTTTGCAGTTCCCAAAGTAGGTTATCTGAATAAACCATAAATTGTGGTGCCTCCAAGGAGACAAGGATGCCTCCAAGTATGCACAACCTCATGCAAGATGGATATATATACACCAAAAATCACTATAACCTCAAAAAAGAGGCAGTGATGTCTCTGGAATAAGAGACATACAAATACACAGAATGCCTCTAGACTGCAGACACATAAAGGTAATTCATATAGAGGTCTGAGGTTGAGGCCCAATACCCTCAAGATCTAATAACCGGAGGGGGGATGACACCCCACGCGTATCGCCACCTCTAGCGTGGCTTCCTCAGGGGAAATGGAGGTAAACCCCAGTCGCAAGCGGTGTCCTTTTTATATGCCACAAAATTAGAGAAGATTACTTGCATATGGAAAGCTAGTTCAGTGTTGATGGAGTTGGCATCCGGAAATGGCAAAAGCGCAAGCGCCGAGGTGAAATCGAAAATGAAACCTAGGAGTTAGGAGACGGCACAGGCGCAGTTTAGATGAATGCCGTGCAGGCATGACTGCGCATGTAAGAGGAGAAGGAGACCACAACTGGTTCAATAGGCAAGGAGCTGGCATACAGAAAAGACAAATGCGCAGGCGCCGAAGGTGGATCAAGACCGGGGCCTGAGAGTCAGATTCGGCGCAGGCGCAGTAATGGATAAATATCAACCAGGCATGACCGCACATATATGAGAGAGGCAAACACCCTGTAGTGACATATAGCCAATAGTGAAGCATCGAATACATAGCGCTAGCGCAATAGAGGTCAAAACCCAGCGAGCATTACTGCGCAGATGGAATGAGACACACAAATAACCTGCAATAGATGACAAAGGAGGGTTAAGTAATGCGCATGCGCCATAGAGATATTAGTGCCCATGCAATATAAGGCCATCACTAATGTAACACCCCTTTAGGGCTACCACGGTACACTGGGTGTTATGGGGGGTTTCACCTCTCTAGGGTGCTGTGCCTCCACCCGAATCTTGATGGGAGCTCTCTCTCTGGGGCTGCAGAAGGACAGTTAGCTTCTGCCAGGGACAGAATCGGGAAACCCCTGCCACAGTTCAGTACACACACTCAGGGAACAGGAGAAAAACTGTTTAACAGATTTATTGCTATGCAGCAGAATTGAGGTGGGTTTAAAGGAATAACATACAATACAATTAACGGTGCTCTATAAAAGTCATATACACATCACAGTCTACCTCTACTCTGACCCTGCAAATATAACATAGCAGGTTCCCCCTCTTTTGTATTAACTCAGTCCAAACGTTGGGGCCCAGTTGCCGCGGATGTTGGCGCGCAAAGTAGAACCGTGGGTGCACTTAGATGAATATTACTGTCAATAGTCTGGGTTGTAGTGTACTCACTGTAAATAGCGCTGGTAGAACCACAAGTCTCAGAAGGGCACTCACTGTGTGTCTCAAACGGTCAGAGGATTCTCTGGACACCAGCTGGGGGTGGCAGGATTTAGGCCTTTATGCAGTGGGAGTGCCGGCAGAACGCTCCAGATCTTTACTCTCTCCAGCAGCGCGGGTCTCTCAGCAGGGGCCGCCACACTCTGCAGCGTAGAGGAATGCAGATCCCCACTGCTCTGTTTCTCACAGCAAGCTGCCACACTTCTCCTTCTCTCCACATTTACTTTCACTTTCTGCCCAGCTTTCTCCCCCAAGTCCCTCCTCCTCCAATCCTCTCTCTCTCCTTTTATCATCAGACTGAAACAAGGGTCCCTGGGAATTGTAGTCCACTGCCACTCAGGGGAAAAATGATTAATGTCTGTAGGTCCCTGTTTAACAGCCGCTGCAAAACTCTTCTTAGTGTCTGTAAGCTCCAGTATGCCGGTAGATGCTCTGACAGTTCCCTGTGCGGGTGTTACACTAACAAACAGCGCATGTGTGAAAAAAGCAAAAACCCTATAATGGCATATAGCCAATAATGAAGCAACAAAAACATGTCGCAAAAGAGGTCAGAACCTGACGGGCATGACCACATTGATGAAATGCACAAATAACCTACGTTAAGTAATAACGGGGGGTTAGGTAATGCGCATGCGCCATAAAGATACTAATGCCAGTGCACTATGAGTCCATAGCTGACAAATAGTACCATTTAGGGCAAAAGCAAAGGGACATACAGTATATGTGCACAAATGTCCAAAATATAATTGCTGCCCGCGCATAGCAAAGGCATACACACATCCTATACATAAATAGCTGTTATTTATATATGACACTTCTGTAGTAAGAGTGTACATTTATAGAAAGTGACGCTTTCGGACAAGGCGTAACCTAAATGTTGGAGTAAAAAAAGTTGCGCCTTGCAAACATTTAGAATGACAGAGAGCATGGCAAAAGTGCGTGCGCAAATATAATGATAATGAACAGAGGCTATTTAAATCCCCATAGCATGGAAGATGGCTATATAGCGTATAGGTGGTGAAAACAAGTAAGTGGACGGGATGAAGAGGCACCCCAAGAAGAGACCCACAAAAAGGGATGCCCCACACACGTCCACTATCAGTGTATAAATATTTGTCAAATGACAATAAAAGATATAGAAACTATTATAGCCCACCATATTTCTATAGAACCTGAAACCCCCCCCCATTATCATGTATTATAAAGCCGATGTTGCATGGAAACCTTGCAACAAACCGACATGTATATGTGCTCCCTATGTTGTTATTGTTGTATCTCTTTCTGTTTCTCCCTTTTCTCCTTTTTCCCTTTTTTTTCTTTTTTCTCCTGCTGACTCTCCCTCCCAAGAGATTGCACAACTCTGGGTAGAGAAGTGGAAAATGAAATAGACTGGCCATAGGACATGTGAGAAACTGGCCACAAAAAGTGACACTCTGAGCCATACAAACTGTCAATACAGTGGAGTGGATTTATAAGTCTAACATTGAACTAAAGACTCCCGTATTTAATCGGGAAACTGTCAAATAAAACCACCACCATAGATCTCCCATGGACTCAAAAAAAAGAACATAGGGCCAAACTTAACAATGAAAACAATTACATTAAGAGATAGTTAATATTATATACCACATGGGTGCAAATATTCGAAAGAATAACAAGGCCCAGTCCCTTTGCCCAGCATATTAAAGAGAGAATAAAATAAAATGCTACAAAGCAAAAGAACACAGCTTATAGAGTTGATTTCTTGTAGAAACCAGTAAATAACAATTCCTCGTTGAGGTCTTCTGGTGCCAGACTGTGTAGATCAAAGATCCATCTGGACTCTTTAGCATCAGTGCACCGACCACCCCTTATTGAAGTTTCCACCTTGTCAACAACTATGATATGGGTTTTCCCCGGAAAACCATTATGACAAAGTAAATAATGGTTGGCCAATGAAGTAATGGGTTTACCCAGTCCCTGATCCCTGCGTGCACATGTAATATTTGAAAAATTATGTTGAATGCGTCGGCGGAGCTCTTGGCTCGTTTGACCAACATAAATTTTCGGGCAACTGCAAACCATAATATAAATAACGTTACATGTATGGCAATTAGAATAGAAAGTAGTATGAATACAGCCTGGAAAAACTGTGTGTTACTGGAGACAACAAATGGACAGATTGTACACCACCCACAGGGGTATGTACCAATTATTTTTGTCCCCCTGCCCAATGGTTCTGTAGGGCGTTTAAAATGACTGACACATAGAGAGTCCCCCAAATTTTTCGCCCGTTTGGCAATAAGTCTAGGGCGCTCACCAACGAACGGAATCACTTTGGATTCGCTCAACAAAATGTTCCAGTTCTTGCAAAGAATATCGTAGATCTCCGTCCACCTATTATTGTAGGTAGCGATTATATTCATGCTTGAAAATTCTCTCCGCTCTCTTGGTTCCAAAAGTTCCTTACGTTCCTTAAGATTGGACGCCTGAAAAGCTTGTGCAATAACTCGTCTCGGATATCCCCTTTCCCTGAAGCGAGTGGAAAGTGATCTGGCTTCCTTTAGGAACTGACTCTGTTCACTACAGTTTCTCTTGATCCCATAGAATTGTCCTTTAGGTATGCCATTACAGACATGTGGAGGATGGAAGCTGCTATAGTGAAGCACTGTTAGAGGCCGTTGCCTTCCGGAAAAGTGAGGTGCAGTTCCGCCCTCCGTCTTTGGTGATTCTCAAATCCAAGAAATTCACAGAGTCAGTGGAAATACTAGAAGTGAGAGAGATATTCCAAGAGTTAGAATTCAGAGTTGAAATGAAATTTTCACATTCAACCAATGAATCCAACCAAAAAAATAGGACATCATCGATATACTGGTACCACCTAATAACATGCGCCCGAAAAGAAGGTAGGTGGCGTACAAACGTGTTCTCCCACCAACCCAAAAATAGGTTGCCATAAGAAGGTGCACACTTGGCACCCATGGCGGTACCGGATATCTGTTTAAAGAATGTACGATCAAAAACAAAATAATTGTTTTCGAGCACAAACCTTAATAAATCCAGAATGAAAGAGTCATGTAGACGATCTCCTGATGTCCGTAGATCCAAAAAGTAAGAAACAGCTTGTATGCCGAATGAGTGTTCTATGCAAGTGTAGAGGGATTCAAAATCCATGGTAATCATCAGGGCATTTTCATCCAAAATAAATCCATCCAGTTGATTAATAAGATGGGAGGAATCTCTAACAAATGAGCCTAAAGAGAGAACAAAAGGCTGCAAGTAAAAATCCAGATAGGTACATGGACGCTCAAACAGACCTCCGATTCCCGAGACTATTGGGCGCCCTGGTGGTTCCTTTATTGACTTATGCACTTTTGGAAGCATATAGAATGAGGGCACTATTGGAAATTTTGTAATAAAAAAATCACACTCTTTTTTGTTTATAGTGCCCAAGTCAAACGCTTTTTTCAGTAACCTGTCGATCTTAATTTTAAAAGTCTCTGTAGGATCAGATGGTAATACCCTATAATGCTTGGCAGTATGTAATTGTCTGTGAGCTTCCTTAAGATACATTTCCACTGGCCACAGGACAACATTGCCCCCCTTATCAGCCTCCTTTATAAGGAAAGATTTGTTATCCTGTAAATTCTTCAGCGCCTGTTTTTCCTCCTGACTTAAATGAATACCCTGGTTATTATCAGGTGAAAGATTCTGTATATCTCGGCATGTGGTATTAAAAAATACTTCTACCGCTGGGAACAGGGAAAGTGAGGGAGTGGCCTGAGAAGGAAGCCTCTGAGAGAAGAAGGTTCTTTTACCTGCACCAATCTGATTCTCGGTCAAAAGTTCAAGAAGATCACGGAACGTCTGTCGATCTTCTTCTGGAAGTGTATCAATGATCGATGGTTCGTGATTAGTGTTGAGTAGTGTTGAGCATTCCGATACCGCAAGTATCGGGTATCGGCCGATATTAGCGGTATCGGAATTCCGATACTGACTTCCGATACTTTTGTCATATCGGATTCCGGAATCGGAATCGGAAGTTCCCATCATGCTATGAGCCTGCTTGCTTTGATTAAGCCAATGGGAATCCTCCGAAGTGTGGGCACATCCTGTTAGGCTTGTAGGCATGTTAACTATTGGCATGGCTGTGATTGGCTGCCGAAATGATGTCATGATGCACTATAAAAGCCACCGCAGCCGCCATTTCTGGTTCACTCTGCTGTGAATTCAGTTAGGGACAGGCTGCTGTAGAAGACTGTGAGGGACAGTTAGAAATAGCGATTCCACCAAACATCTAGTGCTTTACCCAGGCTACATAAACCACCACTGTAGCCTTCTTTGCCCTAGCAGCAGTCTTCACAGCTGTCTGCAAGGGCTGTGTGAGTGCAGCTCACGCTGTGGAGTGGGTCCTGCAGCCACGTCAGGCTGTAGGCCACCCATTGTGATCACTGCTGCCTCATACATCTTTTAATTTTTGAGCTGCATTTTTTACATAATTTCAATCTAGTGTGCTTCCATCCGTATCCATATACGTTGGTTGCAAACACTAGTAGTAGACAGCGGAGCCTTTCTGCAGCCTTTCAGTGCTAGTGTCCACTTTGCTGCACTGTTCACGGCTGTCTGAGAGGTCTCTGACTGTGTGTGAGTGCAGCTCACGCTGAGTAGTGTGTCCTGCAGCTACGTCTGGTTGTAGGACGCTCAGCGTGTCACTGCCTCACACATTTTTCTTTTATTGCAGCTCATTTTTTCTTCTATTAGTGTGCATCCATCCGTCTCCATCTACGGTGGTTGGAAACACTATATAGGAGTACACAGCGGAGCCTTTCTGCAGCCTGTCAGTGCCAGTGCCCACTTAGCTGCACTGTTCACGGCTGTCTGAGAGGTTTCTGACTGTGTGTGAGTGCAGCTCACGCAGAGTAGAGTGTCCTGCAGCTACGTCTGGTTGTAGGACGCTCAACGTGCGTCACTGCCTCACACATATTTGTCTTTGAGTGCAGCTCATTTTTTCTTCTCCTATTAGTGTGCATTAGAGTTGAGCGATACCGTCCGATACTTCAAAGTATCGGATCGGAATGGATCGGCCGATCTTAAAAAAAAGTATCGGTATCGCCGATTCCGATACCGAAAGTCCCATTCAAGTCTATGGGACTTCCGGTATCGGAATAAGAAAAACCCTGTTTTTGCCTTGTACAGCCTCTCTGGGGTCTGTACGGGCCTTTCGGGGGGGCTGTGCCGGCCTGCCAGGGGGTCTGTGCAGGCTCCGGTGGTCTGTGCCGGCCTGCCGGGGGGCTGTGCCGGCCTGCCGGTGGTCTGTGCAGGCTCCGGTGGGCTGTGCCGGCCTGCCGAGGGGCTGTGCCGGCCTGCCGGGGGGCTGTGCAGGCTCCGGGGGGCTGTGCCGGCCTGCCGGGGGGCTGTGCCGGCCTGCCGGTCGTCTGTGCAGGCTTCGGGGGTCTGTGCAGGCATCGTCCGATGGGACTACAAGTCCCATCAGGCGATGCCTGCTACCATGACAGTGATTGACACATTAGCCAATGATGGGACAGTAGTAGTCCCATCATCCGGCTAATGTGTTGAATGTAAAAAAAAAAAATTACATGCTACATACATGCTACATACATACAACATGCATACTACATACACTCACTGGCCACTTTATTAGGTACACCTGTCCAACTGTGTGTTAAGACTTAATTTCTAATCAGCCAATCACATGGCGGCAACTCAGTGCATTTAGGCATGTAGACATGGTCAAGACAATCTCCTGCAGTTCAAACCGAGCATCAGTATGGGGAAGAAAGGTGATTTGAGTGCCTTTGAACGTGGCATGATTGTTGGTGCCAGAAGGGCTGGTCTGAGAATTTCAGAAACTGCTGATCTACTGGGATTTTCACGCACAACCATCTCTAGGGTTTACAGAGAATGGTCCGAAAAAGAAAAAAAATCCAGTGAGCGGCAGTTCTGTGGCCGGAAATGCCATGTTGATGCCAGAGGTCAGAGGAGAATGGGCAGACTGGTTCGAGCTGATAGAAAGGCAACAGTGACTCAAATTGCCACCCGTTACAACCAAGGTAGGCAGAAGAGCATCTCTGAACGCACAGTGCGTCGAACTTTGAGGCAGATGGGCTACAGCAGCAGAAGACCACACTGGGTACCACTCCTCTCAGCTAAGAACAGGAAACTGAGGCTACAATTTGCACAAGCTCATCGAAATTGGACAGTAGAAGATTGGAAAAACGTTGCCTGGTCTGATGAGTCTCGATTTCTGCTGCGACATTCGGATGGTAGGGTCAGAATTTGGCGTAAACAACATGAAAGCATGGATCCATCCTGCCTTGTATCAACGGTTCAGGCTGGTGGTGGTGGTGTCATGGTGTGGGGAATTTTTTCTGGGCACTCTTTGGGCCCCTTGGTACCAATTGAGCATCGTTGCAACGCCACAGCCTACCTGAGTATTGTTGCTGACCATGTCCATCCCTTTATGACCACAATGTACCCAACATCTGATGGCTACTTTCAGCAGGATAATGCGCCATGTCATAAAGCTCGAATCATCTCAGATTGGTTTCTTGAACATGACAATGAGTTTACTGTACTCAAATGGCCTCCTCAGTCACCAGATCTCAATCCAATAGAGCATCTTTGGGATGTGGTGGAACGGGAGATTCGCATCAGGGATGTGCAGCCGACAAATCTGCGCCAACTGTGTGATGCCATCATGTCAATATGGTCCAAAATCTCTGAGGAATGCTTCCAGCACCTTGTTGAATCTCTGCCACGAAGAATTGAGGCAGTTCTGAAGGCAAAAGGGGGTCCAACCCCTTACTAGCATGGTGTACCTAATAAAGTGGCCAGTGAGTGTACATGCTACATTCATACTACATACTACATACATGCTACATTCATACTACATATATACTACATGCAACATACATACTACATGTATACTACATGCATGCAACATGCATACTACATATATACTACATGCAACATACATACTACATATATACTACATGCATGCAACATGCATACTACATATATACTACATGCAACATACATACTACATATATACTACATGCATGCAACATGCATACTACATATATACTACATGCTACATACATACTACATATATGCTACATATATACTACATGCATGCTACATACATACTGCATGCTACATACATACTACATGCTACATACATACTACATATATGCTACATACATACTACATATATACTACATGCATGCTACATACATACTGCATGCTACATACATACTACATGCTACATACATACCACATATATACTACATACATACTACATGCATGCTACATGCTACATACATACCACATACATACTACATACATACTACATACATACTACATGCATGCTACATGCATGCTACATGCTACATACATACCACATATATACTACATACATACTACATGCATGCTACATGCTACATACATACCACATACATACTACATACATACTACATACATACTACATGCATGCTACATGCATGCTACATGCTACATACATAACACATATATACTACATGCATGCTACATACATACTACATGCTACATACATACCACATACATACTACATACATACTACATGCATGCTACATACATACTACATGCTACATACATACTACATATATACTACATGCATGCTACATACATACTACATGCTACATACATACTACATATATACTACATACATACTACATGCATGCTACATACATACTACATGCTACATACATACCACATACATACTACATACATACTACATGCTACATGCTACATACATACTACATATATACTACATGCATGCTACATACATACTGCATGCTACATGCATGCTACATACATACTACATACATACTACATGCTACATACATACCACATATATACTACATACATACTACATACAATACATTCATACAATACATACATAGACATACAGTACATATAACATAGAGTAACATACTTACCAATACTTGTCACATTGTTCCCCGAAGCCATTGTCTTTTACGGAATAAATATTAACATAACAAACCACAAAAATACTCACCCACGATCCGAAGCAGTCCACGAGTGTGTCCCACGACGATCTTGGGTAGAGAACTGCAGCATCAGCTGATGCTGCCGTTCTCTACGGGCTGCAGGAATCCAATGACGGAAGGTAGGTATCCTTCCGCACTGTATTCCTCCGCCACTTAAAAAAAAAAAAGTCCCTGTAGTATGTATGTAGCATGCATGTAGTATATATGTGTTATGTATGTAGCATGTATGTAGTATGTATGTGGTATGTATGTAGCATGCATGTAGTATGTATGTAGTATATATGTGGTATGTATGTAGTATGTATGTAGTATGTATGTAGCATGCAGTATGTATGTAGCATGTATGTAGTATGTATGTAGTATGTATGTAGTATATATGTAGTATGTATGTAGCATGTAGTATGTATGTAGCATGCATGTAGTATATATGTAGTATGTATGTAGCATGTAGTATGTATGTAGCATGCATGTAGTATGTATGTAGTATATATGTGGTATGTATGTAGTATGTATGTGGTATGTATGTAGCATGTAGTATGTATGTAGCATGCATGTAGTATATATGTAGTATGTATGTAGCATGCATGTAGTATGTATGTAGTATGTATGTAGTATTTTTTTTTATTATTTTTTTTAACATTTAACACATTAGCCGGATGATGGGACTACTACTGTCCCATCATTGACTAATGTGTCAATCACTGTCATGGTAGCAGGCATCGCCAGATGGGACTTATAGTCCCATCGGACGATGCTTGCACAGACCCCCGGACATCAGCACAGCCCCCCGGCAGGCCGGCACAGCCCCCCGGCAGGCCGGTACAGACCCCCACAGGGTGCACAGACCACCGGCAGGCCGGCACAGCCCCCCGGCAGGCCGGTACAGACCCCCACAGGGTGCACAGACCACCGGCAGGCCGGCACAGCCCCCCGGCAGGCCGGTACAGACCCCCACAGGGTGCACAGACCACCGGCAGGCCGGCACAGCCCCCCGGCAGGCCGGTACAGACCCCGGGCAGTCCACACAGCCCCCCGGCAGGCCGGCAGAGACCCCCGGAAGGCCCGAAATGACGGCGCATCATGATGCGCACACACCGCGCATCATGATGACGTCATTTCGGCTGTCAATCAACTTTGAACTTCAACTTCCGATTCCAATGCCGACTTCCGATATTGAAAAAATATCGGAAGTCGGTATCGGAATTCCGATACAGCAAGTATCGGCCGATACCCGATACTTGCGGTATCGGAATGCTCAACACTAGTGTGCATCCATCCGTATCCATCAACATTGGTTGGTTGCAAACACTATATAGGAGTAGATAGAGGAGCCTTTTTTTCTGGCTTGTGCCCTGCCGGCGCAGCCAGATTAGTATTACCCAATTTTTTTGGAGCCTCATCTTTTGCATTGTAGGTTACCTGCCTGCATTGTAATAGCTCCAAAAAGTTGGTGATACTATCAGTTTCAATTCTTTGTTCACATACTTTGAGTTTGTTTCCAACAAAGAAACCACAAAAAAAGTTCACCAAACACTACATTTGGAACTTGTGTAGGCCACATCAGCTCCTATTAAAGTGTAGTCCACACACACACACACTTCATAAAATTAGTGTTTCTTGTACCTGTAACCAGCTGTTCAGGAATAAGCACACTAAGGCCCCCCTTTGTACTTTTCTGCCTATCTTAAGCAGTCTGGCAAGATGAAGAAGGCAGGGAGTAAGGCACGTGGGCGTGGGCGTGGAGTTTCAGCAGGGAGAGGACGTGGGGATTCTGCAGGGAGAGGACGTGGGGATTCTGCAGGGAGAGGACGTGGGGATTCTGGGCCTGCTGCGGGCACCAGTGGATCAGCATCCCCCAGTTTTAGCAGGCAACAGTCCTTTATGCGCAGCTTTGTAGGACCTCAACGTACCCCACTGCTGCGGGAGGAACAAATTGAAGCCGTTGTCGGATGGATGGCAGCTAACGCATCGACTTCAATTACTTCCACAGCCTCTCAGGACCAGAGCACCGAAGAGCAACCATCTGTCTCTTCACCACCTGCCAAAGTGCCCAGGCCGTCAGAGAGACATGGACAGGAGCCATCACAGTCTCTACTTCTGTTCTCGGAATCTGTTGGCTTGGAAAGAGGGGGCCAGCCAAGCAGCATTCCTGAATGTGAAGAAGAGGGAGTATGCAGTGATGCGCAACTTCTTTGTCCCTCTGAATCTGAAGAGGCGAGTGGGCCAGTGCCTATGGTCAGCACACCTCAGTACGCATCAGATAATGACGAGACTCAGTTGCCACTTTCTGGTGCGTACGGTGCTGGCGAGACAACCCCGGAGAAGCAGCTGTTTGAAGAGGGGAGGGAAGATGATGAGGTCCTTGACCCATCATGGCGTGAGGAACAGGAAGGTGGTGGGAGCAGCTCGGAGGAAGAGATTCCCCTACCGGCCAAAACAGGAGGCAGAGGGAGGGGGAAGACTTGGTTGCCTGTACCCTCCACTTCGGCACCCGTTAGGAGCATTCCTCATTCCAAAGGCAAAACGGGCGCTCCCAAGAGTTGCAGTGCGTGGTCCTTTTTTGACACAGTTGCAGATGACATTTGCTTTGTCAAATGCAAGCTGTGTCATCAGATAGTCAAAAGAGGGAGAAATGTCAGCAACCTCAATACCACAAATATGTGGAAACATGTGCGCACCAAGCACGAGTTGGAGTTGCAGAGACACCCTGAAGACGTAGGCCAACGTACAGCACCACCTACCACCTCTTCAGTTCGTGTTGGGGCCTCTTCCTCCAGCTCACACACTGCTGGTTCGGCTTCCTCACAGGATCGCCAAGGAAGAACCTCTGCCACTGTTGTCCGGAGACCCTGTCAGATTCCACCCATAGCAGCACGTTCCCATCCATCACAGCCATTGGTAGCACAGGCATGGGATAAAAGGCGCCCTTACTCGGCAAACCATCCCCGAGCACAGTCTCTGAATGCTGGCATTGCCAAACTTCTGGCAGTTGAAATGCTGTCATTCAGGCTGGTGGACACTGACACCTTCCGGGACTTAATGGCATTGGCAGTCCCCCAATACAACGTGCCCAGCCGCTTTTATTTCAGCAGGCGAGCCGTCCCTGCCCTGCAGAAACATGTTGAGGGCAAAATAAAACATGCGCTACTAAACGCCGTTAGTAGCAAGGTCCACCTGACCACCGATGCGTGGACCAGTAACCATGGACAGGGACGATACCTTTCCCTCACTGCCCACTGGGTCAATGTTGTGGAGCCGGGTACAGATCTGGAGAGTGGCGCTGTACGTGTTCTTCCAACGCCACGGATTGCAGGACTCCAGTCTGTACACATAGACTCCTCCTCCTACTCAAGTTCCTCAGAAACAGCAGAGCAGGAGCCTGTTACGACCGATATGAGCACAGCCGTGGCCAAACGTCAACAGGCTGTACTCAAATTAATTTCTTTGGGGAATCGAAGCCACACAGCGCAGGAGCTCTGGAATGCTATCAAGCTGGAGAGCGATGTGTGGTTTGGGCCAGCGAATCTCCAGCCGGGCTTGGTAGTGTGTGACAATGGACGAAATCTGGTGGCAGCTCTTGGCCTAGGCAACCTCACACACATCCCATGTCTGGCACATGTGCTTAACTTGGTCGTGCAGAGCTTTCTGAGGGACTATCCGGATCTTGATGCACTGTTGCACAAGGTCCGCATAGAGTGCGCTCACTTGCGGCGTTCCAGCACGGCAAGATCGCGCCTCGCTGCTCTGCAGCGACGATTTGGCCTTCCGAAACATCGCATCATATGTGACCTACCCACCCGGTGGAATTCAACGTTACATATGTTGGAGCGGTTGTGTGAGCAGCAGGCAGCAGTCATGGAGTACCAGCTGCATCAGGCGCAAACAAGTCGCACTGTGCGCCGTTCACACTTCAGCACCATTGAGTGGGCCTCTATGAAGGACATCTGCCTCGTTTTGCGTGCCTTCGATGAATCCACGCGGATGGCGAGTGCAGATGATGCACTAGTCAGCATGACTGTCCCCCTTATCTGCCTGCTTCAACAAACACTGCAAGCACTAAGGGATGAGGTTTCGGAAGGGGTGGAGGATGAGGAGTCCCAAATGCCATCTGCTTCTGGACAGTCTGCGCTACGTGTTTCCTCACAAAGGCCTAGGCAGGGGACACTTTGTGAGGAGGATGAGGAGGAGTCGATGGAGGAGGAAGACATCTCTCCAGAGGAGGGAGGTACACAAACCTCTACTCAGTATGTACAGCGAGGGTGGGGTGATGCAGAGCAGGCCGAGGTCACGCCTCAAACAGGGGACAGCGGTTCTTTGGCAGTTGGGAGTCTGCAGCACATGGTTGATTTCATGCTGCAGTGCCTGAGAAACGACCGCCGCATCGCCCACATTCTCGTCTCGGCTGATTATTGGGTGTACACCCTCCTAGATCCTCGCTACCGGGACAGCGTACAAAGGCTCATACCAACGTTCAACCGGGAGCGTAAACTGCGGGAGTACGAAGAGTCACTGGTGCAGTCCATAATGTTTTCCATTCCACCCGACAGCAATGTTGCTAGTGCTTTACAAAGCAGCTCTGTGCGTCGAGGCAGTGGAGGAAACTCTGCACAAAGAGGGAGCAGAGGCAGCGCCGCAGCACAAGGCAAGACCACTATGGCCCAAATGTGGCAAAGTTTTGTGTGTCCACCACAATTGTCTACACCATCAGCGACGCCTCGAGTCAGCAGGAGGCAACGCTTCCGTCAGATGGTGTCAGACTACATGTCTTGCCCTGTCACTGTACTCCCAGATGGCTCTTCCCCCTTCAAGTTTTGGGTCTCTAAGCTGGATACATGGCCAGAGCTTAGCCAGTATGCATTGGAGGTGCTGGCTTGCCCTGCTGCCAGTGTATTATCGGAACGTGTCTTTAGTGCCGCAGGTGGTGTACTAACAGACCGTCGTACGCGACTATCTTCCGATAATGTTGACCGGCTGACTTTTCTGAAAATGAACAAGGCCTGGATCTCCAAAGACTTTGCCATTCCTCTTACACACTAAATTAGTGGTTGGCAACTGTATCCAGGTCTGCTGGTGTGTTCATTTTTCTACCACCTGAACTATAATCCCTGTGCTTCAACACAGCCAGTTGTCGCTCAGATGTGTCGTCTGCACAGAGAAACACACTAGCTCCTGTGTTAGTGGGGTTCATTAACGCCAGCTGATCCCCTGCTGTGTGGACGGCAAAGTCACCAGCTCCATCAACATTCAAACCACTACTGATTTTTAACCGTGCCCAACTTAGGTCTCTGGCTCCACTGTCTCTACTATTTCCCCTGACCTCCAACCCCGCCATCTACATCTCTGAAGTGGCGTCAGCACAATCTACACTTGTTCCTGTGTTCCTGTGGCTCAGTCCCATCAGTTTATCCCCTGATGTGTGTCCGGCAAGGTCTCCTGCTCTGTCCACATTCCCATAACCAGTAGTTATGGGAATGTGGACAGAGCAGGCGACATTGCCGGACACACATCAGGGGATTAACCGACCGGACTGAACACCTGTAACACAGGAACAAGTGTGGATTGTGCAGACGCCACTTCGGAGCTGTAACTGGCGGGGTTGGAGGACAGGGGAAATACGAAAATCAGTGAAGCCACAGGCCTAAGTGGAGCTTGGTTAAAATTAGTAGAAGTCTACAACCGATCTTAAAATTTCTTCAATGCAGCCTCAGCCTGCTCCCTGCTTGTCCCTGGGCTTCAACACAGCCAGATGTTGCTCGGAAGTGCCGTCTTCACAGAGTAAAACACTAGCTCCTGTGTTTGTGGGGTTCAGTAACGTCAGCTGTTCCCCTGCTGTTTTGATGGCAATCTGTCCTGCTGCCTCCCAATTGACAGCACATCAGGCCTCAGCCTGCTAAGTGCTTGTCCCTGGGCTCCAACATCGCCAGTTGCTGCTCATAACTGACTTTGGCACGGGTACTCCCTCCTGCCCAGCTTGGTTCCAGCCCTGCCTGCTGTTTCCGGGAAGTGTCAATGTCAGTTTGCCACCCCAAGTTGCCATGTCGTGTTGCGGTTGGGTAAGCCGAGGCTAGGGTGCCAGCAGTTTAGGTGCTTCCTATGTGGACTGCGGGTTCTGGTAAAAAAGGCTTGTTCCGTAGTGCCAGTAGGACAAGCACCCCCTGTAGGACTGTGTGATTCGGTAACTGCGGCCAGCTTGCGGCATGCCAACTTTGCTTTTCAGGGGTAACTTCTGCTACCCCTCCGGGTTCCAGCACCGTCAGCTGGTTCTCGTCAGAGCCTTTGGCCTAGGTGCCTCCATCTCGGTATCCGAGTTCCGGCAACGTCTGCTGGTCCTTGGTAGTGCTTTGTAGCACAGGTACCTCCTGCTTAGTAACCGGGTTCCAGCACCGTCAGCTGGTCCTCGGTTGTGCCATTGGCTCTTATTCCTTCTGCTGCCCCTCCGGGTGCCAGCACTGTCAGCTGGTCCTCGCTATTTCCATTTGCTCTTGCAGCTTATGCTACCCCTCCGGGTTCCAGCACCGTCAGCTGGTTCTCATCAGAGCCTTTGGCCTAGGTGCCTCGATCTCGGTATCCGAGTTCCGGCAACGTCTGCTGGTCCTTGGTAGTGCTTTGTAGCACAGGTACCTCCTGCTTAGTAACCGGGTTCCAGCACCGTCAGCTGGTCCTCGGTTGTGCCATTGGCTCTTATTCCTTCTGCTGCCCCTCCGGGTGCCAGCACTGTCAGCTGGTCCTCGCTATTTCCATTTGCTCTTGCAGCTTATGCTACCCCTCCGGGTTCCAGCACCATCAGCTGGTTCTCATCAGAGCCTTTGGCCTAGGTGCCTCCATCTCGGTATCCAAGTTCCGGCAACGTCTGCTGGTCCTTGGTAGTGCTTTGTAGCACAGGTACCTCCTGCTTAGTAACCGGGTTCCAGCACCGTCAGCTGGTCCTCGGTTGTGCCATTGGCTCTTATTCCTTCCAGGGGAAGAGTCTTGAGGAGATCATTTGCATATTCCCAGTGCCTTCTGGGATAAGTGAAGAGTCTCCGCGAGCTCAACGATCACTGGGTTTTGGCGGTTGCAGCTGAAAAGAGGAAATCGGAAAACCAGGGGAAGAGTCTTGAGGAGATCATTTGCATATTCCCAGTGCCTTCTGGGATAAGTGAAGAGTCTCCGCGAGCTCAACGATCACTGGGTTTTGGCGGTTGCAGCTGAAAAGAGGAAATCGGAAAACCAGGGGAAGAGTCTTGAGGAGATCATTTGCATATTCCCAGTGCCTTCTGGGATAAGTGAAGAGTCTCCGCGAGCTCAACGATCACTGGGTTTTGGCAGTTGCAGCTGAAAAGAGGAAATCGGAAAACCAGGGGAAGAGTCTTGAGGAGATCATTTGCATATTCCCAGTGCCTTCTGGGATAAGTGAAGAGTCTCCGCGAGCTCAACGATCACTGGGTTTTGGCGGTTGCAGCTGAAAAGAGGAAATCGGAAAACCAGGGGAAGAGTCTTGAGGAGTCCTATCGGCGCGCGAAGTTTGGCTCATCTTTCATCGTTTTTAAGAAATCTCAAGATGGAAGAGGCCAGGAGCCATTTG
The DNA here is from genome assembly GCF_039654945.1 of Dendrobates tinctorius. Lineage (NCBI taxonomy): Eukaryota > Metazoa > Chordata > Amphibia > Anura > Dendrobatidae > Dendrobates > Dendrobates tinctorius. The sequence goes on from NW_027361707.1 coordinate 51,570,497, forward strand.
GTGAGCTGCATTTCTTGCTACATGTTCACAGATTTACCAGTGGAAAAGCCAAACTTCACATGCCACAAATGCAAGCTTGTGTCCCTGTTGGAGGAAAAGTTGCAAAATCTCGAAGAGAGGTTAGCTACGTTGAAGATCATTAAGGAAGGTGAAGAGTTCTTGGACAGAGCAGAATTATCTCTTCATGTTACAGAAAGAGAAGAAATTCGAAGTGCACCTGAAGAAACAGAGGAATGGAGACATGTGACCCAGAGAAGCAGGAGGATCAGGAGGCAGTCAGCACCCATACTGCTCAGAAACCAGTACCAGGCTCTCACGCAGGAAAACGATGAAGAAATACATCAGGATAAGACTTTGCCAACAAACAGCAACCTTGTACGCCCTCAGAGTCCTCCTGGATGGAGAAAGAAAAATGTTGTGAAGAAGAAACGGAGAGTGGTGGTCATGGGGGATTCCCTGCTGAGAGGAACAGAGGCCGCTATCTGCAGACCGGATATAACTTCAAGAGAAATGTGCTGTCTTCCAGGTGCAAAAATTAAAGATGTGTCTGACAGGTTATCAGGACTCTTCAGACCTACAGATGACTACCCATTCCTGCTACTACATGTGGGGACAAATGACACCGCAAGAAACGACCTGGAAACCATCTGCAGAGACTTTGAAGACTTAGGCAAGAAAGTGAAAGAACTGGGAGCGCAGGTGGTCTTCTCTTCCATCCTCCCAGTGGATGGCCATGGAACAAGGAGGTGGAATAAGATTCTGCAGGTGAACAACTGGCTACGTCGATGGTGCCGTCAGCAACGATTTGGATTTCTGGATCACGGAGTGAACTACTTATACGATGGACTACTTGCTAGAGATGGGGTGCACCTTACGAAGACTGGAAAGCATGTATTTGGAAGTCGCCTTGCTACACTTGTAAGGAGAGCTTTAAACTAGAACAACATGGGAAGGGAAGCAAAAGACCAGAAAAAGCCATACACCTGACAAATGCTATTGAGAACTCTGCTATTAGAAGTGGAAAGGAAGAACAAAGACGAAAGAATCTAATTAATAAAAATATTGGAGAAAGAGAAACCAATCACAAACTAAAATGTTTCTATACTAATGCACAAAGCATGGGCAACAAACAAGGAGAATTGGAACTACTAACACAGGAAAAGAAATATGATGTCATTGGAATCACTGAAACTTGGTGGGACAATACACATGATTGGAATACAAGACTAGAAGGATACAACTTATTTGCAAGAAACAGACTTGATAAACGAGGAGGGGGTGTCGCATTGTATGTTAGAAACGCGTATATCTGCACAGAGATTGAAGCTTCAGAGACTGGGAGTTCTGTGGAAACTGTTTGGGTAAGAATACAAGGACAGAACAATGGAAAGGACACCATTGTAGGCATTTACTACAGGCCGCCTGTGCAAGCCGAAGATATAGATGAACTCTTTATGCATCAGATGGCCAAGTTCTCCAAAAAATATGACATAGTTGTCATGGGAGATTTCAACTATCCAGACATTTGTTGGGAATCTCTCTCAGGCAAAACTAACAGGTCAAGGAAATTCTTATCCTCTCTTGCTGACAACTTTATCTTCCAAAAGGTAGGGGAGAAAACAAGGGGAACTGCTACCTTGGATCTAATCCTTATAAACAGGGAGGAAATGGTTGAGGAGGTAAAAGTGGCTGGGACCCTAGGAGGTAGCGACCATGCTATTTTAGAATTTTGGATAACTAGAGGTGGAAGACCTGTGAAGACTCAGACGTCAAGGTTAGATTTCAGAAAGGCAGATTTTAAGGGATTCAGAAAGAGAATTGGAGGGATCCAATGGCTGGATATCCTTAAAGACAAAAATGTCCAGGAAGGATGGGAAATCTTGAAAAATGAAATTCTCAAAGCACAGTTGTTAACAATTCCGAAAAGAGGGAAGAATAGGAAGCATTTAAGGAAACCAGGATGGATGAACACAGAACTTAAGCACATGCTAAAAAGGAAGAAAAAAATGTTTATAAAATGGAAAGAGGGAGGCATATCTAAAGAAGAATATAATGCTGTCTGCAGAACCTGCAGGGCACAAATCAGATTAGCTAAAGCTGAAAATGAACTGAGGCTTGCAAGAGATGTCAAAAGCAATAATAAAGGATTTTGGGGATATGTCAAAAGTAAAAGAAAAGTCAAAGATGCTATAGGATTTTTACAGGATGAAAATGATGAAATGGTAAGACAGGATGTTGAGAAGGCTGAACTTTTAAATTCCTATTTTGCATCTGTTTTCTCTCAGAAAGGAAATGCAACATCAACTGTTATTCACTGTCCTATTAAGGGAATAGAAGAATCCAGGATATCTATAAACAGAAAGATAGTGAGGAAACACTTAGCTAACCTAAATGAATTCAAGTCTCCAGGTCCAGATGAATTACACCCCAGAGTACTGAAGGAGATAGCAGAAGAAATTTTTGAACCCCTCTCCATAATCTTTGAAAATTCTTGGAGAACAGGAGAAGTGCCAGAAGACTGGAGAAGAGCAAATGTTGTTCCTATCTTCAAAAAGGGGAAGAAGGTGGACCCAGGCAACTATAGGCCGGTGAGTCTGACTTCTATACCAGGAAAGATCTTTGAACAAATTATTAAACAACATGTATGTCAATACCTGGATAAGAATGAAGTGATTAAACAGAGTCAGCATGGGTTTCTAACTAATAAGTCATGTCAGACTAACTTAATTTCCTTCTATGACGGTATCACTGATTGGGTGGATCAAGGAAATGCTGTAGATATAGTATATCTTGACTTCAGCAAAGCATTTGACAAAGTCTCTCATACAATCCTTATTGAAAAAATGACTAAGTATGGAATGGACAAGGCAACTGTTAGGTGGATTCATAACTGGCTTAGTGATCGGACCCAAAGAGTGGTCGTAAATGGCTGCACATCCAGTTGGAAGAATGTCTCAAGTGGGGTACCACAGGGCTCTGTCCTGGGCCCTGTATTGTTCAACATCTTTATCAACGATTTAGATGAAGGAATTGAGGGTAAACTGATTAAATTTGCTGATGACACAAAGCTAGGAGGGATAGCTAATACTAGAGAAGAGAGAGAGAGGATTCAAAAAGATTTAAATAAACTGGAGAAGTGGGCAGCAACTAACAGAATGGTTTTTAACAGGGAGAAATGCAAAGTACTACATCTGGGCAATAAAAATGAAAAAAGCATATATAGAATGGGAGGAATAGGGCTAAGTGACAGCACATGTGAAAAAGACTTGGGTATACTAATAGATCACAGACTGAATATGAGTCAACAGTGTGATGCAGCAGCAAAAAAGGCAAATGCAATTCTAGGATGTATTAACAGAAGCATACAGTCTAGATCACGTGAAGTCATTATTTCCCTCTACTCCTCTTTGGTCAGACCTCATCTGGAATATTGTGTCCAGTTTTGGGCACCACATTTTAAAAAAGACATCAACAAACTGGAGCAAGTTCAGAAAAGAGCGACCAGAATGGTGACCGGTCTGCAAACCCTGTCTTATGAGGAAAGGTTGCAGGATTTGGGAATGTTTAGTTTGCAAAAGAGAAGACTGAGAGGAGACTTAATAGCTGTCTACAAATATCTAAAGGGCTGTCACATTGTAGAAGGATCAACTTTATTCTCATTTGCACAAGGAAAGACTAGAAGCAATGGGATGAAACTGAATGGGAAGAGACACAGATTAGATATTAGAAAAAACTTTTTGACAGTTAGAGTGATCAATGAGTGGAACAGGCTGCCACGAGAAGTGGTGAGTTCTCCTTCAATGGAAGTCTTCAAACAGAGGCTGGACAGACATCTGACTGGGATGATTTAGCGAATCCTGCTTTGAGCAGGGGGTTGGACCAGATGGCCCAGGAGGTCCCTTCCAACTCTACGATTCTATGATTCTATGATTCTATGATTCTATGATTTGCTCTTGCAGCTTATGCTACCCCTCCGGGTTCCAGCACCGTCAGCTGGTTCTCGTCAGAGCCTTTGGCCTAGGTGCCTCCATCTCGGTATCCGAGTTCCGGCAACGTCTGCTGGTCCTTGGTAGTGCTTTGTAGCACAGGTACCTCCTGCTTAGTAACCGGGTTCCAGCACCGTCAGCTGGTCCTCGGTTGTGCCATTGGCTCTTATTCCTTCTGCTGCCCCTCCGGGTGCCAGCACTGTCAGCTGGTCCTCGCTATTTCCATTTGCTCTTGCAGCTTATGCTACCCCTCAGGGTTCCAGCACCATCAGCTGGTTCTCGTCAGAGCCTTTGGCCTAGGTGCCTCCATCTCGGTATCCGAGTTCCGGCAACGTCTGCTGGTCCTTGGTAGTGCTTTGTAGCACAGGTACCTCCTGCTTAGTAACCGGGTTCCAGCACCGTCAGCTGGTCCTCGGTTGTGCCATTGGCTCTTATTCCTTCTGCTGCCCCTCCGGGTGCCAGCACTGTCAGCTGGTCCTCGCTATTTCCATTTGCTCTTGCAGCTTATGCTACCCCTCCGGGTTCCAGCACCGTCAGCTGGTTCTCGTCAGAGCCTTTGGCCTAGGTGCCTCCATCTCGGTATCCGAGTTCCGGCAACGTCTGCTGGTCCTTGGTAGTGCTTTGTAGCACAGGTACCTCCTGCTTAGTAACCGGGTTCCAGCACCGTCAGCTGGTCCTCGGTAGTGCCATTGGCTCTTGTTCCTTCTGCTGCCCCTCCGGGTGCCAGTACCGTCAGCTGGTTCAAGAGGACAAAGAACAGGAAGACAACCACCAAGATGCAGAACAACAAGAGAGAGAAGACAAAGAAGCATAAAAAAACAAAGCAGAAGAACATTAAGCATAAGACTAATACTCTGAGCAAATGATATTATCTTATTTATAAGCAGAAGAAGACTAAGCAGTGTATGGGGGTGAGTCCGTTCCTCCTCGTGGTGCCCCTGGAAAAGGCCTGCTGCTGCAGGCCAAACTGAACGCGGACAAATCCTGTTGTAAATCTTTTGTGACAGGCAGAACGGAAGGTGTAAACTTCTAACTTTTCTAGATAACAACTACAGGAATGCCTGACACAAACAAGAATATGATGAAGAAGAATAGGAAGAAGATGAAGAAGTTGAATATGTAGAATAATAATTGTTGAATAAGAAGAATATGAAGAATGTAAGAAAAGGAAGAAGAAGAAGAAGGTAAAAAAAGGAAGTAGAAGAATTTAAAAAAAGGAAGAAGAAGAAGAATGTAAAAAAAGGAAGTTGGAGAATGTAAAAAAAGGAAGAAGAAGAAGAATGTAAAAAAAGGAATAATAATAATAAGAAGGTAAAAAAAGGAAGAAGAATAAGAAAGAAGAAGAAAGAAGAAAGAAGAAGAAGACATACATGTCTGGCAAAATATAAATGAGGCTAACATAGTCAATATCTTTGTAACTCCTAACGTCTTTAAAAAAAAAGTTTAATTCCTGCTATTCCATTTGATTGGGCTAAACCTCTATGGCTTTAATGTCTCCTCCACCTCCCACAATACATTCTACATTATTCTTAGTTGTTTTTCTTCATATAGAATTAACCTACAAGGAAAGAAAGGGGTTTTTTTAATTCCGATATTTTGGCCCCATTGACTTGCATTGGTTCCCGGTATCGGAATCGGCGATACCGATACTTTTTTTTAAGATCGGCCGATCCATTCCGATCCGATATTTTCAAGTATCGGCTGGTATCGCTCAACTCTAGTGTTGAGCATTCCGATACCGCAAGTATTGGGTATCGGCCGATATTCGCTGTATCGGAATTCCGATACTTAGTTCCGATACTTTTTTAATATCGAATACCGGAATCGGAAGTTCCCATAATGGTAGGAGCCCGCTCGATTTGATTCAGCCAGTGGGGATCCTTCAGAAGTGTGGGCACATCCTGTTAGGCATGTAGGCATGTTAACTACTGGCATGGCTGTGATTGGCTGCTGAAATGATGTCATGATGCACTATAAAAACCGCAGCAGCCACCATTTCGGGTTCACTCTGCTGTGAATTCAGTTAGGGACAGGCTGCTGTTGAAGACTGTGAGGGACAGTTAGAAATAGCGATCATCAAACATATCTATTGCTCTACCCAGGCTACATAATCCACCACTGTAGCATTTTTTTAGCCCAGCAGCGCTGTTTTAATAGCTGTCTGCAAGGGCTGTGTGAGTGCAGACCCACGCTGTGTAGTGTGTCCTGCAGGCACGTCTGCTTGTAGGCCGCCCAGCGTGTGTCTCTGCCTCATACACATTTTTCTTTTATTGCTGCTTTTTTTTTCTCCTGTATAGTGTGCTTCCATACGTATCCATATACGTTGGTTGCAAACACTAAAGGAGTGGACAGCGGAGCCTTTCAGCAGCCTTTCAGTGCTATAGCCCATTTCTCTGCACTGTTTTTGGCTGTCTGATAGGTCTCTCTGTGTGTGAGTGCAGCTCACGTTGCAGTGTGTTCTACAGCCACCGCTGGTTGTAGTCCGCTCGGCGTGCGTCACTGCCTCATACATAGTCCTTTTTTTGCAGCTAATTTGTCCAGATTTTTGCTCCTATATTAGTGTGCTTCCATCCGCATCCATTGTCATTGGTTGGTTGCAAACACTGTATAGGATTAGATAGAGGAGCCTTTTTGCTGGCTTGTGCCCTTCAGTGCCAGCCAGACTAGTATCACCCTATTTTTTGGAGCCTCATCAATTGCATTGTAGGTTAGCTTCCTGCATTGTAATCGTTCCAAAAAGTTTGTGATACTATAGCTTTCAAACTTTGGTCACATCCTTCCCCCCCCCAAAAAAAAGGAAAAAAAGTTCACCAAACACTCCACTTTAGAGTTGTGTAGGCCACATTAGATCATATTAAAGTGTAGTACACACACTCTTAGCCAAATTAGTGTTTCTTATACTGGTTAGCAGGTGTTCAGGAATAAGAACACTAAGCCCCCCCTTTTTTACTTTTCTGCCTATCTTTATCAGTCTACCAAGATGAAGAAGGCAGGGAGTAAGGCACGTGGTCGTGGTCGTGGAGTTTCAGCAGGGAGAGGACGGGGGGATTCAGCAGGGAGAGGACGTGGGGATTCGGTGTCTGCTGCGGCCACCAGTGACCCGGCATCCCCCACTTTTACCAGGCAACAGTCCTTCATGCGCAGCTTTGTAGGACCTCGCCGTACCCCACTGCTGCGTGACGAACAAATTGAAGCCGATGTCGGATGGATGGCAGCTAACGCATCCACTTCAATGACTTCCGCATCCTCCCAGGGCCAGAGCACTGAAGAGCAACCATCTGTCTCTTCACCACCTGCCAAATTGCCCAGGCAGTCTGAGAGCCCTGGACAGGAGCCATCTCAATCTTTACTTCTGTTCTCAGAATCTGTTGGCTTGGAAAGAGGTGGCCAGCCAAGCAGCATTCTAGAGCGTGAAGAAGAGGGAGTATGCAGTGATGCGCAACTGCTTTGTCCCTCTGAATCTGAAGAGGCGGGTGGGCCAGCGCCTATTGTCAGCACACCTCAGTACTCATCTGATGATGATGAGACTCAGTTGCCAATTTCTGGTGCGTACGGTGCTGGCGAGACAACCCAGGACCAGCCGGTGCTTGAAGAGGGGAGTGGAGATGATGAGGTCCTTGACCCATCATGGCGTCAGCCACAGGAAGGTGGTGAGAGCAGCTCTGAGGAAGAGATTCCCCTAACGGCCAAAAGAGGAGGGAGAGGGCGGGGGCAGACTTGGTTGCCTGTAGCCTCCACTTTGGCACCCGTGAGGAGCCATCCTCTTCCAAAACAGAAAACAGGCGCTCCCAGGACTTGCAGTGCGTGGTCTTTTTTTGACACAGTTGCAGATGACATTTGCTTTGTCAAATGCAAGCTGTGTCATCAGACAGTTAAACGAGGGAAAAATGTGAGCAACCTCAATACCACAAATATGTGGAAACATGTGCGTACCAAGCACGAGGTGGAGTTACACAGACACACTGAAGATGTAGGCCAACCTTCAGCAGCACCTACCACCTCTTCAGCTCGTTTTGGAGCTTCTTCCTCCAGCTCACACACAGCTGGTTCGGCTTCCTCACTGGAACGCCATGGAAGAACCTCTGCCACTGTTGTCCAGAGACCCAGTGAAATTCCACCCACTGAACCACGTTCTCAGTCATCAGCACACTCCCGGCCACTCACCAGCAATCGGTAGCACAGGCATGGGAGAAAAAGCGGCCATACTCGGCAAACCATCCCCGAACACTGGCTCTGAATGCCGGCATTGCCAAACTACTGGCCCTTGAGATGCTGTCATTCAGGCTGGTGGAGACTGACACCTTCCGGAACTTGATGTCATTGGCAGTTCCACAATACAATGTGCCCAGCCACTTTTATTTCAGCAGGCAAGCCGTCCCTGCCCTGCAAAAGCATGTGGAGGGAAAAATTAAAAATGCGCTACTAAACGCCGTCAGTAGCAAGGTCCACCTGACCACCGATGCGTGGACCAGTAGCCATGGACAGGGACGATACCTTTCCCTCACTGCCCATTGGGTCAATGTTGTGGAGCCGGGTACAGATCTGGAGAGTGGCTCTGTACGTAATCTGCCAACTCCAAGGATTGCAGGAATGCAGTCTGTATATATTGAGTCCTCCTCCTATTCTAGTTCCTCGGATTCAGCACTGCATGAGCCTGTTAGGCCAGATATGAGCACAGGTGTGGCCAAACGTCAACAGGCCGTCCTTAAATTAATTTCTTTGGGGAATCGGAGCCACACAGCACAGGAGCTCTGGAATGCCATCAAGCAGGAGAGCGATGTGTGGTTTGTGCCAGCGAATCTCCAGCCAGGTTTGGTAGTGAGTGACAATGGCCGAAATCTAGTGGCAGCTGTGGGCCTAGGCAACCTCACTCACATACCATGTCTGGCACACGTGCTCAATTTGGTCGTGCAGAGCTTTCTGAGGGACTATCCAGATCTTGATGCACTGCTGCACAAGGTTCGCCTAGAGTGTGCTCACTTGCGGCGTTCCAGCATGGCAAGTTCGCGCATTGCATCTCTGCAACGCCGATTCCGCCTGCCAGAACATCGCATCATATGTGACCTCCCCACCAGGTGGAATTCAACGTTACATATGTTGGAGCGGTTGTGTGAGCAGCAGGCAGCAGTAATGGAGTACCAGCTGCATCAGGCGCAAACAAGTCGCACTGTGCGCCGGACACACTTCACCACCACTGAGTGGGCCACTATGAAGGACATCTGCCAAGTTTTGCGTGCCTTCGATGACTCCACGCAAATGGACAGTGCAGATGATGCACTATTCAGCATGACTGTCCCCCTTATCTGTCTGCTTCAAAAAACCTTACAAGCACTAAGTGAGGAGGTTTTTGAAGAGGATGAGGAGTCAGAAATGACATCTGCTTCTGGCAAGTCTGCGCAACGTGCTTCCACACAAAGGCCCAGGCAGAGGACACTTAGTGAGGAGGATGACGAGGAGTCAATGGAGGAGGAGGAACACATCTCTCCAGAGGAGGGAGGTACACAAGGCTCTAGTAGTCAGTGTGTACAGCGAGGGTGGGGTGATGCTGAGCAGGCTAAGATGCTGCCTCAAACTGGGGACAGCGTTTCCGATCCAGTTGGCAGTCTGCAGCACATGGTTGATTTCATGCTGCAGTGCTTGTTAAATGACCGCCACATCGCCAACATTCTCCACACGGCTGATTATTGGGTGTACCCTCTTAGATCCTCGCTACCGGGACAACTTACAAAGCCTCATACCACAGTTGAACCGGGAGCGTAAAATGCGGGAGTACCAAGAAACACTTGTGCAGGCCATCATGTTCTCCATTCCCCCCGCAAGTGTTGCTGGTAGTGCTTTTCAAAGCAGCCATGTGGGTAGAGGCAGTGGAGGAAGCTCTGCACAAAGAGGTAGCAGAGGCAGTGCCGCAGGACAAGGCAAGGCCAGTATGGCCCAAATGTGGAAAAGTTTTGTGGGACCGCCACAAACGGCTACACCATCACAGACGGCTCCAGTCAGCAGGAGGCAACGTTTCCGTCAGATGGTGACAGACTACTTGTCTTGCCCTGTTAGTGTACTCCCAGAGGGCTCTTCCCCATTTAAGTATTGGGTCTCTAAGCTGGATACATGGCCAGAGCTTAGCCAGTATGCATTGGAGGTGCTGGCTTGCCCTGCAGCCAGTATATTATCGGAACGTGTCTTTAGTGCTGCAGGTGGTGTGGTAACAGACCGTCGCACGTGACTATCCGCCGATAATGTTGACCGGCTTACTTTTGTGAAAATGAACAAGGCCTGGATCTCACCTGAATTTGCCAGTCCTCTTCCAGAATAAATAATTGGCTGGCAACAGGATCCAGGTCTCCTGTTGTGTTCATGTTTCTATAACCTGAACTTTATTTCCTGGGCTGCAGCAACGCCCGTTGTTGCTCAGAAGTGCTGTCCACACAGACAAAACACTGGCTCATGTGTAAGTGGGGTTTGGTAACGTCAGCTGATCCCCTGCTGTGTGTATGGCAAAGTGTCCTGCTCCCTCCAAACTCAAAGTACCTCAGATTTACACCTGGCTCCAAGTAGGCCTCGGCCTACTACCTGATTTTCCCTGGGCTCCGACACCGCAAGTTGGTGCTCAGAAGTGCTGTCCACACAGAAAAAACACTTGTTCATGTGTAAGTGGGGTTCGGTAACGTCAGCTGATCCCCTGCTGTGTGTATGGCAAAGTGTCCTGCTCCCTCCAAACTCAAAGTACCTCTGATTTACACCTGGCTCCAAGTAGGGCTCGGCCTACTACCTGATTTTCCATGGGCTCCGACAACGCCAGTTGGTGCTCAGAAGTGCTGTCCGCACAGAAAAAAGCACTCGTTCATGTGAAAGTGGGGGTCGGTAATGTCAGCTGATCCCCTGCTGTGTGGAGGGCAAACTGCTGCTGCCTCCAAATTGTAACTACTTCTGATTTAAACATTCTCTGATTTGGTCTCGGTCTCCACTCTGTCTCTAGTATTTCCCCTGACCTCCAACACCGCCAGTTCCTGCTCACAGTTGCCGTCCACGCATTCCACACTTGTTCCTGTGTTCCTGGTGTTCTGTTACGTGAGCAGATCCCCCAATGTGTGTCCGCCACTTGTAGTGGGAAGGTGGACAGTGCAGGAGACATTGGCAGACACACATCAGGGGATCTGCTGACATTACAGAACCCCAGCAACAGGAACACGTGTGGATTGGGCAGACGGCTACTGTACGCATAAACAGGCGGTGGTGGTCACGTGAAATCCTGGAAACAGAGTGGAGACAGATGCCTAATTGGAGCACGTTGACAGTCTGTTGTAGCCTACAAACAAGCTAAAACTGCCACCAAGTAGGCCTCGGCCTACACCATGATTGCCCCTGGGCTCCAACAACGCCAGTTGGTGCTCGGAAGTGCTGTCCACACAGAAAAAAACACTTGTTCATGTCAAAGTGGGGTTCGGTTACGTCTGCTGATCCCCTGCTGTGTGGAGGGCAAACTCTCCTGCTGCCTCCAAATTCGAACAACGTCTTATCTTAAACTGCCTCCAAGTAGGCCTCAGTCTACAAAATGACTATCCCTGGGCTCCAACATCATCAGTTGTTGCTAGGAAGTGCTGTCCACACAGAAAAAAACACTCGTTCATGTGAAAGTGGGGGTCAGTAACATCAGCTGGTCCCCTGCTGTGTGGAGGGCAAACTGCTGCTGCCTCCAAATTGCAACTACTTCAGATTTAAACATTCTCTGATTTGGCCTCTGTCTCCACTCTGTCTCTAGTATTTCCCCTGACCTCCAACACCGCCAGTTCCTGCTCACAGTTGCCGTCCACGCATTCCACACTTGTTCCTGTGTTACTGGGGTTCTGTTACGTCAGCAGATCCCCCAATGCGTGTCCAGCACTGTCTCCTGCGCTGTCCACCTTCCCACTACAAGTGGTGGGAATGTGGACAGAGCAGGAGACAGTGGCAGACACACATCAGGGGATCTGCTGACATTACAGAACCCCAGTAACACAGGAACACGTGTGGATTGGGCAGACGGCTACTGTACGCATAAACAGGCGGTGGTGGTCACGTGAAATCCTGGAAACAGAGTGGAGACAGATGCCTAATTGGAGCACGTTGACAGTCTGTTGTAGCCTACAAACAAGCTAAAACTGCCACCAAGTAGGCCTCGGCCTACACCATGATTGCCCCTGGGCTCCAACAACGCCAGTTGGTGCTCGGAAGTGCTGTCCACACAGAAAAAAACACTTGTTCATGTCAAAGTGGGGTTCGGTTACGTCTGCTGATCCCCTGCTGTGTGGAGGGCAAACTCTCCTGCTGCCTCCAAATTCGAACAACGTCTTATCTTAAACTGCCTCCAAGTAGGCCTCAGTCTACAAAATGACTATCCCTGGGCTCCAACATCATCAGTTGTTGCTAGGAAGTGCTGTCCACACAGAAAAAAACACTCGTTCATGTGAAAGTGGGGGTCAGTAACATCAGCTGGTCCCCTGCTGTGTGGAGGGCAAACTGCTGCTGCCTCCAAATTGCAACTACTTCAGATTTAAACATTCTCTGATTTGGCCTCTGTCTCCACTCTGTCTCTAGTATTTCCCCTGACCTCCAACACCGCCAGTTCCTGCTCACAGTTGCCGTCCACGCATTCCACACTTGTTCCTGTGTTACTGGGGCTCTGTTACGTCAGCAGATCCCCCAATGCGTGTCCAGCACTGTCTCCTGCGCTGTCCACCTTCCCACTACAAGTGGTGGGAATGTGGACAGAGCAGGAGACAGTGGCAGACACACATCAGGGGATCTGCTGACATTACAGAACCCCAGTAACACAGGAACACGTGTGGATTGGGCAGACGGCTACTGTACGCATAAACTGGCGGTGTTGGTGGTCACGTGAAATCCTGGAAACAGAGTGGAGACAGATGCCTAATTGGAGCACGTTGACAGTCTGTTGTAGCCTACAAACAATCTAAAACTACCACCAAGTAGGCCTCGGCCTACACCATGATTGTCCCTGGGCTCCAACAACGCCAGTTGGTGCTCGGCAGTGTCTTTGGCACGGGTACTCCCTGTTGCCCAGCCTGGTTCCAGCACTCCAGCTGTTTCCGGGTAGTGTCAATGTCACTATGCCACCAATCTGTTGTCCTGTCGTCTTGCGGCCGGGTTAGCCGACTCTACGGTGCCTGCAGTTTAGGTGACTTCTATGTGGGCTGCGGGAACTGGCACTGAAGGCTGGATCTGTAGTGCAAATCGGACATGGACCCCCTGTAGGACTGTGGGTTTCAGTAACTGCGGCCGGCTTGCAGCCTGGCTACTTTGCTTTGGATGGGTACGTTCTACCCACCTGGGTTCCAGCACTGTCAGCTGGTTCTCGCCAGAGCCTTTGGCCTAGGTGCCTCCATCTCGGTATCTGAAGGTCCAGCACCGTCAGCTGGTCCTTGGTAGTGCTTTTTAGCACAGGTACCTTCTGCTTAGTAACCGGGGTCCAGCACCGTCAGCTGTTCCTCAGTAGTGCCATCTTCTGCTGCCACTAGGGGTTCCAGTACTGTCAGCTGGTTCTTGCCAGTTTCTCAGCCTTCTTGTACCTTCTGCTACATTTCCAAGATCAAACTTTTTGAAATTGTCTTTGGTAATCCTTATTGATCTCCATGACGACGACCCTAATGACGACGACCCTCAGCTGGTCCTTGGTAGTGCTTTCTAGCACAGGTACCTCCTGCCTAGTAACCGTGGTCCAGCACCGTCAGCTGTTCCTCGGTAGTGCCATTGGGTCTTGTAGCTTTTGCTACCCATCTGGGTTCCAGCACCGTCAGCTGGTTCTCGGCAGTGTCTTTGGCATGGGTACTATCTGTTGCCCAGCCTGTTTTCAGCACGCCTGCTGTTTCCGGGTAGTGTCAAGGTCACTATGCCACCAATCCGTTGTCCTGTCGTCTTGCGGCCGGGTTAGCCGACTCTACGGTGCCTGCAGTTTAGGTGACTCCTATGTGGGCTGCGGGAACTGGCACTGAAGGCTGGATCCGTAGTGCCAATCGGACATGGACCCCCTTTAGGACTGTGAGTTTCGGTAACTGTGGCCGGCTTGCGGCCTGGCTACTTTGCTTTGGATGGGTACCTTCTGCTACCCACCTGGGTTCCAGCACTGTCAGCTGGTTCTCGCCAGAGCCTTTGGCCTAGGTGCCTCCATCTCGGTATCCGAAGGTCCAGCACCATCAGCTGGTCCTTGGTAGTGCTTTCTAGCACAGGTACCTCCTGCCTAGTAACTGTGGTCCAGCACCGTCAGCTGTTCCTCGGTAGTGCCATTGGCTCTTGTAGCTTTTGCTACCCATCTGGGTTCCAGCACCGTCAGCTGGTTCTCGGCAGTGTCTTTGGCACGGGTACTATCTGTTGCCCAGCCTGTTTTCAGCACGCCTGCTGTTTCCGGGTAGTGTCAAGGTCACTATGCCACCAATCCGTTGTCCTGTCGTCTTGCGGCCGGGTTAGCCGACTCTACAGTGCCTGCAGTTTAGGTGACTCCTATGTGGGCTGCGGGAACTGGCACTGAAGGCTGGATCCGTAGTGCCAATCAGACATGGACCCCCTGTAGGACTGTGGGTTTCGGTAACTGCGGCCGGCTTGCGGCCTGGCTACTTTGCTTTGGATGGGTACCTTCTGCTACCCACCCGGTTCCAGCACGGTCAGCTGGTTCTCACCAGAGCCTTTGGCCTAGGTGCCTCCATCTTAGTATCCGAGGTCCAGCACCGTCAGCTGGTCCTTGGTAGTGCTTTTTAGCACAGGTACCTTCTGCTTAGTAACCGGGGTCCAGCACCGTCAGCTGTTCCTCAGTAGTGCCATCTTCTGCTGCCACTAGGGGTTCCAGTACTGTCAGCTGGTTCTTGCCAGTTTCTCAGCCTTCTTGTACCTTCTGCTACATTTCCAAGATCAAACTTTTTGAAATTGTCTTTGGTAATCCTTATTGATCTCCATGACGACGACCCTAATGACGACGACCCTGAAGACCACACCAAAGAAGACCAGAAATATGACCCTAAATAATATGACCAAGAGGACAAAGAACATGAAGACAACCACCAAGATACAGAACAAAAGACAGAAGAACAAGAAGCAGAAGAAGCAAAAGCAGAAGAACAGAAAGCAGAAGAACATTAAGCATAAGACTAAAAATCATCATAGAAGAAATCAAAATTATAAGCAGAAGAAGACTAAGCAGTAAATGGGGGTGAGTCCGTTCCTCCTCGTGGTGCCCCTGGAAAATGCCTGCTGCTGCAGGCCAAACTGAACACGGACAAATCCTGTTGTAAATCTTTAGTGACAGGCAGAACGTAAGGTGTAATCTTATAACTTTTATAGATAAGTACTACAGGAATGCCTGTCACCATAAGAAAAAGAAGAAAAAGAAGAATAGGAAGAAGATGAAGAAATAGCATATGAAAATTAATAATAGCTGAATAAGAAGAATATGAAGAATGGAAAAAAAAAATTAATGGGAAGAAGATGAAGAAGAAGAAGATGAATAAGGTGAAGAAAAAGTTGATGAAAAAAATGCTACTGCTGCGGATCATGAAGGAGAAAGTGTGGGAGAAGTACAAAAGAAGGTGAAGAGCATGGAAGTTGTGAAACATACATATCTGACAAAATATAAAAAAGTTAACATAGTCAATATCTTTTTAACTCCGAACGTCTTGAAAAAAAAAATTGGAATTAATGCTATGCCATGTGATTTGAATAAACCACTATGCCTTTAATGTCTCCTCCACCTCCCACAATACATTCTACATGATTCTTATTTGTTTTCAATTATGTAGAATTAGCCAACAAGGAAATAAAGGGCTTTTTTTAAATTCCAATACCGGAAGTCCCATTGACTTGAATGGGACTTCCGGTATCGGAATCGGCGATACCCGATATTTTTTTCGTATCGGGCGATACCATCCGATACAATATTTTTGGGTATCGAACGGCATCGATCAACACTATTGGTGATACATCAACTTAAAGGTGACTTGTCTACAGAAAAGATATACATCCTTGATTAGTTCGAATTTAACAAGTATTTTAGTAGGTGAAAAAGACAATCCCTTTTATAAAAGATTAATTTCATTTTGAGTCAAAGGATAATTAGATAGATTGATCACCTGGAGTTTACCTGAAACCTGAAGTCTCACACCCTCCAACAAACAAGGTCTCAAGGTCTTCAAAGTGTAGGCTCAGCGTTCGGTTGAATTCAGGCGTCCGTGTGTCACAGTGAGTAGCGACCATGATGCACGGATTCGCCGCGGGTCTAATGACCTGAACGTCACATCCTCCAAGGCATTTATGAAGCCGTCAAGTTCAGGTCAGTACAAACATTGAAAACTGAACAAACTCACTTTAATTGTTTCAGTTCGCAGGTTGTAGTCATTCAATATGGACCTCAATGGGGTTGGCCAAGACTTCTATATTAATGATGTATCCTTAGGATCGATATCAGATTAGTGGGGATCTGACACCCAGCACACCCACTGCTCAGCTACGTGAAGCTCCTGTTGTAGCCGGATGTGCGCAGCGTGTAAAGCTGGAGAGATACGGAGTAGTAGCCGCTCTCCAGTACTGCAGCTTAGTTTCTTCTGAAATGAGTGAGAGCTGAGCTGCAGTATGTGAGAACGGCCACTACCAAGATTTTGGGTTTTCAGAATTTCCTTAGTATTGAACAGGTGTGACAACCTGTGGTAGCTTCTATTGCCTTAATACTTCCATCACCTGTACAATACCAAGGAAATCTAGAAAACATGCAATGAGGACGGGGTTTGGGAAACTGGCCTTTACGTAACATGCATACCAGAAGTGGAGGCAGGAGCCATTGGGACAAGTGAAGATAACAGACTGACCTGTGATTTTAGCCCATTGTCTCCACTACTGTCATGCTGTGAAACTGAAGAGTTTACCAGGAGTCATTGATTACAGTGCAAATAACCGAGAGACTAAAATCCTGACAGAAGATGGATGATGTCGCTACCAATATTTACTGGTGTAACTGCAATTAGTCAGTTCTTGATGGTGTAGACTTGGTAAAACATGTCTGGCCTAATGGATTGGCTCATCCAGTGCTTACAAATGTGCACAGCTCGTTAAGTTTTTCAGAAACAACCTGGCCATGTACACATAACACGACATCTTTTTCCAGCAGATTTCACCTGTTATCCATCTGAAAAAGCGTCACAAAATGAACATAATGCACAGCAATGTAAAAAAGACATTGCTGTGCACAAGTTCAGTTCTCGGGTACTTTTATTAACTGCTTCTGGGATCGAAAATCATTTTTATCCCTGGCAAACTTAATTTTCTTGCCACATATTATTTCCTTTTCATATTTGTCCATTACATCTTTGAGCCTTTGTTGGAATGGTGAAGCCACAGACTGCATATCAAAGGCCTTTAATTTGGTTTCACCAACCTTCACCCTTTCCTTCAAATCCAGTAATTTTCATTATATTTGCGCACGCACTTTTGCCATGCTCTCTGTCATTCTAAATGTTTACAACTCGCAACTTTTTTTACTCCAACATTTAGGTTATGCCTTGTCCAAAAGCGTCACTTTCTATAAATGTACACTCTTACTATAGAAGTGTCATATATAGAAATAACAGTTATTTATGTATCGGATATGTGTATGCCTTTGCTATGCGCGGGCAGCAATTATATTTTGGACATTTGTGCACATATATGTCCCTTTGCTTTTGCCCTATATGGTACTATTTGTCAGCGATGGACTCATAGTGCACTGGCAATAGTATCTTTATGGCGCATGCGCATTACCTAACCCCCCGTTATTACTTTACGTAGGTTATTTGTGCATTTCATCAGTGTGGTCATGCCCGTCAGGTTCTGACCTCTTTTGCGACATGTTTTTGTTGCTTCATTATTGGCTATATGTCATTATAGGGTTTTTGCTATTTTCACACATGCGCTGTTTATTAGTGATGGACTTATATTGCGTTGGCACTAATATCTCTATGGCGCATGCGCATTACTTAACCCTCCTTTGTCATCTATTGCAGGTTATTTGTGCGTCTCATTCCATCTGCGCGGTAATGCTGGCTGGGTTTTGACCTCTATTGCGCTAGCGCTATGTATTCGATGCTTCACTATTGGCTATATGTCACTACAGGGTGTTTGCCTCTCTCATATATGTGCGGTCATATCTGGTTGATATTTATCCATTACTGCGCCTGCGCCGAATCTGACTCTCAGGCCCCGGTCTTGATCCACCTTCGGCGCCTGCGCATTTGTCTTTTCTGTATGCCAGCTCCTTGCCTATTGAACCAGTTGTGGTCTCCTTCTCCTCTTACATGCGCAGTCATGCCTGCACGGCATTCATCTAAACTGCGCCTGTGCCGTCTCCTGACTCCTAGGTTTCATTTTCGATTTCACCTCGGCGCTTGCGCTTTTGCCATTTCCGGACGCCAACTCCATGAACGCTGAACTAGCTTTCCATATGCAAGTAATCTTCTCTAATTTTGTGGCATATAAAAAGGACGCCGCTTGTGACTGGGGTTTACCTCCATTTTCCCTGAGGAAGCCACGCTAGAGGTGGCGATACACGTAGGGTGTCATCCCCCCTCCGGTTATTAGATCTTGCGGGTATTGGGCCTCCACCTCAGACCTCTATATGATTTACCTTTATGTGTCTGCAGTCTAGAGGCATTCTGTGTATTTGTATGTCTCTTATTCCAGAGACATCACAGCCTCTTTTTTGAGGTTATAGTGATTTTTGGTGTATATATTATCCATCTTGCATGCAGTTGTGCATACTTGGAGGCATCCTTGTCTCCTTGGAGGCACCACAATGGTTTATTCAGATAACCTACTTTTGGAACTGCAAACCATATACTGGGTCTATACCGTTTGTGTAAATCATTATTCTACTCACAAGGGTCTTTGCATTCATGGTTATTTGTGGTCATCTGCAATTAGGTACATTTGCTTAGTCTCCATGTTATGCAAATTGTTTGCGCTTTGTGTATTCTTTGCTTTGTTATGCTATATTATTATATCTAGCATATGGTTCATATAGGTTGCCTATTTTGCATGTATTCATATTTTTATGCATCACTCTTCTGTAGGCCTTTGCCCAGCATAGGAGGGGGTAAATATCAGGTTCCTATTCCAGAACCTGTTTTTTGGGAGTGTCATTTATGGCTAATTTGTTTTGGCCTTTTTAATTGGTTTTAATCCTACCTTTGTCACTTGTAATTTTCCTTTTTGTATGCTAATAATAAAAATTTACTATTTTTGACTATATTATGCTATATCTTGTTGACTTTAGGGTTGATCGCGTCCATTCTACACACTTCTTTTCTCTTTTTTGTGTTCTGAATCTTCCAACTGTTAGCTCTGGCAGGGGCTCCCTTCAGCAGGTCTTGCAGAGCTTGGGCCCAGCGGGCAAAGTTCTTTACGAAGCGATGGTAATATCAGGCTAACCCCAGAAGGCTTGTACATCTTTTACTGTCTTGGGATTAGGCCACTCCCGTATCACAGGGACCTTCTCCATAGACTGTCTCACGCACTCGGCGGAAACAACATGCCCCAGATATTCGATTTGCATGCGAAACAGATGGCATTTCTGGGGCTTCACCTTCAACCCATACCTTTGTAGCCGACCGAGCACCTGGCCCAGACGTTGCAAGTGGTCCTCAAACGTGGTGGCATAGATGATGGTGTCGTCCAAGTATATTAGGGCGGCCTCAAAGTTTAGGTCACCCAGACACCGCTCCATTAGTCGCTGGAAGGTTCCTGGGGCGTTGGCCAGGCCAAACGGCATACGATTGAATTCGAACAGTACCATGGGTAAGATGAAGGCGGTTTTTGCACGATCTTTCTCCGACATTGGCACCTGCCAGTATCCACTGGCCAATTCCAGGGTAGAGAAATATTTCGCCTTCCCCAGGGCTGTCAGGGACTCCTCAATACGGGGAAGTGGATATGAGTCTTTGATGGTACAAGTGCTCAGTTTCTGGTAGTCCACGCAGAACCGTAGCGTGCCGTCTTTCTTCCGCACCAGCATGATGGGGGTTTTCCAGGGGCTTTGGCTTTCCCGGATAACCCCCTTTTGCAGTATTTGGCCCAGCAGCCTCTTCACTTCTTGGTATATTTGCGGAGGGATCTGCCGATATCGCTCTCTGATGGGGGCCGTTCCTTCGGTGGGGATGCCGTGGGTGATAGCTGTGGTGCACCCGAAGTCGTCTTCGTGGCTGGCGAATGCCTCCCGGTAATGGCCCAGAAGAGCTTCTACCTGGTGTAATTGGGTCGGCTCTAGTCTGGAGAGTTCCGCTCGCATTTTTTCCAAAATTACTTACCCTTCCTGCTCAGGCGGCGACCCTTCGGTCTGGATGGAGCGTACAGTCACGGCCCAGGGATCCCTCACGCTCACCCCCAGCTGTATCGCTAGGGCCGGGAGCACCTCTTCCAGTGGTTTCACCAGTTTTGCCATTTCGGTGCAGGGTTTCAGGATGATGTCTTGATCCTCCAGATTGACACAGCGCATGAGTGCTGTCCCCTTCCGCAAGGTGGATAGGGCGCGAGCCACCAGGAGTCCGGGGGGTAAGCGCTCAGAGAAGCATGGCTCCACCTGCACCTCTACTTCTTCCAGAGACACATGGGCCCGGACGGGCAGGGTGACTACTGTGTGTCCTGGCGGCAGCACGAGCTGAGGAGCTGCAGGCGCGATTACTCTCCCCGGCACCTCCCCCTCCTGGCAGTCATCTTGGACTCACACCCTTCGCACCAGCTGCTGAAAGATCTGCCCCTGCAGCATACGGGAACTCCACTGTTTCAAAGTCTCTTGGGCGGGCTCACTGAGGAGAAGGCTGTCAAACTCCTTTAGTATATTCATCCCAGGGTGACAGCGTGTTTCTCGCCTGGGTTCCCCCGAGTCAGGACCATGCCTCTCCGGCCTAATTGCTTGCCGTCCATCGAGATCTGCATCCAGGCTACTCCGACGATGGGGATTGGTAGGTTGTTGGCGGCCACCAGCTTTATCACGGACCCCCATCAGGGCCTAGCGGCTTCGAGGAAGTTCTGCCGGTAGTAGGCTTCAGGCATGGTAGTAACTTGCGACCCCGTATCCACCAAGCCCCGTACTGCACGGCCTTCGAACTCTGCCCAAATTAGTGGACGCTTCGCAACCAGATCGACGTGACTTCCACCACCCCGCGTGGTGGGTTCTGGCTCCGAGCGGCGTCCCCCCAGCTCAGGGTCCTCTGGTTTTAATGGCCAGTGGGGCAGGTTCCTCCCGCAACATGGGCTCTCTCGGGCGGAGTGTCACAATCCTCCACAATCGTAACAGGCGAGTGGTCGTGGGAACCGACTTTGGTGAGGACCGCGATGGTTCGTGCTTTCCCTGCTTGGCCCTAGCCGACTTCATGTGGCCTTGGCCTCTTTTCGCTTCGGCCAATTCGCCTTTAATACTTCGCAGCTCTTGCCTCATCTCTTGTACCCAGTGGGGTTCACCTAGGACCTAGGGCACTTCCGGATGCTTCGATACTCCGGGCCATCCCCACAGAGACTGACACCCCTTGCTCCTGTTGCCGAGCGCGTGCTTCCTTTCCCATCTCTGAAAAGATCAGATGCGAGTCCATTCGTACCCGCTCTCGCAGAGCCTGTTTCGTCAGGGTGTCTCGTAGCCCGGTCACTAAAAGATCACGTAATGTCACATCGACAGTCCCCACGCCGACCCCATCCTTCCTCTCAATAGCTACAAACAATTCCTGCAAAACATTCATATATTGCGTCACTGTTTCCCCCTCTTTCTGCATGCGACTAAACATCCGGGTTCTCAGTTCTCCCACATCAGTTGGGTACCCATGGGTCTCCTCTAAAATCTGTAACACCGTGATGAAGGCGTTTCCCTGTTCCAGGGGCCTCAACCTTACGGAATCCTGGGTCTCCCCGTCCAATGCCATTAGGGCCACTTCTGCCTCTAGGTCAGGGGTCACCGGACGCATCCTAAATAGCCCTCGCATCCGCTCCGTCCAGCTCCACAGCATAGTATTGCTGCCGGAGAACCTGGGTAGATTACTCAGCATAGCCCCCAAAGATAGACTGGTCCGGGGCCCCCCGTTGCCCCCCTGGTCCACAGCACCTCTGCTCACGCTCGGAGACTGCATCCTGCCGACTACGCCAAATGTAGGGATCACAGGTACGCAGAATGCAGTGACAAGACAGGAGTCGGAGTCAACTTAAAATGTTACAAATACAAATATAGATATATATATATATACAGTTGTGGCCAAAAGTATTGACACCCCTGCAATTTTGTCAGATACTCAGTTTCTTCCTGAAAATGATTGCAAACACAAATTCTTTGGTATTATTATCTTCATTTAATTTGTCTTAAATGAAAAAACACAAAAGAGAATGAAGCAAAAAGCAAAACATTGATCATTTCACACAAAACTCCAAAAATGGGCCAGACAAAAGTATTGGCACCCTCAGCCTAATACTTGGTTGCACAGCCTTTACCCAAAATAACTGCGACCAACCGCTTCCGGTAACCATCAATGAGTTTCTTACAATGCTCTGCTGGAATTTTAGACCATTCTTCTTTGGCAAACTGCTCCAGGTCCCTGATATTTGAAGGGTGCCTTCTCCAAACTGCCATTTTTAGATCTCTCCACAGGTGTTCTATGGGATTCAGGTCTGGACTCATTGCTGGCCACCTTAGAAGTCTCCAGTGCTTTCTCTCAAATGCTTTCTCGCAAACCATTTTCTAGTGCTTTTTGAAGTGTGTTTTGGGCCAATACTTTTGTCCACCCTCTTTTTTATGTTTGGTGTGGAATTATAACCAATTTGGCTTTAGGACAATTCTTTTTGTGTTTTTTTCATTTAAGACAAATTAAATGAAGATAATAATACCAAAGAATTTGTGTTTGCAATCATTTTCAGGAAGAAACTGAGTATTATCTGACAGAATTGCAGGGGTGTCAATACTTTTGGCCATAACTGTATATATCTATAAGGGTTATCTTGAGTAACCGAAAAGCTAACAACAGTTATCCTCGCAGGGATTAGAACAACAATACACAGGTAACTCGAACACGACTACCCGGTCGGAACCGGTAACTATGGGGCCGCGGTGTGGCTGACTACGGGTCCAATAACTACAGGTTATCAACTACAACGTGTCACTTATCCTCCTCTGATGTCCGGCAGAGTGGTGGTCGTTATCTCTTCTGCGTCTCAGCCACTGGGCTCAGCAATAAAAAAAGTTCTTGTAAGAAATTTAACAAAATGAAAAATAAAACCATTTTTTAGTACTCCATATAGTTGCCAATTTCAGGAAATAAACAATATTGTACATAGATATGTCCCTATATTATTCCAAGATCGGGACTCATATAAAATACTGGAAAATGGATTAGTATATGAGCCGAGGAAAGGGAGATCAATAGGTGCTACTCTTTCCCCAAGTCTATACATGCCTCCAAAAAGTGATAAAAAAAACTTGGCTAACCTGCAAAGGATTTTTTAAATGTGCACGTCCCAAATGCACCATGTGTCAATATACACTGCAAACGCAAAAGATTGATGCAGCCAATGATATCAAAAGATTCATTAATTGTAAAGGTGCTGTCACACTTAGCAATGCACCAGCGATCCCGACCAGCGATATGACCCGGTCAGGATCGCTGGTGCATCGCTAAGTGGTCGCTAGTGAGCTGCCACACAGGCAGATCTCACCAGCGACATCGCAGCGGTCGGGGGTCGTTACTTACCTGCCAGACGAGGCGATCCTGACGTCCTCCCGCCCACATCCACGCGTCACTTGTCGGCGCCACAGGAAGCTGATGACGAGAAACGGTCCAGGACGTTCTCGCGCGAACAGCGATAACCAGCGGGGGAGCGGTTGGAGGGAAGTATCAGACATAACGATATCGCTAGCAATATCGCTATAACGTCACAAAAACCAGTGACGTTATAGCGATATTGCTAGCGATATCGCTTAGTGTGACAGGCCCTTTACACAAACCATGTTGTATATTGCAAAGAATGTAAAATGAAATACATTGGCTGCACAATACGCAAATTAAAGAAAAGGATGGCAGAACATGTTACTAACATCAAAAATAAAAATGCATCCTATTCAGGAGCAGGTAAGCACTTTGTAGAGAGACATAAGGGGGAATTAACCAATTTTTCATTCTATGGGATAGAAAGAGTGGATAATCCTATTAGAGGCAGTGAGAGGAAGAAAACTTCTCCTAAGAGAACTATTTTGGATCATGAAACTTGACACAAAATGCCCCAATGGTATGAATTATAGAAATGACACCTTTTATCTATATTAATTACCATAAGAAATCTGTATCTCAGTGAATAAAGGCTTTTGCCAGAAACGCGTTGAGATGAATCCCCAACCTATTTGATCTTTTAAAATATTTGAAATAAATTTGAGGATTTTATCTATTTTTGGGACTCGCCAAAATTTCTTTCTTAACCTAGATGTAGTACTGACATGATACGCGGCCTTTGGTGGAGGCAATCTAGTTGAGGTTGACCTCGTTCTCTCTTCCCATTTGCAACATGACCCTGCACAGGGCTCCTATTCTCGTTAAGCACAGCAACATCAGCAAATAGGGTAAAAAAAAGAAGTAAGGCTGAGTTCACACGTGGCGTTTTTTTCGCGTTTCCGCGGCGGTTTTAACCTCGCGATTTTGCCGCGAAAACGCGAAAAATAAGCATCCCATGCATTCCTATGGGATTCCGCAATGCTGTGCTAATGCTGCGGTTTTTACCGCGGTGGAATCGCTTAGCGGTAAAAACCGCAGCATGCTCATTAATTTGCGGAATCGCGGCGATCCCGCACCCATAGGAATGCATTGTTCCGCTTACTTCCCGCATGTGGCTGTGCACACCATGTGGAAAGTAAGCAGAACAATTGCGGATGGTACCCACGGTCCGGAGGAAAGGAGACTGTCCTCCGGGCTTTGAGTACCATATCCCTGTAAAAAATAGAATTTAAAAATAAAAAATATTGTTATTCTCACCCTCCGACGTCCCGCGCAGCCTTCCCGCTTCTCTTCACGCTCTCGTTCCCAGTAATCCTTTGCGAAGATGCCCGCGATGGCGTCCGTTCTCGCGGGATCGCGAAGTCTCGCGGTCATTCGTGCGACGTCATCGCGAATTACCGCGAGACATCGCGATCCCGCGAGAACGGACGTCATCGCGGGCATTTTCGCAAAGGATTACTGGGAACGGCTGCTCGGGACGTCGGAGGGTAAGAATAACACCATTTTTTATTTTTTTTTACATTCTATCTTTTACTACTGATGCCGCATAGGCAGCCTCAATAGTAAAAAGTTGGTCACACTCGTCAAACACTATGTTTGACGAGTGTGACCAACCTGTCAATCAGTTCTCCAAGCGATGCTACAGATCGCTTGGAGAACGCTAGCATTTTGCAAGCTAATTACGCTTGCAAAATGCTACTTTTTCCGCGGGAAAATCGCGGGAATTTAAAATGCGATTTTCCCGTGACTGGAATTCCGGAATTCTCGTGGTAATTTCCGCGAGAGTTCCGGTACGTGTGCACTTAGCCTTACTGTGTACACCAGCCTCAGCTTAGTACCTACATTATTTTTACTTGTCTCTCACCTATACTTACATATGGTACTTTGTTCCATAATTATCCCTTCACAGAAAAACACTTGTAACACGTTTTATACACCTTATCTTCAGCCAATCTTGAGCCTAATTGTTGCCTTTGTGCCTAATGTTGGTCCATACAAAGGGCAAAAAACAAAAGATGACAGACTTAACTAATTTGCTTGTATGGAAATATCCTGTGTATTTGTAATTCCAGAAGGAAATAAATGATGCAGACATATTACAGTCTTCTTAGTGGTAAAATACACTCAACATTTAAATTGTAAAACCAAGAAGGAAGTCGCAGATGTACTCGATGGGAGAATTCCAGAGATGCTCCTGGGACACTTTCACGTTAACTCGTAAAGGCTTCTTCATGGTGTTGTCCATGTGGTCTCCAGCCATCATTGCATCCAAGACAAAAGCGGGATGCTACTGAAGAGCGTCCATTGTAGTCTTGCTCTCACCATGACAGCTTTGTAAGTGGTGGTGTAAGAACAATGGAACACCCCTACATCGACATCTGATTCATAGCTCATTGTCGTGCAAACTCCGTCTGGTGATTTCTGTAGACACTGTATGATGCCTTAAGCGCCCGTTACACATAGCGACATCGCTAGCAATATCGCTGTAAAGTCACCGATTTTGTGACGTAGCAGCGATATTGCTAGCGATATCGCTATGTCTGATACTTACCTCCGACCGGCTCCCCCGCTGGTTATCGCTGATCGCGCGAGAAGGTCCTGGATCATTTCTTGTCGGGCGCTTTCTGCTGGGCTTCCTGTGGTGCCAACGAGTGACGCGTGGACGCGGGCGGGAGGACGTCAGGATCGCCTCGTCTGACAGGTAAGTAGCGACCCCCGACCCCTGCGATGTCGCTGGTGAGATCTGCCTGTTTGGCAGCTCACTAGCGACCACCTAGCGATGCACCAGCGATCCATATAGTTGTCGGGATCGCTGGTGCATCGCTATGTGTAACGGTACCCTTAGACTTGGTATGCGTTATCTAATTTCACTCTCCATTCTTTAAATTTGACAAGACCACGTGGGCAACACCATTAAGACACAATTACAAGGTGATGTTGTGGCACCCCAGGAGTTTGGTTACCACAATGACCTTTCCTCCCTCCAGGGGGAGTGATGTCATGCCTGGAAGCAAAGAAGGAGTCCTTTTATCAGGAAGTTCCAGCATACAACAGTTCCTGCTCCAGGCCAGCCTTGGGAGCTCTAAACCCAACTTCAGGGGAGCTGCTCTCTCTTGTCAGGAGGAGGAAGTTAGAGAGGTAGTGCCTGAGCAGGGTGAAGAGAGGACAAGAGGAGAGAAGCTGTAGTTGAGCTCACCCCCAGACTGGAGCGCCAGAGACCAGATCCCGGAGTCCGAGGATATGTGGGTACTAACGCTCCCCAGCAGCAGAATCCAGAGGGCAGAAGACCGCAGATCCTCTGTCCCCAACTGAGACTCGACGACATAGCAGTGTGAGCTGGAGATGCTAGAGAAGAGCCATCCCTGAAGCAGGCTACAGCTGCCTTTCATGCAAGTGGAGTTCTACCTAAGTAGCAGACCGAGAGGGACTTGAATAGAGTTCATCGCAGCAAGTACCTCAGAGAATTGCACTAGAGAGGAGGCCTCACGACCCACCTGAATAAGGAGATTCCCAAATTGCTTTCAGGCTGACCGTATCCAGAACCATCTGTAACCTGAGCCCTGGACTGTACCTACACAGATCAGTAAAAGGTAAAAGGAAACTTCACTCTGTGTCCTCCAATTATTCCTGCATCGCCTATCCAACTCTGCTACATCCATCATCCTCAAACACAACATCTTCTCTATCACCACTGGCCTGGGACAAAGCTCTGCCTGTGGAGAGCAATTCCAACTCTGCTGCATCACTATCAGTCCCAGAGGATCTGCACTGCAGGGCTGATTGCCTCTGACAAGAAACCACAGATGGCGTCATGAAAACTTTACAAACTTATTTTTCCTCTGTAAATATCCCCTTTTATTGGACGCCCAGGGCCACGGACCGGGTCACCGCTGCCGTGACACCGTTCCTTTAAGAAGCAGCCCGGTACAGAGTACCCCCATGGCCCTGGCGGGTGCTCCAATGTCACACCACTGAATTATTGTGTGGGGTAGCAAAAAGAATAGTAGTCAGACCCTTCCAGTCTTCAGTCCAGGGACACATACGGCATGGAGTTACATTGAATTGGTGGAGAACCAGTGGTATGGTCATTTCTCTAAAGTGTCTTAGAAGACATTTTTCCACATAACAGCACCAGGACACATGCTGCTTGTGGTACTGTGAACAACCTGCAAGCCCTAAACATGATACCATGGCTTGCGGCGTATTAAGACTTGTCTCATATCCATCACATATGGGGTGTCATTGGTCTGCAATGACAAAAGGAGGTGCCAGCAGCAGATCTTGATTTTTGTGCCCAAGTGTACTGAGCATGGTAGGACATTCCTCAGACAACTGTTAATAACTTCAATGATACCAGCCAAGGTGTGTAATTGCAGGGACCCCTGCACATGGTGCTAATACTCGATAGTGAATAAATTTAGATGTTTTAAAATTGTGTTTTTTCTTCATAATTTGCATAGCAGCAACTTTCTAGCCATCCTGTAAGCGGCGGTGCATGGAAAGATACAGAAACAGAAAGATAGTGAGGAAACACTTAGCTAACCTAAATGAATTCAAGTCTCCAGGTCCAGATGAATTACACCCCAGAGTACTGAAGGAGATAGCAGAAGAAATTTTTGAACCCCTCTCCATAATCTTTGAAAATTCTTGGAGAACAGGAGAAGTCCCAGAAGACTGGAGAAGAGCAAATGTTGTTCCTATCTTCAAAAAGGGGAAGAAGGTGGACCCAGGCAACTATAGGCCGGTGAGTCTGACTTCTATACCAGGAAAGATCTTTGAACAAATTATTAAACAAGATGTATGTCAGTACCTGGATAAGAATGAAGTGATTAAACAGAGTCAGCATGGGTTTGTAACTAATAAGTCATGTCAGACTAACTTAATTTCCTTCTATGACGGAATCACTGATTGGGTGGATCAAGGAAATGCCGTAGATATAGTATATCTTGACTTTGTCAAAGCATTTGACAAAGTATCTCATACAATCCTTATTGAAAAAATGACTAAGTACGGAATGGACAAGGCAACTGTTAGGTGGATTCATAACTGGCTTAGTGATCGGACCCAAAGAGTGGTCGTAAATGGCTGCACATCCAGTTGGAAGAATGTCTCAAGTGGGGTACCACAGGGCTCTGTCCTGGGCCCTGTATTGTTCAACATCTTTATCAATGATTTAGATGAAGGAATTGAGGGTAAACTGATTAAATTTGCTGATGACACAAAGCTAGGAGGGATAGCTAATACTAGAGAAGAGACAGAGAGGATTCAAAAAGATATAAATAAACTGGAGAAGTGGGCAGCAACTAACAGAATGGTTTTTAACAGGGAAAAATGCAAAGTACTACATCTGGGCCATAAAAATGAAAAAAGCATATACAGAATAGGAGGAATAGGCCTAAGCAACAGCACATGTGAAAAAGACTTGGGTATACTAATAGATCACAGACTGAATATGAGTCAACAGTGTGATGCAGCAGCAAAAAAGGCAAATGCAATTCTAGGATGTATTAACAGAAGCAAACAGTCTAGATCACGAGAATTCATTATTTCCCTCTACTCCTCTTTGGTCAGACCTCATCTGGAATATTGTGTCCAGTTTTGGGCACCACATTTTAAAAAAGACATCAACAAACTGGAGCAAGTTCAGAAAAGAGCAACCAGAATGGTGAACGGTCTGCAAACCCTGTCTTATGAGGAAAGGTTGCAGGATCTGGAATTGTTTAGTTTGCAAAAGAGAAGACTGAGAGGAGACTTAATAGCTGTCTACAAATATCTAAAGGGCTGTCACATTGTAGAAGGATCAACTTTATTCTCATTTGCACAAGGAAATACTAGAAGCAATGGGATGAAACTGAATGGGAGGAGACACAGATTAGACATTAGAAAAAACTTTTTGACAGAGTGATCAATGAATGGAACAAGCTGCCACGAGAAGTGGTGAGTTCTCCTTCAATGGAAGTCTTCAAACAGAGGCTGGACAGACATCTGACGGGGATGATTTAGCGAATCCTGCTTTGAGCAGGGGGTTGGACCAGATGGCCCAGGAGGTCCCTTCCAACTCTACGATTCTATGATTCTATGATTCTATGAATATGAATGTGTCAGCGCAGCGCTGCCAGAGAAACAGCTTGCAGCAGCTTTCTGCTCAGCCGATAAAGGGGGATCCCTGATGAAGGGATTCTCCTCATAAATGTTACGTAGGCTATAATTTGTACAATATCTACAGCGATATTTATGGATGAGGACAGACTGGATATTCAATACCACTTTCTCTATAGTAAACCAATATCCCATGTTGTCACATTAACAGCAGCTATTAATAAATCGTAAGAATCTTAAAAATTGCAATCTTTATTCTTTTACACATGTAGAAAATTGCCTGCAATTTTTCTTTGTCAATTTCCTCCTAAATTAAGAAGAATTGTTCCTTCAAATTGTCATTAAAGTGATGAAATAGTAGTGCTGCATCCCACATCGTCCACCGAATGTTCATTAAGAGGGCAAATGACTTCTATGTAGTAGTGTAGGGAAGATGATCTGACGGACGGACGGACTTGTCAGAATAGAGAAAGGAAGGTTTGCACAGTTTAGACAGGTGTCAGTTACTACAGTGGGAAAATAGCTGAGAAAGTGTAGTGGACGTGCAGTACCTTGGGTTGACCATTAGAGGGCAGGGAGGAGTGTGAGTAAAGGACTTGACATCAGATTAGGGCTTAGGAAACCGTTGGTCATGGGGGGCGGAGTTACAGGGAACCGGGAATTATATAAATTTGACAGGAGGGTTCCAGAAAGTTCCAGTCCCCAGGGGGAGCTCAAGTGACAGGAAGACTACAACAGTTTGTGCACTGTGAGGAAAACCAAACCAGGAGGACTGAGGAGAGAGGAAGTCAGGGGGGGTGGTCCTGACACAAGAGTACCGCAGTATAAACGAGACACTGATGTAACGCAAACCGTATAGAGAGAGAGACGACTGATCAGTAAAAGTACTGTTGGTTTACGGGCCTAGGGCAGCCACAGTGACGGATCTGACAGGAGCGTCAAAGAGTGAAGAGGGGACGGTGCGTATATGTACGTCCCCGGTGTAAAGTACGGTGTGCGAGAAGCGGCCCTGGAAACGGAGGGCCGATAAGGGAAGTGAAGTGATGTGAATTCGTGAATTGAAGTGCGGTGTACTTCCGAGGCCGTCAGGTGGACGGCAAGCGAATAAACTTGGTCCTGTTGTACCCGACACTTGCCTCCATCATGTCTCTGTAACGTCTCTGCGCGCCCACCCTACAGTAGCACATAGCAAAGCCATTTTTTCCCTCATGTCATATCCATAAGTTGACTCCATGGCCAACACTGTGTATTGTCTGTCATCTTGTCAGGTCTTGGTTTCCAGTATATCGGAATGAGGTGGTGGAAGATGGAACACAGACGCTTCAGTTTGCTCAGGTCTAGGAGAAGTATCATCATTGTCTGTTGGTTGTGGAGAAGCATGGACATTGTCAGCTCTTCTGGACAGCAATATGTTACCTGGAAAAAAAAAAGGAATCTTTTATTATATAGTTTCTATGCATATAAACTGAACTGTGGCTAACGGGAACAAGACAACTGATTCCTACTGCCCGAACCACAGACAGCATGAATCAGACATGGGCTGCATGTCGTCAGCCAGATACGTTTTACTTTTAATGTTCAGGTGATTAGTCCAAGAAGTTGGTCTCTGCTGACACCATAGCTGCACAATGCCAATATTTTTGGAGTACGGTCCTTACCATTTGTTTTGCCTTCGTACAGCTGCTCTAACTAGCATCCATTTGTGGCTTCTGAGAAACTCTATTACGTCCAGCGAATTGGTGACTTATTTTTGTCTGAAATGAGAGCGCCACCATCTGATACATGCCATCTGCCGTTCGGAAAGCTGTCCGCTTCCCGTTAATTACATTGGGCCCTAGGACGATGGCATGTAATTGATTTGTTAGGGTTGATACCACATATTATATCTCAATATTAAAGTCATTGTATTATAATTTTACAAGGCTACATACATTGTCATACATCAGGTCTCACATCCTTCCAACAAACAAGGTCTCAAGGTCTTCAAAGTGTAGGCTCAGCGTTCGGCTGAATTCAGGCGTCCGTGTATCACAGTGAGTAGCGACCATGATGCACGGATTCGCCGCGGGTCTACTGACCTGAACGTCACATCCTCCAAGGCATTTATGAAGCCGTCAAGTTCAGGTCAGTACAAATATTGAAAACTGAACAAACTCATTTTAATGGTTTCAGTTCGCAGGTTGTAGTCATTCAATATGGACCTCAATGGGGTTGGCCAAGACTTCTATATTAATGATGTATCCTTAGGATCGATATCAGATTAGTGGGGATCTGACACCCAGCACACTCACTGCTCAGCTACGTGAAGCTCCTGTTGTAGCCGGATGTGTGCAGCGTGTAAAGCTGGAGTGATACGGAGTAGTAGCCGCTCTCCAGTACTGCAGCTTAGTTTCTTCTGAAGTGAGTGAGAGCTGAGCTGCAGTATGTGAGAACGGCCACTACCAAGATTTTGGGTTTTCAGAATTTCCTTAGTATTGAACAGGTGTGAGAACCTGTGGTAGCTTCTATTGCCTTAATACTTCCATCACCTGTACAATAGCAAGGAAATCCAGAAAACATGACATGTTGGCGGCAATGAGGACGGGGTTTGGGAAACTGGCCTTTACGTAACATGCATACCAGAAGTGGAGGCAGGAGCCATTGGGACAAGTGGAGATAACAGACTGACCTGTGATTTTATCCCATTATCTCCACTACTGTCATGCTGTGAAATTGAAGAGTTTACCAGGAGTCACTGATTACAGTGCAAATAACCGAGAGACTAAAGCCCCCGTTACACACTGCGATATCGCTAGCAATATCGCTGTAAAGTCACCGATTTTATGACGTAGCAGCGATATTGCTAGCGATATCGCTGTGTCTGATACTTACCTCCGACCGGCTCCTCCGCTGGTTATCGCTGATCGTGCGAGAAGCTCCTGGACCATTCCTCGTCGTCAGCATCCTGCTGGGCTTCCTGTGGCGCCGACGAGCGACGCGTGGAGGCGGGCGGGAGGACGCAGGATCGCCGCCTCTGACAGGTAAGTAGCGATCCCCGTCCCCAGCAATGTCGCTGGTGAGATCTGCCTGTGTGGCAGCTCACTAGTGACCACCTAGCGATGCACCGGGATCGCTGGTCGGGATCGCTGGTGAGTCGCTAGGTGTAACGGTACCCTAAAGGTACTGTCACACTAAGTGATATCACTAGCAATATCGCTATAACTTGTGACGTTATAGCGATATTGCTAGCGATATCGCTGTGTCTGATACTTACCAACGACCCGCTCCCCCGCTGGTTATCGCTGATCGCGCAAGAACGTCCTGGACTGTTTCTCGTCGTCAGCTTCCTGCGGCGCTTCCTGTGGAGAGACGAGCGACGAGCGTGGAGCCGGGCGGGAGGACGTCAGGAGCGCCTAGTGTAACAGGTAAGTAGTGACCCCCGACCCCTGTGATGTCGCTGGTGAGATCTGCCTGTGTGGCAGCTCACTAGCGACCACTTAGCGATGCACCAGCGATCCTGACCGCGCCATATCGCTGGTCGGGATCGCTGGTACATCGCTAAGTGTGACAGTACCTTAAAATTCTGACAGAAGTTGGATGATGTCACTACCAATATTTAGCAGTGTAACTGCAATTAGTCAGTTCTTGATGGTGTAGACTTGGTAAAACATGACTGGCCTAATGGATTGGCTCGTCCAGTGCTTACAAATGTGCACAGCTCGTTAAGTTTTTCAGAAACAACCTGGCCATGTACACATAACACGACATCTTTTTCCAGCATATTTCACCTGGTATCCATCTGAAAAAGCGTCAAAAAATGAACATAATGCACAGCAATGTAAAAAAAGACATTGCTGTGCACAAGTCCAGTTCTCTGGTACTTTTATTAACTGCTTCTGGGATTGAAAACCGTGAAGCGGTCAGAAGTAGTATGTGTTTTTGAATTTATAGTTTAAGTGATTAAAAGGAAGACGCTGGTGGCACAACCACTGCATAATCTGTCCACAAATCGGGCAGCATGTATCAGAGGTCAGGCTCACTTTAAAGGCACTGTGTATATACCCTTTATTGCGAGTTTTTGGAGGAGCTTGTCTTGTTTGGAATAATTCAAGAAGATCACGGAACGTCTGTCGATCTTCTGGAAGTGTATCAATGATCGATAGTTGGTGATACATCGACTTAAAGGTGACTTGTCTACAGAAAAAATATACATCCTTGACTAGTTCGAATTTATCAAGTATTTTAGTAGGCGAAAAAGACAATCCCTTTGATAAAAGATTAATTTCATGTTGAGTCAAAGGATCATTAGATAGATTAATCACCTGGAGTTTACCTGAAACCAGATCATTCCCTAGCGCCTCCGGTTCTGTCTCGTCTCCCTCCTGTAAATCGGGGACCACGCTCTGTACTGCCGATGTTGTCTCCTTAGATTTGGTGGACTTGCTCCGCCGCATGCCCCTCCTGGTGGGTTTTCTTGGTCGGTGTCTCACGACAAAAAATCACTAGAGGATGGTAAATCCTGAGAAGGAACTAAACTCAAATGTAATGGTTTAGTTGAGGGGTCAATACCCCTTTTTCCTCTGCGATTGCCATTATGCATCCATCTATATGCTTTTCCTTCATCAAAATCATTTTTATCCCTGGCAAACTTAGTTTTTTTGCCACGTATTATTTCCTTTTAATATTTGTCCATTACATCTTTGAGCCTATGTTGGAATGGTGAAACCACAGACTGCATATCAAAGGCCTTTAATTTGGTTTCACCAACCTTCACCCTCTCCTTCAAATCCAGTAATAATGCCTTATCATGTTCTATGAGCATATTGATCAAGATTGTGGAGCACTGGAATAATCCAGACTCCCATTTTTGCCGAAACCCAGATTCCACTTCCCATGCATGGAAAATCTGTACTCTCAAACCCCTAGGTACCAATTTCAATTTGAAGTATTCTTCTAGACTTTTAATATTCCACCATGTTTTATCAACCGCTTTGTTAAGGTGGATAAGATCGAAGGAAAGTTTTTGAAATGAATCATGAACAGACTCCATAACACTGGTGCCTCCAAAAATACCAGACACCTGGCCCAACCATGCCGCTTCCCTAGCCTCCATATCCATAATGAACAAAAAATGTGTGCCACCACTCAAGGGAAGCAGGGAAAACAAGTGACCCTGAAAAATGGAACAAAGAGCAGAACAGCTTGAGGGCACTACAGAATATCAACAGGTTATTTGTGTGTCTCATTCCATCTGCGCAGTAATGCTCGCTGGGTTTTGACCTCTATTGCGCTAACGCCATGTATTCGATGCTTCACTATTGGCTATATCACGAAACAATCACTAACCTCAGGGAGACCAGTCAAAGAAAACACTGCGGTAGCCGGCAAAGGCACTCAATCAGTGAAATCCTAGGAGCATAGTTCCCTGGGAAATACGAATATGCAAATAAAGTCCGTGGAACCTCATTTAAGGCCTCTTTCACACATCAGGTTTTCGCCGTCAGGCGCGATCCGGCGCTTTTGACAGAAACCGGATCCGGCGAAATGCAATGCCGGATCCGGTTTCACCCCCATTGACTTGCATTTGCGCCGGATCGCGCCGGATGGCCATGCGTTTCATCCGGTTTTCGCCGGATCCGGCAATGTGTCGCAATGTGTCGCGATCCGGCGTCTGGAAAAAACGTCTACTGTAACGTTTTTTGTCTCCGGCGAAAAAGCCGGACATGCCGGATCCGGCGCGTCCGGCTTTTTCACACAATGAAAGCCTATGAGCGCCGCAATGCGCCGGATCCGTTTTTTTGGTCTGAGCATGCTCAGTAGCTCTGCCCACAAGACATATATAAAAGCAAGACAGTGGGACCCACAGCCACACCCAACATGCCACCCAAGAAAGCAACCAAGCGAAGCAGGAGAAGGCAGGAGACCACTGCAGCACCATCAGCACCACCACCACCCCAAATGGAGCAGCAAATAGAACATGCTGAGGAGGGGAGGCCAGCAGCAGATGAGAGACGGTAATTATCAAATCCCCCATTCCTCCAAACTAGGGCCATGGAATATCAAGATATTCATTGGCCCTTTGTTTCTCTTTATTCAACAGCCGCCAAAGAGATGCAGCAGCAGCACCATCAGCACCACCCCAAATGGAGCAGCATGCTGAACGGGAGGGGAGTCCAGAAGCAGATGAGAGACGGTAATTATCAAATCCCCCATTCCTCCAAACTAGGGCCATGGAATATCAAGATATTCATTGTCCCTTTGTTTCTCTTTATTCAACAGCCGCCAAAGAGATGCAGCAGCAGCAGCAGCAGAAATGGCATCACTGGCAGCAGCAATACCCACAGCCATGGAGTCTGGCCATCAACAGGACAGCACATCTTCTTCTGGGAGCCCTCCCTCGCATCGTCAGCGTTTGACGGTAAGTTTTTATTTCCAAAATCCATCATCTCTGTAATATATGTCTATTCATTGCCTTTTATTTCAAAACAGGAATCACAAGATGAAGAGGAGCTCCCAGAAGAAGAAGGAAGGGGTGGACAGACGCTTGGAGTGGGCTCACAATTCGTAAGTTTTTTGCATCAAACGCAGAAACACAACATCACACTACACACAACACATAGAAAACAATGTTCTGCAGACCACACACAGCAAACAAATGCCTACATCCAAACTCATAACATTTTTTGTTTTCTTCTCTAGTCTTCCCAATCTGGTGCTCGGCCAAGAGGTCCTCGCAGTGCCTCCCAGGGTCGTCGACGACAGCAACGCGGCGGTCACCAGCGTGTAAGTATAAATATTTTTGCTTTGTTTTTTTGCACTTTTTAGTTCATTTCTTTTGTGGAGGCTAATTATGTTATTTTTGTCTTTTTCTTTAACAGCCTTCACAGCGTGCTCCCGACTCTGACGGTGAGGATGGAGGGATTGATGTGGACCGCCTCATCGATCTCGTCAGAGAAAGGGAGCCGCTCTGGAATATGGCTGACCGCCGCCACGCTGACCTGATCATTACCCGACGACTCTGGGAGGAAATCTGTTCTCTCCTTGTGGGCCGCTGGGAGGACCTCGAAGCTCGGGACCAGATTAAAGAGCGTAAGTATATACAGTAACGGTTGCTTGATGTAAACCAGTGTTTCCCGAACTCCAGTCCTCGTGGTCCCCACGGATCATGTGTTCAGGATTTCTATTTACTATTGAAATCCTGAAAGCATGACCCCTGGGGACCATGAGGACTGGAGTTTGTGAAACACTGATGTTGTATACTAACCACTCCTTTCTCGTTTCAGGGAACAGAATTGTGAATCGGTGGCGGTCTGTGAGGGATCGTTTCAAGAAGGAGTTCAATAAAGAGATGCGGGCCCAGAGTGGATCTGGAGGACGCAGGAGCAAGTACAAGTACGCACAAGCCCTGTCGTTCCTCCGGGAAACAATGCTCACCAGAAGGTAAATATTACACACCACATGTGAAAAAAATGTTAGATGTAACTTTTTTTTTTCAGCCAGGGCCATACCATGTCAGTATTTTAATTGTTTTTTTTTCTCTTTATTCCACAGCACGGTGAGCAGCACTCGGGAGCCTGCACGATTGGACCCTTCTGAGGCGATCCCTGAGGAGACCGGCACCGAGGGACACTTCGACCGCCCCGGTACATCTGCACCTTCCCTGCCTTCCCACACATTCGACCCATCTGTCCCATCCACCAGCACAGGAGCATCGTGGCCGCCTACATTACATGAAGCTGCTGGTGAGGAGATCGCTTTCCCTTTACCCCACCCTTCTGCCCCTGCCGCCTCTAGTACACCTGCGGGTACTGGGCGACAGCGGCAGAGGGGTCAGGAAAAGAGTTATGCGCAAGAGTTATTGCATCTGAATGCATCTTTCCAGAACTGTCTCAAAGTCTTGTCAGAGCAAATCTCCGCAGGCTTTCAGCAGATCAACTCCAGCATTCTGGAGGTGAAGACACTTCTGCAAACCATGCATTCAGAAGCAAGATCTTCGCCAAACCACACCTTTTTCAGGTCTGTTGTGGAGCGCATGGAAACGCTCTCTCCTGCCCAGCAGATGCATGTAATGCATTCGTGCCACGGTGCTCTACAGCAGGTTACCTCCCAACCTCCACCTCCCACCACTGTAGTTCCTCCACCTGCACCCCCTCCAGCCACTTTCCATCCTCCCCCTCCTATTACATCTGCACCCCCTCCAGCCACTTTTCATCCTCCCCCTCCTACTACATACCAGCAACCTGCCCAGTACCAGCAACCTCCCCAGTACCAGCAACCTCCCCAGTACCAGTCATCTCCCCACTTCCAGCAACCTGCCCCGTACCAAACTCCTTCCCCGTACCAAACTCCTTCCCCGTACCAAACTCCTTCCCCATACAACTTTCCATCAACATCATCTGCTCCTACAGTCCCTGCCCAACCCTCCACTCCACCACCCACCACCTCTTCTGCCTCCCACATGTCCACCCATTCTGTAGTTTTTTCCACACCTTCACCTCTAACTGTTCCTTCCCCACCAAGATCCCAGTCCTCTCTCCACACACCCAGTGTCGAAGTGTCCCGCAGCCCCTCCAGCAGTATTTCCACCCCACAGTACACAGAATTGTAATGTGTGTTTTTTGTAATAAAAATGCCCATTGGGTTTAAAACCTTTCTAAAAAAGTTTTTTTGCACTTTAAAAACATTTTACAAAAAAAAAAAAAATTTAAATAAAAGTTAAATTATCGTTTCACAATGGTTGTCTGTCATTTCTTTCTGCGGCGAACTATGTTTTAAAAAAAGGTTAAATACAGGGTATTTCAAAGGTAAAAAGGTATTCAAAACCAGGTATAACTGTGGGTAAATTTTAGCTTTTTGCCACAGTTGTGTTCCTGGTTGTGTTTGAAGCAAAGTATTTCACTTAAAAAGTTGTGTTTATTGTTGGTGATTTCCTACCAATGTACACAACTTTTGTTAAAAGGTGAAATACTTTGCATAAAACACAACCAGGTACACACCTGTGGCCTAAAGGTAAAAATAGTAAGACCATGACAAGATAGCCAACTTTGGTTGGCAAAGGTATATACTGTTGGTCCAGAAGGTACACAAGTTTAGGGCAAAAATCTCTCACACTCTGTCATCCCAGTGTACTCTGCCTTGAGGTGACATAAAGTATAGTGGAAAATTGTCCCAGAAACCGTCACAGAACTTCTAGTGGTAATATTTCCAATGACAACATCCATCTTCGCCAGTAACTTGCTCTTCTCTCCAACCTGCACTTTCTTCTCTACAACCTGTCAAAGAAGGGCTGTAGGAACATGCTATATCTAGTTTTCCAGTAGCCAATCCCGTTCGGAAGGCCACAAGGGTCAATTTTAAAAACCGGATCCGGCGTAATCCGTCGAAAAACGGATAGAAAAACGGATGAACCGGATGAGACGGATCCGGTTTTGTCTGTCAAGAAAAAGACGGATCCGGCAGAAAACCGGATCCGTCACATCCGGTTTTACTAAACATTTGCCGGATCCAGCGTTCCGGCACGACGCCGGATCGCGCCTGACGCCGAAAACCTGATGTGTGAAAGTAGCCTTAGAGTCTCAAACACGGGACTAGCCAGATCTTCCTCCAGGGAAGGACCCAGCCAAGGAGTGGCTCCTTTCGGAAGCCACCATTATCACCATATTAAGTGGCCCTTTAAGTCAATATCCAGTTCTTTACGAGTTTACAGATATGACAAGGGAAATACCATTTAAGAGTCTCAAACACGGGACTAGCCAGACAAGGTATTTCCCTTGTCATGTCTGTAAACTCATAAAGAGCTGGATATTGACTTAAAGGGCCACTTAATATGGTGGTAATGGAGGTTTCTGAAAGGAGCCACTCCTTGGCTGGGTCCTTCCCTGGAGGAAGATCTGGCTAGTCCCGTGTTTGAGACTCTTAAATGAGGCTCCGCGGACACTATTGGCTATATGTCACTACAGGGTGTTTGCCTCTCTCATATATGTGCGTCATGCC
This sequence comes from Dendrobates tinctorius, assembly GCF_039654945.1. NCBI lineage: Eukaryota > Metazoa > Chordata > Amphibia > Anura > Dendrobatidae > Dendrobates > Dendrobates tinctorius. Next base: position 51,610,296 of record NW_027361707.1, read on the forward strand.
TGGTTGATATTTATCCATTACTGCGCCTGCGCCGAATCTGACTCTCAGGCCCCGGTCTTGATCCACCTTCGGCGCCTGCGCATTTGTCTTTTCTGTATGCCAGCTCCTTGGCTATTCAACCAGCTGTGGTCTTCTTCTCCTCTTACATGCGCAGTCATGCCTGCATGGCATTCATCTAAACTGCGCCTGTGCCGTCTCCTGACTCCTAGGTTTCGTTTTTTATTTCACCTCGGCGTTTGCGCTTTTGCCATTTCCGGACGCTAAGCTCCATGAACGCTAAACTAGCTTTCCATATGCAAGTAATCTCTAATTTTGTGGCATATAAAAAGGATGCCGCTTGCGACTGGGGTTTACCTCCATTTCCCCTGAGGAAGCCACGCTAGAGGTGGCGATACGCGTGGGGTGTCATCCCCCCTCCGGTTATTAGATCTTGAGGGTATTGGGCCTCAACCTCAGACCTCTATATGAATTACCTTTATGTGTCTGCAGTCTAGAGGCATTCTTTGTATTTGTATGTCTCTTATTCCAGAAACATCACAGCCTCTTTTTTGAGGTTATAGTGATTATTGGTGTATATAATATCCATCTTGCATGAGGTTGTGCATACTTGGAGGCATCCTTGTCTCCTTGGAGGCACCACAATTTATGGTTTATTCAGATAACCTACTTTGGGAACTGCAAACCATATACTGGGTCTATACCGTTTGTGTAAATCATTATTCTACTCACAAGGGTCTTTGCATTCATGGTTATTTGTGGTCATCTGCAATTAGGTACATTTGCTTAGTCTCCATGTTATGCAAATTCTTTGCGCTTTGTGTATTCTTTGCTTTGTTATGCTTTATTATTATATCTAGCATATGGTTCATATAGGTTGCCTATTTTGCATGTATTCATATTTTTATGCATCACTCTTCTGTAGGCCTTTGCTCAGCATAGGAGGGGGTAAATATCAGGTTCCTATTACAGAACCTGTTTTTTTGGAGTGTCATTTATGGCTAATTTGTTTTGGCCTTTTTAATTGGTTTTAATCATACCTTTGTCACTTGTATTTTTCCTTTATGTATGCTAATAATAAAAATTTACTATTTTTGACTATATTATGCTATATCTTGTTGACTTTAGGGTTGATCGCGTCCATTCTACACACTTCTTTTCTCTTTTTTGTGTTCTGCTTCCTTAGATGTGTGGACAGCAGTCCCCTGTTGATATTCTGTAGTGCCCTCAAGCTGTTCTGCTCTTGGTTCCATTTTTCAGGGTCACTTGTTTTCCCTGCTTCCCTTGAGTGGTGGCACACATTTGTTGTTCATTATGGATATGAAGGCTAGGGAAGCAGCATGGTTGGGCCAGGTTGTCTGGTATTTTTGGAGGCACCAGTGTTATGGAACCTGTTGATGATTCATTTCAAAAACTTTCCTTCAATCTTATCCACCTTAACAAAGCAGTTGCTAAAACATGGTGGAATATTAAAAGTCTAGAAGAATACCTCAAATTGAAATTGGTACCTAGGGGTTTGAGAGTACAGATTTTCCATGCATGGGAAGTGGAATCTGGGTTTCGGCAAAAATGGGAGTCTGGATTATTCCAGTGCTCCACAATCTTGATCAATATGCTCATAGAACATGATAAGGCATTATTACTGGATTTAAAGGAAAGGGTGAAGGTTGGTGAAACCAAATTAAAGGCCTTTGATATGCAGTCTGTGGTTTCACCATTCCAACAAAGGCTCAAAGATGTAATGGACAAATATGAAAAGGAAATAATACGTGGCAAGAAAACTAAGTTTGCCTGGGATAAAAATGATTTTGATGAAGGAAAAGCATATAGATGGATGCATAATGGCAATCGCAGAGGAAAAAGGGGTATTGACCCCTCAACTAAACCATTACATTTGAGTTTAGTTCCTTCTCAGGATTTACCATCCTCTAGTGATTTTTTGTCGTGAGACACCGACCAAGAAAACCCACCAGGAGGGGCATGCGGCGGAGCAAGTCCACCAAATCTAAGGAGACGACATCGGCAGTACAGAGCGTGGTCCCCGATTTACAGGAGGGAGACGAGACAGAACCGGAGGCGCTAGGGAATGATCTGGTTTCAGGTAAACTCCAGGTGATTAATCTATCTAATGATCCTTTGACTCAACATGAAATTAATCTTTTATCAAAGGGATTGTCTTTTTCGCCTACTAAAATACTTGATAAATTCGAACTAGTCAAGGATGTATATTTTTTCTGTAGACAAGTCACCTTTAAGTTGATGTATCACCAACTATCGATCATTGATACACTTCCAGAAGATCGACAGACGTTCCGTGATCTTCTTGAATTATTCCAAACAAGACAAGCTCCTCCAAAAACTCGCAATAAAGGGTATAAATAAAGGCATTGTACAGATGATGGAAGTATTAAGGCAATAGAAGCTACCACAGGTTCTCACACCTGTTCAATACTAAGGAAATTCTAAAAATTCAAAATCTTGATAGTGGCCGTTCTCACATACTGCAGCTCAGCTCTCACTCACTTCAGAAGAAACTAAGCTGCAGTACTGGAGAGCGGCTACTACTCCGTATAACTCCAGCTTTACACGCTGCGCACATCTGGCTACAACAGGAGCTTCATGTAGCTGAGCAGTGGGTGTGCTGGGTGTCAGATCCCCACTAATCTGATATCGATCCTAAGGATACATCATTAATATAGAAGTCTTGGCCAACCCCATTGAGGTCCATATTGAATGACTACAACCTGCGAACTGAAACAATTAAAGTGAGTTTGTTCAGTTTTCAATATTTGTACTGACCTGAACTTGACGGCTTCATAAATGCCTTGGAGGATGTGACGTTCAGGTCAGTAGACCTGCGGCGAATCCGTGCATCATGGTCGCTACTTACTGTGATACACGGACGCCTGAATTCAGCAGAACGCTGAGCCTACACTTTGAAGACCTTGAGACCTTGTTTGTTGGAAGGATGTGAGACTTCAGGTTTCAGGTAAACTCCAGGTGATCAATCTATCTAATGATCCTTTGACTCAACATGAAATTAATCTTTTATCAAAGGGATTGTCTTTTTCGCCTACTAAAATACTTGATAAATTCGAACTAATCAAGGATGTATATATTTTCTGTAGACAAGTCACCTTTAAGAGTTGATGTATCACCAGCCATCGATCATTGATACACTTCCAGAAGAAGATCGACAGACGTTCCGTGATCTTCTTGAACTTTTGACCGAGACTCAGATTGGTGCAGGTAAAAGAACCTTGTTCTCTCAGAGGCTTCCTTCTCAGGTCACTCCCTCACTTTCCCTGTTCCCTGCGGTAGAAGTATTTTTTAATACCACATGCTGAGATATACAGAATCTTTCACCTGATAATAACCAGGGTATTAATTTAAGTTGGGAGGAAAAACAGGCGCTGAAGAATTTACAGGATAACAAATCTTTCCTTATAAAGGAGGCTGATAAGGGGGGCAATGTTGTCCTGTGGCCAGTGAAAATGTATCTGAAGGAAGCTCACAGACAATTACATACTGCCAAGCATTATAGGGTATTACCATCTTATCCTACAGAGACTTTTAAAATTAAGATAGACAGGTTACTGAAAAAAGCGTTTGACTTGGGCACTATAAACAAAAAAGAGCGTGATTTTTTTATTACAAAATTTCCAATAGTGCCCTCATTCTATATGCTTCCAAAAGTGCATAAGTCAATACAGGAACCACCAGGGCACCCAAAAGTCTCGGGAATCGGAGGTCTGTTTGAGCGTCCATGTACCTATCTGGATTTTTACTTGCAGCCTTTTGTTCTCTCTTTAGGCTCATTTGTTAGAGATTCCTCCCATCTTATTAATCAACTGGATGGATGTATTTTGGATGAAAATGCCCTGATGATTACCATGGATGTTGAATTCCTCTACACTTGCATAGAACACTCACTGGGCATACAAGCTGTTTCTTACTTTTTGGATCTACGGACGTCAGGAGATCGTCTACATCAGGGTTCCCCAACTCCAGTCCTCAAGGCCCACCAACAGATCATGTTTTCAGGATTTCCTTTGTATTGCACAGGTGAAGCAATTATCACCTGAGCAATACAAAGGAAATCCTGAAAACATGATCTGTTGGTGGGCCTTGAGGACTGGAGTTGGGGAACCCTGGTCTACATGACTCTTTCATTCTGGATTTATTAAGGTTTGTGCTCGAAAACAATTATTTTGTTTTTGATCGTACATTCTTTAAACAGATATACGGTACCGCCATGGGTGCCAAGTGTGCACCCTCTTATGCCAACCTATTTTTGGGTTGGTGGGAGGACACGTTTGTACGCCATCTACCTTCTTTTCGGGCACATGTTATTAGGTGGTACCAGTATATCGATGATGTCCTATTTTTTTGGTCGGGTTCATTGGTTGAATGTGAAAATTTCATTTCAACTCTGAATTCTGACTCTTGGAATATCTTTCTCACTTCTAGTATTTCCACTGACTCTGTGGATTTCTTGGATTTGAGAATCACCAAAGACGGAGGGCGGATCTGTACCTCACTTTTCCGGAAGGCAACGGCCTCTAACAGTCTACTTCACTATAGCAGCTTCCATCCTCCACATGTCCGTAATGGCATACCTAAAGGATAATTCTATAGGATCAAGAGAAACTGTAGTGAACAGAGTCAGTTCCTAAAGGAAGCCAGATCACTTTCCACTCGCTTCAGGGAAAGGGGATATCCGAGACGAGTTATAGCACAAGCTTTTCAGGCATCTGATCGCAAGGAACGTAAGGAACTTTTGGAACCAAGACAGCGGAGAGAATTTTCAAGCACGAATATAATCACTACCTACAATAATAGGTGGACGGAGGTCTACGATATTCTTCGCAAGAACTGGAACATTTTGTTGAGCGAATCCAAAGTGATTCCATTCGTTGGTGAATGCCCTAGACTTATTGCCAAACGGGTGAAAAATTTGGGGGACTCTCTATGTGTCAGTCATTTTAAACGCCATACAGAACCATTGGGCAGGGGGACAAAAATAATTGCCACATACCCCTGTGGGGGGTGTACAATCTGTCCATTTGTTGTCTCCAGTAACACTCTGATTCTTTCAGTTTTTCTAGGCTGTATTCATACTACTTTCTATTATAATTGCCGTACACGTAACGTTATTTATATTATGGTTGCAGTTGCCAGAAAATTTATTTTGGTCAAACGAGCCAAGAGCTCCACCGACGCATTCAACATCATTTTTCAAATATTACGTGTGCACGCAGGGATCAGGGACTGGGTAAACCCATTACTTCATTGGCCAACCATTATTTACTTTGTCATAATGGTTTTCCAGGGAAAACCCGTATCATAGTTGTTGACAAGGTGGAAACTTCAATAAGGGGTGGTCGGAGCACTGATGCTCTTCTCAGAAAAGAGTCCAGATGGATCTTTGATCTACACAGTCTGGCACCAGAAGGCCTCAACGAGGAATTGTTATTTACTGGTTTCTACAAGAAATCAACTCTATAAGCTGTGTTCTTTTGCTTTGTAGCATTTTATTTTATTCTCTCTTTAATATGCTGGGCAAAGGGACTGGGCCTTGTTATTATCCTTTCGAATATTTGCACCCATGTGGTACATAATATTAACTATCTCATAATGTAATTGTTTTCATTGTTAAGTTTGTCCCTATGTTCTTGTTTTTGAGTCCATGGGAGATCTATGGTGGTGGTTTTATTTGACAGTTTCCCGATTAAATACGGGAGTCTTTAGTTCAATGTTAGACTTATAAATCCACTCCACTGTATTGACAGTTTGTATGGCTCAGAGTGTCACTTTTTGTGGCCAGTTTCTCACATGTCCTATGGCCCGTCTATTTAATTTTCCACTTCTCTACCCAGAGTTGTGCAATCTCTTGGGAGGGAGAGTCAGCAGGAGAAAAAAGAAAAAAAAGGAAAAAAGGAGAAAAGGGAGAAACAGAAAGAGATACAACAATAACAACATAGGGAGCACATATACATGTCGGTTTGTTGCAAGGTTTCCATGCAACATCGGCTTTATAATACATGATAATGGGGGGGGGTTCAGGTTCTAAAGAAATATGGTGGGCTATAATAGTTTCTATATCTTTTATTACAGGAAAGATGTATATCTTTGTACCGTGTTAGCCAGTTGATAGAAAAATATTCAGAATTGAGAGTCCTCAGTGGTTGATACCTTTTAATGGCTAACTGAAAAGATGGTAACACATTGCAAGCTTTCGAGACTACTCAGGTCTCTTCTCTAAATGTAAAACTTGTCCATTTATAATGACCACGGACAAGATAAAGATCCCCAACTCACATCAGGACTACAAGATCCCAGGTACTTTCAGCTGCATTACATCTAATGTGGTGTACTTAATTATTTGTACTAAATGTCCAACTGGGGGTCTGTATGTGGGGGAGACAGGGCAAAAGCTTAGAACAAGGATGAATGCTCATCGTCACACAATAAGAGAAAAAAGAATGGATCTACCTGTGGCAAAACATTTTTGTACGCCTCATCACAGCAACATGGATATGAAATTACTGGTATTGAAAGGTAACTTCACATCTCAGAGAGAGAGACGTGTTTGGGAGTATAAATTTATGATGACCTTTGACACTCTCAGTGCTGGAATGAATGTGTCGCATGGATTTATGTCTTTTTACATCAATTAAGGAATTTGCTTTCAAGACCTGGTGGGGGCATCACAACACATTAGGAGACCCCAATCAGAAGACTATAAAACATCCAGACTCCTTATCTATGTACTGGTCCAATATTTATGTTTCTCCCTCTCCTATATTGATAGTTCTGCTTCACGTCACTTGTCTTATCCATTGCATTTTTTCTGTGTTGTATTGTGCATAAATATGTGACTCTTCAGATTTTGTATTAGTCTAGCCTGAAGAAGAGACCTGAGTAGTCTCGAAAGCTTGCAATGTGTTACCATCTTTTCAGTTAGCCATTAAAAGATATCAACCACTGAGGACTCTCAAGCCTGAATTTTTATATCTTTTATTGTTATTTGACAAATATTTATACACTGATAGTGGACGTGTGTGGGGCATCCCTTTTTGAGGGTCTCTTCTTGGGGTGCCTCTTCATCGCGTCCACTTACTTGTTTTCACCACCTATACGCTATATAGCCATCTTCCATGCTATGGGGTTTTAAATAGCCTCTGTTCATTATCATTATATTTGCGCACGCACTTTTGCCATGCTCTCTGTCATTCTAAATGTTTGCAAGGCGCAACTTTTTTTACTCCAATATTCAGGTTACGCCTTGTCCGAAAGCGTCACTTTCTATAAATGTACACTCTTACTATAGAAGTGTCATATATAAATAACAGCTATTTATGTATAGGATGTGTGTATGCCTTTGCTATGCGCGGGCAGCAATTATATTTTGGACATTTGTGCACATATATGTCCCTTTGCTTTTGCCCTATATGGTACCATTTGTCAGCGATGGACTCATAGTGCACTGGCATTAGTATCTTTATGGCGCATGCGCATTACCTAACCCCCCGTTGTTACTTAACGTAGGTTATTTGTGCATTTCATCAGTGTGGTCATGCCCGTCAGATTCTGACCTCTTTTGCGACATGTTTTTGTTGCTTCATTATTGGCTATATGTCATTATAGGGTTTTTGCTTTTTTCACACATGCGCTGTTTATTAGTGATGGACTTATATTGCGTTGGCACTAATATCTCTATGGCGCATGCGCATTACTTAACCCTCCTTTGTCATCTATTGCAGGTTATTTGTGCGTCTCATTCCATCTGCGCGGTAATGCTCGCTGGGTTTTGACCTCTATTGCGCTAGCGCTATGTTTTCGATGCTTCACTATTGGCTATATGTCACTACAGGGTGTTTGCCTCTCTCATATATGTGCGGTCATGCCTGGTTGATATTTATCCATTACTGCGCCTGCGCCGAATCTGACTCTCAGGCCCCAGTCTTGATTCATCTTCGGCGCCTGCGCATTTGTGTTTTCTGTATGCCAGCTCCTTGCCTATTGAACCAGCTGTGGTCTCCTTCTCCTCTTACATGCGCAGTCATGCCTACACGGCATTCATCTAAACTGCGCCTGTGCCGTCTGCTGACTCCTAGGTTTCGTTTTCGATTTCACCTCGGCGCTTGCGCTTTTGCCATTTGCGGATGCCAACTTCATGAACTAGCTTTCGATATGCAAGTAATCTTCTATAATTTTGTGGCACATAAAAAGGACGCCGCTTGTGACTGGGGTTTACCTCCATTTCCCCTGAGGAAGCCACGCTAGAGGTGGCGATACGCGTAGGGTGTCATCCCCCCTCCGGTTATTAGATCAATCAATCAAATTTATTATCGCCAAGTACATATTACATATATACAAGGAATTCTTTGTGGCAAAGAGGCAACATAATATATAACAACAGATACAAGTAACATCTAACAAGACAGATACAGTATATAGTCTACACATGACGATTTAATTGTTGAACAGAGAGTGGATAGAAGCTGTTCATATGGCGGTTGGTACTGCATTTGGGGACTCTGAAGCGACGTCCTGAAGGGAGTAGTTGGAATGAGGAGTGTCCCGGGTGAGAGGGATCGGATGAAATTTTCAATGCGTGGGATCGAATACTCTTATCATAAAGATCCTGGATTTTAGGCAGGGGGGAGCCTATAATTCTCTCTGCTGTTCTGAAAGTCCTTTGTAAGCGGAGTTTGTCATGCGCAGTGGCTCCCCCATACCAGACTATCAGAGAGGAACAAATCACAGATCTGATGACAGCATTAAAGAATAAGATCAGCAGATTCTTAGACAAACCATATCTTTTCAGCTGACGCAGGAAGAACATCCTCTGTTGTGCTTTTCTTATAACAGCATCCACGTTTTTCCCCCATTTAAGATCATGAGAGATGATAACACCAAGGAATTTGGTCTCTGTGACCCTAAGAACCACTTCGTCATGGATGTAGATTGGAAGTATCTCATGTTGATCTTTCCTAAAATCCACAACCATCTCAGCAGTTTTTTTAGTGTTGAGTACAAGATTATTGGCTTTACACCAGTCACATATTCTTTCCACCTCACTCCGATACAAGTCTTCAGCATTTCCCCTGATGAGACCAATCAGTGTCATATCATCGGCAAATTTCAAGATTAGATTTTGCGGGTATTGGGCCTCCACCTCAGACCTCTATATGATTTACCTTTATGTGTCTGCAGTCTAGAGGCATTCTGTGTATTTGTATGTCTCTTAATCCAGAGACATCACAGCCTCTTTTTTGAGGTTATAGTGATTTTTGGTGTATATATTATCCATCTTGCATGCGGTTGTGCATACTTGGAGGCATCCTTGTCTCCTTGGAGGCACCACAATTTATGGTTTATTCAGATAACCTACTTTGGGAACTGCAAACCATATACTGGGTCTATACCGTTTGTGTAAATCATTATTCTACTCACAAGGGTCTTTGCATTCATGGTTATTTGTGGTCATCTGTAATTAGGTACATTTGCTTAGTGTCCATGTTATGCAAATTGTTTGCGCTTTGTGTATTCTTTGCTTTGTTATGCTATATTATTATACCTAGCATATGGTTCATATAGGTTGCCTATTTTGCATGTATTCATATTTTTATGCATCACTCTTCTGTAGGCCTTTGCCCAGCATAGGAGGGGTAAATATCAGGTTCCTATTCCAGAACCTGTTTTTTGGGAGTGTCATTTATGGCTAATTTGTTTTGGCCTTTTTAATTGGTTTTAATCCTACCTTTGTCACTTGTATTTTTCCTTTTTGTATGCTAATAATAAAAATTTACTATTTTTGACTATATTATGCTATATCTTGTTGACTTTAGGGTTGATCGCGTCCATTCTACACACTTCTTTTCTCTTTTTTGTGTTCTGAATCTTCCAACTGTTAACTCTGGCAGGGGCTCCCTTCAGCAGGTCTTGCAGAGCTCGGGCCCGGCGGGCGAAGTTCTTTACGAAGCGATGGTAATATCCGGCTAACCCCTGAAACGCTTGTACATCTTTTACTGTCTCGGAAGTAGGCCACTCCCATATCACAGGGACCTTCTCCATAGACGGTCTCACGCACTCGGTGAAAACAACATGCCCCAGATATTCGATTTGCATGCGAAACAGATGGCATTTCTGGGGCTTCACCTTCAACCCATACCTTTGTAGCCGACCGAGCACCTGGCCCAGACGTTGCAAGTGGTCCTCAAACGTGGTGGCGTAGATGATGATGTCGTCCAAGTATATTAGGGTGGCCTCAAAGTTTAGGTCACCCAGACACTGCTCCATTAGTCGCTGGAAGGTTCCTGGGGCGTTGGCCAGGCCAAACGGCATACGATTGAATTCGAACAGTTCCATGGGTAAGATGAAGGCGGTTTTTGCACGATCTTTCTCCGACATTGGCACCTGCCAGTATCCACTGGCCAATTCCAGGGTAGAGAAATATTTCGCCTTCCCCAGGGCTGACAGGGACTCCTCGATACGGGGAAGTGGATATGAGTCTTTGATGGTACAAGTGTTCAATTTCTGGTAGTCCACGCAGAACCGTAGCGTGCCATCTTTCTTCCACACCAGAATGATGGGGGCTGCCCAGGGGCTTTGGCTTTCCCGGATAACCCCGTTTTGCAGCATTTGGCCCAGCAGCGTCTTCACTTCTTGGTATAATTGCAGAGGGATCTGCCGATATCGCGCTCTGATGGGGGCCGTTCCTTCGGTGGGGATGCCGTGAGGTGTACCCGAAGTCGTCTTCGTGGCGAATGCCTCCCGGTAATGACCCAGAAGAGCTTCCACCTAGTGTAATTGGGTCGGCTCTAGTCTGGAGAGTTCTGCTCGCATTTTTTCCAAAATGTCTTACCCTTCCTGCTCAGGTGGCGACCCTTCAGTCTGGATGGAGCGTACAGTCACGGCCCAGGGATCCCTCACACTCACCCCCAGATGTATCGCCAGGGCCGGGAGCACCTCTTCCAGTGGTTTCACCAGTTTTGCCATTTCGGTGCAGGGTTTCAGGATGATGTCTTGATCCTCCAGACTGACACAGTGCACGACCGCTGTCCCCTTCCGCATGGGTGGCTAGGGCGCGAGCCACCAGGAGTCCGGGGGGTAAGCGCTCAGAGAAGCATGGCTCCACCTGCACCTCTACTTCTTCCAGAGGCACATGGGCCCGGACAGGCAGGGCGACTACTGTGTGTCCTGGCGGCAGCACGAGCTGAGGAGCTGCAGGTGCAATTACTCTCCCCGGCACCTCCCCCCTCCTGGCAGTCATCTTGGACTCACGCCCTTCGCACCAGCTGCTGAAAGATCTGCCCCTGCAGCATACGGGAACTCCACTGTTTCAAAGTCTCTTGGGCGGGCTCACTGAGGAGAAGGCTGCCAAAATCCTTTAGTATATTCATGCCCAGGGTGACAGCATGTTTCTCGCCTGGGTTCCCCAGAGTCAGGACCATGCCTCTCCGGCCTAATTGCTTGCTGCCCATCGAGATCTGCATCGAGGCTACTCCGACGACGGGGATTGGTAGGTTGTTGGCGGCCACCAGCTTTATCACAGACCCCCATTGGGGCCTAGAGGCTTCGAGGAAGTTCTGCCAGTAGTAGGTTTCAGGCATGGTAGTAACTTGTGACCCCGTATCCACCAAGCCCCGTACTGCATGGCCTTCGAACTCTGCCCAAATTAGTGGACAAGTCGCAACCAGATCTTCGTGACTTCCACCACCCCGCGTGGTGGGTTCTGGCTCTGAGCGGCGTCCCCCCAGCTCAGGGTCCTCTGGTTTTAATGGCCAGTGGGGCAGGTTCCTCCTGCAACATGGGCACTCTCGGGCGGAGTGTCACAATCCTCCACAATCGTAACAGGCGAGTGGTCGTGGGAACCGACTTTGGTGAGGACCGCGATGGTTCGTGCTTTCCCTGCTTGGCACTAGCCACTTCTTGTGGCCTTGGCCTCTTTTCGCTTCGGCCAATTCGCCATTAATACTTCGTAGCTCTTACCTCATCACTTGTACCCAGTGGGGTTCACCTAGAGCACTTATGGATGCTTCGATACTCCGGGCCTTCCCCACAGAGACTGACACCCCTTGCTCCTGTTGTCGAGCGCGTACTTCCTTTCCCATCTCTGAAAAGGTCAGATGCGAGTCCATTCATACCCGCTCTCGCAGAGCCTGTTTCGTCAGGGTGTCTCGTAGCCCGGTCACTAAAAGATCACGTAATGTCACATCGATGGTCCCCACGTCGACCCCATCCTCCTCTCAATGGCTACAAACAATTCCTGCAAAACATTCATATATTGCGTCACTGTTTCCCCCTCTTTCTGCATGCGACTAAACATCCGGGTTCTCAGTTCTCCCACATCAGTTGCGTCCCCATGGATCTCCTCTAAAATCTTTAACACCCTGATGAAGGCGTTTCCCTGTTCCAGGGGCCTCAATATTACGGAATCCTGGTTTTCCCCGTCCAATGCCATTAGGGCCACTTCTGCCTCTAGGTCATGGGTCACCGGATGCATCCTAAATAGCCCTCGCATCCGCTCCGTCCAGCTTCACAGCATAGTATTGCTGCTGGAGAACCTGGGTAGATTACTCAACATAGCCCCCAAGGATAGACTGGTCCGGGGACCACCGTTGCCCCCCTGGTCCACAGCACCTCTGCTCGCGCTCAGAGACTGCATCCTGCCGACTACGCCAAATGTAGGGATCGCAGGTACGCAGAATGCAGTGACGAGACAGGAGTCGGAGTGAACTCAAAATGTTACAAATATAGATATATATATATATATATATCTATATCTATAAGGGTTATGCTGAGTAACCGAAAAGCTAACAACAGTTATCCTCGCAGGGATTAGAACAACAATACACAGGTAACTCGAACACGACTACCCGGTCGGAACCGGTAACTATGGGGCCGCGGTGTGGCTGACTACGGGTCCAATAACTACAGGTTATCAACTACAACGTGTCACTTATCCTCCTCTGATGTCCGGCAGAGTGGTGGTCGTTATCTCTTCGGCGTCTCAGCCACTGGGCCCAGCAATAAAAAAAGTTCTTGTAAGAAACTTAACAAAATGAAAAATAAAACCATTTTTAGTACTCCATATAGTTGCCAATTTCAGGAAATAAACAATATTGTACATAGATATGTCCCTATATTATTCCAAGATCGGGACTTATATAAAATACTGGAAAATGGATTAGTATATGTGCCGAGAAAAGGGAGATCAATAGGTGCTACTCTTTCCCTAAGTCTATACATGCCTCCAAAAAGTGGTAAAAAAAACTTGGCTAACCTGCAAAGGCTTTTTTAAATGTGCACGTCCCAAATGCACCATGTGTCAATATACACTGCAAACGCAAAAGATTGATGCAGCCAATGATATCAAAAGATTCATTAATTGTAAAGGTGCTGTCACACTTAGCAATGCACCAGCGATCCCGACCAGCGATATGACCCGGTCAGGATCGCTGGTGCATCGCTAAGTGGTCGCTAGTGAGCTGCCACACAGGCAGATCTCACCAGCGACATCGCAGCGGTCGGGGGTCGTTACTTACCTGTCAGACGAGGCGATCCTGACGTCCTCCCGCCCACATCCACGCGTCACTTGTCGGCGCCACAGGAAGCTGACGACGAGAAACGGTCCAGGACGTTCTTGCGCGAACAGCGATAACCAGCGGGGGAGCGGTCGGAGGTAAGTATTAGACATAGTGATATCGGTTTGATTATGAAGGTTTTTTTCTTGGGATCTAGCTTGCTGATTATGGAAATTATTCTCAAAATGTGATTGATTGCTAACATGTGTGTTCATTGATCAACAGTTGGTTATCATTTGTTTTTATACCATGTATCATAAGGAATCTGTATCTCAGTGAATAAGGGCTTTTGCCAGAAACGCGTTGAGATGAATCCCCAACCTATTTGATCTTTTAAAATATTTGAAGTAAATTTGAGGATTTTATCTATTTTTGGGACTCGCCAAAATTTCTTTCTTAACCTAGATGTAGTACTGACATGATACGCGGCCTTTGGTGGAGGCAATCTAGTTGAGGTTGACCTTGTTCTCTTCCCATTTGCAACATGACCCTGCACAGGGCTCCTATTCTCGTTAAGCACAGCAACATCAGCAAATAGGGTAAAAAAAAAAAAAAAAAAAAAAAAAAAAAAAAAGAAGTAACCCATAAATAACGCTCTCCCCTAATAGAGATGAAAAGGATTAGTCTATCATTTACTGTGTACACCAGCCTCAGCTTAGTACCTACATTATTTTTACTTGTCTCTCACCTATACTTACATATGGTACTTTGTTCCATAATTATCCCTTCACAGAAAAACACTTGTAACGCGTTTTATACACCTTATCTTCAGCCAATCTTGAGCCTAATTGTTGCCTTTGTGCCTAATGTTGGTCCATACAAAGGGCAAAAAACAAGAGATGACAGACTTAACTAATTTGCTTGTATGGAAATATCCTGTGTATTTGTAATTCTAGAAGGAAATAAATGATGCAGACATATTACAGTCTTCTTAGTGGTAAAATACACTCAACATTTAAATTGTAAAACCAAGAAGGAAGTCGCAGATGTACTCGATGGGAGAATTCCAGAGATGCTCCTGGGACACTTTCACGTTAACTCGTAAAGGCTTCTTCATGGTGTTGTCCATGTGGTCTCCAGCCATCATTGCATCCAAGACAAAAGCGGGACGCTACTGAAGAGCATCCATTGTAGTCTTGCTCTCACCATGACAGCTTTGTAAGTGGTGGTGTAAGAACAATGGAACACCCCTACATCGACATCTGATTCATAGCTCATTGTCGTGCAAACTCCGTCTGGTGATTTCTGTAGACACTGTATGATGCCTTAGGCTTGGTATGCGTTATCTAATTTCACTCTCCATTCTTTAAATTTGACATGACCACGTGGGCAACACCATTAAGACACAATCACAAGGTGATGTTGTGGCACCCCAGGAGTTCGGTTACCACAATGGCCTTTCCTTCCTCCAGTGGGAGTGATGTCATGCCTGGAAGCAAAGAAGGAGTCCTTTTATCAGGAAGTTCCAGCATACAACAGTTCCTGCTCCAGGCCAGCCTTGGGAGCTCTAAACCCAACTTCAGGGGAGCTGCTCTCTCTTGTCAGGAGGAGGAAGTTAGAGAGGTAGTGCCTGAGCAGGGTGAAAAGAGGACAAGAGGAGAGCAGCTGTAGTTGAGCTCACCCCCAGACTGGAGCGCCAGAGACCAGATCCCGGAGTCCGAGGATATGTGGGTACCAACGCCCCCCAGCAGCAGAATCCGGAGGACAGAAGACCGCAGATCCTCTGTCCCCAACTGAGACTCGACGACACAGCAGTAAGTGTGAGCTGGAGACGCTAGAGAAGAGCCATCCCTGAAGCAGGCTACAGCTGCCTTTCATGCGAGTGGAGTTCTACCTAAGTAGCAGACCGAGAGGGACTTGAATAGAGTTCATCGCAGCAAGTACCTCAGAGAATTGCACTAGAGAGGAGGCCTCACGACCCACCTGAATAAGGAGATTCCCAAATTGCTTTCAGGCTGACCGTATCCAGAACCATCTGTAACCTGAGCCCTGGACTGTACCTACACAGATCAGTAAAACGAAACTTCACTCTGTGTCCTCCAATTATTCCTGCATTGCCTATCCAACTCTGCTACATCCATCATCCTCAAACACATCTTCTCTATCACCACTGGCCTGGGACAAAGCTCTAACTGTGCAGAGCTATTCCAACTCTGCTGCATCACTATCGGTCCCAGAGGATCTGCACTGCAGCGCTGGTTGCCTCTGACAAGAAACCACAGATGGCGTCATGAAAACTTTACAAACTTATTTTTCCTCTGTAAATATCCCCTTTTATTGGACGCCCAGGGCCACGGACCGGGTCACCGCTGCCGTGACACCGTCCCTTTAAGAAGCAGCCCGGTACAGAGTACCCCCACGGCCCTGGCGGGTGCTCCAATGTCACACCACTGAATTACCGTGTGGGGTAGCAAAAAGAATGGTAGTCAGACCCTTCTAGTCTTCAATCCAGGGACACATACGGCATGGAGTTACATTGAATTGGTGGAGAACCAGTGGTATGGTCATTTCTCTAAAGTGTCTTAGAAGACATTTTTCCACATAACAGCACCAGGACACATGCTGCTTGTGGTACTGTGAACAACCTGTAAGCCCTAAACATGATACCATGGCTTGCGGCGTATTAAGACTTGTCTCATATCCATCACATATGGGGTGTCATTGGTCTGCAATGACAAAAGGAGGTGCCAGCAGCAGATCTTGATTTTTGTGCCCAAGTGTACTGAGCATGGTAGGACATTCCTCAGACAACTGTTAATAACTTCAATGATACCAGCCAAGGTGTGTAAGTGCATGGACCCCTGCACATGGTGCTAATACTCGATAGTGAATAAATTAAGATGTTTTAAAATTGTGTTTTTTCTCCATAATTTGCATAGCAGCAACTTTCTAGCCATCCTGTAAGCGGCGGTGCATGGAATATGAATGTGTCAGCGCAGCGCCGCCAGAGAGACAGCTTGCAGCAGCTTTCTGCTCAGCCGATAAAGGGGGATTCCTGATGAAGGGATTCTCCTCAAATGTTATGTAGGCTATAATTTGTGCAATATCTACAGCGATATTTATGGATGAGGACAGACTGGAGATTCAATACCACCTTCTCTGTGGTAAACCAATATCCCATGATGTCACATTAATAGCAGCTATTAATAAATCGTAAGAATCTTAAAAATTACAATCTTTATTCTCTTACACATGTAGAAAATTGCCTGCAATTTTTCATTGTCAATTTCCTCCTAAATTAAGAAGAATTGTTCCTTCAAATAGTCATTAAAGTGATGAAATAGTAGTGCTGCATCCCACATCATCCACCGAATGTTCATTAAGAGGGAAAAAGGACTCCTATGTAGTAGCACATAGCAAAGCCATTTTTTCCCTCATGTCATATCCTTAAGTTGACTCCATGGCCAACACTGTGTATTGTCTGTCATCTTGTCAGGTCTTGGTTTCCAGTATATCGGAATGAGGTGGTGGAAGATGGAACACAGACGCTTCAGTTTGCTCAGGTCTAGGAGAAGTATCATCATTGTCTGTTGGTTGTGGAGAACCATGGACATTGTCAGCTCTTCTGGACAGCAATATGTTACCTGGAAAAAAAAAAAGGAATCTTTTATTATATAGTTTCTATGCATATAAGCTGAACTGTGGCTAAAGGGAACAAGAGAACTGATTCCTACTGCCCGAACCACAGACAGCATGAATCAGACATGGGCTGCATGTCGTCAGCCAGATACATTTTACTTTTAATGTTCAGGTGATTAGTCCAAGAAGTTGGTCTCTGCTGACACCTTAGCTGTACAATGCCAATATTTTTGGAGTACGGTCCTTACCATTTGTCTTGCCTTCGTGCAGCTGCTCTAACTAGCATCCATTTGTGGCTTCTGAGAAAATATTACGTCCAGCAAATTGGTGACTATTATTTTTGTCTGAAATGAGAGCGCCACCATCTGATACATGCCATCTGTGGTTCGGAAAGCTGTCCGCTTCCCGTTAATTACATTGGGTGCTAGGACCATGGCATGTAAATGATTTGGTAGGGTAGTTACCACATTATATCTCAATATTAAAGTCATTGTATTATAATTTTACAAGGCTACATACATTGTCATACATCAGGTCTCACACCCTTCCAACAAACAAGGTCTTCAAAGTGTAGGCTCAGCGTTCAGCTGAATTCAGGCGTCCGTGTGTCACAGTGAGTAGCGACCATGATGCACGGAGTCGCCGTGGATCTACTGACCTGAACGTCACATCCTCCAAGGCATTTATGAAGCCGTCAAGTTCAGGTCAGTACAAATATTGAAAACTGAACAAATTCACTTTAATGGTTTCAGTTCGCAGGTTGTAGTCATTCAATATGGACCTCAATGGGGTTGGCCAAGACTTCTATATTAATGATGTATCCTTAGGGTCGATATCAGATTAGTGGGGATCTGACACCCAGCACACCCACTGCTCAGCTACGTGAAGCTCCTGTTGTAGCCGGATGTGCACAGCGTGTAAAGCTGGAGTGATACGGAGTAGTAGCCGCTCTCCAGTACTGCAGCTTAGTTTCTTCTGAAGTGAGTGAGAGCTGAGCTGCAGTATGTGAGAACGGCCACTACCAAGATTTTGGGTTTTCAGAATTTCCTTAGTATTGAACAGGTGTGAGAACCTGTGGTAGCTTCTATTGCCTTAATACTTCCATCACCTGTACAATAGCAAGGAAATCCAGAAAACATGACATGTTGGCGGCAATGAGGATGGGGTTTGGGAAACTGGCCTTTACGTAACATGCATACCAGAAGTGGAGGCAGGAGCCATTGGGACAAGTGAAGATAACAGACTGACCTGTGATTTTAGCCCATTGTCTCCACTACTGTCATGCTGTGAAACTGAAGAGTTTACCAGGAGTCATTGATTACAGTGCAAATAACCGAGAGACTAAAATCCTGACAGAAGATGGATGATGTCGTTACCAATATTTACTGGTGTAACTGCAATTAGTCAGTTCTTGATGGTGTAGACTTAGTAAAACATGACTGGCCTAATGGTTGGCTCATCCAGTGCTTACAAATGTGCACAGCTCAATAAGTTTTTCAGAAACAACCTGGCCATGTACACATAACACGACATCTTTTTCCAGCAGATTTCACCTGTTATCCATCTGAAAAAGCGTCACAAAATGAACATAATGCACAGCAATGTAAAAAAGACATTGCTGTGCACAAGTTCAGTTCTCTGGTACTTTTATTAACTGCTTCTGGGATCGAAAACCGTGAAGCGGTCAGAAGTAGTATGTGTTTTTGAATTTATAGTTTAAGCGATTAAAAGGAAGACGCTGGTGGCACAACCACTGCATAATCTCTCCACAAATCGGGCAGCATGTATCAGAGGTCAGTCTCACTTTAAAGGCACTGTGCATATACCCTTTATTGCGAGTTTTTGGAGGAGCTTGTCTTGTTTGGAATAGTGATGAGTGATCGTGTTGGGATAAGGTGTTATCCGAGTGTCTTCGGCGTGCTCGAAAAATATGTTTGAATCCCCACGGCTGCATGTCTCGCAGCTGTTAGACAGCCACAACACATGCTGGGATTGCCTGTTAGACAGCCGCGAGACATGCATCTGAGGGGACTCAGGTTTGAGCAGGCTGAAAACACTCAGATAGCATTCAAACATGCTCAGATAGCACCTCACCCGAGCACATTCGCTCATCACTAGTTTGGAAGGGTGTTTGAAAGGGTTTTTTTTTTTTTTTCAGCTTTTTCATTGGACTGTGACTAGTTTGGAGAAGATTCCATCAGGATCCACTTTGAAGACGTTACATACATTTTCTTTCTTCCCCCGGAAGTTTCTCAAAATCTCTTAAGAAAACCCTCAAGAACTCCTCTCATGAAAAGCATAAAAGTGAAATGGAAGCATTGTCAAAGTATTTTTGAAGTCTTTTCTCTAGAAAAGTTTTGCAGCGGTAAAAAAAAAAAAAAAAAAATAAAGAGCATTACAAAGTGTGACAGCTCTCTCTCGTCACCAGTCGTGCATCTGTGTGTTCAGGACACGACTGACAACATTTTGACTTCCGTAAGAAAACTGAAGATTCTCGCTCACTGTCAGCAATCTGAATGCCATGATGTGATGCATAAGCCATATTGCGGCTTTTCAATATAAATGAAGGCATAACCATTTTCTGATCTTTAGCCACCAGTCTCAGTGAAGAATTAAGAAACGGTTGTAGATTCTCAGGCCTCACTTGCAATGAATGAAGCCGGGTGGCCTAAGCACAGATATTTGATGAGGTCTCACCTTGTAGAGGATACACACTTTATAAGAAATGCAGCCACCATGACAATCACCAGTACATGAACCTAGAAAAGAAGAAAAGTGATGCGAATTGCACAATAACTTTGGACTATTCCAATATATCATTGTGAAAGGTAGTGCCGAACATTACCAAAAAGGAATTCAGCATGAAGTGCCAAGCGCCAGTCATCCGCAGGTAAAGCAGCATTAATGTGCAAGGACTGATGGTCTCGTCACTGCTGTGATTCTGACACCTGCAGAAATAGTAAGAAAGTGATTTCTATACAGCTCTAAACAATAAAATTAAAGAATTAATATGCAGGAGTCTCCTCCATGGTCTCATGTCTAATTATATCTTTTATAAGCATCACCAGATTGATACTTTTTTTAATCCAACCTAAATGTGTGTGTGTATATATATTTTTTTTTTTATTTTCGTGGTACAGCTGGTAAAAAAAATGGCTAGAAGCCTTTGACAAGTAAAAACAATTTTTTACATATATAGGTGGTTACGTTAGTTAATAGAATTGCACTACGTTTCAGTCTGCAATTTTCATTTATTAAATTTTCAAGTCTGCCTATATGAAGTTTACAGCCTGATCTAAGTTTCAAAGTTCCTTCTTCTGGGACTGTCCCTCTCTGTAATGTAGGCTGGATGTGTATCCAGGGGTGTGTTTCTTTGGCATCTCATTTGCTTATTTATCAGCACAGCTTCTATCCTGAACTTATATTCTCTAACTGCCATAGAAGAGGAAATCAGATTAACAGACTGTATATAATGTCTTGCCCTTTCTATTCTTCTAATCTGCTGCGAACAACCCCTCAGCCCTCCTGCTGCTGTCTCTAACATGAGAGAATAAAGAGGGAGAGATGATAAAGCCATCACAACCAGGAGCAGGGATTCTGACCCATTTGTTACAGTTTTGAAAAACCACTTAGCCCTGTTATTTTGCTGCAGCAGGATTATTGTAAATTCTGTATCTAGCCATGTTTACACAGATATGTATACTTTAAAAGATTGACCATAAGTAAAGGGAGTCTGTCACCCACAAAATTCAAAATAAACTACTGTACTTAATGAAATTTCTTCTTGCAGCCCAACTGGTCATTTCTTCAGAGTTCTCTGGGGCTGTGCGCTTTCAGCTGTCCCTCCCAGACTCTGCCAATCACAGCTCAACAGCATCTACTGTAGCAGCCTCAGCCATTGCCGACCTGTGATTGGCGAGTCCAAGAGGCGAGGCTGGAAGCACACAGCCCCAGAGAGAACTCTGAAGAACTGCCCTGTTGGTCTGCAAGCAGAGATTTCACATTCTGCACTCCAGAAGCAAGAAATGAGAATATCTTGACAATGGAGCAACACAGCGTTAAAAGGAAAAAGATGCAGAACTAGGGGAGCTCTGGAACTTTTACATGGTATACAGCATAAATCCGTTTGCGCAAGTGACGGGTTCACTTTAAACATTTAGATTAGGGAATTAACTCATTAGTAACAGAAAAATTGACTTAATCCATATACAATTTATAAGGCTCTTGCACCCCAATTTGCCTTTTTTTTTGCACTACCCCTGATATAATTGATGGTGGTCGCTGCTCCAGGGCAAGTACTACCTGAACTTAATCTGCGTCCCTGTGTATGCCTACTGACCCTGCAGGAGCCCAACGGTATGCACCCAAAGGAGGACATTAATACATCGCATCAATTCACAGGTATGCAGATTGAGTTTGTCAGCACTTTCTCAGGGGAAGCAGTTGTCAAAAAGAATTGGGGAGAGTTCAAAAAGTGAAAATTGAGGGGTATAACCGTGCACCGAGCCCTTTCAGTTGAACGTAGATTAAAAGTCGATTTCTCAGCTAGTAATGCACCGATATGTATACTGCTGCTATATTAAGTGTGCAAAGTCTCCTAATGTAGGAAGGAAGGTGAGAGGAGTACATTAATATATTCCACTTGCAAGTTAAAATATTAGATTAGAAGTTTTTTTTAACTGGTAAATTGCCAGCAGACATCTCTACTACTAGAGGAGAATGCACACTAGCTACATATTGAGCATGAGACTGGAAAAAAGGTCCATTATTTGGGGTCCACAACAGCACCTTTCATAGAGCTCTATGGCCAGGGAACGATCATCAAGATGCAGAGATGCCTCGATTTTCAGGTCTCTTAACAAATACTCGGGTATCGAAATTCCTTCTCGAACCAGTTGGGCGAGCTTGAAAAAACCCTACAAAAGAGGAGAGCTGGGACACCAAGGCGTTCACACACAGAATATGGAAGATCAGGGTAGAAGACAAATATGGGAGGTCTAGGAATATTGCGGCTTAGAGGACGGTCACATCAGATATATTCGTGTACCTGAGATTCGCCCTGTAGCGCAGCCTGCGTGTACATCTTCATGGAAAGTCCCAGGTCTTTGTGCTGATTTTTGTCACCATAATATAAATCACCCATCTTCAATAAAGCTGGAAAAGAGTTATATGTACGGTAATTACTATATATTGTTATGATCAGTGTTATATTTATATGTCACCAAATACAAAAAGTCATGGCACAGAGTACAAGTCACCGAGATGAGCAAGTGGAATATTTATTCTCCATCATCACACACTATTCATATATGCAGCACCATCTACTGGTCAATAGTTGTTATTGCATTACAATAGAGCATCATGTTGTAGCTGCAGAATATAGACTTGCATATATTTACACTATTCATTGTGGACATGTGTAACATAGAACTAAAAAGGCATCCATTGTTCTACGATACATACCGTAATTTGGAGGATCGTATTGATGTACAGACAAGTTATAATATCTCCAAATACAAAGATCTCCTAGACTTGTTGCGGACAGTGCCTGCAAAAGGACAAACATAAGAAACAATAAAACATTAAAAAAAGAACATTAAGAAAAAAAATTCCATTCATTTGCAACATAATAGATTCACAAACTGGCTTATAGTACAAAAAGAAGTTTATACAAGTGAATTAATCCAATGTAAGGTTACCCATGTATAATGGCCATAACAATTAAATGTTTATAGCGCTGCATGTAATAGGTCCAGATTATTATAATCAGCTGTTTTTTGGGTTGGACAAACTGCAATGCCATTATGGTGAATACTACACATTTATGTTAGACATATATTCTTATTTCTTGGACTGAGCAGCCCGATCCCCATAGTTTACATAACAATGCATATGGTATGGTATGAATTCCTCCATGTTATATTCTGGCGTATAACTCATCTTCTGGCCTCTGCTACCTACTCCATATAGATTGTTCGCTCATACGGCAGGGCTGCTGCCACATTTGTTAGCTTGTTAATTTTCATTTGTCTGTAGCCATTACCAAAGCAGTGTGATACGATGTGTCACTTCGAAACTGCCGTATGTGAAGCATTATGGACGTTATAAAGATTAATAGTAGTAACTAAATAGGGGAACATCCCGTACATGGAGGAACAGGGTTACATTAAACATGATTCTTCACTTAGCATTCAGATTGTTCTAAAATTGGATGCATCAGTGAACATGACATGACTGGACCCAGTGCCCTTTTCTGCTGGCAGTGGTGGCTCATATCCAGTAGAACTTGGCGGTGATCATACAAGTTCTCTTCCGGCAGACAATCCCCACCATACACAGGTGGTGGCTTAAAGTCTACATGCAAGTTAGACTAATGTCAGCCGAACCCCCCCCCCTAGCTGATTGCTGGTGAGCTGTCACATAGGCAGTAGGCAGACTCACCAGCGATCAGGACCAGCGAGAACACTGGTATCCAGGGTAAACAGGGGGTATCTAAGTGCCACGCGACACTTAGTTACCTGCTGTTTACCCTGGATACCAGCTCCCAGCATCTGCTGTATGGGGCTGGGAACTCACTGATCGCTGGTCTCTTGTTGTCACACACAGCGATGTGTGTTGCCCAGCAGGAGACCAACAATAGATTTATGGCCCAGACCATTAGGCAACGATTAACGATCAGCCAACTGATCGCTGCTACGTGTCACACGCAACAATGTCGTTTCGACATCGCTGCAACATCACCAAACTGGTGACGTTGCAACAATATCGTTGTGTGTAACAGGGCCTTAACGTGTATGGTGGCCTCCTGACTTCCCAGATAGAGGATATCAGACGAGAAGGATCTGAGACTGCAGATCCTTGGGTTATCAATGAGATCAGCCACCACTGGAGGAGTTGGCTGAGCGAGCGCTCCCATGTATGGAGGAGCAAGGAGAGATAGCTGCCGGAAGAACGATTCAACCATCTACTGTATATGGGAGGGCTTTATGTCTCGTGATAGAAAAAAAAAAAAAAAAATTGGGCACGTTGAAGATTACGTCAGATGTTCTGCCTTCAATCATCTGCGGCCACTTTAACAGTTGACAGTCAGATAATGCTTGAACAAGTCTGCCAAAGGCCCCCCCTCATACACCAGCTACCTCTCCAGAGTCCACAATAACGTCGGCCGATGGCTCCGGTTTTCCATATGACCGAGGCATCTGGAAGCAGCTTTCATACCAGAAAATAATTAATAAATTTTGGCCATTGGAAATTCAAAGTTTTGAATTTTTCGCTCTCACCCCCATGACAGCACCACGGAGAGAGGGGATCCGCCTATCCTGGACTGGAACCTACAGATAAAAAAAGGGCGGTACCTCCCCTCCACCTTCAGTTGGGTTCCTGTCCCTGATGGGTGACCTACAGAACCAGCAGCTTACCAAAGAGGAGATCCAGGGCTGTCCCGTCCGAGGATTGACAGCAGGGAGGCCCCTGAAGCTGCCACTGACGGGCTTGACAGGGTGGGCTGGGGGTAGAGGACTGAGTCGCCGCTCCGGAAAGGAGGCTGGGGCTGGTGGGGACCCAGGGCGCGGCCCGCACTATGGTACAGAGGTGTACCAATATGGCGCTGCCCCGGAAATGAACAAATGACAGGCGTGGTGACCGATCTAGTAGCCACTCCACACAGTGCAGCAGATCGGCTGCAAAGAGCAGTCACCAACCTTGGATCAGCCCGTACAGGACCTGAATCCACCTCCCGAACTGGTACCTGCAACCGCGCATACCTGGTGAGTGACCTTTGAGAATGTTCACCATTGTAACAGACTTCTTTTCCCTTATTAGGGAAAAAAGAAGGGGGAAAACAAAGAATGGGGTATGCCCCACTGGTAGCAGAGCCCTACCAATCTCATGAGACAAGAGGCTCCGTGAATCCGCAGACCTAAGAGCTGTAATCAGTTCAGAGGACCCCCCCCTTTTCATCCCTGACATGGGGGGGGGGGGGGTTGTGAAAGGGAGGGACGCCATAGCGGGTCCCCAGTCACATCTCGACGTCAGAGGAGATTACCTCACATACCTCGGACACCGGCTCATCATCCTCAGACGAGAAACGGGAGGCAGTCATTGTTTTCCCCTAGAGGAGGTAGACACGCTGGTAAAGGCAGTAAGATCTACCATGGGGGTGGCAGACCCTCACCCTGATAGGCCAGTCCAGGACATAATGTTGGGGGACTGGGCCAAAAGAAACAGGGTGTTCCTGCTAAACAAGAATGTAGAGGAGAAAAAAAAAAAAAAAAAAAAAAGTTTGCACTCTTTGAGGACAGTGGTACTCTGAATCACCCCTTAGATAAAAAGGCTGATACCTTCAAGGGTGCTTGGGAAGCAATAGGCCAGCTATAACAGCAACATGTACCTCCAGAGCCTTATGGTATGGGTGGATCAACTAGATAAATAGTTGAGGGAAGGTACACCCAGGGGAAAAGATTCGGGAATCTATTCCAAGATTAAGGGGAGCAGGCGGCCTTCTCGGCAGACTTAGTAGCCGACTCAGTAACATTATTATCCAAAGCGGCAGCCCTGTTAAAACGCAGCCCGAAGAAAGTTGTGGCTCAAATGTTGGCCAGGGGATTTACAAGCTTAAACGAAACTATGCTCGATCCCCTGCGAAACGAAGTTCCTATTTCAGGGAGACGTTGGATCACATCCTCCAAAGGCAGGGGATAAAATGAAGGGATGCCCAAACCTGGGGCCTATAGCTTTTAAAAGGTCCTTTCATAAAGTTCTTTCAGAGGAGGTCACCAAGGGAACAGGAATGTGATGAGAGAAGAGGAGAGCGGTCCTCTTCGGTAACTTATCCCGAGACAAGAAACCTTCTGACAGTTTGTGGAAGGAAATCTCAGACAGCCCTTGGTTATCAATTCTGATCACCTCAGGCCTAAGGCTAGACTTTCTCTCTCCCACCTCAAAAAATACGTTGTAACTCCACTAAGATCCTCTATACGAGAACAAAAGCTCTCAAAAACGAGGTCCTAAGCTTAGTAAAGAAAGGAGTCCTCCATGAGGTTTCCCTGCTGGAGAGGGGCAGAGGCTTCTATTCCCCTCTTTCTGGTGATCAAACCAGACAGCACCTTCCGGATAATTATAAATTTGAAAAGTCTAAACGTTTGTTTTTTGGCAAAAATTCAAAATGGAGTCAAATTAACCACCAAAATCCTGTTCCCACACTGCTTCAGGACAGTATTAGATCTCAGCGACGCGTATCACCACGCCTCCATCCAAGAAGACTCCAGAAAATACCTCAGACTGGCGGTCGCTATAGAGGGTGAGATAAAAAGGGGCCCAATACGGGACCTTGCAGTTCGGAATATCTATAGCCCCATGAGTATTTGTGGCGCCCCTGAGGCTCAGTCGCCACAGAGGTACTGCACCTTCTCCTAAGGTGTAGTGCCCCACCAACTAGGTAAGTTGGGAACTCATTTCTGCACTCCAACACCTGCATCCCACACACAGGATAGTTCAGCACTGATCACATTGCGGCTCATGCTTAGAGGGTAGCAGAGCACCTCTGGCGATTCCTTGCTTCGTAACACGAGATGTGCTGGGAGACGGGTGGAGTGGAGATCCATATAAAAGAGTGGGAAGGTTTAGAATTTCAGGCGAGTCTGGGGCGAGTCCCAGAGAAGGAAGGTCAGTCTGACGGGAGGTCAGGCGAGAAGAGTTCAGTTCTGTAGTTTTGAGTTCAGTTTAGAAAGAGTGCTGCAGCTGCCTCAGTGATCTGAGCCAGCTGGCACGGGAAAGAGAATAGAAGGAGAAAGACATAGACCTGCAACGTAAGCTTCCATAAGAGAGAAGGAACAGCGTGGAACGAAGGAGTAGGAGAACAGAGAGGAGTTGTGGGTTGGAAGAGGAACCCTGCCTATAGGTTCTCAGCGCAAGGCAAGGGCCTGGTCCCCGAGGTTGTATGGACACTTATGGTTCTGCAGCAGACACCGGTGGAGTAGTTGGCTGTAAATGCACTACTCCCATCTAAGACTTGGGACACAACAGCAACATAGAGAGCCAGGATCCAGGAGGTCCCTGATCAGGCTACAGCTGTCATACAAGTAAGGTTCTAGGAACATCAGACAAGAGGAATTCCAGAGAACTACGGTACTGGAGTTCGTCACACTAAAAGGTGCAATAGAGGAGTCGTTCAGGAAAGGCACATGTTGGCGGGGTGTTGGAGAGGAGAACCCCGACTTGCCCGGGTGGTTGATTGAGTCTCTACCCCGGAGGACACGCACAGAGGCAGGCACCAGTGGGTACCACGAACTGTGAGTAAAGCGTTGAAACTACAAGCCCTGGTGTCCTCCATTCATTTGTCGCTAACACCTCCAGCACCGCTACATCTGGGTAACAGCATTTATACCATTCTGCGCCTCTACTCATCCATTGCACCTACACTGCCCTGGGACTACAGCTCCACCTGTGGGGAGCTACACCATTTTTGCTGCACCACACCAGTCCCAGCGGATCAGCATGCAGCGTTGGCTCAACATCTTACTTGCCAAACACCACGGGTGGCGTCACGAACTATTCCAACAAACAATAGCACTATTAACATCACCGCCATTGATATTGGGCGCCTAGGGCCACGGACCTGGTCACTGCTGCTGTGACACATTCCCCCTGACACCGGCCCGGTACCGAGTACCCCACAGCCTTGGGTGTGAGGGCGACCCATATTCACAAAACTAGTAGCAGAAATGATGCCCGCCTAATGGAGCAGGACAAAATAATCCCATATTGGACGACTTAATAGCGGCTCGCCCCTAAAATCCAAGGAACAGAGGGACAGAGTGATGAACACTCTACAGAACCTCGGCTAGCTTCTGAACCTGAGAGAATTGAGGTTGGAGCCAACACGTTCGGGAGTTTCTAGGACTAACACTGGACTCAAAACACCCAAGAGCAATACCTCCTGGACCGCCAAAAAAAAAGCATCGCTCAAATGGTAGCAAGAGCGATTCAGAACCCTTCCATGACACTAAGAAAAGCAAGGTCATCACTAGGGTCTCTCTCTGCCTGCCTACAGGCGGTCCAATGGGCACAGCTACATACGAGACATCTCCAATGGGATGTATTAGCCAGCCAGTTAGCATTACAGGGTCACTTAGGGGGCCGCATTACCGTGGATTCTAAAACTATTCATTTCCTAGCCTGACATGGAAACAAGACAACCTATCCAAAAGGGATTCCTTGGGGGGGGGGGGGGGGGGGAGAAACACACACACAATTACCCTGGATGCCAGTCCCACAGGATGGGAAGCATACATGAACAGCAGGGTGGCCCAGAGGGAAGGGGGAGGCCAGGAATTAGAAGCAAACCAAAAGGAACTCGGGCAGTAGACTACACCTTACACTTCCTACCCGTGCTGTGAGGTCATCATGTCCGCATATTTTCGAACAATCAGGTGATGGTGGCTTATATAAATCATCAGGGAGGAACCAGGTCCCGAGCCCTAATGAACACATCTTCCAAAATCCTCACCCTATCCGAGTATCTCTCTCGGCACTGCACATACGGGGAACAGAGAACTGGAGAGCAGACCTGAGTCGCACCATATTACGCCAGGGAGCACGAGTCCTAAAACAGTCCTTTTTTCTGCAGATTGTAGAAATGTGGGGAACCCCAGACATAGATCTGTATGCCAACTACAAAAACAAAAAAAGGGAAACATTTTTTCGTTCCCTAGACCCCAGGGGGAATCCTCGGGCCCTGGACGCTCTTATGCTCCTGTGGACACGGAGCCTAATGTATGCCTTCCCCCCGATCACTCTCATTCCGGCAGTCATAAGGAAAGTCAGAGGACGGAGCGAGAATGATACTAATGGCTCCCTTCTGGCTAAAAAGAACTTGGTTCTCCTGGCCGAGAATGCTCTCAATAACCGACCCTTGGGTCCTACCAGATCTCCCAGACCTACTGTCTCAGAGACCAGTGTTACTCTTGAGCAGTGAACCTCCATTTAACAAATGGAATTTGAAAGGGCACTGCTGAGGGAAAGGGGTTTCTCTGAAAGCCTAGTTTCTACACTACAAAAGAGTAGGAAACCGGTCACAACAAGAGCCTATGGGAGAACTTGAAGGAAGTTTCTGTCCACCTCCAGGGTCCAGGATGGAGTCCAGATTGACAAAATTCTTGAATTTCTGCAGAGGGGCTTAGAGCAGGGACAGGTGGTTAACACACTGAAAGTACAGATAGCAGCCTTAGGTGCCTTTTATAACCAGGATGTGGCAGACAATGCCCTGGGTGGCACGGTTTATCAGGGCCGCAACCAGGTCTAGGCCAATAGTTAGCCTGAAATTACCATCATGGGACCCGAATCTTGTACTATTTGCACTAACAGGTCCCCCATTTGAACCTATCCAGTCAGCTCCCCTTAATATCTTACCATTAAAGCTGTGCTTCTAGTGGTGCTAGCATCATCTCACAGGGTAAGCGATATTCAGGCTCTATCAACAGCACCACTGTTGACCAAAATTCTAGAAGATAGTCATCTTGAAGCCTCACCCAGCATATCTACCTATAGAGGCATCACATTTTTCATAGGCCCCAAGAGGTAGTCCTTCCTTCTGCCCAAATCCCAGGAATAGGGGAGAGAAAGATTTCACACCATAGATGTGAAGGAGGTGCTTAGTTCAGTATTTAGAGGCTACCAAAGGATGTAGGAAGGAAGTCTCTCTCTCTCTGTGTGTTTCCAGGGACCTCGGAGGGGACTCAAAGCATCCAAGTACCCTGGCAAGATGGATAAGGGATGTGATTGGCATATACATCCAGTGGGAATACCATTCCGGAGGGGTTGAGAGCTCATCCCACAGGAGCAGTAGCGACCTCGGGGACTGAAAGATCCGAGGTATCGATAGAACAGATCTGTAAAGGTGGCCACCCGGCCAACACCTTCTACCTCTTTTCAGACACTATCGTTTAGAACTAGCCTCTATGTCTGACCTGACCTTCGGGAGAAGGGTCCTTCAGGCGGTGGTCCCTCCCTAAGCTACCAGTCTCTAATTCCCTCCGTGGTGCTGTCATGGGTGAGAGAATAGCTTACTCACCGATAACGGTGTTTCTTGGAGCCCATTACAGCACCCGCTTATCCCCTCCCCCTTCACAAGTGTGGTGAGCACGTTTTACTGTCCGTGGAGTGTTTCCGTTTAGGCACGGTGCTTCTTGATAAGCAATATTATAATGTTATTTATATACTTCTGTTTAACTAATCTGGAGACCCTCTGATGCTCTGAAACCAACTGAAGGTGGAGGGGAGGTACCGCCTTTTTATCTGTAGGTTCCTGTCCAGGATGGGCAGATCCCCTCTCTCCGTGGTGCTGTCATGGGTTCCGAGAAACACAGTTATAAGTGAGTAACTAAGCGATTCTCCAACATCTGCCGGAGAACAGTCGAGATGCTGCTGTATACATTAAACCAATATGAGCGGGTTCGACTGACAGTAAACTAAATATAATCTGTAGGGGGACCTTAACAGTGGCTACCTTGTAGTACCTTGTAATATGGGGCTGTTGGACAGCATATTTTTAATAGTATACAGATATACACCGGCGCTACCAATAGAAAAGGAGGGCTGCTGGTGCCTAGACAGAAGCCGTGCTTGTTCTGCCAAAAAAGGGTTAAATAAGTAAATAGAGAAAGGCACCGCACTCACAGGATGATTCAAAGATAATAACGTAAAAGTGAAAGTCCTGCCTTTCACACATAAGCCCGATAGTCAAAGCGTGCAGGAGATGAAAATCTGCCGCAGCAAGATACACTGATGAATGGTAAAGGACTTGTACAAACTTACCCTAGCTCTGCTGAATGAAGGTGCTGTGCTGATCACAGTGAATGATCCACAGAAATGCTGGAAAACCAGGTGAGAAGCTGGGAGGATGAAGTGAATGAACTAGCTGACTGGGGTGCAAGTAATGGAGAGCTGGGCAGAGCCAGGATAGCTCCGGCCGGTAGCGTCCTACCCTGATGAAGAAGCACGTTTTGCTTTGAAACGCGTAGGTTTTTGGCCCCAGCTAGGCTCCGTAGCCTCAGCCTGTGACGTCACGCTGTCAGTGCAGGACAGTGTCGGCCCCCCTCAGCTGTGCATCCAGGACGCTACCGACCGGAGCTATCCTGGCTCTGCCCAGCTCTCTTCATTACTTGCACCCCAGTCAGCTAGTTCATTCACTTCATCCTCCCAGCTTCTCACCTGGTTTTCCAGCATTTCTGTGGATCATTCACTGATCAGCACAGCACCTTCATTCAGCAGAGCTAGGGTAAGTTTGTACAAGTCCTTTACCATTCATCAGTGTATCTTGCTGTGGCAGATTTTCATCTCCTGCAGCTTTGACTATCGGGCTTATGTGTGAAAGGCAGGACTTTCACTTTTACGTTATTATCTTTGAATCATCCTGTGAGCGCGGTGCCTCTCTATTTACTTAGCATATTTTTAATGTTTAACCAAATCACTTCAAAATAGCCCCAGTGTGTATGCAGATGATATGTGAAAGATATTCACGCTCTCATGCAAGAGCAGCTCTGGTCACAACCCAGGTTTCCCTCCATGCTCCAGTCACAGATGACAATAGGTAGATGCTGATCACCACATGGATTCCTGGAGAATGACATTTCCAAGAGTGGAAGATCCTGTAACATTGCTGCTGGATACAGCTGTAGTCCAGAGCTTGGGGACTAGTACATTACCAAATGACAGATACATACTAAATGCTCTTCACAAAGATACGCCACATTCGTCTGCGACATCTCCACTCCGGCTTCAGCAGTCAAGATGAAATTCAGAAAAGCCTCATCTCTGCAAGGGGAAAAAAAAAAAATAAAATAATCAGATCTGTTACCATCACAACCCCAAATTAGATGAAGCCAGGTTTGCCCACAAGTGTGAGGTTGTAATAGAATTTCCTAAGACAAAGTCCCTCTGTGCTGACTGGTATCATCATCTGTGAGTCATTCCTTTCTGAGATTGCAGATGAGCCCCACTCAGTGATTCCCATTTTTAAAGCAGATCAAGTCACCAGATTAATAACGTATACAGGTTGTATTGTACAAACAGATCTTAGACCTGATGAAGCTGCTGTATTTATTGTGAATACAAGTCACAATTGCAGCATAATCCTGATAAAGATGAACATTTTATGGGTCCAGCTCTACCTTTTACCTAGCATGAAAACTTAAAGATTCTACAGCCATTCTGACATGGTTTTACACAATAAGTACACTAGCCTCATCAGGACCAAGAGGTCTATTATTAAATGTATTGTTGACCGAGATATGCAGAATCCATATTTTGATGCACTGAAAAGACAGGGGAAGCCCACTAGGTGTACAGATCACTAAAATAGCATGAGAAAAAAAATTCAGCACCAGTAGTGCTGGAAGATTTTTTTTCCATGTTATTTTTGTATTATAGGCAGTCTGTTTTGTGAAATCTGGTGGCTGATCTGCTTTAATCTCCCCCTGGGGTGAACGGATATTTGAGAACTTTATGTGACTTACAGAGCACCATCCAGGTACGCATTCACAGCTTTCCGGATGAAGAGTCCAATGTTTCCATTCTGCTCCCCAACAAACTTCACCAACCTGTGTTTTAATGAAACATTTATGAATTTGTTAATTATCTTTGAAAACATCACAGTTTCACACCGTAGCAACTTGCGACATACATTTCTGTCACCGGTCACAGTGGGCTGTATGGGGCGGGATCATGATCAGAGCCTGCATCATACAAATAAACATACAAGCTGGCTGTGTT
Source organism: Dendrobates tinctorius (assembly GCF_039654945.1). Lineage (NCBI taxonomy): Eukaryota > Metazoa > Chordata > Amphibia > Anura > Dendrobatidae > Dendrobates > Dendrobates tinctorius. The sequence continues at coordinate 51,643,235 of NW_027361707.1, forward strand.
ACATTGCTGTATCTGTCTGCAACAGCAGTGATCGATGCGAGGTCCAACAGCTGCTGTTAACTATTTACATGCTGCCATCAATTGATGGGATCACAGGGAGCTGATGGGTTACCATGAAATTTGGGGACCTGCTGAACACCGCCGTGGCTACCATCTTAGTCTTCTTGTGAAGCAAAGCCACAGGCAGGACTTCATGGGAGAATAGCCAATACACCAAATACTGCAGTTTTGCAGTATAAAGTATAAATCAATTGAATGATAGCAGGCTAACAAGTTAAATATTTACCGTATTTAAATTTGCTACAATACACACATGTACAGTGACAGGTAAAGGTTTGGGCCCCCCTGGTGAAAATTACTGTTGTGAACAGTTTAGCAAATTGAAATTCTCTCTAAAAGGCCTAAACTTAAAAGATGACACTATCTTAAAATGCAAAGGAAATTTTTTACATTTTAAACATTACAAAAAGAAAAAATGGGCCGATGCAAAAGTTTTGGAACCCTTGGAGAGGTGTGCTCAGATAACTTTGACCAAGGTTTCAGACCTTAGTTAGCCTGTTGGTTAAGACTTGTTCACCATCATCGTTCAGAAAGGCCAGGTGAGTCAAATTTCCCAGCGTTATAAAAACCCAACCTCCTCTATCTTTCTAAGCAGCTGGCTAGCACTCTGAAAATGAAAAATGATGTATGCCCACAATGCAGGAGAAGGCTAAAAGAAGAGAGCAAAGAGTTTTCAAGCTGCCATTTCCTCAATTTAGAATTGTAATTAAGAAATTGCAGTTAAAAAGAACAGTAGAGGTCAAGACAAGGCCTGGAAGACCAAGCAAAATTTCAGCGAGACCTCAGATGCATGGCAGCTGACCCTTGAACACGAAGCTGGAATGGCCTAGAAAGGGAAAGCTTGCCTGGTACAGGCAGGCACAACAGGTGGCTACTGGCAGGTGCCTACAGGAACAGCTGGTATACACATGGGCATGACTTGTGCGCATAAGTACAACTGGTATACTGGCAGGTGCAGACAGGTACAGCTGATATACAGGTGAACATGGCAGGTGCAGGCTGGCACAACTGGTATACAGGTGGGCACAGCAGGTGCAAGCGCAGCTTGTATATAGGCAGGCACAAAGACAAAATAGAACAGGGGCCCTGAGAACCAGCAAGCATGCAAGAAGCAGAGTATACATGTTGGAGGTGCCTTAAATAAGCATCTCCCAGACATTGGCTGGGGAAACTTTAGATCAGCGTGCATTGTCCTTTTAAGAGGGCCAGCGCACCCTGCCCTAAACATAGTGCCTGGGGATCTGCGAGTTGTGCACAGACCCCAAGCAGCAGAAGCAGGACCGTGGAGGCGAGTTGGCGTCCCTGATGAGAGAGGCATGCAGGATGCTGGCGCTACTTCCTGTGGACCGAAGGTTAACATAGAACTCTTTGGCCACAAGGATCAAAAGGTATATGTGGAGAAAAAAAAAAAAAGGCACGGAAGTTCAGGAAAAGAACATCTCGCCAACCATTAAGCATGCATGCTTTGGTGTTGTGTCGCAGTCAAATGGCATGGGGAACATTTCACAGGTAGAGGGAAGAATGGATTCAATGAAATTTCAACAAATTCTTGATACAAACATAACACCATCTGTAGTTAAAAAGAAAAAAAAAAAAAAAAAATTAGTCTTGTTTGCCAGAGGGATCAAATACTTATTTCTCACTGCAAAATGCAAATAAATTTGTAACTTATACAATGTGATTTTCTGGATTTTATTTGATATTCTCTCAATGTTAAAATGAACCTACTCTTAAAGTTAGACTGTAAAATGTCTGACCCCTTGCTGATTTTGTAACTTTGCCCACTGACAAATACTTTTCCCCTCACTGTATATAAAAATATTTGGTATTCGTGTAATCATACAAACCGGAAGAATAGTGCAAAGTAATTTTTTTTTACTGCATAATGAATGCACAAAAAACCCTTCACAACCGAAAAAACAAAAAAACCTTTTGCTACAACTTGTCCATGAGAAAACAAACCTTCATATGGCTATGCTGATGGAAAAGTAAAATATGGCTCTTGGAAGAAGGGGACAAAAAAAGAATAATGAAAGTGCAAAAAAAAATAAATAAAACACACAATAGCGTCCTTTAAGGATTAATTCAATTTACTTAATGGAAACATTTTGTTTTGGATCGTCAGCTGCAGATGATTCCTGTGCTGTGAAGATTGTTCTGAAAGCAGATCACTAGGACCTGGACTTACTTTATGGCCGCCTGTGGATCTCTCTGGACGCCACGTAATTCTCCGGTGATTAGGTATAGTGCGACATTGATAGAAGCTTCAAAGTGGCCGCTATCAGAAGCTTTCAAGATTAATTCATAGGCCCGTGTCTGGAAGGAAATACAAACGCAACAATTTTTCCAGGTCTTACAGAAGTTCTTAAATGCACGCTCATATGGCAATAACCATTTATTGGTAGAGCAGCAAATGATCAGAATACACAAATCCCCCCCAAAAAAAAAAAAAATAATAAAGTTTCGACATACATAATCCAAGTGACTGGGTCCTTTTCTCCTCTGAACACTGAGCGAACTGACAAAGGGGACAAAATAAAAGGGGCACCGATTCCAACATCTTGTTACCCATGGCTTCATGTTCTTCCGATGCCCATACATGTTATATTGACATTCACTCAGAATATCCAGGGCATCTGGGCAGAAGTATGAGGTACTGTATGTACTGATTTGGATCTTCAGCACCATTTATTTTTCTCATTTACATAGCATCATTAAAGAGTCAGCAGGTTTTGCAGCGAATGAGAGCCTGATTACAGGGATGTGTCACTTACTAGGCTTACAATTTGCTGTTTCAAAACAGTGTTTCATCAGCAGGAGATTATCACAACAGGACTAGGTGTCTTGTGCCTCCTGGTCCAACCCAGCTCACTGATTAACAGCTCTGTCAATATACAATGTACACAGTTAGCTGCCAATCAGCGGTGTGGGCAGGCCCAGGTTATACAGGGCTTACCATTCTGAGCACCGCTAGCTCTGCAGAAGAGAACTGTGATTCTATCATAACTGCTACACCAAGTAGATACATTGCCAGAATCAGCGTCTGTCTCTACATCATGCTGCTGTAAGATGACATAGTAAAAACATGCCGACAGACTCCCATAGCCTCCACACATGCTTCGCCTCAAGAGCTGCAAACAAAGGGTGATGTGAAGTGAATGTCTGCAGCGTAATGAGTCAAATCCGCTGTGCCGCTCAATGTTGCCTACTCTTGCAGATTACAGGTAGTCATTATGTCACCGGTCAGACTCACTTCATTGTCACCGTCTTCCCCTGGGTAGGTGCCGTGTAGGTGCATCACTCCGAGGTTAAACGCTGCATTTGCATTCCCCTTGTCGTAGGCTTCACTCCAATATTTCACGGCTGTGACATCATCTTTCCGGAAATTATGGTAATACCAACCCAAGCCATTCAGAGCGTCAACCAGTCCCTGGGTACAAGAACAATAATAAACCATTGTTAAAGCAGATGCTTATTCTACAATTGTGACTGCCGCCTAAGTCTAGCCCTAATTTCCTGCTTTACACAATCAAAATTATTATACATGCCAACAATGAGGAAGAAAAGATCTTCCTTCTACTGTCTGAAACAATGTATTAATACATTAGGCTTCATTATTGTGACCTAAAAAAAAAAAAAAGGAATAAGATATTTGCAAGGAGGGCTCCATGTACACCAAACAGGGCTATGGGATTTGCACGGATCTCACCGAGTACTTCTCTGCTGTAATTCTGTAGCCTTCAGAACAATGACCTCCGTACTTAGAAAACTTCTCAGATGACATTCCTGTGCTATATATTCCTACCCTGATCTTTTTGGATCTAAACCACTTTGATTCCACCTTAAAAAAGTTTTATACAGTTCTGATAAATGCATCTGATAATCGTGCAGGCACAGCAAAATCAGACCACCGCCATCTTTGTGCAGACAGATAGCGGCGGTCACAAAACTGCGCATGCGCTCCTCCTGTACGAAGATGGCAGCGGTCAGTGAATTATTCGGCTGATCTCAGCAGTGGAGTGTTTGCGGTGGTGTTCCGCTGGTGGTACCACGCAAGAGGCTGCGTACAGTGTATAGTGAGTGGTGCGACGGTGTTCTGCTGATGGTACTGTGCAAGAGGCTGGTACCACCAGTAGTTTCCATATTGAGACACCCATCACTTGGGTGTCCCAATATGGCAGTTGGTGAACTTCCACCACTTGGAGTTCTGGGATCCAGACACATCTCGATGGAACAGGAAATTAAGACATTACAAGGTAAATATATTAATAGATAGTAATAATTGCTACATGCAAATGAACCATACAGAGTGTCCAATTGGAAACTAAAATTTTATGCAATTACATCACGGGCTAATTCTCCATAAATTTGCAAGACTATTGTCCAGTGGCTACGTCTGTAGTGCAAGGCCCCCGGACTAAAGCCCTGTGACCCCAACACCCCCGATTTTTTTTTTCCCCTCTGACCTGGTGCAAAATCATGCCACAAAGAGAATGTCACACTGGGTTGACCAGTCTTGAGGAGCCATAGAAGCCAACAGGTAGAGGACCATAAACTATTGACGTGGCTGCCGGATCAGTCCTGCAAGGATGTGGACTGACTTACCTTCTTCCTGCTTTTGAAGACACGCTATGAAAAGTAACACGTGTCTAATGTAATGTATTGTGGTGATGTACAGTATATAAGATATTAATGCATAATGTGAGAATAGCATAAGGATAAGCTTATGACAGCATAGGATACAGAATAAGAGTAATAGGAAATTATAGGATTAGCCAATTTGTTTGGCACTAGTGCCAATATGAAGGGGCACTTCCTGGTTAGAGAGAGTTCAGGGTCCACCAGTGAATATAGAGGAGTTCAAGTTCATATGCTGTGAGCTGCCGAGGGCAGCATGGGCCAAATGTTTAAGACAGTGGGAAGCCAAATGTAGATTCCTGAGACATTCCAACAGAGTCCAGATACTAGGGCTCGGGCCAGGTACCACCGAGTGGGCCTGGTCTTCTGACATCACAAGGACGTGGAATTACGTGGCGGACAGATGGTCAGTCCCAGGTGCACAACGAATCCCTGAGGCAGATGAGTCTTGGGGGTAATCCAGAATATATGGGTGGCAAGACAGAAGAGGAGTGGTACTAAGAAGGGAGTTTGCCAATTGCTGTTCTCTATCCCACTTGATGAACTTGGACTGTTGAGTAATAGTTTGACTACTACAAAGAACTTAGAAGTCACCACACACACAATGCATGGGACACTGAAGACAGGGCCTTGAAAACAGCAGAGGACTGCAGCCTACATGCAAGTGTGATGCACCCAACGCCCCACAGCACACTGGGATTGGGATACCCCTTGTCCGTAAAGTGCCAGAGGGCAACTGGACAGCAGCTCGATTGAGACTACCACTCTTGGACACTTTTCAGTCCCACAAATCTTTTTGCTCAACTCTAGTCTGCTTGTTATCCCTTTCTCCTGCTTACAGAGCACATCACTCGTCCTTAGCTGTCCAAGATTCATTCACTTCCACCAACGTCCCCACCAATTAGCTCCATCTTCACTTCTTGCCATTTCAGTGGATGGGACCTCAGAGATGTCCCCTTGATTGAGGAGGAAACATATTGCTTCTTCTATGCATGTCCTGTAAAGCTGCTATCATCTTCTACAACATGCACAGAAGTAGAACGTCTACCATTATTCTGCAATGTAGCAGCAGCAGCATATCATACAGCCATCTTTGGTCACATGGCGCACGTGGCAGCCAAAGTCGAGGTGTAACCCCAGCCTAAGGCCTCAGACATCAGTTTATCACATACCATTTCTTTCCATGTTTTTTGTTCTCAAGAAGTCATACACCTGGTCTATGGGGCTGATCACATGCTTATGTTTTGTGAATTACAGTCTGCACCTAAACGTGGAGACACGTCTGATTTTGATTCGAGTCCACGATCAAACTCTTCACTGCAAGGTTATGAGACCGTAAAAAAAAAAAAAAAAAAAAAAAAAAAAAAAAAAGGATGAGGTGGATATAAGTGGACACTGACCAAATACTACTGAAATCAGAGCCAGAACAATGAAACTTAGTGATTTTTCTTGTACGCAGGAAAAAAAAAAAAACAAAAAAACAAAAAAACCCCTCATGTCTGAATGAGCCCCAAAACAAATTTAACGTTTGATGAAACTGGAACACCTTTTAAATATATTATCTTTTTACCTTGGCAGCAGATTTCATCATCAATTTTAAGGCTAGCGTCTCATTCTTTGGGACACCATGACCCTAAAAAGAAAATAAAATAAGTAATACCTGCATGAAATATTTTTGTGGTATAGGACACAAGACTAGGCCATGTTCTAGCACTTACATTTTAATAAGGCCTCATTCACACGTCTGTTTTTCATGGACATCCATGCTTTTCAAGCATAACACTTGTAAATTTTTGCAAAAAGAAAATAATGGGAGGCATGTCTGTTACTGATCAAATTTACCCATTCATGTCAACAGGTCCAAAAAAAAATAAGGATAATTCACTGATGCCATCTGAGTGCCAGCCATATTTTATTAGGTAGGGGCAGTTTGGAAGCATTTTTTTATTTTTTACATGTAAGAAAAATGACTGGCACATTGATCTGTCAGTTTTTCCCATCAAAAATGGATAAAAATCAGATCCAACACAATAACATTTTTTGCTCATGTGTGGAGGAGAAAAAAAAAAAAAAAAAAAAAAAAAAAAATCAGATGTCTGAATGAGGCCTACTGTGGAGCAAATTGCCGAATGTGAACCACTACACTAATCTCCAGTCGCAGAGTGACTGCAGAAGAATGAAACTGCCTTTTATTGTATTTTTCCAGGTGTACTGATGAGCTTGCACCGTGCTATGGAGTACGTGACAGTGAACGCACCTTAAACAACAGGAGAGCATAATCATACATCAGCACCGGGTCCTCGTTCTCCAGGGCCCCTCGCTCATACCACGCCATGGCTGCTCTCGTGTTCTTAGTTACTCCTTGCTGACCCCAGAAAAGCATCTGTGCCATTCTGTGCTAGAAGACAACGCAAACATCACCACAATTACCTTCTATGCTGAAACCAAGCTGCTGTTTAGGTTATAATGTGTTTTTTGTTTTTTTGTTTTTTTTAATAAAACAAGTTAGAAGTGTGCAGTGTGTAAAGGGGGAATTCTGCCGACATCCAATTCCACCTCCCTAAACACCTTAGGCCAGTTTCACACGGCCAGAATTCCGGTACCGGAAAAAAACGGTCCCGCAGCTGTCCGTGTGGATACGTAGGCCATCCGTGTGCTGTCTGTGTGAATACGTTATCACTCACAAAGCTTTTGATGCACACGGATCACACACAGACGCCATCCGTGTGCGGTACGCATTTACACGGGCCCATTGACTTGTATGGGTCTGTGTGATCCGTGCTGTTGCACAAAAATGGACATGTCAGCGTATTCTGCACACGGACACACGGTCCATGAAGACACGCTGATATGTGCATAGACCCATTCATTAGAATGGGTCTACGTGTGTCTGTCTCCAGTACGTGAGAAAACTGTCACTACACGTACCGTAGTGACACAGTGAGCCGACCTTCGCCAAACACACCATGTTTGCATTTTGGTGCGCTCAGCGCACCGTCAAAAGGGCGCATGCGCCGGCAGACACATGTCTGCGCACGGCCTGCGTCCCCAATGCTAAAGATAGGGGACACAGGTTGCCTGCAGCGTCATGCACCCATAGGCGGAGCTCCTGGAGGAGGCATGGCAGGGGGCAGGGCTTAAGCAGCGGCCGTGCGCAGGCCGACGCTGCTGCATGAAACGCGAATGTGAAACCAGCCTAAGACCTTCTCTATGTCCACCTTCTGGGGATTATCACAGTTGAGAGTTCTCTCCGCTCCCTTTTACGGGGAACCTCTACCTTCCTCCCCACTTCCTATCAGCTTTCCCTTTGAGTGTCTAAGCTCCACCCACCACCCTTCATGAACCAAAGCAGCCACTATAAAGGGTGCTCTGCTGTTCTAAGGTGTGTGCTGGATGTAGGCGATGGAGGCTGGTCAGGTGTCACCATCTTACCTGGGAAGTGGGATACTACACCTCAGGAGGAGGTGCAGTACCTCTGTGGCGACTGAACCCTCAGGGGCACCACAGTTGCACAACACAAGGTTACGAGTCAGACGTCCACAGCTACAGGTGATCCGCTGCCCTTACACCACTGCTCTCCAAGGCCATCATGGTGTAGAGCAATATGTAGGACACCAGAATGGAGGTCTAGTATCTTCAGCGATTAGCAACACTTCTGTTTTGGATGAAACGATAGCTGGAGATTGGAAACGCATGAGCAATGCCTTGAAGAGAACGTCACACCAGTCCTTCTCCCAGGATTATGAGGAGCAGATGGCATATGGTAATCAGGCCCCTCTTCCCCCCCCCCCCCCCAATTCCAGGTACACTAACCGCATGACGTTACATTGATTTGATCATGGAACTACTGGTACTGCCATTTCTCCAAAGTGTCTAAGGAGCCATTTTTCAACAAGACCACCAGTCCATGCTACTGTGATCATCCTGTGTGGCCTGAATATACTACCACAGCCTGCACATCTCAGATGTCATTGGTCAACAAATCTTCATAATTTGAGAATCCAAGTGTGTTCAACGTGGCAGAAAAGTCAGACAACCATTAATAGCCTCATCAGCAGCAGAGCTGTGTAAGTGCAGGATTCTCTACATATGGTGCTCATACTTGATACAAGCGATTGAGATTTTTTTAATATTTTGCCTTCACTTTTTCCTCACTTGCATATAATTAACACGTCTGACGATCTTCAAATTATAATTCCACAACTTATTTTTTAGTGATGCAACTTCAACGTTGGAGGTGTGTTGAGCACGCAAATGAATCCTCCTAAACTCCCACCATGATTTCAGCCTTCCCCCTACATTGTAAGCCTCTTTTTGTAGCCAAGCAATTGGTGAATAGCTATAAAACAGACTATAAACTTGCGGTCGAGCTGTGCAAACTAGTGTGTGACTAGTCATTGGGCGCCGATTTCCATGGTCTAGTGTTCCCTCATGTAAGTGACATAATTTGCAACAGTGACATCACTGCCAGCTCTCAGGAAATTCATGCATGGAATTTTGTGACGCCCAGATACAGATTATTCTATTTTTCACCAATCAAGCCACAGCCCCATGTCTCCTTTGATTTACATGCCACAGCCCCAGAGTCTGATGTACAGACAGCAGCCTCAGAGTATCCTATGTGATGTATACAGCAGTCTCAGTGTCTGTTGTATATGCTGCAGCCCCAGTATTCCTATGTGATGCATTTACTGCAGTCTCCGTGCATATTATAGGATGTATATAGCAGTCTCAGTGTGTCCTATGAGATGTACACAGCATCCCCAGTATTCCTGTGTGATGTATATACAGCAGTCTCCGTGTCTTATCAACTTCTATCACATAATTTTGTACAGTCGCCAAAGAATGGCATTGACAGATGGCCCTTTGAAAAAAGAAAAAAAAAAAAAAAAAAAAAATTCCCACACCCCTGGCTTCTTGAATTCACTTGGACTTGCATAGCCATTCTTACATGCATTTTCACAATAAGTACACCAGCCTCATTAGATTTCATAGTGTGTGGTTTGTATTGTAAAATTTGTAGCTAATCTTTTTTAACGTCAGCATATGATCTGAGTGCCAAACAGGTGATAGTAACTAAGGAAGAATACAATGTACTCCTAGTGAGGAGTTTACTGTATTTATGAGCCAAGTAATCAGTCCCAGCCCATCACCAATGATTTACAGCCCCATGTGAACAGGGATGTACATGGGAAAAAAGTTTAACTTTTGAGGCGCTCTGGGGAGATCCAGATTCATGAACACAGCAGTCCTGGACTATGGCTCCACTGTTTCCTCATAGCAGCCATTATCCACACCGCACATCCTCATACCAGACAAATTATGGTAATTCAATGAAATAATTAATTTACATACAATGCTTGGAATGAATGACATCTGTCTTTTGTTCCCTAGTAAACTGATAACTTGGCTGATCCATTCGATGGATTTTTATAGTAGTAATAATGGTAAAGGGAAGCCTCCAGAAAAAAATGACATTGTTTGAATCAGCTTTTGCTACACCATATTTAAAAAAATTATATATATATACACACATATATATATATATATATATATATATATATATATATATATATATATATATATATATATATACACACACACACACACACACATACATACACATACATACACACCTCTCCTTGTAATTTTTACACTGGGTACTAGGGTAGGTTTTTTCAGAGACTCATTTTCCCAGTGCTTTCAGGAAGATGCACAGGAGTTTCATTTCCTTATGATCAGAGGCAGGAATACAATGACATAACATCTACTCACTGCTGACGGGGTATACACAAAAGTCACTAAAATTGCCCAAACATACCATATATAACAGAAAAACCCGTTTTAAACCACATGTTATTTTGATAAACCTCCTCTTTACAGATAGTCAAGTCTGGACATCATGGTTACCTGGGAATACACATCTCCTCTCTCTGCATTCTGTTTAAGCCATAAAAATCGGTCATCGTTTTCTCTAGTCTGCTCTTTCAATACATCTTCATCCATTAATCTTATGGTTTCCACAAAAGCCTTGGGAAAAAAAAAAAAAATAGAAAAAAAAGTATTAACATAAGCTCTGATGGAGAAGATTTAAATTGGAAATCACTGTGGCATGGTAAAGTTACAAAAAAAAAAAAAAAAAAAATATATTTCAACCACCAACACCAATCAGCATTAATCTGCACAGCGCAGGTCCGTACATTGTATAGGGGGGGGGGGGGGGGGGGGGGGTGGTGTCACTCCCAGGTTTCGCACTTCTCTCCTATTCTCTCTGAATTACACCCCAGAGTACTGAAGGAGATAGCAGAAGAAATTTTTGAACCCCTCTCCATAATCTTTGAAAATTCTTGGAGAACAGGAGAAGTGCCAGAAGACTGGAGAAGAGCAAATGTTGTTCCTATCTTCAAAAAGGAGAAGGTGGACCCAGGCAACTATAGGCCGGTGAGTCTGACTTCTATACCAGGAAAGATCTTTGAACAAATTATTAAACATGTATGTCAATACCTGGATAAGAATGAAGTGATTAAACAGAGTCAGCATGGGTTTGTAACTAATAAGTCATGTCAGACTAATTTAATTTCCTTCTATGACGGTATTACTGATTGGGTGGATCAAGGAAATGCTGTAGATATAGTATATCTTGACTTAAGAAAAGCATTTGACAAAGTCTCTCATACAATCCTTATTGAAAAAATGATTAAGTATGGAATGGACAAGGCAACTGTTAGGTGGATTCCTAACTGGCTTAGTGATCGGACCCAAAGAGTGGTCGTAAATGGCTGCACATCCAGTTGGAAGAATGTCTCAAGTGGGGTACCACAGGGCTCTGTCCTGGGCCCTGTATTGTTCAACATCTTTATCAACGATTTAGATGAAGGAATTGAGGGTAAACTGATTAAATTTGCTGATGACACAAAGCTAGGAGGGATAGCTAATACTAGAGAAGAGAGAGAGGATTCAAAATGATTTAAATAAACTGGAGAAGTGGGCAGCAACTAACAGAATGGTTTTTAACAGGGAGAAATGCAAAGTACTACATCTGGGCAATAAAAATGAAAAAAGCATATATAGAATGGGAGGAATAGGGCTAAGTGACAGCACATGTGAAAAAGACTTGGGTATACTAATAGATCACAGACTGAATATGAGTCAACAGTGTGATGCAGCAGCAAAAAAGGCAAATGCAATTCTAGGATGTATTAACAGAAGCATACAGTCTAGATCACGTGAAGTCATTATTTCCCTCTACTCCTCTTTGGTCAGACCTCATCTGGAATATTGTGTCCAATTTTGGGCACCACATTTTAAAAAAAAGACATCAAACTGGAGCAAGTTCAGAAAAGAGCGACCAGAATGGTGACCGGTCTGCAAACCCTGTCTTATGAGGAAAGGTTGCAGGATTTGGGAATGTTTAGTTTGCAAAAGAGAAGACTGAGAGGAGACTTAATAGCTGTCTACAAATATCTAAAGGGCTGTCACATTGTAGAAGGATCAACTTTATTCTCATTTGCACAAGGAAAGACTAGAAGCAATGGGATGAAGCTGAATGGGAGGAGACACAGATTAGATATTAGAAAAAACTTTTTGACAGAGTGATCAATGAGTGGAACAGGCTGCCACGAGAAGTGGTGAGTTCTCCTTCAATGGAAGTCTTCAAACAGAGGCTGGACAGACATCTAACTGGGATGATTTAGCGAATCCTGCTTTGAGCAGGGGGTTGGACCAGATGGCCCAGGAGGTCCCTTCCAACTCTACGATTCTATGATTCTATGATTCAAGTGAATGGGCGATGAAGGCACAGTAGAAGAGCGCAGGCACTACACAATATACCTTACATCCCACTGATCAGTAAACTGCTGTGGCGGATGGTACCAGGTGACAGACATCCACCAATCTCATACTGAAGATATAGGTTAGTCCTGGACTACCCTTTTAATGTTGCTGAAACCAACATTAAGCGTAAGGGGCAGTTACTTTTTCATATGTTCTCTGCAATAAAGAATGTCATATGCAAAAATGCCTCTTCAGAGAGGAAGAGGACTTGACCTTTAGTACCACCTATAGGAAGTAGAGAGCCTAAAAGTCAATATAAACTCTTAAAAAAGGTGTCTTGCCACATGATTTTAGATAAGAAATCAAATCAGAAGCTCCACTTAGAGGCAAATATTTCATGGTGCCCACCCCTCATCAGGGCCGGCCCGAGAGATTACGGCGCCCTAGGCAAAACTATTTTGTTGCGCCCCTACTATTCTTGGCAGTAGATGAAAACTTGGGATATAAATTTAGGAGCAAAATAAACCACAATGATTAATTAACTCTCTCCTAACTCTTTAATCTTCTGAGAAGTTGTATAGGACAAATATATACAAAGTAATCAATAACACAAAACAAAAACGACCATAGGCAATTAAAATTTGTTTCCTTGCCTTTTTTTTTTTTTTTTTTTTTTTTTTTTTTTTAAAAGGATGACACCAAGTCACCGAGATTAATTTGTTTAGCAACTTCAGATTCTATCGAAATTGTTGCCAACCCAGCCAACCTCTCTTGCGTCATATTTGCCCTTAAATATATACACTTTTCTTTGCATCCCTAAAACATTTTACCTTTTGAAAAGATTTTTTTATAAAATTTTTTCTATTTTTTCTCTGGCGCCACTTTCATGTGGCCTGCCAAGGTGACAGTCCATTATTCATCTCATCTCTAGTGGGAGATTTTAAAGGGAATCTGTCACCCATTTTTGGACCAATCAGCTGCGGTCACCGACATCAGGGGCTTATCTACAGCATTCTATAATGCTGTAGATAAGCCCCCAATGTAACCTGAAAGATAAGAAAAAAATAGTTCTACTATCCTTACCCCGGCGTTCGGTCCAGTCCGATGGGTGTCGCCAACCGATCCGGCACCTCCCATCTTCATATGACATCCTCCTCCTTGCTTCTCCCTTGGCTCCTGCACAGGTGTACTTTTTCTACCCTATTGAGGGCAGGGCAGAATACTGCAGTGCGCAGCCGCCGGAGCTCTGACCTTCCCTGTGGCACCTGCGCACTGTAGTAATTTACTCTGCCCTCAACAGGGCAGAGAAAGTACGCCTGCGAAGGAGCCGAGGGAGAAGCAACAAGGAGGACGTCATCGTATGGAGATGGGAGGCACCGGACCGTGACACCCACCACACCCCCCGGTGAGTATGATCTAACGCGTTTTTCTTATTCTTTCAGGTTTCATCAGGGGCTTATCTACAGCATTACAGAATGCTGTAGATAAGCCCCTGATGGCTTTGGCCACAGCTGATAGGTAACAGATTCCCTTTAAATAGTTTGGGGAAAAAGAGGAGGTCAGATTGTAGGAGAAAGGATTCAAGGGTGTAGCAAATCTCAGAGTTTAAGTTTTGATCAGAATGATATATTGTAGCAGACTGCCTTAATATATAATTTCATGTGAGAGAAATAGCATTACTTGTTCGGCATTTCTTGATAATCGATCCTTTGGAGTCTTTCTTGCAACATTCATATAGTAATAGAAGGCAACATCTAGATTCAAGGTATGATTGTCTATTCCTTGGAGGTGCTTATATCCAAGCTTCAGAAGACCAAGCCTATCATTTCCCTGTGCCCCAACCATGCTGTAGAGCAGAGCCTAAAAATAAAAAAAAAAATAAAAAAAAGTCATGAACCACATCCCTAACTAATTACTCTTCGCACCATCATAAGCTGAAATGATACTGATAAAGAGATTGAGCACACCTTAGCTGGATCAGCAGGTACACCAAGACCAATTTCATACATGACACTGAGTAGGTAAGAAGCTTTATGGTATCTACTGCAGCTAGCATCCAGAAAATTGGGCACAGCATCTTTGAGGTGAGGAAGACTATATGACGAATTATGCAAAGTTTCCTCAAATATATTTTTTCCAAACTGGATGACCAAATCCCTAGAAAAATCTAAAAAAAAAAAAAAAAAAAAAAAAAAAAAAAAATTACCAATAGACACAGTTAATCTTTACCAGCCCCTTTAAAAGTTAGATAATGAAACATTAGAAATTGAACCATTACTATTTGCTTATACTTTATGAAAATTTCATTTCTTTAACTGTTCTAATTACCAGTACTTATGTGATGACGTGTAAACGTATTTGTCGTGCGTTACATCCTCCTGGGAGATCTGGGATTAGGCACTTTATGTACTGTGAATCGCAGATCTTCCATTTAGCATGTGTGTTTTGTTCCTCATATCAAAAGGACTTCATTTCATTTGATGCTGAATGTTAACTTATCTTTGTATGCTCCTCACAGCTGCTCCTGACCTGCTCATTTCCTCTCTATAAAATCTGGCCATACCTTCAGTTGGTGTGCTGAAGCTGGAGTTCGTAGTTGCTGCTAGAGATTTGTCCGCTGTTTTTGGATGTATGCCTTCTCCATTATCCTATTACTATTTGGTTTGTACCTTCCTATCTTTCCCTTTATCCTCTCTACCTTAGGTGAGCGTTTGTATGCAAGTTGCTTTTTGCTATCCCTGTTTGTCTCCAGGCCTCCTGAAGGAGAGAGGGGACAGCTTAGGACATTAACAGTAGCACACTCTTAAGAGTAACCCCAGGACAGGGATAGCTAGGGTCCCAGTTCCAGGGACAGTTTGGGTTCCCCTTCCTTACTGGAGACCATCACAGCACTACAGTATTGCTATTCTTGTCGAAAGCAGTCTTCTCTGGTTTCCAGCGCTTAAACAGTCCCACGTGATCTGTAAACAGACTAAGTGGAGTAAGACCACCAGAACAATGCTGCAAACTGGGGAAGACCATGATCAGTACATATTTTAACATGCTTACACAGGTAGGTAATTAAGATGGTTTAGGAGATAAATTGTGTAACTTTAAATAAAACTGATTACCTCCTGGAAAACTTAAATTAAAAAAAAATAAAATATATATAAATACTTTATGGTATATAAAATTAGGAGAACTAAAAATTCCTTTTGATTTAGTGGTAACAATTCTGGCCTTTATATAAGAAAAAAAAAAAAAGAAAGAAGAAAAATGGGAGAAGTCAGGGCTCTCCACAGTCTCTTATTTTTAAAGCTGTGTGAGACTTCCTGCATTGGAGCTGAAAGATATCATGGTGTGTCATGCAAACATGGGGTGAAAACGTGCTGCTGTTTCATTTCATGGCGGATGCTATAATATAATATTGAGGCAATGTAAACTGGATTCTTGTGAATGTAGTAGGAGGAAGAGGTTAGCAACAGCAACTGAGGTGAACCCTCTTGTACATCATTTAGTGAAAGACTCAGATTAACTTTTCAGGTAGCACATTCCTATTTATATGTCCTCTTCCCATTGCCCAACACACAGGCAATCCTTGCGTGTGGTGTGACTGACCAACAGCTGCAAAACATGCACCCGCATGAACTCCAACATATCCGAGCATGCCCAAGATACTGTGATAACACCCGAGCATGCTCCGATAGCATGTTCGCTCATCACTAGTGGCCATCGTTTCAAATTTGAGCAGGTTCCTTTAGCAGTAATTTTGAAAACTTTTAGAAAATCCTCTAAAACCATCCAATATACTCAAAAGTGACTGACAGTGACTAGGAAAATGTGTGCTGGACAGGAGGCAATGAGGAGGGGTAAGAAGGGGAAAGCACCTTTACTTTTTAGGTACTGTCTTGTATCTGTGGCTACCTAATAAGCAGGGAACCTGGAAAAAAAAAAAAACGACGAATATCACCCCTTCCCATTGGGATGCTTGCTGAATTTAATCACATTTGTGATTTTCTTTGAGTAACTATCAAATGTATATGAATAAAATAAAGCCATTGAATTCTACAGACAAAAAAAAAAAAAAAAAAAATAAAGTTATACGCAAACCATCAAAGTTTGAGAATATTGAGAACGAAAGATCAGTCTAGGAGGATAAAGATTTCTCTGATAAGAAACACTGCTATACTCTATTTTCATGTGTACCATTTATGTAATTACTTAATATCTTTAAAGGCACCGAATCGAGTAAATGGGGATGCAATTGATTTTGAAACACCACAAGTTAGGACAATCTGAAAAGAGTACTTTACTGGCAGAAGTGTTTGAGTTGTCCTTCGTCCTGCTATAAACATTAGTTGTGAGTAATGCCGCAGGATGGGGTTTGACCATCAGATCTTAAGCCTTGTATTGTTGGGCTCAGAGTTCCTGGGAAACACGCCAGGGTAGCACAATTCACGTATCATTCTGCACATGTTGATTGACGGCGTATGACACCAGAGTATTAATACATGAGGGCCATTGTACCATTTATGATCATTCAGAATACATTCATATTGAGCAAAACTGGAATTACTATAGATAATGCAATACTTACCCCAGGAAACCCTGTCACTAATGCTCAGCATCAAAAACAAATTACTATATTTTTCTCGTTCTTCTCGTGGCCAAAGATCCCTCCTAGTAGTTGGTCTCTTTCCATATTTTAGATATAGGTCGTTATAAGAATTCTCTGCTTGACCTGTAATGAATTACATTAATTGCAACTCTGAAGACCATTTCTATAAATTGTATGTACCTAAAAGCACATTACACTGTAATAAAAGTTAAAAATTTAAAAATTACATATGGAAGGAAAAAAAGAAAAAAAAAGTAGTTTAAAGTACACAAGCAAATTTAATTTTTTTTCTACAATAAACTATTAACTGGCATGCAGAATATAATCTATACATAGCAGCCATCGCCATATTGCAGCAATTGGTAGAATACATTTATAATTTATTATCCTGGTGCATAAGAAACTGGATAGGAGCTTTGTGCACCAGATCCCACCAACTCATCATTTGTGGCTCTTATTTTGCTTAGCCAGCATGTGACCCATGCTATAACAAAGATGTCAAGGATGCTGGGAGTTGGAGGCAGTAATCAGAGCTCCCGTCCAGTAGTCAAAGATTCCCGAGGTGGCAGATTGAGTAGGTGTGAACCAATTTGCAGAACCCGTTCTAACTCATAACACTATTTAGTGTGAAACAATATAAAAAGTATTAAGTTATGTACCGATAACGGTGTTTTTCGGAAGCCCATGACAGTACCACAAGAGAGTGGATCCGCCCTTCAGGAACAGGAAGCCTACAGATACAAAAGGGCGGCACCTCTCCCACACATCAGTTGGATTACAGAGCTTGAGAGGCTACCATAATTAGGATGTATATATGCGGTGCCACTATTTGCAAAATATATATTATCTTTACTCAAAAATAAGGTAAATCCGTGAAACAACCTTCTAAGAGGAAGGAGTGCACCCTTACGCGTGAACAAGGGAGGGAACTAAGGGTGCCGTCATGGGCTTCTGAAAAATACCGTTACGTAACTTAATACTTTATTCGGACTCCCATGACAGCACCACGAGAGAATTACAGAGATGTAAACTAAATTAGGGAGGGACTACAGCCTGCAGCACCCATAGCCTAAAGGTGAGATCCGAGGAGGCACCCATGGAAGGAGATGACCATTTGGCCACCTTACATATCTGGTCAATTGACACTCCAGATCTCTCCACCCAAGATGACACCATGGCTCGAGTGGAATGCGCCCTCAGATTCTGTGGAGCCAGACCGCCACCTGCTGTGTAGGCAAGAGATAGCCTCCCTAATCCACTTTGCTAACGTGCGCTTTGATACCCTAAACCCTTCCTTAGGCTACTTTCACACTTGCGTTTTTTTTGCGCTGCGCAACTTGCACAGTGCAGACACATAAAAATCGCATCAAGCGTTTTTTGCGGTTTTGAGTGTGCTTTAAAAAAACATGCGTTTTTTTTGCGCTGACTCAGTCATAGCCGTAAGGACTAAATTCAAGTCCCATGGTATACCTTTATCCCCGTGTATGGGTCTAGATCTACTAGCCACTTTGATGAATCTAGTCACCCAGTAGTTGCTGGCAATATCACAGGTAAATAGGGCCCCCAAGGCTGAAACCTGCACTTAAGGTACTTGTGGAAAGACCCAACTCGAGACCCCTCTGGAGGAATTCTAGAATCTGTTTCGTGGCTATTCCATCCCTGATAAATTAAACTCAGAGGTGGACAGGAATCGCCTCCAGGTTCTAGTGTGGCACCCCTGAGGCGTCACCACAGAGGTACTGCACCTTCTCCTAATGTGTAGTGCCCCACCATCCAGTTAAGGTGGGAACTCCTGACCACACGCCACACACAGGATAGTTCAGTGGGGCCACCTAACAGCTTCAGGCTGGGGGTTAGCAGAGCACCCCTCGTGGAATCCTGCTTCGTAACACGAGATGTGCTGGGAGGCGGGTGGAGTTAGATAAAAAAAAAAAAAAATAATAATTGGGAAGAGTGAGTTAGGGGTTAGCGGAGAGAGAAGAGAGAAGATGGGCGTCTGAACGACGTGCTGCAGCAGGTCCCAGTGATCTGGGCTGCTGGCACGAGAAAGACTGATAAGATTGATAACCTAACCTTCCATAAGAGAGATAGAACAGATTGGAACGAAGGAGAATAGAAGGACGGTGGGAAGCTGGTTGAAGAAAGATAGAGAACCCTTCCAGTCCAGAGAGCGCAAAGGCCGGGGCCCGGTCCCCGAGGTTGATTGGATCTTTATGTCCGGCAACAGACACCGGAGGAGTAGTGAGCCACCAACGCCTTGCTCCCATTATAGACTTGGGACACAACAGCAACTGAATAGAGAGCTGGGACGCAGAGAGGAGTCCCCGAAGCAGGCTACAGCTGTGTCATACAAGTAAAGACTAGGAATACCTAGAGAGAGAGGCATTCCAGGGTAACTAAGTACTGGAGTGCTTCGCACCTAAAGGTGCATTGGAGGAGTCGTTCAGTAAGGTACATGTTGACGGAGTGTGGAAGGGAGAATCCTTTCCTGCCTGGAGGTTGGCTGGAGCCCTGACCTGGAGAACAAAGTACGGAGGCAGGCAGTTGTGTGAACTGCAAACAGTGAGTAAAGCTTTGGAACCGTGTACTCTGGTGTCCTCCAGTTATTCCTGCACCACTACACCTGGGTACCAGCATCCATACCATTCTGCGCCTCTCCTCTTCCATTGCCCCTACACTGCCCTGGGACTACAGCGCCACCTGTGGGGAGCTACACCATCTCTGCTGCACCACACCATCAGTCCCAGCAGATCTGTATGCAGCGTTGGCTTACCATCTCCCTTGCCAAACACCACGGGTGGCGTCACGAACTACTCTTATAAACTTTAACACCATTAACATCACCGCCATTGCTATTGGGCACCCAGGGCCACGGACTGGGTCACAGCTGCCGTGAAACTTTACCCCCTGACACCGGCCTGGTACAGAGTACACCGCTGCCCTGGGCGAGCGAGGGCGACCCACTAGCATAGATCTTTGTAGTAGTCTGCTTCCTGCTCTTCAGGAGGGTATTAAATTTTGGGAGAAACCTCTATTCTTCAACTGTGCCCTCTCAACCTCCATGCCGTCAAATAGAGTCCAGCTACTTGTGGATGGTTGACTGGCTCCTGGTAGAGAAGATTTGGAAGGTTCGGCAGCACCCAGGGATTGCATATTGACATGGTCTTCAACCACGCGAACCAGGTCCTCCTGGGCCAGAGTGGGGCAATTAATATGACCCTTGCTCGGTCTTCCTCACCAGAGGTAAGAGGGCCAACGGTGGAAAGGCATATGCCAGAGAGAAGTCCCATTTTACCAGGAAGGCGTTCACTGCCAGTGGATTTTCCCTGGGGTTCAGTGAGCAGAGTTTTTTTACTTTTGTTTTCTTTGTAGGTGAAGAGGTCTACCTCCAGCTGACCCCCATGTGCAGACAATCTGGTTGTAAATGTCCATGTTTAAAGCCCATTCTCCTTGCCTTAGGGCCCTGCGGCTTAAAAAGTCTGGAAAATAGAGGGGGAAGCCAGCACTGCTTAAGGTTAGAATGCATAAATTGGAGTGCATATGCACATAATGTCTAGCTGTATTCAAAAATGAGATATTTAGCAAAAAAATTGATCAATTCAATTGAGCCACCCCGCCGCGCCAAGGCAATCTCATATGGGGGGTCCTACTCTATATATTTTTAATAAATGCTGTGCCATTACGGCCTCCTAAATACATTTAGAGCATGACCACATCAAGTGCAATCTGTACCTGAACATTACTGGATCGCTCCCATGAAGCAAGTGCAGATGAAGGCCAACCAGGTCTGAGATTGCCTTGGCGCGGTGGGGTGGCTCAATTGAATTGATCAATTTTTTTGCTAAATATCTCATTTTTGAATACAGCTAGACATTATGTGCATATGCACGCTAATTTATGCGTTCTAACCTTAAGCAGTGCTGGCTTCCCCCTCTATTTTCTTGTTGTTGGCTTAAAAAGTCTGCCTTCGTGTTACCTTTCCCTCTGATATGGAGCGCAGTTAAAGATTTAAAGTTTTTTTTGGTTATTTGAAATAGACGTTATGTTATCTGCATCAGGGCCTCGAAGCGTGTTCCACCCTGGTGGTTGATATAGGCTACTGCTACCTGGTTGTCAGAGAGGATCCTCACATGATGACCCTGTAGGTACATAATGAGTTTGACTACCAACAGCTCCCTCTGGTTAGATGAGGTCTCAGTTTTGGAGTCCCAATGTCCCTGAAGTACTATGTCCCCCCATATGGGCCCCCCAACCCAAGGGGCTAGCATCTGTGGTTATTATGCGGGTCATCTGCGTGACCCAGGGCACCCCTGAGGATACCACCATGGTTACTTACCGGTAGCCGTTTTTTCCGGAACCCATGACAGCACCACCTGAGAGAGGGATCTGACCCGCCAGGACAGGAACCTACTGAGATATAAGGGGCGGCACCTCTCCCCCACTTCAGTTGGGTTACAGAGCACTGAGAGGACTCCCCGGTTAGTTACATGTTTAACCCAACACCACAACACTCAAAAGACACCCTATTAATTGTGCACACCCATATGGTGAAAGGGGGGGGAATATACGGGTGCTGTCATGGGTTCCGGAAAAACCGGCTACCGGTAAGTAACCATGGTGGTTTTCCCTTCACCCATGACAGCACCACCTGAGAGATTTTTGGAGATTCGAAACACCTTAGAGAGGGACCACCGCTTGCAGCACCCTTCTACCGAAGGTTAAGTCAGCAGAGGAGGATAGATTCAACCTATAGTGCTTAAAGAAGGTTGAAGGTGAGGCCCAGGTAGCGGCCTTACAAATCTGTTCGATCTATACCTCTGCTTTTTCGGCCCAGGAGGTCGCCACGGCTCTGGTGGAAGGAGCCTTGATGCTGTCAGGAATCGGGATACCACTAGCTGTGTAGGCTACACTAATGGCCTCCCTAATCCATCTAGCAATAGTCCCCTTTTGAAACCCCATAGCCTTTCCTGGCACCCTGAAAAGCTACGAATAGGGACTGGGACCTCCTCCACTGGCTAGTCATAGATATGTATTCTACGAGAGCTCTCTTAACATCCAGATTATAGAACTTTTCCTCCCCCAGATTTTTTGGGTTCTCGCAGAAAGATGGAAGGACAATTTCCTGGCCCCGATGGAAATCTGATGCTACTTTGGGCAGATAAGCGGGGTCTGTTCTTAACACTACCCTATCCTGAAAGACTTGCGTATAAGGTGGATTTACTGAGAGAGCCTGTAAATCGCTTATCCTGCAGGCTGACGTGAGGGCCACTAACAGGATTGTTTTTAGGGTCAGAAACTTTAGGGGTAGCTGATGTAATGGCTCATACGGATCTTTTGTAAGGGCCTCTAGCACTAGGTTTAAATCCCAGGGGGCTATCCGGGGTATTGGGATAGGCCTAGCTCTATGGCAGGATTTAATAAATCTGGCTACCCATCTATTTGATGCCAATTTGCAGTTGTAGAGCGCCCCTAGTGCCGACACCTGAACTTTAAGTGTATTCACTGCTAACCCCATCTGCAACCCCGATTGTAAGAACTCCAGGATGGCATTAATCAGGGGATCTTTTCCTAACGGCCTACCTAAGAACTGCAGGAACTTATTCCATGCTCTGCTGTAGATGTTAGACGTCACTGGTTTCCTACTCTTTAGCAGGGTGGCCACCAACCCGGGGGAGAACCCTCTATCCGTTAAAAGCGACCTTTCAAATTCCATGCCGTCAGATGGAATCCTTTGACCTGAGCGTGGAATATTGGACCTTGAGCCAGTAGGTCCGGGATTTCTGGCAGAACCCATGGATCGGAGAGGGACATCCTTCGCAGCAGAGCAAACCAGGGCCTTTTTGGCCAAAATGGAGCCATTAGAATCACCCTGGCCTGATCGTTTAATTTTTCTGACAACTGTTGGGATCAGAGCCACTCGGGGGGGGGGGGGGGGGGGGGGAACGCATAAGCTAGCCTGAAGTTCCACTGGATGTGCAACGAGTCCCCTGCCCATGGATTTTCTCTCGGGTTTAGAGAGCAGAACCTTTGTTTGCCTGTTGTGTTTGTTGGCAAAGAGGTCTATCACCGATTTCCCCCAAAGCAAAGTTATTTTTTGAAAAATGGACCGGTTTAGCGCCCATTCCCCCTGCTTCAGGGTATTGCGACTCAAGAAGTCTGCCTATGTTTTCTGCCCCTTTTATATGTAAGGCTGTCAAGGAGTGTAGGTGTTCTTCTGCTCTGCTCAGAATGTCTGTTGCCGCTTCCATTAAGGAGTGTGATCTTGTCCCTCCTTGGTGGTTGATGTATGCCACTACTACCTTGTTGTCTGACATGATGCGTACATTTCGACCCTGGAGTAGCGGAATGAAATGACTTAGGGCCTTGCTCATTGCCCACAGTTCTCTCAGGTTGGAGGATGCTTCCCTTTGACACATCCAGGAACCCTGACCTATGAGATCCCTTAGGTGTGCCCCCCACCCCGAGGAGCTTGCATCTGTTAAGATTATATCTGACGTCTGTCTGTCCCATGGTATTCCCAAGGTCAGATTTCTCTTGTCCAGCCACCAATTGAGAGAGTCTCTGGTTTTTAAGGAAGCATTTCCTTCTAAACGCCCTCTTAGCGATCTTTGTGCTGTTAGTATCTCCCACTGGAGTTGCCGGGTGTGAAACTGAGCCCACCTGACCGCCGGAATACAGGATGTTAGGGTACCTAGCAGGGACATTGCTCTTCTTAAAGTCATACGTGGTTGGTTTTGGCCCGTGAAGGCCAGATTCTGCACCTTTTCTATTTTGGACTCTGGGAGCAGACACTCTTGCTTTTCTGAGTCTAGTACGAATCCTAGGAAGGTCTTTTTTTAGGGGTTGCAATTTTGATTTTTTGAAATTGACTATCCACCCCAATTCCTGCAAGGTGTTGATCACCCGGGTCAACTGCGCTGTACAGTGGTCCTCTGAGCTTCCTACTATGAGAAAATCGTCCAGGTATGGTATTATGACAGTGTCGTGAATCCGGAGAAAGGCAGTCACTTCCGCTATGACCTTGGTGAAAACTCTCGGGGCTATAGATATGCCAAACGGAAGAGCCCTGAACTGAAAGTGCCTTAGTGTGCCTTGAATATAAAGTGCTACCCTCAAGTATTTCTGGTAATCTGGGTGGATAGGGATGTGATAATACGCATCCTTTAAATAGACTATGGCCATGAAGCAATCTTGGTGTAGCAGCTTCACCGCCGTAGTTACTGATTCCATCTTGAAGGTCAAGTTCCCTATCCATAGATTGAGCAGTTTGAGATTTATGATTGTCCTGAATGTTTGATCGGGTTTTTTTGTTTTTTTTTTTATATCAGAAAAAGGGGTGAATAAAACCCCTTCCCTTCCTGTAGGCGTGGTACCTCGGAGAGTACCCGCTTGTCTATCAGGCTCAGGATCTCTGTTTCTAAGGCCACCTGCTCTTCGGTCACCTTCCTGATGGGTATGATGACGACCACGGATTTTGGCTGACGAATGAAGGGAATTTTCAGGCCTTCTGTTAGGATCCAGGCGTTGGAGGAGATCTTCCCAGGTTTGGAAAAAGAGTGCCAATCTCCCCCCCCCCCCCCCCACTGGAATACTGGCGTCACTGTGGCGACTTTGAGGTGGAGGTGCCTCCACCAAACATAAATCCCGATTCTTTTTTTCTTTTATCCTCCCATCTTCTCCTGTCAGCGGGAGGGCACCCCCTATTGAGTCTCCCCCTCCGAAAGGGCTGTCTCCTCTGATCCATAGGGAATCTGGGGAAGCCTTTTTTCTTATCGCCTGCTTTCTCCAGTATATCGTCCAAGTTCTTACCGAACAAGAATCGACCGTCGCAGGGGAGAGAGCATAATTTGGCCTTGGACTGAAGGTCACCCGGACAGCCCTTAAGCCATAACGCGCGTCTAGCAGCATTTGATAGTGACGCTGCCCTGGCTGTCATCCGCATAGAGTCCGCCGAGGTATCGGCCAAAAAAAGCTGCTGCCCCGTGCAAGAGATACATCTCAGATAAGATTTTCTCTCTTGGGACCCTTGAAGCCAGCTTTTCTTCTAACTGTTGCAGCCAGATCATGAGGGAGCGTGCCGTGCAAGTGCCCGCTATTGCCGGTTTTAGTCCTCCTGCTGTCGCCTCCCATGCGTGCCTCAAATATGAGTCCGCCTTCTTGTCTAGTGGGTCTCCAAGAACCCCTGCGTCTTCCAGGGGCAGGGCCGACCTTTTGGAGGACCTGGACACTGCCGCATCAATTTTGGGAATTTTGTCCCATATCTCTGCATCCTTATGCTCGAAGGGATATTGTCTTAGAAATGGATGGAAGGGCCCCCGATTTTTCCACTCTCTCAATAAGTGCCTGGATCTTCTCGTTTACTGGAAAGGTTCGTTTTTTCCTCTCCTGAAGCCCCCCCAAACATAACATCCTCTAGGGTTTTAGCCGCCTTTACTTCCTGTAGGCCCATTGTAGCTCTAATGGCCTTTAGGAGGGCGTCTGTCTTCTACAGGAAAACATGGTTTACCCCCATGTCGCCGCCTGAGATGACCTTGACGCGGAATCCGAGCGGGAACTAGGGGGATCCTTCCTGGGTTTTTTCCCCCTTTTTTCAATAGGGACTTAATTGAGCCTTCTATTTCTGACCTTAGGGCAGATATCAGATTGGCTGCGAAACTAGGCGCTTCCTCCACCATAGTCTGCTGAATGCACGCAGCACAGAGCTCTTTTTGCCAATCTCTTGCTAGGGGAGATTTACATATAGCACAACCCCTATTGTTCTTCTTGCTTCCCGCTTTTCTAGGCCTTTCCTACAGGGTGAAGCATACAACAGAAGCCCTATTAACATAATGCTAACATTCACGAAGATCACTCACCACCCGAAATCAAGGGACCTGCGTTCTTTGGATCTTGATGAGTCCCCCGACCTGCGGCTGGGGCGACTGCTGCTGGAATGGCTTCCATGCTTTCTGCCAGAGGGCTGAGAGGGAGGCAGGGACGCTGAACGTTCCTGCTCTGACTCCATGTTGCACCGCCGTCTGCTGCCGCCTTCTCTTTAATACTGCGCCTCCGCTCAGGTGAGCGTCTCTCCCCTCCCCCCTGCGACTGCCGGCCGACCGCTTCAGAAAGCCGGCGTCGCACCCGGCGCCATTAAACAGTCGCCCTTCTGACGTCAGCCGGCGCACCCAGCATGCAATGCGCCGCTGACGTCAGCGGCCGGAAGAAGCCAGCGTCTCTCCCCTGCTATGGGGATCGAGATGCGGCGTGCACGAGGGGAGGGCGGTGCGGTGGGGGCTTCCCGCAGACCCTGGGGATCCCACCGACGCCTGCACGAACCCGGAACCCCGGGGACTGCGCATCCAGCACCCGAGGGCCGGCGCTGCAGGTGAGACACCTGTTCTTCCTGCGCCGGGACGGGGCTGGGTCCATTTTCTTCACCCATGACAGGCACCGCTGACAGTGGGGTTCCTTCCAGAACAGGAACCCAAATGAAGCGGGGGAGAGGTGCCGCCCCTTATGTCTCAGTAGGTTCCTGTCCTGGCAGGGCGGATCCCTCTCTCAGGTGGTGCTGTCATGGGTGAAGGGAAAAAGTTGTTCTCATCAAGCCACCATCTAAGAGATGTAAAGGGCCTGTCACACTAAGCGATATCGCTAGCAATATCGCTATAACGTCACTGGCTTCTGTGACGTAGCAGCGATATTGCTAGCGATAGCGCTATGTCTGATACTTACTCACCAGCGATCCTGACCGCATCATAGCGTTGTCTGGATCGCTGGTGCATCGCTAAGTGTGACAGTACCTTAACCCCTTCACCCCCAAGGGTGGTTTGCACGTTCATGACCGGGCCAATTTTTACAATTCTGACCACTGTACCTTTGAGGTCATAACTCTGGAACGCTTCTATGGATCCCGGTGATTCTGACATTGTTTTCTCGTGACATTGTACTTCATGTTAGTTGTAAAATTTCATTCAAATAACTTGCGTTTATTTGTGAAAAAACGGAAATTTGGCAACTTTCTTCCAACTTTGAATTTTTATGCCCTTAAATCACAGAGATACGGCACACAAAAAACTTGATAACTAACATTTCCCACATGTTTACTTTACATCAGCACAATTTTGGAACCAACATTTTTTTTTTGTTAGGAAGTTAAGGGTTAAAAGTTGACCAGCGATTTCTCGTTTTTACAACACCATTTTATTTTTAGGACCACATCACATTTGAAGCCACTTTGAGGGGTCTATATGATAGAAAATACCCAAAAGTGATACCATTCTAAAAACTGCACCCCTTAAGGTGCTCAAAACCACATTCAAGAAGTTTATTAACCCTTTAGGTGCGTCACAGGAGTTTTTTTGAATATTTAAAAAAAAAATGAACATCTAACTTTTTTTCACAAAAAAATACTTCAGGTTCAATTTTTTTTATTTTCCCAAGGGTAACAGGAGAAATTGGACTGCAAAAGTTTTTGTGCAATTTGTCCCGAGTACGCTGATACCCGATTTGTGGGGGGGGGGGGGGGGAAACTACTGTTTCGGCGCATGGCAGAGCTCAGAATGGAAGGAGCGCCGTTTTGACTTTTTCAATGCAAAATTGGCTGGAATTCAGATCGGACGCCATGTCACGTTTGGAGAGTCCCTGATGTACCTAAACAGTGGAAACCCCCTATAAGTGACCCCATTTTGGAAACTAGACCCCCCAAGGAACTTATCTAGATATGTGGTGAGAACTTTGAACCCACAAGGGCTTTACAGAAGTTTATAATGTACAGCGGTACAATTAAAAAAAATCATATTTTTTCCACAAAAATGATCTTTTCACCCTCAATTCTTATTTTTCCAAGGGTAACAGCACCCTAAAAGTTATTGTGAAATTTGTCCTGAGTACGCCGATACCCCACATGTGGGGGTAAACCACTATTTGGGCGCATGGCAGAGCTCGGAAGGGAAGCAGCGCCATTTGACGTTTTTGGCTGGAATTGAGATTGGACACCATGTCGCGATTGGAAAACCCCTGATGTACCTAAACAGTGGAAACCCCCCACAAATGACACCATTTTGTAAACTAGACCCCCCCCAAGGAACTTATCTAGATGTGTGGTGAGCACTTTGAACCCCCAGTGCTTCACAGAAGTTTATAACGCCCGGGCGTGAAAATAAAAAATTCGTATTTTTTCCACAAACATGATCTTTTAGTCACCATTTTTTATTTTCCCAAGGGTAACAGGAGAAATTGGACCCCAAAAGTTTTTGTCCAATTTGTCCTGAGTATGCTGATACCCCATATGTGGGAGAAAACTACTGTATGGGCACACGTCGGGGATCGGAAGGGAAGTAGTGACGTTTTGGAATGCAGACATTGATGGAATGGTCTGCGGGTGTCATGTTGCCTTTGGAGAGCCCCTAATGTACCTAAACAGTGGAAACCCCCCACAAACGACCCCATTTTGAAAACTAGACCCCCTAAGGAACTTATCTAGATGTGAGGTGAGCACTTTGAACCCCCAAGGGCTTCACAGAAGTTTATAATGCCCGGGCATGAAAATAAAGAAAAATCGTATTTTTTCCACAAAATTGATTTTTGCCCCCAATTTTTTATTTTCCTAAGGGTAACAGGAGAAATTGGACCCCAAAAATTGTTTTGCAATTTGTCCTGAGTAGGCTGATACCCTACATGTGGGGGTAAAACACTGTTTGGGTGCATGGCAGAGCTTGGAAGGGAAGGAGCACCATATGACTTTCAACTCAGAATTGGCTGGAATTGAGATCAGACGCAATGTTGCATTTGGAGAGCCCCTGATGTGCCCAAACAGTGGAAACCCCCAATTCTAACTCCAACCCGAACCCCAATCTCAGCCCTAACCCTAATGGAAATAAATACATTTTAATTTTATTATTTTTCCCCTAACTAAGGGGGTGATAACGGGGGGGGTTTGATTTACTATTTATGGCGGTTTTTATTTTTGGCAGCTGTCGCACGCTAAAAGACGCTTTTTATTGTAAAAATAGTTTTTGCATCACCACATATTGAGAGCTATAATTTTTCCGTATTTTGACCCACCGAGTCATGTGGGGTCTTATTTTTTGCGGGACGAGTTGACTTTTTTTTGGTACCATTTTCGGGCACGTGACATTTTTTGATCGCTTTTTATTCCGATTTTTGGGACGCAGAATGAACAAAAACCAGCGTTTCATGAATTTCTTTTGGGGGAGTGCGTTTACACCGTTCCGCGTGCGGTAAGATTGATAAAGCGGTTTTATTCTTCGGGTCAGTACGGTTACAGCGATACCTCATTTAGGTCTTTATGTTTTGTCGGTTTTATGCAATGAAAACCACCATGGTTACTTACCGGTAGCCGGTTTTTCCGGAACCCATGACAGCACCACCTGAGAGAGGGATCCGCCCCGCCAGGACAGGAACCTACTGAGACATAAGGGGCGGCACCTCTCCCCCGCTTCAGTTGGGTTACAGAGCATTGAGAGGACTTCCCGGTTAGTTACATGTTTAATCCAACACCACAACACCCTACTAATTGTGCACACCCATACAGTGAAAAAGGGGGGGAATGTACGGGTGCTGTCATGGGTTCCGGAAAAACCGGCTACCGGTAAGTAACCATGGTGGTTTTCCCTTCACCCATGACAGCACCACCTGAGAGATTTTTGGAGACTTCGAAACACCTTAGGGAGGGACCACCGCTTGCAGCACCCTTCTACCAAAGGTTAAGTCAGCAGAGGAGGATAGATTTAATCTATAATGCTTAAAGAAGGTTGAAGGTGAGGCCCAGGTAGCGGCCTTACAAATCTGTTCGATTGATACCTCTGCCTTTTCAGCCCAGGAGGTCGCCACGGCTCTGGTGGAATGAGCCTTGATGCCGTCAGGAATCGGGATACCACTAGCTGAATAGGCTACACTAATGGCTTCCCTAATCCATCTAGCAATAGTCCCTTTTGAAACCCCATAGCCTTTCCTGGCACCCTGAAAAGCTACGAATAGGGACTGTGACCTCCTCCACTGGCTAGTGGCAGATATATATTCTACGAGAGCCCTTTTAACATCCAGACTATGGAATTTTTCCTCCCCCAGATTTTTTGGATTTTCGCAAAAGGATGGAAGGACAATTTCCTGACCCCGATGGAAATCTGATACTACCTTGGGCAGATAACTGGGGTCTGTTCTTAAAACTACCCTATCCTGAAAGACTTGCGTGTAAGGAGGATTTACTGAGAGAGCCTGTAAGTCGCTTATCCTGCGGGCTGATGTGAGGGCTACTAACAGGATTGTTTTTAGGGTCAAGAACTTTAGGGGTAGCTGATGTAATGGCTCATACGGATCTTTTGTAAGGGCTTCTAACACCAGGTTTAAATCCCAGGGGGCTATTCTGGGTATTGGAATAGGCTTAGCTCTATGGCAGGATTTAATAAATCTGGCTATCCATCTATCTGATGCCAGTTTGCAATTGTAGAGCGCCCCTAGTGCCGACACCTGAACCTTAAGTGTGTTTACTGCTAACCCCATCTGCAACCCAGATTGTAAGAACTCTAGGATGGCCCTAATCGGGGGTTCTTTTCCTAACGGCTTAGCCAAGAACTGTAGGAATTTATCCCATGTTCTGCCATAGATGTTAGTAGTCACCGGTTTCCTGCTTTTTAGCAGAGTGGCCACCAGCCCAGGGGAGAACCCCCTATCCATTAAAAGCGACCTTTCAAATTCCACGCCGTCAGATGGAATCCTTTGACCTGAGCGTGCAATATTGGACCCTGAGCTAGTAGGTCCGGGATTTCTGGCAGAACCCATGGATCGGAGAGGGACATTTTCCGTAGCAGAGCAAACCAGGGCCTTTTTGGCCAGAATGGAGCTATTAGAATCACCCTGGCTTGATCGTTTCTGATTTTTCTTACCACAGTTGGGATCAGAGCTACTGGGGGGGAACGCGTAAGCCAGTCTGAAGTTCCACTGGATGTGCAACGAGTCCACTGCCCATGGATTTTCCCTCGGGTTTAGAGAGCAGAACCTTTCTGTTTGCCTGTTGTGCTTGTTTGCAAAGAGGTCTATCACCGGTTCCCCCAAAGCTGAATTATCTTTTGAAAAATGGACCGGTTTAGCGCCCATTCTCCTTGCCTCAGGGTATTGCGACTCAGGAAATCTTCCTCTATGTTTTCTGCCCCTTTTATGTGTAGGGCTGTCACGGAGTGTAGGTGTTCATCTGCACTGTTCAGAATGTTTGTTGCTGCTTCCATTAAGGAGTGTGATTTTGTCCCACCTTGGTGGTTGATGTATGCCACTGCTACCTTGTTGTCTGACATGATGCGTACGTCTCGACCCTGGAGTAGCGGAATGAAGTGGCTTAGGGCCTTGCCCACTGCCCACAGTTCTCTCAGGTTGGAGGATGCCTTCCTTTCTTGAGGTGTCCAGGAACCCTGACCTATGAGGCCCCTTAGGTGTGCCCCCCACCCCGAGGAGCTTGCATCTGTTAAAATTATATCTGTCGCCTGTCTGTCCCATGGTATTCCTAAGGTCAGATTTGTCCCGTTCAACCACCAGTTGAGAGAGTCTCTGGTTTTTGAGGAAAGCTCCAGCTTCCCTTCCAAACGCCCTCTTAGCGATCTTTGTGCTCTTAGTATCTCCCCCTGGAGTTGCCGGGTGTGAAACTGAGCCCACCTGACCGCCGGAATACAGGATGTTAGGGTACCTAGTAGGGACATTGCTTTTCTTAATGTCATACATGGTTGGTTTCGGCCCGCCAAGGCCAGATTTTGTACCTTCTCTATCTTGGACTCTGGGAGCAGACACTCTTGCCTTTCTGAGTCCAGTATAAATCCTAGGAAGGTCTGTTTCTTTAGGGGTTGTAGTTTTGATTTTTTGAAATTGACTATCCACCCTAATTCTTGCAAGGTGTTGATCACCTGAGTCAACTGTGCTGTACAGTGGTCCTCTGAACTGCCCACTATAAGAAAATCGTCCAGGTATGGTATTATGACCGTATCGTGAATCCGGAGAAAGGCTGTCACTTCCGCTATGACCTTGGTGAAGACCCTCGGGGCTATGGATATGCCAAACGGAAGAGCCCTGAACTGAATGTGCCTTAGTGTGCCCTGAATATAAAGCGCTACCCTCAGGTATTTCTGGTAATCTGGATGGATAGGGATGTGATAATACGCATCCTTTAAATCGACTACGGCCATGAAGCAATCTTGATGTAGCAGCTTTACTGCCGTAGTCACTGATTCCATCTTGAAGGTCGGGTTCCTTATCCAAAGATTGAGGCGTCTGAGATTTATGATTGTCCTGAACGACTGATCTGGTTTTTTTATTAGAAAAAGGGGTGAATAAAACCCCTTTCCTTCCTGTAAGCGTGGCACCTCGGACAGTACCCGCTTGTCTATCAGGCTCAGGATTTCTGTTTCTAAGGCCAGTTGTTCTTCGGTCATCTTCCTGATAGGTGTGATGACGACCACGGGTTTTGGCTGACGAATAAAGGGGATTTTCAGGCCTTCTTTTAGGATGCTCAGAATCCAGGTATTGGAGGAGATCTTTTCCCAGGCCTGGAAAAAGAGTGCCAATCTCCCTCCTACTGGAATACCGGCGTCATTGTGGTGACTTTTTTGAGGTGGAGGTGACACCAAACATAAACCCTGATTCTTTCTTTCTTTTATCCTCCCATCTTCTCCTGTCAGCGGGAGGACGTCCTCTATTGAATCTCCCCCTCCGAAAGGGCTGTCTCCTCTGATCCATAGGGAATCTGGGGAAGCCTTTTTTCTTATCTCCTGCTTTCTCCAGAATATCGTCCAAGTTCTTGCCGAACAGGAATCGACCATCGCAGGGGAGAGAGCATAATTTGGCCTTGGACTGAAGGTCACCCGGACAGCCCTTAAGCCATAACGCGCGTCTAGCAGCATTTGATAGTGACGCTGCTCTGGCTGTCAATCGCATAGAGTCCGCCGAGGTATCTGCCAAAAAAG
This sequence comes from Dendrobates tinctorius, assembly GCF_039654945.1. Lineage (NCBI taxonomy): Eukaryota > Metazoa > Chordata > Amphibia > Anura > Dendrobatidae > Dendrobates > Dendrobates tinctorius. Next base: position 51,676,247 of record NW_027361707.1, read on the forward strand.
CCGCTGCCCCGTGCAAGAGATACATGTCTGATAAGATCTTCTCTCTTGGGACCCTTGACGCCAGCTTCTCTTCTAACTGCTGCAGCCAGATCATAAGGGAGCGTGCCGTGCAGGTGCCCGCTATCGCCGGCTTTAGACCTCCTGCTGTCGCTTCCCATGCGTGCCTCAAATATGAGTCCGCTTTTTTGTCCAGCGGGTCTCTAAGAACCCCTGCATCTTCCAAGGGCAGGGCCGACCTTTTGGAAGATCTGGACACTGCTGCATCTATTTTTGGGACTTTGTCCCATACCTCCGTATCCTTGTATTCAAAGGGGTATCGTCTCTTAGAGGCGGATGGAAGGGTCCCCGATTTTTCAGGCTTTTTCCACTCCTTCTCAATAAGCGCCTGGATTTTCGCGTTTACTGGAAAGGTTCGTTTTTTCCTCTCCTGAAGCCCCCCAAACATGACGTCCTCTAGGGTTTTAGCCGCCCTTTCTTCCTGTAGGCCCATTGTGGTTCTAATGGCCTTTAGGAGGGCATCTGTATCTTCTACAGGGAAACATGGCTTACCCCCTGTGTCACTATCTGAGGAGTCTGAGGAGGATGATTTTTCCGCCTGAGATGATACTGACGCGGAATCTGAGGGGGAACTAGGGAAATCCTTCCTGCTTTTTTTCCCTTTTTTCAATAAGGACTTAATTGAGCCTTCCATTTCTGACCTGAGGGCAGATATTAGATTGGCTGCGAAACTAGGCGCTTCCTCCGCCATAGTCCGCTGAATGCACGAAGCACAGAGATCTTTTTGCCAGTCTCTTGCTAGGGGAGATTTACATATAGCACAATCCCTATTCTTCTTGCTTCCCGCTTTTCTGGGCCTTTCCTACAGGGTGAAGCATACAATAGAAAACCCCGATTAATATACTGTTAACCTTCCAGGACAGGAACCCAACTGAAGCGGGGGAGAGGTGCCGCCCCTTATGTCTCAGTAGGTTCCTGTCCTGGCGGGGCGGATCCCTCTCTCAGGTGGTGCTGTCATGGGTAAAGGGAAAACTATTTTATATAAAAAATAAATTATTTTTGCATCGCTTTATTCTGCGAGCTATAACTTTTATTTTTTCGCTGATGATGCTGTGTGGCGGCTCGTTTTTTGCGGGACAAGATGACGTTTTCAGCGGTACCATGGATATTTATATGAGTCTTTTTGATCGCGCGTTATTACACTTTGTTTGGCAGTATGATAAAAATAAAAAACGAAGCAAAAAATGATTTATTTTTTAAGTGGTTCGCTAAAGGGGTTAACGAATGGGACAGTTTTATAGGGCGGGTCGTTACAGACGTGGCGATACCCAATATGTGTACTTTTATTGTTTTGTTTTTTTTTATTTTCAAAAAATGAATTTATTGGGGAATTTTTTTTTTTTTACTAACTTATTTGGCGTTTAAATTTTTACACTTTTTTTCATTTTTTTTTTTACTTTATTAAATAGTCCCAGGTGGGACATCACTGTCCTGTGACAGATCGCTGATCTGTCACATCACAGATTACTGTGACAGATCAGCAATCTGTCACAGGCATTGAAGAAGACTTCCTCTTGCCTGCGCTTTGCAGGCACTGAGGAGGCCAGCTTCCTCCAGGCCCCCGAAGGCCCCTGTCGCCATCTTGGATTCGGGGGCCTGGAGGAAAGGAGCCCCCCGCAGCAGCGCTGCACATTGCGCTGCCGTGGGGGGCTCAGGGAAGCACGGAGGGAGCCCACTCCCTGCCGATGCTTCCCTTTAACTCCCGGTACACCGCGATCATGTTTGATCGCGGTGTGCAAGGGGATAACATGTCGGGGGCGGTCCGTGACCGCCCATGACACATAGTGTCGGGTGTCAGCTGTGATAATCAGCTGACACCCGGCTGCGATCAGCGGCGCTCACCACGTGGGCGCCGCTGATCGCAGTAGACGTGCTACCCCGTCCATGGGCATAGGGGCCCGAGTCCCATGGACGGGATAGTAAGTCGGATGTCAGGAAGGGGTTAAGAGTGAAGGGGCTCAAAGATATCTGACCCTGTAGAGACCCCTCTAAGGCCCTGTCGCTAACTAGGACGTCCTTCTGAAGGGATCTAGTGTGAAACTGCGCCCACCTAACTGCTAGCATACATGAGGTCAGAGAGCATAACAGACATGGCTTGCCTGAGGGTCAGAGGGTTTATCAATCGCCTGAAGTACCTGCTGTTGTATGTGCTACAATTTATCTGATGGCAGAAGGCACTGCTGGGTTTCTGAATTTAACAGTAAGCCTAGGAACTTTTGGACTCTTGTGGGCTGAAACCGGGATTTCTCGTAATTTATTATCCATCCGAGGTGCTCTAGTCTGGACTTAGCCCTTTCTAATCGTCTAAGTACGGGACAATCAAGATATCTGCGGGAGGCTGATGGGCCATGACTTAGGCCACTATCTTCGTAAATACCCGGGGCGCTGCTGAGACCAAAAGGAAGAGCCCTAAACTGAAAATGACAGATTAGACTGTCCATTGAAACCGCCACTCTCAGGAACTGCTGGAAGTCTGTGTGGATAGGCACATGATAGTACGCGTCTTTCAAATCCACGACTGCCATAAAACACCCTTCAAAACAACATTTTTATTGCTGAACTGAGACTCCATCTTAAAAGGTTCGATTAACCAAAAATTCATTAAGGGAACGTAAATTAATAATGGTCCTAAATGATTTATCCAGCTTTTGTATCAGGAACAGGGGAGAGTAGAAGCCTCTACCTCTCTCAGATTCCAGAACCTCCACCAGGACCTTCTTCAGGCAAAAACTCAGGACTTCTGCTTCTAAAGAAGTCTGTTCAAGTGGCGAAGATCGTAAGGGAGTTAGTTTAAAGGTATCCCGAGGAACATAACTAAACTCCAGTCTGAGTCCGGTGGATATTATGTTCCGCACCCAGTCACTATTGGTAATCTGCAGCCATGCTAGGAGGAAGGCTGGCAGTCTACCCCCCCCCCCCCCCCACGGGAACCGCTAGTCATTGGCCTGGTTTCTTTCGCCCTCTCGAAGAACGCCTGAACATAAAGCCCGTACGTCTCATCCTTAGATATTCCCATCTGGGACAGTCTCTATTAGGTGATGGGTTGCGCCTTCTCCCTTGACCGATCTCCTATTGAACAGACGTCGGTAGGATGCGGTCCACAAATTAGGCAACTTTATCTTATCGCCCATGGATAGCACTGCAGCGCTGGAGTCCTGGGTTCGAATCCCACCAAGGACAACATCTGCAAGGAGTATGTATGTTCTCCCCGTGTTTGCGTGGGTTTCCTCCCACATTACAAAGACATACTGATAGGGAGTTTAGATTGTGAGCCCCATCAGGGACAGCGATGATAATGTGTGCAAACTGTAAAGTGCTGCGGAATATGTTAGCGCTATATAAAAAAAAAAAATAAATAAAGATTATTGTCCCCGACTTTCTCAAGCAACTCATCCAGGACTGCTCCGAACAAATATTCCCCTTCACACGGGATAGTGCAGAGCTTTGCCTTGGACTGAATGTCTCCCGGCCAGCACTTTAGCCACAGGGCTCTACGAGCCGCATTGTAGCCACAGGGCTCTACGAGCCGCATTGGAGAGTCCTGCTGCCCTGGCGGCCATTCTAACCGCATCGGCTGAGGTGTCCGCTAGGAAGGCTGCGGCCTCCTGGATTACTGGTAGGGCGCCTACAATTGTCTGTCTAGGTATCCCTTGTTTTAATTGAGACTCCAATTGGTCTAACCAGATCATCATGGACCTGGCCATGCGTGTTGAGGCTACTGCTGATCTTAAAGAACTGGCTGCCTTCCTTAAAGGAACCTGGGAGATGGTATCTGCTTTCCTGTCTAGGGGGGTGGGGGGGGGGGTGGTCTTTAAGGGTCCCCAAGTCCTCGAAGGGTAGTGAGGATTTTTTTGATGCCTTGGCGATTGCCGCATCTACAGTAATTTAAGGGCCTTGTCATTATCTACGTTTGAGGGCTGGTTGTAGCGAACCCCTCTTATCTGGTTCCGCCCCCCCCCCCCCCCCATTCTCTACAAATTAGATCCTGAATCTTTTCGTTGAAAGGGAAGTCCCTTCGCTTTCTTTGCTCCAGCCCCCCGAACATGACATCCTGTATGGATAATTGCGATTTAGGCTCCTCCACTTCTATTGTTCCTCTCACCGCCTTTACCAGCTTGCCCACCCGGTCTAGCGGCCGACAAAACCGGACGGAATCCTCTTCCTCTGGAGGATGACGAGGGGGGGGGGGGGGGGGGGGGATGAGTCAGGGGAGTCCCTACTTCTCCATTCTACTGAGGAATCTGACTCCAAAGGGTCCCCAACCTTTGAGCTCTAGTTGGGACAGGGATTTCAGGGTTTCTCTCATCTTTGCCCTGACTGTCTTTTGAGCTTGCGGCTATTACGGGCGATTCTTCCTCCACCATCTGCTGGATACAGGGGGACACAACCTTTTTGGACACGAGTCTGGCAATGGGCATGCACAGAGCGCATTCCCTTGTTTTGCCTTACTCGTGGACTTCTTCCCCTGAGAATAAAACAGAGGGAAGCCCCGTCACTGAGTGAACATTCACGTAGATCACTTACAAGTGCAGCAATTAAGTACCAGAGAATGAGGGGGATCTTTCTCAGTTAATGCTCCCGTCTGTCTGGAGGAGCTTTTATGACTGGATTGGTCACTCAGTTTGGCACGCTCCTTACTGTCCCGGGATTCTGTCTTTTGTTTGACCTGCCGATGGTCCTCTAGGGGCGGCAGTGATTATTGTCGCTGCTGCCGCTCTCGTTCGCGCTCCATTAATCCGTTTGCAATAATGTCGCCAAAAGCATGGAACCCCCTTGGGCCCTTCTTATATACCCCTCCGCCGAACAGCAGACATGCCGTGTCCCCCCCCCCCCCCCCCCCAGTTGGGCCCCCCTCAGCTGGCGCCGCTATCGGCCAGTGAGTCGGCGCTTACCGGGCGCTGCCATCTTGGAATCTTCACACCTGCGCAGTGGTGCCGCTGACCTGGAAGCGTCCCCAGGCTCCGCCCCTAATGTCACCGCGACCCTGCACACACTTCCTGTGTAACAGGAAGTCACGCAGGATGCCCGGGCGTTCTTCAGTCTCCGACCACCATGCAGCCACGCCCCCCCCCCCCCCAACCACAGCCACCGCCCTGCCGGAGCAGGGAGACCCCCGGAGGCATACTCACCAGCGGCGGCTCTTTTCTCCCCTGGAGTCTGATATCCTCCGGCCACCGCTCCTTTCTGTACACGCCACTGCCGTGCAGCCCATCCAGGACCAGCGTGGCATCTCCAGGAGCTCCGCACCTGGCCGAGGTAGGAGACCCCCCCCCCTGCTACCTGTACCGGCCGGTCGGCCTGGGACCCATCCGGATTCCATCTGTAGGGTCCCGTCCCCTCAGGAAACCAACTGATTCGTGGGAGAGGTGCCACCCTTTTGTATCTGTAGGTTTACTGTTCCTGAAGGGCGGATCCCCTCTCTCATCGTGCTGTCATGGGAGTATGAATAAATAAATTTTTTTCCCAAAGTATAAATTTATAAAAATGAACGTACTCTAAAGTTACCCAACGAGTAACAACTGGCTCAACCAAAAAAAAAAACCCACTAAACAACTTACTGAATAAAACCTGTAAAAAAAAAAAAAAAAAAAAAAAATATATAAAATATATATATATATATATATATATATATACACACACACACACATACATATACACACACTTGAGATAAGGATGATATATAGCAGTTCTTTGTACTTACACTTAGTCTCCAGGTCATGTTTCTCCTGTAGAATACATAGATGTGGTAGAATTGTTAGTCTGACACGCGCACACCTGAGGTAATGTTTTCCTATCTGATGGTAAATCTTATCATCTGGGAGGGGGTTTGATATCTGAAACGGCACAATAACAAACTAAAATCCAGTTTTGGTCCATTCCACCCCACAATTTCAAAAATGGGGGAAGAAAAAAAAAAAAAAAAATAATAATAATAATGATATCTATCCATCTATCTACATACACTGAAGTTCATTCAGATGATTCTACAGACCAGTCCAAGATCAGACCCCAATGCACAGACTGACTGCAGGGCTCCCAACCCGAGCGGGACCGCCTCAAATATGAATCAGACACTCTGGTCAGGAGAGCTGTGGCCAGTCTGTGCACTAGCAGTACTTGGATCAGTTAGCACAAATGTCTAAATAAGCTGGGAAGGAAAACTGCCATCTTGTAATTTTTCTGAACAATCTTGTTATGACCACAAAGTTCAACTCTCAGCTAATTATAAATCAGATTAAGTGTGCGGCAGACTGCCGTGTAACACCGATCATTATCTCATCACAATGTTCGGACTGGCCAGCAGCCAAGCGTGAAAGCTGCATAGATATACTTGGTCACGGTGGTTAGAAGGAGCTCATTGTCATTGCAGCAGGAGTTACCAGCGAGTCTGCCATCCGCAGAGGAAATAGAAGGCAAGCAGCCAAAAAAAAAATGAGAATATAATATCTCTATCTAATGGTGTTTCGTTTAGCTAAAAATCCCCATGCATTTACTAAGAAAAAAAAAAAAATAAAAAATAATAATGAATGCTCCCAACATTTTGAATGTCCCAAAAAAAAAAAAAACCTGGATTGCAAAATTTGTGTTTCTCAAACCACATGCGGCATGAATCAGAGACCAGCACTTTTATTATAATTATGTATGTTTCTCTTTACTGCATTTCAAAGAAATACTTTTAAAATTTGGCCATGGACTATGCAACTATGACGACTAGTCCAAGAGGCGGATACTTGGTCTGTGTCTCATCAGACCAGAGAATCTTATTTCTCAGTCTGGGAGACCTTCATGTGTTTTTTTTTTTAGCAAGCTATGCGGGCTTTCATATTATGTCTGGCACTGAGGAGAGGCTTCCGTCAGGCCACTTTGCCATAAAGGCCCGACTGGTGGAGGGCTGCAGCGATAGTTGACTTTGTGGAACTTTCTCCCATCTCCCTACTGCATCTGTGGAGATCCACAGTGATCTTGGGGTTCTTCTTTACCTCTGTCACTAAGGCTCTTCTCCCATGATTGCTCAGTTTGGCTGGACGGCCAGGTCTAGGCAGACTTCCGGTGATTACAAACTTCTTCCATTTAAGAATTATGCAGGCCACTCTTAGGTACTGCAGAAATTCTTCTGTAACCTTGGCCAGATCTGTGCCTTGCCATAATTATGTCTGAGCTTCTTGACCTGCTCCTTAGACCTAATGATTCTCAGTTGGTCTGACATGCACGGTGAGGTTTTATATAGACAGGTGTGCGCCTTTACAAACCAAGTCCTATCAGTGTAATTAAACACAAAGGAAATGGACAGCATGTGACTTAAATATGAGTGTCTGAGCAAAGGGTCTGAATACTTATGACCATGTGATATTTCAGTCTCTTAATTTGCAAAAATTTCTATATTTGTTTTTTTTCAGTCAAGGAGGGGTGCGGAGTAAAAAAAAAAAAAAAACACTTTAATTTACAAAATAGCTGCAACGAAACTGAAAAATTTAAAGGGGTCTTAACAGTTTCTGTACCCACTGTATATGGTCCCCTGTACGCTCAGTTATAAATAACTGGATTCATTTTCAGCAGCGATAAACCACAATATAAATTAAAACAAAGTGACGAAAAAGAAAAATCAGCTGCAGCTTTGAAGATTACAACTTGGTTTTTCTTTTTGTTCATCTGTTAAAAAGTTGCATGTATGGTTTACTATTAAACCTCTAAAGCATGAATCAGATGACACTGTAGAATCAGCATGGGGCACACCACATTTACATGTACCTGATACATCCATAGAGCCTTCAGCCGATAATATTTCACAGGCCCAAAGAATCCATTAATACCGATCATATAGTTGCTTCCTCCGACTACGAAGTATCCATTGGTATCATCGAAATAAATGTTCTCGTCAAAACTTTAAAAATAGAAATACTCTTAGATATCCAATGGAATCACCACAAGCAAATGTAATTCTACTTTTTGCATTTACAACCCCTTTAGAACTTTTAACGTACCTATACGTCATGGTTGAGTAGGGATTCCCGACCGTTGACATAGGTACGTCATGGTGATCATGACCAGCACAATAGCCATGCCTGCACTGGGAGCTCAGCTTACAAGATAACTGAACCCCGGATGGCCCACCCAGGAGCAGTGTCTGCACCACACCCAGCTGTTTAACCCTTTAAATGCTGCTACATTTAGGAGGCTAGGAGAGGGAGGGGGCTCGCTCTTCTCCCTTCCAGTTGGCGCCCTCGTGATGTCAAGGCAACCATAGAGTCTTGTCAACCTACGGGTGTATCAGTGAAGTTGGCCCGCTTAGACCATGCCATTGGTATGGTCTAGGATGCTTCTGTCAGTGCAATACTGACATGTATAATGTATTGAAGTGCTGATGCATTGCATTATACCAGAGTATCGAATGTTAAAGTGTATAATATAATACATATATACACAGTTTAATGACAGAAAACTTGAATCTGACAAAGCGTAATAAAATCAAAAGTCTATGAAAATAACTTAATATTTTGTTGCATAACCTTTTGAGGTAATCACTGCAAACGATTCCTGTAACTGCCAATGAGACTTCTACACCTCTCGACAGGTATTTTGGCCCACTGCTCAAGAGCAAACTGCTCCAGTTGTCTCGTGTTTGAAGGTTGCCTTTTCCAGACATGTTTCAGCTCTTTCCAAAGATGATCAATATGATTTAGGTCAGGGCTCATAGAAGGCCACTTCAGAATAGTCCAGTGTCTTCCTCTTTCTTGGGTGTTAACTGTTTTGGGTCATTATCCTGTTGCAAGACCCATGACCCGCGACTGAGACCAAGCTTTCTGACACTGGGCAGCACATTTCTCTCTAGAATCCCTTGACAGTCTTGAGATTTTTGTACCCTGCACAGATTCTACACACCCTGTGCCAGATGCAGAAAAGCAGCCCCAGAACATAAGAGCCTCTTCCATGTTTCACAATAGGGACAGTGTTTTTTTTATTGATGTGCCTTGCCAAGAAGTTCCATTTTTGTCTCATCCGTCCATAGAACATTCTTAAAGAAACTGTGGCTCGTCAACATGTAGTTTGGCAAATTCCAGTCTGTCTTGAAGATTTCCACCACCCCCCCCCCCCCCCCTCCCCACCAACAGTGGTGTCCTCCTTGGTTATCTCCCATGAAGTCCACTTTGGCTTATACAACAACAGATGGTGCGATCTGACACTGATGTTCCTTGAGCTTGAAGTTCACCTTTAATCTGTTGAGAAGTTTTTCTGGGCTCTTTTATTACCATTCATATTCTCAGTCTTTGATTTGTCATCAGTTTTCCTCCTGTGGCCACATCAAGCGAGGTTGGCTACAGTCCCATGGAGTGTAAATTTTTTGAATATGTGCAACTGTATTCACAGGAACATCAAGCTGCTTGGAGACGGTCTTACAAATTTACCTTAACATGTTTGTCTATAATTGTCTTTCTAATCTCCTGAGACAGCTCTTTCCTTTGCTTCCTCTGGCCCACGTTGACTGTGATACACACCATATCACCAAACACAGTGAGTATCTGTAGCCTCTATACAGGCCCACTCACTGATTCCAAGATTGTAGACACCTGTGATGCCAATTAGTAGACATGTCCCTTTTGTCACATTATTTTCAAGGGTGCCATCATTTGTCAAGGCCTATTTAATGTTTTGTTTTTAAATTTTGTGGAAGCATGGTTGAAAAGCAATGTCTGATTTTCATTTGTTCATTTTTATTGATTTTGGATTACTACTTTTGTCAGATTCAAAGTTATTTCTGTGACCATTGTGGGTTTTTTGGTTTTTAACCCCTTAAGGACCAAGCCACTTTGAGGGTTAATGACCAGGCCTTAATTTTGAAATCTGACCACTCACTTTATGTGGTGGAGATTTTTTTTCATGACATTTGTACTTTACAATAGTAAAATTTCTTGTTTGTGAAAGAAATGTAAAATTTGGCAAAAATTTTTTAAAATTTTCAAACTTAATTTTTATGCCCCTAATGCTCCGATTTATGTCACAAAATAGTTAGTAACTAACATTTCCTACATGTCTACTTTACATCAGTACAATATTTTAAACAATTTTTTTTGTTCGGACGTTAAGGGTTAAAGTTTGACCAATTTAACAAAATTTACAAAAGTTTTTTTTATATTTTAGGGACCACCTCACATTTGAAGTCACCTGGAGGCATCTATATGCCAGAAAACAGAAAATTTTTGAATGTAAAAAAAAAAAAAAAAAAAAAATTATATTATATATTTATCAAACATTTAGCTTTTTAACAAAAAATTTACTTCAGGTTCAATTTTTTTATTTTACCAAGGGTAACAGAAGAAATTAGACTAGAAAAGTTATTGTGCAATTTGTCCAGAGTACGCCGATACCCCATATGTGGGGGTATAAACCATTATTTGGGTGCATGGCAGCGCTCGGAAAGGAAGCAGCACCATTTGACTTTTTTGGCTGGAATTGAGATTGGACGCCATGTCGCATCTGGAAGGCCCCTGATGTGCCAAAACAGTGGAAACACCCCCCCAATACACCCCTAACCGGAGAATGGAAATAAATACATTATATTTTATTATTTTTCCCCTAACTAAGGGGGTGATAAAAGGTGGGTTGGATTTACTATTTATGGCGGTTTTTACATTTGGCAGCTGTCCTACGCTAAAAGACGCTTTTTATTGTAAAAATAGTTTTTGCATCACCACATTTTGAGAGCTACAATTTTTTCCATATTTTGACCCACCGAGTCATGTGAGGTCTTTTTTGCGGGACGAGATGACTTTTTATTGGTCCAATTTTCAGGCACGTGACTTTTTTTGATCGCTTTTATTCCGATTTTTGGGATGCAGAATGAACAAAAACCAGCGTTTCATGAATTTTGGGGGGGTGTGTTTAGACCGTTCTGCATGCGGTAAAATTGATAAGGCGTTATTATTCTTCAGGTCAGCACGGTTACAGCGATACCTCATTTATGTCTTTTTAGGTTTTGGCGGTTTTATGCAATGAAAACATTTATATAAAAAGATATTTTTGCATTGCTTTATTCAGCGAGCTATAACTATTTCACTGATGACGTTGTGTGGTGGCTTGTTTTTTTGCGGGACAAGATGTTTTCAGCGGTACCATGGTTATTTATATCCGTCATTGCACTTTGTTCGGCGGTATGATAAAGCATTTTTTGCTTTGTTTATTTTTATTTTTTTAAGGGGTTCAATAAATGGGTTAACTAGTGGGACAGTTTTATAGGGCGGGTCGTTACGGACGCGGCGATACCAAATGTGTACTTTTTTTATTTTCAAAAAAAAGGAATTAGGGAGTTTTTTTACTTTAACGATTTTTTTAACTTTATTACACTGTCCTGGGGGAACATCACTGTCATGTGACAGATCGCTGATCTTACACATCACAGATCGCTATGACAGGTCAGCAATCTGACAGGCGCTGCACAGGCTTCCTCATGCCTGTGCTCTGCAAGCAGTGAGGAAGCCGGCTCCCTGCAGGCCCCTGCAGGCCCCTGCCGCCATATTGGATCCAGGGACCTGCAGGGAAGGAGGCCCCCAGAGCAGCGTAGCAAATCGCGCTGCTCTGGGGGTCGCAGGGAAGCACGGAGGGAGCCTCCTCCCTGCGCGCTTCTCTCCTATGCCCCCAATACACTGCGAACATGTTTGATCGCGGTGTGCCAGGGGTTAACGTGCCGGGGTGGTCCGTGACCACCTCTGACACATAGTGCCGGGTGTCAGCTGTGATAAGCAGACACCCGGCCGCGATCAGCAGCGCTCCCCACGGGGGGGGGGGGGCGTTTGGGGTTTCGCCCCTGATCGCTATGATGTACTATTCAGTCCTTGGGACTTAGGTCCCAGGTCACATGGACAGACTAGTACGTCCAATGTAGGAAAGGGGTTAAAACAGTAACAGTTCTCCATAGAATTTTATGAGCACTAACTGCCACCTCCTATCTTTGTAATAGAAAGATATGTATTTCACTGAAGACAGATTTTACTTGTGAACTCAGAATTTTGAGAATGTTAGCGCCCCCCCCCCTCCCCCGTTGGCCAAAAGAAAATAAAGGGGGGAGGACTCATGGCCGCATAGACCCCTCGTTTTATGTATAAACTTCTGTTTTGATGGGGTTAATATTGGGTCAATTGAAGGTCATTAAGGCTCAGTCAGGTGAAGCTATGTAAATATAAACAAGCTAGAACTGGTTTAACCGGTTCTTGGCGCCCAATTCTATTTGAATATTGATTGGTTGTGGCATTTTGGCGGGCTTATTGTGTTTTCTATAAATAGCCCGTGCTTATCTCTGTGTGGCATTACGTCAGCATCTGAAGAAAGAAGATTCATTACCTGATGGATGACCTGCTTCAGCAACTCATCGCTAGGGCTGGCAGTGAGGATTGGCTAAGGAGCTGCTTAGCTATAAAACCTGTCGTGGCGGCTCCGGTGGTCGTCCCTCCTCCTCATGAGCCATGTTCTCAGGCACAGCCCCCGTCTACAAGCACTGCACCCTCTCCGGTTCACGGTGGTTCCTCCCGGGTCAGGAGACCCCCCCGAGCTCCTACTCCACGGCAGCGTCGCCTCCGAGATCCAGACGCGCACAGGAAGTGCGTTCTTCAGCCAGAGGGCGGCCGGCAAAGAAGTCCCGGAGCCCAACGTGAGACCTTCCCTGAGATCAGCAGTCCTTGTCGGCTCCGCCGGCCGGGTCTTCTTCCAGTACAGGTGCCCGCCGCGGCCGTAAGAGCGCCCCTGCGGCGGGTTCCTATAGTACCGCAGCGGCTCCAGTTGAAGTCTCCAGCGGGTGTTCGCCTCCCCGTGGGTCTCAGCACCGGGGAACGGAGGATGAAGTCCTTTCAACCGGCAGCGGCACTCCTGTTCCACAGGGTTCGAGGGCTGGCTCCTCTCCTGCGCAGACCGTGGAGGACATCGCTTCCAGAAGGGGTGAGAACATCAGTGTCCCCCTGTCTGTCCCACAGGATATTGATTTTAAAACGCTATTTAAAAACCTTTTATCTGAGGTTTTTGGGGGAATCTACTAAAGCTAATGCTTCCTCTGTAGACACCCCAGTTATTATTGAACAGCGCAGTGTCAGCACAGCTGCAACCCCCCAGAACCCATTTAAAGAGGCTCTTACATGCGAGTTATCTCCATTGGGTTTCCACTTAAGCACCTCCACAAAAGAGCAGATTTGGGAACATAAACACGTAGATTTATTTTCCCTTCTCCCTCGCAGGGACCAGCCGAGCAGGGTTGAGAGGGACAAACCTGAACAGGATGACATCAGGCGTGTTTCCTTGAGGTCTTTCAACAATTGGGTTCAGGCCTTTTCAATATACTCGGCTGTTCTCGGAGAAAAGTTTCCTCATCTCTGTAGTATGCTATTTCAACATTTGGATATAATATTGGAGGCTTCTAGGAATTTTGGAGGCTTCGCTTGGTTAAACTACGACGAAGCTTTCCGCCAAAAATTGGCTGTACACCCTGAAGCTAAATGGGGTGTGAAAGATGTAGGTTTGTGGTTGAATGTAATGCTTCCACAAAGGCAATATGTTAATAGGCAATGCCCTAATACGACCGTGAGGAAAGGTTTTTGTTTTGCCTTTAATGATTCTGTATGTAAGTGGAGTAGTAGTTGTAGATTTCGGCACGAATGCTCCTTCTGCGGTAACGGTCACCCCGTGTTCAAATGTTTTAAGAAGCAGTCCTCTCAACAACCACCCAGAGACTTTAATTCAAAGGGCTCAGACCCCAGTGAGACTGGAAAAAATGCTCCCATGGTTAGGCAGATACCCAAATCGGGAGACCAGTAACCTTTTATTCCGTGGTTTTGCCTTTGGGTTCCTTATTCCTACTTTTCAAGGTTCCGGCTGTGTAATATCCAAAAATTTGGTTTCTTTATCTACATATCCTGAGGTGGCGAGAGAAGAGATTTTTCACGAGGTATCGTTAGGCAGATTTGCTGGCCCCTTTTTGTCCCCTCCTTTTGTTAATTTTCGTATTTCTCCCCTTGGTGTAGTCCCCAAGAAAGAGGTTGGGTCATTTCGCTTAATTCATCACTTGTCATATCCAAAAGGATTATCTTTAAATGATGAGGTGGACAAATCTGTATGTTCTGTTCATTATTCCTCCTTTGATTTAGCTCTGGATTTGTTGAGGAAATTTGGTCGTCTTGCTTTGTTATCAAAGTCTGATATAAAATCAGCTTTCAGGCTTCTTCCAGTCCATCCAGATGGTTTTAATTCTCTGGGTTTTTTCTTCGATAACAAATATTTTTTTGATAGATGTCTCCCTATGGGATTCTCCCTTTTGTGTTTTTATTTCAGGAGCTTCTCAACCTTTCTACACTGGGTATTGGAATCCAGCTGCAGTGAGTCTGGTATATTGCACTACATAGATTTTTTTTTTATTTATTGGTCCTCCTGATTCTGATTCCGGCTTAATTGCACTTCATAAATTCATTGATATGTGTAGCTATTTTGGGGTTCCAATTGCTCACGATAAAACAGTCCTTCCTTCTCATTCTATCGAATTTTTAAGTATTACATTGGATACCGTAAAAATGGAGTGTAGCCTCCCAATTGAAAAAGTGTTGAAGATTCAGTTTTCTCTCACAGCGATTTTGTCTCAGGAAAAAACTACTTTGAAAGAATTACAATCGGTGCTAGGTTTGTTAACTTTTGCTCTGCGGATTATACCTATTGGTCGAGTTTTCTCCAGGCGTCTTTATGATGCCACTAAGGGCCTTTCCTCCCCTCACTCTCACGTTAGAATTGGTTCTGAATTGAAGGAAGACATAAAAATTTTGCTTTCTTTTTTGTCAAATTTCAATGGCAGATCTTGCCTACAATCCAATTTCGTTATGGCTACTTCTCTTCCTCTTTTAACCGCTAGCGATGAGCTATCTGGCTGCGCAGTCTTATTTCTTTCTCACTGGTCGAATCAGCATTGGCCCAAGGCTTGGTTGGATTCGAAGCTATCCAGTAACGCAGTTGTGACTGATCTTTTTTCAATATTTTTAGCTATCCTTCTTTGGGGCTCTGACTTACAGAATAGTAGATTACTTTTTCTCTCTTCTAATAAAGGTGTGGTTTTCGCAATTAACACTATCTTCAAAGAACATCTGGGCGTCAAGAATTCTGAGACAATTTGTTTTACTTTGCCTGAAGTTCAATATTTGGTTAAAAGCGAGGTTAGGTTGTATTGAGAAGGAATTGTCGGTTAAATCTTTACTCTCTGGTGAATGGTCATATTTTTATCAGCAGGTTCCCAACGCGGACCCAGAAGCGACTCCTTGTCCACCATCGGTTTGGGGCTTATTGGAAAGTTAATTCCTCAATTTATTGAGCAGTCCGTCTCTAAGAGAACATGGGCAGATTATTCGGCTGCATGGCAGGTTTGGATTGAATTTTGCCAATGGCATAATATTGATTTTATGGTATCCAGTCCTAATGCAGGTTTACTATTTGCAGAGATGTTAGTCGCAAAAGGTCTTTCCGTCGCAGCGGTGGCAAAATACTTTGCTGGAATTTCATTTTTCTTAAAATTATCAGGTAATCCACCTTTAACAGGCTTATTTCCCATCAAACAATTTTTAAGAGGTTTCAAAAGGAGTAATTTTACCCCAGACGTCCTATCTCCATCTGCTTATTGTGGGATCTTTGCTTATCGTTGGCTAATGTTTGTAGAAATTCTTATGAAGCGGCTCTTTTTCGCTCTGCTTTTTCCCCCCCTTTCCTTTTTTGGAGCTCTCCGCATAAGCGAATTAGTCTCTGGTAAGAAGTCTGATCCTTCCGGCTTAATGCTTTCGGATGTTAGCCTGCATGATTCTTTCATTTTTCTTTTTATACGAAAATCAAAAACGGATCAATTGGGTAGGGGTTGCAGGTTGCAACTAAATAGTTTTCCAGATTCAATCATCTGTCCGATATCGAACGTCAGGGCTTGGCTCGGTATTCGGATTACCTCTTCTGGTTCATTCCTGATTCACGAGGATAAATCCCCCGCCACGATTTTCCAATTCAACTGCATTCTTAAGAAATGTTTACGTTTTTTGGGTAAAGACCATCTCAATATAACATCACATTCTTTTCGAATAGGAGCGGCTACAGAAGCAGCGAGATCTGGTCTTTGTCAATCTGACATCATGAAGCTGGGAAGATGGGAGTCTGGGAGATATAAAATTTACATCAGACATGAATTATAGGATTCTTAATTTTATTTTATTGCAGGTCCAGTGATTGTCTGGATTATCGGACATTCCTATGTGCATTGGGCTAGGAAGAGAGCCCATCAGAGATCCTATACCGAGAACTTGTCTTAACCATAGTGAAGTTCAAATTTTCTGGCATAGTGTTTGTGGTTTGAGGTGGTCGAATTTTGTTTTTGAATTTATGAAATGCTATTCTCACCTCCCTCGTCCTAATTTGGTGATTTTCCATCTGGCTGGTAATGATCTCGGAAAAGTCAAAACTCTTGATCTTTTGGCCTTCTTGCGTTCTGATATTACGGGCCTGAAGCAGTCTTTTCCAGACATTTTCTTTGTATTTTCCGAAATCATCCCCAGATTAGTGTGGTCTCAGCGTGAATACTTATTTATGGAAAAAATTCGTAAGAGAGTCAATAGAGGGATGTTTAAATTTTTACCGCTCGTTGGCGGTTTTTCATTCAGGCATGAGGACTTTGAGGGTTTCTTGCCCGGCTTTTATCGAAGAGATTCAATTCATCTTTCAGACATAGGTTTGGACATTTTTAATTTGAACCTCCAATCAATTGTGGAGAGATGGCTGTGTTGTTTTGGGGGGCCATGACCCTTCGTGTCGTGGCGTTTGGGAAATCGCCCAGGTATTGGGTGGATTGGTGTTGTTATGGTGGTATATATTTATGGAGTTAATTTATTAAAAGTTATTTTTGTAACCCTAATAAACAGCACGGCAAATTTTCTGCCAAGTTTTTCTGTGTCAAGTCTTTTATTGTATAAGTGGGTTTTGTGCAGCCATGAGATCAGTCCAAAAGGAGAAAGCAGCAAATTTCTCTGGAGAGATATTACAAAGTTGCTTGTTTTCACATTTACTATTGATTTACAAAACAGAAAAATAAGTGTTACCCTTTCAAACTCCAGAGCCAAAAGCATAACTACATCCACAAAGGAGCATCCTGCAGCACAGATCTCCCCTGTGTTAACATGCTGCACACTCAGTGGCACCTCCAAGCTCAAAAGCAAGAAGTCTCACAGGGGATTGAGACCCCGCCTTTAGGATCTATAGTAAAGGGGGTATCCAACACTGTCCAGAGACCATCACGAGAGAGGTGTCAATATTATGACCCTACATATCTACAGGGACAAGAGCATGATCAGGGGGTATCAGGCACATAGTATTCATACAGTGTTCTGATGACCCACACATCTGCAGACCATGCACGTCTCAGGTTTGTGGGGTCAGAACGTCTTCACCACTTTCTATGAGGAAGTGAGCAGCTCTGGATGTTGATGGATAGCCCCTTTAAAAAGGACAAAGCATTTTCATCATTAAGTTTGAGATTTTTTTTTTTCCACTTTTCCTAATGATATTTACCTATTTAATAAAGTTTTATATTTGGGTCTCTGTTATAGGGAAATTAAGGATTGTACTGTTTTAAGAGTTTGGCTATTAAATATTGCCTTTTAAGCCCTTTGCAAAGCCTGCTATACATGTACGTCATGGACAGGGTGCCCGTGTATGGCGTGGACTCCGGACCTGTGCCCGCTCCATACAGGGCAGATGCAACACAGATGTCGCCTGCCCATAACAGCAGCTATAAGTGATGATCGCTGCTGGTGAACCATTTAAGAGGTCTCTCAGATCATTGACTGCAGCATCTAAATAGCGCGATCGCCACTGCACGCGCTCACCAGTGCCCACTGGCCCCCCAAAATGTGTGCCTGGGGGACCGATGTTACCATAGCAGCCAAGGGGTCTATCCAAGGTCCCCATTAGCCATAAGCTGAGAACACAATTTATACTATATACACACACACACACACACTGATACTTATGTTTTACCATTGGATTTTTAAAAAACTAAAAAGTTTAAATCACCTCCCTTTTCCCCCGGTTTAAAATAAATTTACCGATTATACTGTATCATTGCACCAATAAAAAGCTATGAAAATATAAAAGTTAGCTAAAACCAAATGAAAGCCCGTTTAAAATTATATATTATCTATATCTAATTTTGTGCTGCCAGTAACCATTATCCGTATTATGACACCAAAAAGGCAGCATCACTGAACAATTCCAATGATGCTGATAGTTCAGGTCACTCGATGTGCAGCAGGACTGGGACTCTCAAAGTAACACAGATAGTAAAATGCAGCCGGTTACATAAGACCTTGCTAGTAGGGATGAGAGGACCCGTGGAAATTTGGGTTGTGGTACCCAACCTGAACTTTATTCCAAAGTTCGGTTCAGGAACCAGAACCCCACTGAGAACAATGGACACCTGAACTTTTGAGCTGATAAATATTTCTCTCTGGGACGGACTCCTAGGAGTCCATGTTAATCGTTTAGCAGTGGACACCAATTGTCTGGTACGAACCCCAAACTTTTAAGATCCGTTTCGCTCATCTCTACGTGTTTCCATTCAATATTGTGATTGCATTTATTTTGCACAGGAATAATGACAGGTAAAACGCACAATCCTATACCACCACAACACAAAGCCCAAACAATTGTATAGTGTAAATTATACAGGTGTTAGATTAATATACTCTGTTACACCAAACATTACAACTAATGTTAATCTAATTTAAAGGGAACCCGTCACATTATGTATGCAGTCTGATCTGTGGGCAGCATGGCGTAGAGAAGAGGAGAAGCTGAGCAAAACAATATATATAAAATTGTGGAAAAGGATCCAGTGTAAAGTATTTTTTCATGGAATATCACTGATATCTGTATGTATAGAAGTCCAGTGGGCGGTCCTACTAGTGATTGACAGGTCCATCTGCACAGTCACACGGAACACTGTCAATCACTGAGTAGTTCTGCCCACTGGACTCCCATTGATACAGAAACCAGGGTTTCAAGGAATAAAATGTAAGTTTTACTGAAACTTCTCATACAAAAGTGTCCAATCAAAGCTCTTTCTGCTCCAAGATCCTGGCTGCAGATCAGATACCTTTACCATTTATGATGAAAAAGTTATGCATACCAATTTTTAACTATAACATGAAAAATAGGTATAAATTTCCCCTTGAGGACTCACTCCTATTTTAAGAATGCAGAAAAACCATCCCTCACCTGAAAGATTCGCTGTTAAACTCTTCTAAATCTTCTCCAAAAATGAGTTTTAATACTGCCTACAAACAGAACACAGGGGGTTAGAAAAGGAATCTGAACTAGTGCAAAATATGGACACTGACACGCACGGTCTGTCCATCACGGTGTACTCTCTTATACTCTCGTAATACAGTTACATAGACAATTTGAATTGTTGTAAAGTGTTTGATTTCTGGCGATTCCTGTGCTTGTTGAAAGTCCCAGTAGTAAGAGCCTTAGTGATTATTTTGCTGAATTCTTATTCGAGCAAGAGCCATCTAATGTGTATGGCAGACTAAAGGGATCATCCACTACAACACTTAACGGGACCAGGGAGGTGACGAAGGTCTGGAGACAGACATGGGCTGCAGCACTAAGGAACGGCACCGATCTGGGAGGAATGTTTGGGTCTCATCCTTTGACACTGTTCAGTGGCTCAAAAGGACTCTGTTAAGACTGATAACTCTAGTCGGACACAGTGGAGATGGGTTTTCATAAAGTCCCCTCCACTATGCAGGAACATCTGGCCGCTGCGGATTAAACGCTGCGGCAGGACGCAGTGTTCAATCCGCAGCTAATCCGAATGTAATCCGCTACGTGGATACACACCCTTAGAAGGTCCTGGTCCACTGGGAGTACCCACGGATCTGACATGGACATTGTCCTTAGCCAGGAGAACCATGGCCTCTTTGGCCAAAACGGGGCTATCAAGATTACTCTGGCTTTGTCTTCCCTGATCTCTTTCAAGACTGGAGGGAAGGCATATAGGAGTCCTGATGTCCACTATTCTGAAGAGAGTCTACTGCCATCGGCCTGTCTGCTGGACTTGGGGAACAAAATTTCTGAACCTTCTGTTGGCTCTTGAAGCAAAGATCCATCTTGGGCTGACCCCACATGTCTACAATCTGATTGAAAATTGACTTTTTGGGCACCATTCTCCTTGTCCCACCTGATTGCGGCTTAGAAAGTCTGCCTTCAGGAGGTCTACTCAGATATCCAGGGACGATAGAGATGAAATGTTTTGCCAGACATAGAATCATTTGTTATTTGCATCAGTGTTCGAAACTGGGTGCCCCCTTGGTGATTTATGTAGGCCACTGCTAACTGGTTGTCTGACAGGACTCACATGTTGCCCCCATAGTTGTGGTAAGAACCTGTTTAGTACCCTTTCAACCACCAGAAGCTCCCATTAATTTGATGACAGGCCCCTTTCTTCTGGACCCAGGGATTATGGAGCCACAGGGTGTCTAGGTGGGATGCCCACCCCCAGGGACTGGTATCTGTTGTGACTACCCTGGAAGCTCTGTATACCCAGGGTAGTCCTCTTGGGGCCGATTCAACCTGCAAGCACCAACTGAGTGACCGGACTAATGAGTCTGGGAGGGTAAAGCTTTCGCTCTAGTACTACAGTGTCAGATAGTTTTGTAGTATGCACCACTGTAGTCCCCTTGTATGGAACGGAGCCCATTTCACCACTGGTATGCAAGAGGTTAGGGACCCCAACAACGACATTGCTTTCTTGAGTCATTTCCAGCTTTATTAATTCCAACACTAATTGTTTGATCTTATGCTCTTTTTTTTCCCTCTAGGAGGAGACACTCCTGTGACACTGAATCTATTAGTGGCTCCAAGAACACCTGTACCATTGCTGGTTTCAGTCTGGATTTTTTTTTAGATTTAGCTGCCATCCCAGAGATTGTAATGTGTCCATGACTATTCTGTCCTGTTCCTGACAGCGAGAAACTTTTCCCCACAATCAAGAAGTCATCCGGATACAGTATTATTAGAACATACTTCTCTCTGAGACGAGCCGTGACTTCTGAAATAAGCTTTGTGAGTACCCGAGGGCAGAGCTCTGTATTGAAAATGGCCCATTTGAGACTATTTGCACTGCCACCCTGAGGAACTTGCGATCCTGCTGGTAGAAAGGGATGTGGTAGTATGCGTCCTTGAGGTCTAGGACCACCATGTAACATTGTGGGGAAAGGAATTTTACCGCCGACCTGTCTCCATCTTGAATGAAGGAATCTGATAGCTGTTGAGACCCTTCAGATTTATAATGGTCCTCCAGGAGTTGTCTTTTTTAAATGAGAAAGGAGGGGAGGGGGGGGGGGAAATAAAATCCCCTCTCTCCTACCAGACCATGTTTCTCCAACAGCGACACTACCTTCTCTTCAAGGCCCCGTTGTATTACTTGAGAGGGCTGTACCAGGGTCTGTGTGTACCTCTGTGGTGGCAGCTCGTGGAACCTCAACTTTAGGCCTGATCCCACGATCTGCCGAATCCAGGTGCTGGAGGAAATCCTCTCCCAGGCGAGGAGGAAGTGAGAACCTCCCTCCTATCTGGGAGAAGCAGTCACTGGGAGGACTTCTTGGTGTCTCTGGAGGGCTTGCCGAAGTAAAAGCCTCTCCCTCCCTTGGATCGCTTGTCAGTCCTCTCTCTGTATTTACGTCTCCTGGATCTGCGACCCTTTCAAAAGGAATGTCTAAGGCTGGTTTCACATTAGCGCTTTTTAAGCGCACGCACGGCCGGGGGTAGCTCCGCCCCCGAGCCAGCTCTCTGCCCGGCGTGCCCGCCCCTTGCTTGTAGCGCCGCCTCCTAGCGCACAGCGGCGCCTGCGATCGGCGCACCCTATCTTTAGCATAGGGTGCGCAGATCGTGTGCAGGCCGTGCGCTAGTTGCGCTTTGACCTGCGCACTTTTGACGGTGCGCCGTGCGCACCAAAGTCAAACTTTTTGGATTTCAGCGTGCACGGCGCACCATCAAAAGTGCGCAGCGCAGGTCAAAGCGCAACTAGCGCACGGCCTGCGCACCCTATGCTAAAGATAGGGTGCGCCAATCGCAGGCGCCGCTGTGCGCTAGGAGGCGGCGCTACAAGCAAGGGGCGGGCACGCCAGGCAGAGAGCCGGCTCGGGGGCAGAGCTACCCCCGGCCATGCGTTCGCTTAAAAAGCGCTAATGTGAAACCAGCCTAAAGGATGGAAATGGCTTGGAAAACTAATATATATATATATCAGTCCTCCTCCAGCACGTCATCCAGTGCCGGCCCAAATAAAAAGTTACCTTCACAAGGCAGGGAGCAGAGTTTTACTTTGGCCCATGTATCCTCTGGCCAGCATTTAAGCCACACTTCGCGACGTCCAGAATTGTCCAGTGCTGCCGATTTGGCCGCCAGCTTTGCAGAGTCATCCAGTAAAAATACTGCTGCTCTGATGGCAGGAATCGCCTCCAAGATGGTTTCTCTGGTGACTCATTCTAGATGATATTCTAGATTGTCTACCCAAACCTTCAGAGATCTAGCCATACAGGTGGTTGCAATGGCTGGCCTTAATGCCCCCGCCGAGGACTCCCAAGTCATCTTGAAAAAACTGTCTTCCTATCCAATGGCTCTTTGAGGACTTGGGGTCCTTAAAACAGGAGGGAAGACTTCCTAGAGACTTTCGAGATTGCCACATCTAGTCTCGGTTCCTTATCCCAGGACAAAGAAGCTTCTTCAAACAGATTTCTTTTTTAAAAGAACCAATTGTTTGCGTTCTTTGGGAGAAACCAGAATATTCTCTTTTAATGAGACCCTGCAACTGCTCATTAATGGGGAAGGCTCTATGTTTCCTCCTTTGTAAGCCGACAAACATGAGCTCCTGGGCCGACTTTTTAACCTTCTCATCCACCAGTCCCATAGTAGACCGGACCCCTTTTATTAGTTTGTCTATCGCCTCTACCGGGAAAGCATCTTCTTCTGAACTACTCTCAGAATATTGCGATTGATCCGAGTCCACTGGATCTGAACCTGTGGAGTCTTCGTGATATCCAACCCCTCTTTTGTCTCTCCCCCCTTACTGTCTGTGTCCGTTGTGGCCTGCAACACAGTAACCGACTTTGGATTGTATCAGGGATTTTAAGCTTTCAGAAAAAGTGGGAGTCTCTTCTGCAATTGTCTTATCAACACAGTCCTGACATCTTTATTCCAGGAGGCTCCTAACTGGTGTCTGCATAGGGGACACTCATTTTTGAGCTTTGTTTTGCTCTTTTTAGGGACCCCCTATACTCCACCCCACCAATGTATAGAAAAAAAGGGATAGGGTAGGAGAAGACAGACTAAAGCTGAGTCACACATTGCAATCTCGCTAGCGAGATCGCTGCCGAGTCACAACTTGTGACGCAACAGTGATCTCACCAGCGAGATCGCTGTGTGTGACAGCGAGCGGCCCCCCTGCCGGTATCGCTGTAAGAAACCTCTGGACATTTTTTTGGTCGCTTGGCTCCCGCTGGCCAGCACGCATCGCTGCGTGTGACAGGCGGGAGACCAGCGATCAGCTGTAAAAATAGAAATTAAAAAAAATTGTTATTCTCACCTTCCAACGTTCCACGCAGCATTCCTCTACACGCTCCCGGTCCCAGTGATCCTTTGCACGAATGACCGCGAGACTTCCGTATCCCACAAGACCGTGATTCTCGCAAAGGATTACTGGGACCGGAGCGTGGAGAGACAAAGGCTGCGTGGGACGTCGGAAGGTGAGAACAATAATTTTTTTATTTTAATTTTTTTTTTTTTTCACAGGGATGGCAAGCGATGTCGGTATCGCTGGTAAGTCGCTATATGTGACTCCAGCTTAAGAGAGAACAGACATTAGTGTGCTGTACTTTCTTGGAGCTCACTCACCACTCAGACACTTCAAACAGATACCACATCTGGAGGTTGAATGGTGTTCTCAATGTCTCCTCCAGAGACCAAGGACCCCTCCTTTCTGAAATTACAGAGATCCGCTCATGTGCTTCAAGAGCGGCCCCCAGTGCTGCTGCAGCATGGCTGTTTCTTATCCTGTGAGTGCAATTGCCTTTCTGGCTTGTGGTGCTGCTGGTGAGGCTCCAAGTGCTCAAGCAAAAAAGTTTCCATGGATGCCACCGACTGCACTTCTGCCACCCCTTTATTCTCGCCCACCCCCCCCCCAAATCTGGTTCATTAATCCCTGGTGTTCTTGCGGTGCATGCCCTTGATTCAAACCCTGCGTGCACCCAGCGTCTTATTTCCGGTCCGCGCCCCGGCTGGTTCCAGACCCCACGCTCACCAGGCATTACACTTCCTGTGCGCACTAGATCACTTCCAGCACGTGCCCTCTGCCGCTTCCACATGCTGCTGCCATGATACCCCGTGGCAGTCCTCCTACCTGGTCCCGGGATTGGAGCACTGCAGGAGGGAGCAGACCTTACCCGATGCTTGCCGAGCGCAGTGTGCAGGATGCAGTGGTTGGGCCTCTTCTCAGGTACTCCCCCAGGAAAGGAGGTGGGCATGGTGGGACGCAGCCCTGGACTTCACTCGCCCACTGATGTGCTTCGTGGGCTGCAGGGCCACCATGTGCATCAGAGAGGGAATGGCAAAACATGGCCTCCGAGGCTCCTATCTCACCCGTCCATGTTTCGCTCAGGGATGGCATGGTGAAACGTGGCCTCCGAGGCGCTACCGGTACCTGGTGACAGATGCAGCAGAACTCTGCCTGCCAAACCCATCCAACCCAAGCATCCTCTTCGGTCTTCTAAGATTTCATCTTGAGGATTCCCCATGGAGGACAGGAAACCAACTGATTGGAGAGAGGAGCCACCTCTTTATCTTGAAGGTTTCCTGTCCTTGAAGGGCAGATCCCTTCTCTCATGGTGTCATGGAAAAAAAATGAATTTCATAGTCACTGAGAGACCATAGTTTCATAGACACCATAGTAATCTTCATGCAGCAAAGTTACCTTTCTTTTTGCAACTGTAAAGTCCAGCCGGACCCATATGTGAAGAGGTAGATAAAACTTTGACCTTGCTGCAATATCGTTCCCCGTTGTCAGCTGCAACTGGACATGGACTTTACCTGATAAAAGAAACATAGCAACATGGACCATGAAACATTAACTATGCTTAAAAGATAGCTACGGTAAATAAGTTATATTTTATGTATACGGATATGTATTGCTTAACGCTTTTATTGCAGGCACTGCTGCCGTATATGTAAACATGGTCACTGCATGGACAATGCCATTAAAAACAGGGCTGTGGAGTCAGAGCTCATTTTGGTGGAGTATAAAATTGACCGACTCCTAAAATATATAATAAATTGGGTACAGTAGTTCAATGCAGAATGTGCTGAATATTTTTCATAGGAATTGGGGAAAGTTATGAAATGTGGCTGTTCTATTCCTGATCTAAGGCTACATTCACACAGCATTTTTGCTGCGTTTTTTGTGGATATGTTTTTCAGCTGCAAAAGCCGATCAGATTTTTAAAAAACCGCATCACCTGAAAGGTTTTTGAGCTCATAATGTTTTCAATATCAAAAGCAGATTAGAAATCTGCTCTATCCATATCTGTCTCCATATCTTATTTGTACCAAAAAGAATGAAATCTGGGTAGCACACAGACTAACACTTCCTGCCAGGCAAAGGAGGAGGAAAGAGCGTCTCAAACATCATTAACAAGATATTTTGTAAGTGACAAAGTTACTGTAACAATGACAGCAGATATGTCTAAAAGACAGCTCCTCCAGCTTGTTGTGAAGGACGGTGTACCATTAACATTTGCACGACCAGCTTTTACAGCTCTTAATGGAGAAATGGCCCCCAGACTTGGTGTTTCTCTGGAAAGAGAAAGTATTAGAAAATTAGTGATTGAAGAAGCCCTTAAACAAAAGGAAGATCTTAAAAAGACTCTCAAAAGACACTTCAGGTTTCTTAAAATGGATGCCTGCACACGTCACAGAGTGAACTATTTTGCCATCAATGTTTGATATGTTTGACAACAAAAATTGTTACCTACACGCTGGCAGTAAGATCCTAAAGCTCGTCACAGCAGCCAGTTTCTCCAGGCCTTAGTGGAAAAAGTTCTGCAAGATTACGAACTCAAAAAAGAACAGGTTCTTGCTATTGTAACGGACAATGCTTCAAACATAAGTACAATTAAACTGATGGATGAGAGTAATGAACAACAGCTAGAAGAACATCACATCATTTTCATCACATGCGCGGTGTTGTGCACACGCTGCAGCTGGCAATAAGATAGTCTGCAAGAGGGACATGCTGGAAATCTGATTGGAAAAATGAGGAAATTGGTTATTGCCGCCAGAACCCCTAAAATTGATTCCATCTTGAAGAGACGTGCTGGGAAAGGGGCAATTGTTGATCAACTAAAACCGTTTCTTATAGATATGGCAAACCCTCAGGTAACCCTAAATGAAGGTCAATGGACACAGGTGGCTGAATTGAAGGAATTGCTTAATCACCCATTTACTGTGACTAAAAAATTACAAGCTGAGGATTTAACTCCTGGCATTTTCATGAGGGAGCGGAAGAACTTGCTATTTTGCTGTTTAATTGCAGATGGCATTTCTGCTTCAATGAAACGGAGAGAGACACAGCTATTGGAAAATAAAATTTTTCTGGCAGCTGTTTATGTGGACCCAAGTCATCGTATATTGCTTGATGATCAACAGCTTACTAAAGGAAAAGAAGCTCTGACTGAGGTAGCAGTCAGGATGAGTGGCCTACAGGAGGACTGCCAGACGCAAGAGGACTTGGGTCCTGACAGTGCTACTGCTGCCATATCTTCATCCTCATCAGATGAGGAGTTTGACTTTGATAAGCATTTGTATGGCATGGAGCAGGCAAAGCGTTGCCACAAGGAAAAATATTTCACTGTCTCCTATAGCAAGCAGATTGACCATATTTCAGCAAAATGTTTCACTTGTTCTCAAAGAAATAGAAAAATTCAACCGTTCATCAAAACCGACTGTGCATGAGGCAATAATTCCTTTATACCCGGAAATTGTTAGAGATGTGGCCCATGTGGTTACGGCTTTGCCTCCAACCCAAGTTACTGTAGAGAGGTTGTTCTCTAGCCTTAAAATTATTAGGTCAGATTTGAGGTCATCTATGAAGGAGGATCTGATGGAGGAAATTTTATTTCTTAGGACAAATTCATAGCCTGCACAAATGTTTAGTATTTTTTTGTTGAAAACTGTTTGCCACTTATAGTTCATTACATAGTGTGTATATATATATATATATATATATATATATATATATATATATATATATATATATACATACATACACACACAATCGATATTACATGTTTACAATTTATTACAGTTTTTTGTGTTCTAAAGTTGTATTCCAATAAATATATATTATGTTCTATCTAAATATCTTGATTATTGTATCATAAAAATGATTTAATGTCTGATGTTCACATTGTACTAGTATACATTTTTCACTTAAATATAAGCAACATATGTGGGAGTCAGTGTAAGGGAAATTGAGGAGTCGTAGGTTTGGCTTACCGACTCCACAGCCCTGATTAAAAAGGAATCTGTTAGTAGGATCTACTCAAAGCCCTCAATATGGATACGTAGGTCATAGAAGATTGACTACAATGATTTTTTGATCCAATGTCTTATTCTAAATCCACATTTTTCATATGCAAGTGAACTGTTAGGCTCTATAAGTCGAACACAGTTCTCCTTGAGACTCTGCCTACAGAGATTACTGTAAGTTAAAGGTGATGTCACCGGTGTGAAACATGTAATGACAGTCCCACGCTCCTGATCTACATGTCTCACACTGGTAACATCCGTTTTATTTAATAAAAGTTCTGGAAGCAGATTCTCAGGGAGATCCATGTCCAGCCCATAATTACACTTCTAGAAACCCTCCACAACAGGGGGGAATTACCTCTGCTGTCATGGAGGGCGACTAGAGAAAATAAAATTAGACTTAAGGCCCCGGCACACATAACGACTCACCAGCGATCCCGACAACGATATCAACATGTCAGGATCGCTGGTGAGTCACTACATGATCGCTGGTGAGCTGTCACACAGACAGCTTCACCAGCGATCAGCACAGCGATGCTGAGCGAGCGGCGTCGCTGTGTTTGTTAGTTACCAGCGCGCTGATGCAGGGAGCTGGTAACGTACACATCGGGTATCCAGGGGACGTGCGTCCCTTACATACCTAATGTGTGAGTTAGTTACCAGATGATCGCTGGTCTCCCGCCAGTCACACGCAGCGATGTGTGCTGGCCAGCGACCAAAGAAAAGTCCTGGGCTTTCCTACAGCGGTCAGCGATACCGGCAGGGAGGCCGGTCGCTGTCACACAGTGATCTCGCTAGTGACATCGCTGTTGTGTCACAAAACTTGTGACTCAGCAGCGATCTCTCTAGCGAGATCACTGTGTGACGGGGCCCTCGGCACACAAATACAATGATTCAAAAAGGAGTTCATGAATGATGTACAGAAATAAATATCAACGTTTCAGTTCTCTAGCCTTTATCAAGAATTTAACAAAAATCTCATTTCAATGAATGAAAATATTTTCACAAAAGAAAAAAAAACGAACAGGTCCATACAATACATTGTTTTACAATAATCCAAACACCACATATTAGATACAAGCCAAACCACCATATAATGTAACTTTACCCATAAGAGATTTATTCACTAGGGAGGCAATACATATCCCCTCATAAATCCAAAATAAAGGAAAATAATCAAATGCACTCTAATACCTGTAGATAAAGTGGTCCTAAATTATGCAAACAAGATTTCGTGTTCAATAGTGACTTATAGGAGTCACCCTCTGTTCAAAAGAGAAAAAAAAAAAAAAAAAAAAAAAAAAAGGGGGGGGGGAACAGACACAATCCAGTATCCCTTAAACAAAAAAATAAGGTAAAGAGCTAAAGCTTAGGGCAAGACATACCAAAGGCACGCATTCATATTCAGGCCATCAGGAGCTGGTGCGGTAACATGGTGCGCTTGTGGCCGCCATGGGAGTCGTCTGTTCCTTAATTACGAGTACAGTGGAGGCACTTCCTGGTAAGGGTCGGCATTCACCAGTGTGTAATGCGCACGGTTTATCTCCCAGCAACATTCACAGCACTTCAGGTTAGGTCTCGGCACTCTGCCGTCTTTAGGCAGCACATGCGCATTACACACTGGTGAACGCCGACCCTCACCCAGAAGTGCCTCCGCTGGATTATGTTTGTATATTCCTTCCCCCCCCCCCCCCCCCTTTTTTTTTCTCGTTATGTTTTTTTCCTCTTTTGAACAGAGGGTGACTCCTATAAGTCACTATTGAACATAAAATCCTGTTTGCATAGTTTAGGACCACTTTATCTACAGGTATTAGAGTGCATTTGATCACTTCCCTTCATTTTGGATTTATGAGGGGCTATGTATTGCCTCCCTAGTGAATAAATCTCTTATGGGTAAAGTTACATTATATGATGGTTTGGCTTGTATCTAATATGTATTGTATGGACCTGTTTTTTCTTTTGTGAAAATATTTTCATTCATTGGAGATTTTTGTTAGATAAATTCTTGATAAAGGCTAGAGAGCCGAAACGTTGATATTTATTTCTGTACTTCATCCTTTTGGTCCGTTGAAATATAATAAAGCAGCTACATGAACTCATTTTTGAATCATTGTATTTGTGTGCAGAGGCTTTCTGTATTAGTTTGCAATTTTTACCTCTGAGCACCTACTTGATATGCGGTGAGCACCCCATTGTCTATACGGTGTGCACACTAAAGAGTCGCGTTGCTTGGGCCACCAAAAGAATTAGTGATCTGGGCAGTTAATATATTGCATCAAGTGTTGCACGTTAGTAGCAGCTAGGAAGATCCATGGTTGGAATTAGTTCTGAACAAGGGTAGTGTCACTAATATTTGAGGAGGAAGATGGACCACAGCATTATGACCAACCCAGCCTCCTAGGCCCTCTGATGCCGTTCTGTGTGTTACATTGTGAACTGTGCCAAGAGACTGCATCTGCTGCTGGTGAACCCCAGCTCTATTGCTCAATTCTGACATGTTTCCACCAAGCTCTTTGCTTCATATTTGATGTGTAACCTCCTTGTATGTGCAAGATCTGAGAATCAACTCTGGTGTAAAATCCAAGCTCTGTGCCTCAACTTCCTGGTGTAACCTCAAAGCTCTGAGACTTAACACTAACTGCCAGGAATATGGCCTTAGTGAGACAGACTAACGGCCATGCTGTTGGCCTCTTGGCGAGTAAACATCTGTCCGCAATGATACTTGCTGGAGTCTTTGTGAACCACTGCACCATCCTCAAGTGGACATATGCCACATACTGTACACAAGACTGATTTTACAGGAGTTTTCTTATATCAACTTATATGACCAGTCACATATATTAGTTTTCTCTTACGTTCACATACCTCTACTAGTCAAGAATAAGAGTGGTGTAGCATACATTTTGTTAGTATCCACATGGTGGAATATTCCACATTTTTTGCTAGTACAATAATCTATTAAATATATCCAGATGGAAAGTGTAAACCTGAAAAAAAAAAAAAAAAAAAATTATATATATTCTCTATCAAGAACACTGAAGGTTTTTTTTTTTTCCCAGGGACAGAAGGCATTTGAGACTGACCCTATTCAGCCATATAGAGCAGTCAATACTACCCGACTGTGGAGGTTGGCACACTAAATAGACAACATTGTGACCCTGCTCATCAGCAATCCCTGAAAGCCTTAGTGCCCCTTATGCTAGGCAAGTTACACGAATCTACTCTGCATAAATATCTACATCTGAGATTCCCAGAGTGATATATAACACAATAAACTGAAATGGTGCATATACAGATATCAATGTAGTAACACAAACCATCCATCATTCCTGCCTTATGAGGCATAGTTATCCAAGGTGCACAAATACATCTGTATCCTGTAATAGAGGAAAGGCTTTGACCTTGGGGATACCCACTACTTACTATCGTGGAGTCTCACGGTCTGATCTGTGCTGTGACCCCAGTTGTGTCCTTCCAAGCCAAGTCATGAAAATCCACTTCCAGGGAGGAACTTGCATGTGGTCAACTTCCCAAACCTCTGGTCCGACTACTCTAACGCACCCGCATGGAGTTTACAAATAAACCCCAAGTGGTGCCTGCAGCTTTCTAAGGCCACCAACACGCCTGTAACCTACCGCTGATCAGCACAACGCTGAATGAAGGGGCCATCATCAGGGTAAATCGGTGTAGATATTAAGGCTGTGTGCCCACTTTTTTTTTTTTTTAGCGTTTCCGCAGCGTTTGCCGGCTCAAACGCTGCAGAAACGCTTAAAAGCGGCTTCAAATTAATTTGCATGCGTTTTTTGGCTTTTTGTGCCAATGCATGCGTTTTTTTTTTGGTTTTGTTTTTTTTTTTTAACGCTTCAGGAATCGCTTAGCAGCTAAAGACGCAGCATGCGCCTTAATTTCCGCATTGCTGAGCGTTTTTAGCCTTCCCCCAATGTTCCCAGAAAACGCTCGTCAAAAACGCATCAAAAATGAAATGCGTGTCTTTTACGCAAAAAAAAACAAAAAACAAAAAAACACACGAGCGTTTTCTGGGAAGGGGATCAGTTTCCTGAGCGTTTAAAAATGCTAGCGTGGGCACATAGCTTAAGTCTGACCAGCTATTGGTGCATTGATGGAGAAAGCAAAAGAGTAACAAACAAAAATAGTGTATTCAAAGGTGAATGACTCACATTGGATAGTGCTTTACAAGCTGCCGTCTCCTCTTCTCTAGGTCTCCATTTGTGAACGGCTCAAAGGTCTTGATGAGGCCGCTGTATTCACCATTTGATGCAAGTGGAAATGGAAGGATCATGACTACATCTAAAAGTAAAAACATCAGTGAACATTATAAATTTCATGTGAAAAAAAACAAAAAAAATAGTAATTATATATTTAGATACAAAATAAGCACAAATGTACGCATGAGAAGAAACGTGTTACTTTTGCACAAAGGTGATGCAAAATATTGGCCGTGATATTGGGGCTGGTGGAGGTCTACCAGTTTTTTTGGGGTTTTTTTTTTGGGGGGGGGGGGCGCGCGGGGGTTACTTTGCTCATAGGACGGTTTAGGCCGCAACTTAAAAGCACACATACAGCTCTGTCAAAAATTAAGAGACCGCCACAACAAAAGTGTCCAGACCTGAACCATTGTATTCCTCTGGAATGTAACCAAGAGGATGGACAGTCACAAGCCATCAAGCAAAGAAGAACTTCAAGTTTTGCACCAGAAGCAGTGTGAAAGACTGGTGGCAAGCATGCCACTACGCATGAAAACGGTTTTTAAAAATCACGGTTATTCCACAAAATATTGATTTCTGAACTCTTCCCGAGTTAAAATATTAGTATTGTTTCCAAATGATCATGAGCTTTTTTTCTTTGCATTATTTGAGGTCGGAAAGTACTGGGGGGGGGGGGCTTAGCGAGAAGGGCCAGAGATTACGTCACTCTCGCGAGAGTGACGTCATCAGCGGTGTTTCGCGCAAAGCATTACTGGGACCAGAAGATACCGGGAGCGTGGAGAAGAG
Source organism: Dendrobates tinctorius (assembly GCF_039654945.1). NCBI lineage: Eukaryota > Metazoa > Chordata > Amphibia > Anura > Dendrobatidae > Dendrobates > Dendrobates tinctorius. Next base: position 51,708,943 of record NW_027361707.1, read on the forward strand.
AGAAAGTTCGGGGGCCATCGGAAGGTGATTATATAACTATTTTTTATTTTAACAGACTCTAGAATACCCAATGCGATGGAATCGGGCCACCATCTAGTGTATTACATAATTATAGCGAAGCCTGCACTGTATGGATCTAGCCTAAGGATATGTGCACACGACAACTTTTACGGGAAGATTCCACCTGGAATTCTCCTGAAAGCCACGCAAAGGTGTAAAAAAAAAAAAAAAAAAAAAAAAAAAAATCCACAGCTGAACTGTTGCAAAAAAAACTGATGGCGAGGCCACCAACGAATGTTTGAGTTTCCCCAAATGCAACTTCACAAAAAAACCATGGCAGCTCTCCCGCCAGAAGAAACAGCTGTTGGTACACTAACACTCGGCAGCGCATGTGTCTTCATTCGTCATACCCATCAACAAGAGAGTGGATTACGTGTTGATGAGCGGAGGTCAGACTGGTGGGATCAGAACTTTTCTGCCTGCTAGAATGGAGCGGCAGTGCGCATTTGGGGGTCCCTCCATTCATTCCCTATGGGGCTGCTGCCCTTGGCTTTGTCTGGCGCCCTATAACCTATGGGCGCAACGGAAAACTATTCAGTCATCCAGTGTTTTGCCCGATAGAGAATGAATGGAGTGGGGTGGGGGGGGGCATCCAACTTGCCACTTCATTATGTAAGGTTATCCCATTGGGGATAAAAATTCCCTGATCTGCTGATCGCTGTGGGTCAGAGTGGTCAGGTTCCCACCAATCAGACAATCGCTTTTGTTGCCTTCTTCAGGGCGTGTTAACCTTATTGCATCCCACCATAAAAGGATTTAGTCACGGTAAACTTGATTGGGATGAAGCATTGGGCTACAGATGATGTAAGGGTGGTTTGGGAGTCTCAGGGGTCCTGACAGGTTCTCTTTAAATATTTTGTGCAAATCTAAGACTTTAATACTCCACATGCCAGAAGTAATCTACCTGATTCCAATGGACACACAAGTATAGCTTTTTCTTCCATCCTTCTCAAATACCCAGAAATCCATGACATGCAGGTACGAGGATCCTTGTAAGGTCGCAGGTGAGGAGGAGGAATGTCCAGCAATCTGTAGGCTTTGGCAGTGGCATAGGAGATGGTTTCACTGTGACTGACTTCTACTTTCAGATTGCGCACAACCCAGACCCTAACCAATGCATAGTCTATATCTATAGCGCCCTCCCTGTAGACCATGCTGCTTGGAAACTGCAGTCTGACCGACCGTCTCTGAAGCTGACGGAGATTCCTCTCATTTCGCCATTGTTTCTTGAACACTACAATCCCAGTTGTAAATTCTGAGGAGGCCACAACTTCCACATACACCGTGCAAGGCCTGGAGCACCGATACTCCACAGAAATAGCTGCATCAGTAAGCGATTTGGGCAAATCCTTAATAGCTACAGAGTCTTTGAGATTCAAGTATTTTTCCGAGTGTTTGGTTACTGATGCTGTCTCCTTCGTGTAGCAGAAAAATGGAACCTGTAGAAAGAGGAAATCATCAATCTCTGGGATGGATTTTCATGTAATATACAGCATTGGCAAACAGGAGATATTTACATATAAGTGCATTATGTTGGCAGAGAGAATTACCAGCAACTGTTCAAACGGCATCTAAATTTAGACAGATTATAATCCTCATGGTGCCCATTTAATTTAAAACAAGCAGCTTTTCTTCAAAAACAGTGCCCCACTTGTCTTCAGGTTGTGTGTGGTATTACAGCTTTGTCCTATTTTCCACAATACCAGATACAACCCATGGGTTATTCACCTGGTTGCTCCTGAGAGTCCTCATGCTAGACAACCCACTTCCCTTAAGGATGTTCCATGTCTTCTGCCCCAGACCTTTATGGTTTAGGCACAGAAAAAAAAAAGCAATTTTTTTTTTTTTTTACAAGGCAGCCAAGACATCTAGTATCTTAACGTAAAGCTCCAGGGTTGTGATGCAAAACATCTAAAAGAGCCTCCAACTTTCACATGTCTTTGATAATATTGGGCTTCAGAAGTTGAAGGGACCTTTTGCACCCCCTAATCCCCCAGGATCAGATACAACTGGAGACTGTATGGTAAAGGTCCTGAAGGCAACCAAACCCACATGAGGCATCAGGCCTGGGGGACCAATTAAAGCAGGGTTCCCCAACTCCAGTCCTCAAGGCCCACCAACAGGTCATGTTTTCAGGATTTCCCTTGTATTGTACAGGGGATGCAATTATCACCTGGGCAATACTAAGGCAATCCTGAAAACATGACCTGTTGGTAGCCTTGAGGACTGGAGTTGGGGAACCCTGAATTAAAGGGTTCTCAAGCTTCTATGCCTTGTCTGATATTGTTCCATGCCTGGTCATTTGTTGCACTATTATTTTCTGGGTTTTTGACTTGTTCCTGATCTCAGTCTTGTTGTCGGGTTCCTGTGCGGATCCATTCCAGGAATGGACTGCTGACCTGTAGCAAGAGCCTGATTCCCTCTCACATTTTGGCTCGCTGCATCCTGATTTCTTATCCTGGTACCTTTGGCTATATTCCTGACTTCACTTCAGCACACCGATCAGGAGAAAGCAACCTAGGAGTCTGAACAGGAAAGACCATACTGCCTTACAGGAGTTAAGGAACTGTACCATGAAAAAAAAAAAAAAATTAAAAAAAAACCTATTCTAAACTCAGTTTTTTTTGTGCTAAATGTCCAGTATATAAAAAGGTTGGCCATGTTTTTTTTTTCTTCTCACATCACAATATGTATTAAAAACAAGTTTGTGAAACTTGCAATTTTCACACTGGCCACAGGGGTCACTCTAGACCAGGGTGATGGCTCCGGCTGGCATGCAGAGCGGTCACATTGCTCCTGTCTCTGCTCAGTGCACCATACGGATGTCGCAGAGATGAGGATAATCGTGGAGCCTCGTCGTTAATCCATAATGACGATCAGGTGAGGATTACTTTGATTTTTTTGGTTAATAAATGGGTAGAAGGGCGTCGGGCAGAGTGTGTCTTCAATTAAAGGACGTGCGCGCCTTTATTCATTTTGACCAAGATCAGATTTTTTTTTTTCTTCACATCTGATAACTGTTTTTCTTAGATGCCCATAAATCGGATGTGTGAACCTGCCCATAGGCTTATTCCCACAAAGAGCTTTTGATGCTGCAGATTTTCTGCACCTATAAGGCCACCTTCACACTGTCAGTATTTTACCTCAGTGTTTGTAAGCCAAAACCAGGAGTGGGTGATAAATACCGAAGTGGTGACGGGTTTCTATTATACTTTTCCTCTGTTCCTCTCCTGGTTTTGGCTTACAAATACTGAGGTAAAATACTGACCGAATACGGAACGTGTGAACGCGGTCTTAAGTTACTCCCATTTATTTAACTGCATTTTTATGCCTCTTTTTGGTGCGTCATGTTTGAAATAAAGCCGCTTTGGTTTTCATACTTCCTTGTATTCGGCTTTGACAGACCTTTATTGAAATAGTCACGCGTGGATTAGATTTTCATGCGGAAATGTTGTAGAAATACACGTGCGCATTTTGCCTGTGAATTTTCTGCATCTAATGCAAGTCTATGGGGAAAGTTAACACAGAAAGCTTGGCGTATCCACAAGAGAAATGGTCAGGTTTTGAAACTGAAACGCGCACTGCAGGTCAGATTACATGGCATAAAAAAAGATTTCCATAACTCGTCCACTTTGAATGAGATGTTGGGTTTTTGACACAACAAAAAATATACGGCATCAAGAACTCATTGTGGAAACAGCCTAAGGCTGGAGACACATCCAGTGTTTGTCTAATCCATTTAGCCATTCAAAGGTAAAGTTGATGAAGGCCGCGTTCACACGTGCAGTATTTTACCTCGGTATTTGTTCTTCTGATTCTGGCTTACAATCAGAGGAGAAGTATAATAGAAACCCATCACCACTTCTGTATTTATCACCCACTCCTGGTTTTGGCTCACAAATACTGAGGTAAAAAACTGACGAAACACTGATCGTGTGAACATGGTCGAAAGACCCCGTCACACAGCTATTGCTGATCGTGCAGGAACGTCCTGGGCCGTTTTTTGATTGTTGGTCTCCCGCTGGCCAGCACACATTGCTGCGTATGGCAGCAGGAGAGCAATGATCAGCGACGCTGCACGCTGGTTTCCAAGGTAAACAGCGGGTAGCTAGGAGCCGCGCGGCTCTGGGATACCCGCTGTTTACATTGGATACCAGCTTGCTCGCTGGTGGGTCTGTTTATGTGACAGCTCACCAGCGATCAGCTATGTCCCAGGGATCCCATCCACGTCAGATTGTTGGTGGGAATCGCTGAGACATTGATGCGTGTAATGGGGCCTTAAGGCTTTCGCTCAAAATTGCATGAAAAATTGATGCAGGGCATGCAAGCATTGGATTTTTGCTGTGGATTTTCTTTCAAAATTAGTGATTTTTCAGCAAAAAAAAAAAAAAAATTAAAATCTGCAAGAGATCAAAAACTAACCAAGTCCTCATTATGGAAACAATCCAACAAGCAGTTTTTTATGGGATATAATTTTCAGCAGGAAAAAAAAAAAAAAAAAATAATCTGAGGGTCTCTAGCCGTTGACAAACTATATTTCCCAGGATGATTGGAGTTGTAGTTTGACGGCTGGAGAACCTTAGGTTGGAAGCCACTGGTCAATGGCTGAAAACTAACATAATATGATAATATCTTTTCAGAACAGGTGTAAATATTTGGGCCAAGGTAGAATATGCCGAGGTCTGTGAGCCGGTTGTTACATAGTGTGTATATATATATATATATATATATATATATATATATAATGACTCACATAGACACAACGTATAGAGAAAGCAACACTCGATTCAATGCGATATAATTGATGTAGGTACACAAGGAAGGGTAAGGGGCAGTGGGTGCCAGCCCAACATGGGAGGGGGCATTAGAGAGTGGGTAAAGCCTGGCAGTCCTTACCATGCAGAGCAGCAGAAGCCAGGGGGCACTTGGCACGTGTGTCCATTGTGGCATTCTTCCGCCCTGTCCTCGTCGTCTTGTGCTGTGGGGCGGCCAGGTGGAAGCACAGGCACACCTGTGTATATGGGCAGGTGCTGGTCCTCCCACCTGTCTCGCCCCCGCCTTCTCAGGTAATCTCATTAGATCCACGTCTGCATTGGTGACTTATTTTTAGAGCACTGATATATGACGGGGAAACCATTGTTTAGGTGATAAATACCTGTGCAAAGTGGGTCAGGAGATGGGAATTGTTTTTTTTATTTGGATCCATTTGCTTATGTGGTCTCACACTGGGGGGCTTTTGGAGGTGCCCAGGTTGCAGCTGTAGATCAGAGGAGACCACATAGTGCTAGGAATGGGCCGGGAAAAGGTGTGATGTGAGATCAGGATAAGCGCTCGTTCAGACACCTGGTTTTCTGGCGTAAGTTCTATCCGCAGTTCTCACTCTCACCTATTACATCCTGCGGAGCTGTTCACATTATCCGTGTATTCTTGCACACTGAGTAGTCCACACAAGATCACGGAGATAAAACCAGTTTTGATTTGAGTCTCAGATCAATCTCGTTAATGCAAGTCTACGGGCCCAACAAAAAAACAAACCAGACCGCACTCGGATGCCACCTGTGTGGAGTGTATTTTTCACAGACTGTTTTGAGAAATCTCCAGTTTTTCGAGGTTTTTTTCTCCAGGAAAAAATTGATGGAAACTTAGAAAAAAAAAAAACCTCTAATGGTAAAAACTGACGCCAACCAAACTCTGATGAGAAACACTGATGAAACGTGGGCCTCGTTCACACAGACACAACGTGCACCCATTTACTGAAAAGAATTCATAAAAGACAATTACCAATAACCCCTTAACCGCCGGGCCATTTTCCGTTTTCGTTTTTTGCTCCCCTTCTTCCCAGAGCCATAACTTTGTTACTGTCAGGTCAAAATGGCCGTGTGATGGATTGGTTTTCTTGCGGGACAAGTTGCACTTCTGAACGACACCATTGGTTCTAACATATCGTGTACCGGAAAACGGGAAAAAAATTCCAAGTGCTGTGAAATTACACAAAAAGTGCAATTCCACACTTTTTTTTACTATGTTCACTAAATGCTAAAACTGACCTGCCATTATGATTCTCCAGGTAATTACGAGTTCACAGACACCAAACATGTCTAGGTTCTTTTTTCATTTAAATGGCAAAAAAAAAAAATCCAAACTTTGGTTTAAAAAAAAAAGGTTTTCTGAGACCCGTAGCGTCTCCATTTTTCGTGATCTCTGGCTGGGTGAGGGCTTATTTTTTTGCGCACTGACGTTTTTATTGATACCATTTTGGTGCAGATACGATCTTTTGATCGCCTGTTATTGCATTATATTGCAATGTAGCAGCGGCCAAAAAACCATAATTCTGGCGTTTTGAATTTTTTTTCTCGTTACTCCATTTAGCGATCAGGTTAATTCTTTTTTTATATTGATAGATCGGGCGATTCTGAACACCGCAATATCATATATGTGTATGCTTTATTTTGAATGGGGCGAAGGGGGGGGGTGATTTGAACTTTTATATTTTTTATTTTAATATTTTTAAAAACTGTTTTTTAACTTTTTGCATGCTTCAATAGTCTAGAATCAGAAGCTGTCCAATCGGCTCTTCTACATACAGGCGATGACCATATTGCCTGTATGTAGCTGAAATGCTCACTTGCTATGAGCGCCAATCACTAGGCAGCACTCAAAGCAATCTGGCTATGACCAACCACAGAGGTCTGATGGAGACCGCTGGCTGTCATGCCAACCCATCAGTGACCCGCGACCACGTGACGGGGTCACCGATGGGCGGGATTTCCAGCGCACTTGCTGGAAGCGTGAGTTAAATGATGCTGTCAGAGATTGTTCAAAACAGCTGACGTGCCGGGAAAGATGTGGGCTCACCGCCGGAGCCCACATCAAAGGGAGGGTCTCCGACGTGGGCGTACTATTATGCTCAACGTCGAAAAGGGGTTAGTAACATAATGTGTCAAATAAGGAGGAAAAAAGTTGGGGAGCATCCATCATAATAACAACGCGCAATGGCTATGTGCAAGGGGGTGGAACAGAAAGAGGGGATTGCAGATAAAGGGGGACGTGTTGAAAAGCTACATGCGAAACGTGCGTCGAGGCTGTGCTTTTGGGCCATCTTGATCCTCCACTATTAGGGTATGTGCACACGTTGCGGATTCGTCTGTGGATTTTTCGGCAAGGAATCTGCAGAATCCGCAGGTCAAAATGCCTGCATTTTACCTGCAGATTTCTAGCGGATTTAGTGCGGATTTCGCCTGCGGTTTTACACCTGCGGATTCCTATAATATAATAGGTGTAAAAATGCTGCGGAATCTGCACAAAGAATTCACATGCTGTGGAAAATAAAACGCTGAGTTTCAGCGCGGAATTTTCTGCAGCGTGTGCACAGCGTTTTTTGTTTTCCATAGGATAACATGGTACTGTACATCCCATGGAAAACTGCTGAAGATCCACAGGGCCAAATCCGCTGCGGATCCGCACACGAATCCGCAACGTGTGCACATACCATTATGGGTCAGTAACATTATCTGCAATCCCTCTTTCTGTTTCATTCTGTATCAGAATGGTTGCATTTAGTAATCTAAGTGACACATCAGGGGCTCTTTCCCTACATTATGCAGCTCTCGGAAGAAGTAGCAAAAACCTGCTGACAGATTCCCTTTAAACTTAAAGAGATATTTCAGTCTTAAGCCGGGGTCACACTAGAGAGGAATACGGACGAGTGAGAGGCGTAAAAAGCACGCATTACATACGGACAAATGATTCTCTATGGATTTGCTCCCAACAGCCGTATATTTCTCGGGCGTATTCTACGGTCCGTGCCAATCGCAGCATGCTGCGATTGTCAGCGTACTACGCCCGTAATACGCCAATGCAAGTCTATGGGTGCGCAAAAAATACGAATTACACACGGACCACACATGTGACTTGCGAGAAATACGCACCCGGTGTCTTTTAGAAAAGTCGGCAATTCAGTGCGCTATACAGTAAACTCACACTGACAGGTTTAATAAAGAAAGAAAGAATAGATATAGACACAATAGAATACATATATATATATATACACACATGTCATTGTGACAAACATATATATATATTTGTACTTCACAGAGTTCTTCATAGCAGAATAGCCACTAATTAACTCTATCAAATAATTCCCCAACCCGACATGAAATGACACATGGTTTACATTCAGTAAGGCTACTTTCACACTTGCTTTGTTTTGCAGCGCGTTTTTCCCGCAAAAAAACGCATGGAAAAAACGCATACAAATGCTGCGTTTTTTTCAAGCATTTTCATGAGCATGCATGAAAAAAACGCAGCGTTTTTATGCGTTTGTATGCGTTTTTAGTGCGTTTTTACCGCGTTTGCGGTTTTTTCCAACATTAGTTGGCTCCTCACACTAACCCAAACCATGACTTTATTAACCCTAACCCTTAACCAAACCATACCCTAACCCTGACCCTTAACCAAACCCTACTAACCCTAACCCTAAACCCCCTTAACTAACCCTAACTCTAACCCAAACCCCTAATTTCCATTGTCTAACCAATGGTCAACAAAAAAACACATGCGCAAAAAAACGCATACATGAGCATGCCAATGCGCACATATGCGCACCCATAGACTTATAATGGGTGTCTTGCTGTAAAAAAACGCATTGCGCGTGCATGCGTTTTTTTGAGGCAAGTCGGACGCCGAAAAAATGCAACAGGATGCATTTTGTGCGCCCGAGCGCACACCACAAAAAAACGCATGCGCGTAAAAACGCATACAAACCCATGTGTATGCGCACATAAGCGCATCCCATGCAAAATATAGGGAAAAAAAGCGCATGCATTTTTTATTGCTAAAATACAGCGCAAAAAAACGCAAGTGTGAAACCAGCCTAAAGCATTTCATTTTATGCTTTTTTTTTTATATGTCCCTGACTAATAATTAGATGAGGGACTATGTGCAAAATTTGGGAGTTGTAGTTGTTATTTTAAGGGGTTAATTCTTTGTTAAAAAATGCGTGGGATTCCCATTGCCCTATATTGGTGGCGAGTGGGTTAATCTAACAAAGGGTTAATGTCACCATTCGATTGTAAGGTGACATTAACCCTTTGTTAGATTAACCCATTCGCCACCGCTATAGGGTAATTGGTAAGACAGGATGTTGAGAAGGCTGAACTTTTAAATTCCTATTTTGCATCTGTTTTCTCTCAGAAAGGAAATGTAACATCAACTGTTATTCACTGTCCTATTAAGGGAATAGAAGAATCCAGGATATCTATAAACAGAAAGATAGTGAGGAAACACTTAGCTAGCCTAAATGAATTCAAGTCTCCAGGTCCAGATGAATTACACCCCAGAGTACTGAAGGAGATAGCAGAAGAAATTTTTGAACCCCTCTCTATAATCTTTGAAAATTCTTGGAGAACAGGAGAAGTGCCAGAAGACTGGAGAAGAGCAAATGTTGCTCCTATCTTCAAAAAGGGGAAGAAGGTGGACCCAGGTAACTATAGGCCGGTGAGTCTGACTTCTATACCAGGAAAGATCTTTGAACAAATTATTAAACAACATGTATGTCAATACCTGGATAAGAATGAAGTGATTAAACAGAGTCAGAATGGGTTTGTAACTAATAAGTCATGTCAGACTAACTTAATTTCCTTCTATGACGGTATCACTGATTGGGTGGATCAAGGAAATGCTGTAGATATAGTATATCTTGACTTCAGCAAAGCATTTGACAAAGTCTCTCATACAATCCTTATTGAAAAAATGATTAAGTATGGAATGGACAAGGCAACTGTTAGGTGGATTCATAACTGGCTTAGTGATCGGACCCAAAGAGTGGTCGTAAATGGCTGCACATCCAGTTGGAAGAATGTCTCAAGTGGGGTACCACAGGGCTCTGTCCTGGGCCCTGTATTGTTCAACATCTTTATCAACGATTTAGATGAAGGAATTGAGGGTAAACTGATTAAATTTGCTGATGACACAAAGCTAGGAGGGATAGCTAATACTAGAGAAGAGAGAGAGAGGATTCAAAAAGATTTAAATAAACTGGAGAAGTGGGCAGCAACTAACAGAATGGTTTTTAACAGGGAGAAATGCAAAGTACTACATCTGGGCAATAAAAATGGAAAAAGCATATATAGAATGGGAGGAATAGGGCTAAGTGACAGCACATGTGAAAAAGACTTGGGTATACTAATAGATCACAGACTGAATATGAGTCAACAGTGTGATGCAGCAGCAAAAAAGGCAAATGCAATTCTAGGATGTATTAACAGAAGCATACAGTCTAGATCACGTGAAGTCATTATTTCCCTCTACTCCTCTTTGGTCAGACCTCATCTGGAATATTGTGTCCAGTTTTGGGCACCACATTTTAAAAAAGACATCAACAAACTGGAGCAAGTTCAGAAAAGAGCGACCAGAATGGTGACCGGTCTGCAAACCCTGTCTTATGAGGAAAGGTTGCAGGATTTGGGAATGTTTAGTTTGCAAAAGAGAAGACTGAGAGGAGACTTAATAGCTGTCTACAAATATCTAAAGGGCTGTCACATTGTAGAAGGATCAACTTTATTCTCATTTGCACAAGGAAAGACTAGAAGCAATGGGATGAAACTGAATGGGAGGAGACACAGATTAGATATTAGAAAAAACTTTTTGACAGTTAGAGTGATCAATGAGTGGAACAGGCTGCCACGAGAAGTGGTGAGTTCTCCTTCAATGGAAGTCTTCAAACAGAGGCTGGACAGACATCTGACTGGGATGATTTAGCGAATCCTGCTTTGAGCAGGGGGTTGGACCAGATGGCCCAGGAGGTCCCTTCCAACTCTACGATTCTATGATTCTATGAATGGGAAGCCCACGCATTTTTTAACAACGAATTAACCCCTTAAAATAAAAACTACAACTCCCAAATTTTGCACACAAACCCTCATCTAATTATTAGTCAGGGACATATAAAAAAAGCATAAAATGAAATGCTTTACTGAATGTAAACCATGTGTCATTTCATGTCGGGTTGGGGAAGGATTTCATAGAAGCCGGCAAGTTAATTAGCGGCTATTCTGCTATGAAGAACTCTGTGAAATACAAATATATATATATGTTTGTCACAATGACATGTATGTGTATATATATATATATATATATATATATATATATATGTATTCTATGTGTATATATCTATTCTTTCGTTTGTGTTATAAAACCTGTCATAGGGCTCCATTAGATGTCCATTTTGCAAGCCGGCGAGAAAATCTCGGCATACGGATGCCATACGGATTACATACGGATGCTGACATGCGCAAAATACGCGACTGCACCTTGCTTACGGATGACATACGGAGCACTGTTTAGGGGTCATTCATCCGTATTACGCCTGTAATCTACGGACCGTATTTTGCGTCGTTTAGTGTGACCCCGGCCTTAGTATAAAAGTCTGTATTCATTATATGTGACTCACCGTTCTCTTGAAATGATTCCTTGGGGACCTGTTGAAGTGCATTGTGCACGAAACGGCTGTCGTCCGTCTTTTTGCATTTCTCCCGTGCCATTGCCTGTGCTTTATTAACATGAAATAAAGTGAATCATTTCTTGAGAACGGTGAGTGCCATCCTGCTGTCTTTTTCTACTATGATAGTTCATGTTTTTTCTTCACATGGATAGAGCACCCGTTCAGCAAGGGTTACAGGTGTCACACTGATAGCGGTTATAAGTGGCTTTGCGGGTATTTCATTCTCAGGGACAGTGCCGGATGTTTCTTTTTTCTTTGACTATTCTATGTGACTGCAGAACACCAAACTATGAGCATGTGTGATGCGCACACTGTTATAATTCTCATGGAAGTGGGCGGTCAAGTGACCCCATGTATGCGATTTGCAAAGTTGCCAACAAATCTCATTCGCCTTCTCTCAATAAAAGCGAATTGGGAGAAGTCGGTATCGTATATATAGGGTCACGTGACCACAGAGAATAAGGGTGAGTTCATACAGTGCGGATTCACCTGCGGATTTTTCAGTGCGGATTTGCCGCAGCGGTTTTCCCCTGCGGATTGACACCTAGACAATGGAACAGGTGTCAAACCGCTGCGGAATCCGCAGAAAGAATTGACATACTGCGGATTTAAAACCGCAGCATGTGCACTGCGGTTTTGAAATACTTTGCATTGTACGAAAACGCCTGCGGAACTGCTGCGGATCCGCAGGGCCAAATCCGCAGCAGAATCCGCAACATGTGCACATAATAATGATAATCTTTATATAGCGCTAACATATTCCGCAGCGTTTTACAGTTTGCACACATTATCATCGCTGTCCCCAATGGGGCTCACAATCTCTATTTCCTATCAGTATGTCTTTGGAGTGTGGTAGGAAACCGGAGGAAACCCATGCAAACACGGGGAGAACATACAAACTCCTTGCAGACGTTGTCCTTGGTGGGATTCGAACCCAGGACTCCAGCGCTAACCACTGAGCCACCGTGCTGCCCGTAACCCTAAAGAGGAATCGCGTCAGCAGTCTACAGGCACAGAGAGGGTTAAGGTCACACGATCGGTTCCTCCACATTGATCACAGTGACATCACAATTAAGGCTATGTGCACACGGTGCGGATTCTGCTGTGGAATTTTCTGCGCATTTTTCTAAATCTGCAGGTAAAATGACCTGCGTTTTACCTGCAGATTTAGGGTGTGTGCACACGCTGCGGATCTGCAGCGGATTTGGCTGCTGCGGTGTACAGTACCATTATTCCCTATGGGAAATGGAAACCACAGTGCAGACACTGCGGAATTTTCCGCGCGGATTATCTGCGGTTTCTAAACTGCAGAAAGAATTGACAATGTCAATTCTTTCTGCGGATTTGGCAGTGGTTTCCTATCTCCTCCATTGTGGAGATGTGAAACCGCAGAATAATCCGCAGATTTTGCAATATCCGCGCGGATGAATCCGCAAACCAATCCGCAGCATGTGCACGTACCTTTAGCGTGTGTGCACACGCTGCGGAATGCTCTGCGGATTTGTTTGCGCGGATTTAGTAAAATCCGCATGTAAATCCGCAATATCTGCGGATTAGCCTGCGGTTTTGCCCTGCGGTTTATCATCTCTTCGATGAAGCAGATGGCAAACCGCAGCGGAATCCGCAGAAAGAATTGACATGTCAATTCTTTCTGCAGTTTTGAAACCGCAGCAAATCCGCATGGAAAATTCCGCACCATCTGCACTGCGGTTTCCATTTTCCATTCATTTTAATGGTACTGTACAACGCAGCTGATTCTGATGCGGTTCTGCAGGGCCAAATCCGCTGCGAATCCGCAGCAGAATCCGCAGCGTGTGCACACACCCTGAGTGCAGTTTTTGTGCGGATTTCCCCTGCAGTTTTCACCTGCAGATTTCTATAATGGAGCAGGTGGAAAACTGCAGAACTGCACAAAAGAAGTGACATGCTGCAGTTTTAAATCTGCACGGAAAAATCTGCAGCATTTGCACAGCGTTTTTTGGTTTACATAGCCTTAAATGGTACTGTACATCACTTGCAGTTCTGCAGGGCCAAATCTGCTGCAGAACTGCACCAGAATCTGCACCGTGGCATATACCTTAGAGACCGTGCGTCTTCAGAGCGGCATCGGGTTTTCTCAGATGTGGAGAGAAACTATGTCCGATAATTTTTTGTCTCAGACCCATAGACTTGAATTGCTGAGTTTGATCCAACACTCGGTCTCTGATTTTTTGTATTCGGTCGGGGTCACACTTGCGAGTGCAATGCGAGAAACTCGTGTGAGTCTCTCACCTCAATACCCGGCACTGCCGTCGGGACCGGAGTATGCGGCTGCATGTCTTCCTATGCAGCTGAACGCTCCGGTCCAAACCGCCGGCGGCAGTGCCGGGTATTGAGGTGAGATACTCACGCGAGTTTCTCGCTTTGCACTCGCAAGTGTGACCCCGGCCTTCCTCTGGATAAGTCAGTCCAAGTATAAATTCAGACATGCACAGACCCACAGAATATCATAGAGAGGAGGATATCACAGGTGCTGGCTATGAAAGCCACGGACAGCAAGAAAACCATGGACAGCAAGAAAACCATGGACAGCAAGAAAACCAGACGTGTGCACGAGCCCGGGGACGGCAACTTTGTCATTTTAGCTCGAACAATCCCTTTAATGTAGTTATTCACATAAAAAACACTTTATATTCTGTGATTTTTGAAGCATAGGAGCAACGTACACATCATAAGGAAAGCTTTCGTGTTAAGGCAAAAAAGGCCAAACACAAAAACTGATCTGTTACAGGAAAGCCCGAAGGAACGTTGTGATCTTTGCAGATATTTAACATTGCAACACAGATAAAGTGCAGTCAGGGGTGTAACTACAATAGGAGCAGGCGTTGTAATCACAGCGGGCCCTGGAGCCTAAGGGGCCCAAAAGTCTCTTTGACCTATATGAAAAGATCAATGCTATTAAAGACCTACAATAATTGTGGGCCCAAAAGATGGCTGCATGCCTCTGCTACATCACTGACCGGCAATACAGTACTGGGGGTCTATCTGCCCCGATGTGCCCCCATGTACACAGATTACAGTTCTGGAGGTCTGTCTGTCCGTGTGTGGCCCCATATACATAGATGACAGTTCTGGAGGTCTGTCTGTCCCTGTGTGGCCCCATATACATAGAATACAGTTCTGGGGGTCTGTCTGCCCCGATGTGCCCCCATGTACACAGATGACAGTTCTGGAGGTCTGTCTGTCCCTGTGTGGCCCCATATACATAGATGACAGTTCTGGAGGTCTGTCTGTCCCTGTGTGGCCCCCATATACACAGAATACAGTTCTGGGGGCTGTCTGCCTCAATGTGGCCCCCATATACATAGAATACAGTTCTGGAGGTCTGTCTGTCCCTGTATACACATACTACAGTACTGGGGGCTGTCTGCCCCAAAGTGGCCCCATATACACAGAATACAGTTCTGGGGGCTGTATGCCCCAATGTGGCCCCCATATACACAGAATACAGTTCTGGGGGCTGTCTGCCCCAACGTGGCCCCCATATACACAGAATACAGTTCTGGGGGTCTGTCTGCCCCTATATACACATACTACAGTACTGGGGGCTGTCTGCCCCAAAGTGGCCCCATATACACAGAATACAGTTCTGGGGGCTGTCTGCCCCAATGTGGCCCCCATATACACAGAATACAGTTCTGGGGGCTGTCTGCCCCAATGTGGCCCCCATATACACAGAATACAGTTCTGGGGGTCTGTCTGCCCCTATATACACATACTACAGTACTGGGGGCTGTCTGCCCCAATGTGGCCCCATACACACGAAATACAGCGGGAGGAGATATTTATATGACCTAGTGTCACAAATACATGGATCAGGTGCTACGTAGCCAATCAGGACGCCGCTTTCATTTCCAAAAAAACGAGCGAGAAATGAGAAGGGCACTCCGATTGGTTGCTAGGACAACAGACACAGTTCTTGTAGACGTCGGTGTACGGACAAGGAGGGCGCGCTGAACACCAAACATCAGCGTGCTATCATGGAATGTCAGCGCAGGAAAACGACCAATAAGGTTTGTTTAAAAAAGAAACTGAAAAGTACCATCCAATCAAAAACTGCGTTATATTCCAGGCGGTTTCCGGGTTCGAGACCACGTGGTGCTGGACCTTGCAGTAAGCGGCGGTCATGGTCAGGAGCGGCAGAGTGGTGCTGATATTCGGGGGGTTCGCTGCTGTGGTGGCGGCCGCGCTGTACCCCATATATTACCACCCGATGGCACACATAGACCAGTACAGTGAGTGGCCGCTCTGGGGGGGATGACGTGTGTATACAGAGGAGTGACGTATGTGCAGAGGAGTATACACGGGTGACGTGCGCGTGCAGAGGAGTGTACACGGGTGACGTAGACAGGGGTGACGTGTGTGCAGAGGAGTATACACAGGGGTGACGTGCAGAGGAGTATACACAGGGGTGACGTGTGTGTGTATACAGAGGAGTATACACGGGTGACGTGCGCGTGCAGAGGAGTGTACACGGGTGACGTAGACAGGGGTGACGTGCAGAGGAGTATACACAGGGGTGACGTGTGTGTGTATACAGAGGAGTATACACGGGTGACGTGCAGAGGAGTATACACAGGGGTGACGTGCAGAGGAGTATACACAGGGGTGACGTGTGTGTGTATACAGAGGAGTATACACGGGTGACGTGCAGAGGAGTATACAGGGGTGACGTGTGTGTGTATACAGAGGAGTATACACGGGTGACGTGCAGAGGAGTGACATGTATACAGATAGGGGTGACGCGCGCGCAGAGGAGTGTGCACTGGGGGTGACGCGCGCGCAGAGGAGTGTGCACTGGGGGTGACGCGCGCGCAGAGGAGCGTGCACTGGGGGTGACGCGCGCGCAGAGGAGCGTGCGAGGGGATGACGCGCGCGCAGAGGAGCGTGCGAGGGGGTGACGCGCGCGCAGAGGAGCGTGCGCGGGGGTGACGCGCGCGCAGAGGAGCGTGCGCGGGGGTGACGCGCGCGCAGAGGAGCGTGCGCGGGGGTGACGCGCGCGCAGAGGAGTGTGCGCGGGGGTGACGCGCGCGCAGAGGAGTGTGCGCGGGGGTGACGCGCGCGCAGAGGAGTGTGCGCGGGGGTGACGCGCGCGCAGAGGAGTGTGCGCGGGGGTGACGCGCGCGCAGAGGAGTGTGCGCAGAGGTAATGTGTGTGTGTGTGTGCGCGCGCGCGCGCACACACCGGGGTTGTATGCACAGGGGTGACGTATGTGTGAGTGCGCAGAGGAATATGCCCAGGGGTGACGTGTGTGTGAGCGCGCAGAGGAGTATGCCCAGGGGTGACGTGTGTGAGAGTGCACAGAGGAATATGCCCAGGGGTGACGTGTGTGTGAGCGCGCAGAGGAGTATGCCCAGCAGTGACGTGTGCGTGCAGAGGAGTATGCCCAGGGGTGACGTGTGTGAGAGTGCGCAGAGGAGTATGCCCAGGGGTGACGTGTGTGTGTGAGCGTGCAGAGGAGTATGCCCAGGGGTGACGTGTGTGTGTGCAGAGGAGTATGCACAGGGGTGACGTGCGCAGAGGAGTATGCACAGGGGTGACGTTCACATGCACGCAGGGGAGTATGCCCAGGGGTGACGTGTGTGAGAGTGTGCAGAGGAATATGCCTAGGGGTGACGTGTGTGTGCGAGCGTGCAGAGGAGTATGCCCAGGGGTGACGTGTGTGTGCAGAGGAGTATGCACAGGGGTGACGTGCGCAGAGGAGTATGCACAGGGGTGACGTTCACATGCACGCAGGGGAGTATGCACAGGGGTGACGTGCGCGCGCTCGCAGAGGTGTATGCACAGGGGTGACGTATGTGTGAGTGCACAGAGGAATATGCCCAGGGGTGACGTGTGTGTGCGAGCTCAGAGGAGTATGCCCAGGGGTGACGTGTGTGTGCGCGCAGAGGCGTATGCCCAGTTGTGACTTGTGTGTGAGCGCGCAGAGGAGTAAGCACAGGGGTGACATGTGTGCGTGCAGAGGAGTATGCCCAGGGGTGACGTGTGTGAGCGCGCAGAGGAGTATGCACAGGGGTGACTTGTGTGCGTGCAGAGGAGTATGCCCAGGGGTGACGTGTGTGTGCGTGCAGAGGAGTATGCCCAGGGGTGACGTGTGTGTGCGTGCAGAGGAGTATGCCCAGGGGTGACGTGTGTGTGCGTGCAGAGGAGTATGCCCAGGGGTGACGTGTGTGAGCGCGCAGAGGAGTATGCCCAGGGGTGACGTGTGTGTGTGTGCGCGCAGAGGAGTATGCCCAGGGGTGACGTGTGTGTGCGAGCGCGCAGAGGAGTATGCCCAGGGGTGACGTGTGTGTGCGTACAGAGGAGTATGTACAGGGGTGACGTGTGTGAGCGTGCAGAGGAGTATGCACAGGGGTGACGTGCGCGTGTGCGCAGAGGAGTATGCACAGGGGTGACGTGCGCGTGTGCGCAGAGGAGTATGCAGAGGGGTGACGTGCGCGCGTGCAGAGGAGTGTGCACAGGGGTGACGTGCGCGCGTGCAGAGGAGTGTGCACAGGGGTGACGTGCGCGCAGAGGAGTATGCACAGGGGTAATGTGTGCGCGCGCACAGAGGAGTATGCACAGGGGAGACGTGTGCGTGCAGAGGAGTATGCCCAGGGGTGACGTGTGTGAGAGTGCGCAGAGGAGTATGCCCAGGGATGACGTGTGTGTGCGAGCGCGCAGAGGAGTATGCCCAGGGGTGACGTGCGTGCAGAGGAGTATGTACAGGGGTGACGTGTGTGAGCGTGCAGAGAAGTAAGCACAGGGGTGACGTGTGCGTGCAGAGGAGTATACCCAGGGGTGACGTGTGTGAGCGCACAGAGGAGTATGCCCAGGGGTGACGTGTGTGAGCGAGCAGAGGAGTATGCCCAGGGGTGACGTGTGTGAGCGAGCAGAGGAGTATGCCCAGGGATGACGTGTGTGTGCGCGCAGAGGAGTATGCCCAGGGGTGACGTGCGGGCGCAGAGGGGTGGGGTGCGTGCAGCAGTGAATGGTAACATCCCAGTGATGTTTTTGCGGCATGCCTGCAGTGTGTGAGGTCCTGATGATTGTCACCCCAGTATATATGTCTTGTCTCCCCTCTTCCTTAACCCCTTAGTGACGGAGCCAAATTTTTGAAATCTGACCAGTGTCACTTTATGTGGTGATAACTCTTGAACGCTTCAACAAATCCCAGTGATTTTGAGACTGTTTTTTCGTGACACATTGTACTTTATGATAATGGTAAATTTAGGTCAATGTTTTGTTTTTATTTATAAAAAATATCAGAAATTTGAGAAAAATGTTACAAATTCGCAATTTTCAAACTTTGAATGATTATCCAGATAGTCATACCACAGAAAAACATTAATAAATAACATTTTCCACATGCCTGCTTTACATCAGCATCATCTGTAGTGTTTTTTTTTATTTTGTTAGCATTTTAGGAGGTTTAAAAATGGAGCAGTAATTTTTCATTTTATCAAGGAAATTTACAACATTTATTTTTTTAGTGACCTATCCAGGTTTGAAGTGCCTTTGGGGTCCTATAAATTGGAAAAAAACAAAAGTGACACCATTTAAAAAACAGCACCCCCTGACATATTGAAAACTGCAGTCAGGTAGTTTATTAACCCTTCAGGTGATTGTCAGGAATTAATGCAAAGCGGCATGACAGAAATGAAAATGGTTTTTTTTGCCACCTAAATGCCACTAACTTCTAACAAGTTACAAAAAACGAGCCGCCACACAGCATCATCAGCGAAAAAATAAAAAAGTTATAGCTCTCAGAATAAAGCGATGCAAAAATAAATATTTTTTTTTTTAAAATAGTTTTCATTGCATAAAACAGACAAAACATAAAAAAACGACCTAAATGAGGTATCGCTGTAACCGTACTGACCCGAAGAATAAAACCGCTTTATCAATTTTACCGCACGCGGAACGGTGTAAACGTACTCCCCCAAAAGAAATTCATGAAACGCTGGTTTTTGTTCATTCTGCGTCCCAAAAATTGGAATAAAAAGCGATCAAAAAATGTCACGTGCCCTAAAATGGTACCAATAAAAACATCAACTCGTCCCGCAAAAAATAAGACCTCACATGACTCGGTGGGTCAAAATACGGAAAAATTATAGCTCTCAATATGTGGTGATGCAAAAACTATTTTTACAATAAAAAGCGTCTTTTAGCGTGCGACAGCTGCCAAAAATAAAAACCGCCATAAATAGTAAATCAAACCCCCCGTTATCACCCCCTTAGTTAGGGAAAAATAATAAAATTAAAAAAATGTATTTATTTCCATTTTTCGGTTAGGGCTTGGGTTAGGGCTGAGATTAGGGTTAGGGGTGTGTTGGGGTTTGGGTTGGAGTTAGAATTTGGTGTTTCCACTGTTTGGGCACATCAGGGGCTCTCCAAATGCAACATTGCGTCTGATCTCAATTCCAGCCAATTCTGAGTTGAAAAAGTCATATGGTGCTCTCCTTCCCTTCCAAGCTCTGCCATGCGCCCAAACAGTGTTTTACCCCCACATGTAGGGTATAAGCCTACTCAGGACAAATTGCAAAACAATTTTTGGGGTCCAATTTCTCCTGTTACCCTTAGGAAAATAAAAAATTGGGGGCAAAAATATTTTTGTGGAAAAAAATGTTTTTTTATTTTCACGTCCGAGCGTTATAACTTCTGTGAAGCACTTGGGGGTTCAAAGTGCTCACCACACATCTAGATAAGTTCCGGGGTCTAGTGTCCAAAATGGGGTCACTTGTGGGGAGTTTCAATAGTTTAGGTACATCAGGGGCTCTCCAGACGCACATGACACCTGCAGACCATTCCATCAAAGTCTGCATTCCAAAATGGCACTGCTTCCCTTCCGAGCCCCGACGTGTGTCCATACAGTAGTTTTCTCCCACATATGGGGTGTCAGCGTACTCATGACAAATTGGACAACAACTTTTGCGGTCCAATTTCTCCTGTTACCTTTGGGTAAATGAAAAAATTGGGGACTAATTGATCATGTTTGTGAAAAAAAAAAAACGATTTTTTTATTTTCATGCCCGGGCATTATAAACCTCTGTGAAGCCCTTGGGGGTTCAAAGTGCTCACCTCACATCTAGATAAGTTCCTTAGGGGGTCTAGTTTTCAAAATGGGGTCATTTGTGGGGGGTTTCCACTGTTTAGGTACATCAGGGGTTTTCCAATCGCGACATGGTGTCCGATCTCAATTCCAGCCAAAAACGTCAAATGGCGCTGCTTCCCTTCCGAGCTCTGCCATGCGCCCAAATAGTGATTTACCCCCACATGTGGGGTATCAGCGTACTCGGGACAAATTGCACAATAACTTTTAGGGTGCTGTTACCCTTGGAAAAATAAGAATTGAGGGTGAAAAGATCATTTTTGTGGAAAAAATATGATTTTTTAATTGTACGGCTTTATGTTATAAACTTCTGTGAAGCCCTTGGGGGTTCAAAGTTCTCACCACACATCTAGATAAGTTCCTTAGGGGGTCTAGTTTACAAAATGGTGTCATTTGTGGGGGGTTTCCACTGTTTTGGTACATCAGGGGTTTTCCAATCGCGACATGATGTCCGATCTCAATTCCAGCCAAAAACGTCAAATGGCGCTGCTTCCCTTCCGAGCTCTGCCATGCGCCCAAATAGTGGTTTACCCCCACATGTGGGGTATCAGCATACTCAGGACAAATTGCACAATAACTTTTAGGGTCCTGTTATCCTTGGGAAAATAAAAATTGGGGTGAAAAGATCATTTTTGTGGAAAAAATATGATTTTTTAATTGTACCGCTGTACGTTATAAACTTCTGTAAAGCCCTTGTGGGTTCAAAGTTCTCACCACATATCTAGATAAGTTCCTTGGGGAGTCTAGTTTCCAAAATGGGGTCACTTGTAGGGGGTTTCCACTGTTTAGGTACATCAGGGACTCTCCAAACGTGACATGGCGTCCGATCTGAATTCCAGCCAATTTTGCATTGAAAAAGTCAAACGGCGCTCCTTCCATTCTGAGCTCTGCCATGCGCCGAAACAGTCGTTCCCCCCCACAAATCGGGTATCAGCGTACTCAGGACAAATTGCACAATAACTTTTGCAGTCCAATTTCTCCTGTTACCCTTGGTAAAATAAAAAAAATTGAACCTGAAGTATTTTTTTTGTGAAAAAAAGTTAGATGTTCATTTTTTTTTAAATATTCAAAAAAATTCCTGTGACGCACCTAAAGGGTTAATAAACTTCTTGAATGTGGTTTTGAGCACCTTAAGGGGTGCAGTTTTTAGAATGGTGTCACTTTTGGGTATTTTCTATCATATATACCCCTCAAAGTGGCTTCAAATATGATGTGGTCCTAAAAATAAAATGGTGTTGTAAAAATGAGAAATCGCTGGTCAACTTTTAACCCTTATAACTTCCTAACAAAAAAAAATTTTGGTTCCAAAATTGTGCTGATGTAAAGTAAACATGTGGGAAATGTTAGTTATCAAGTTTTTTGTGTGCCGTATCTCTGTGATTTAAGGGCATAAAAATTCAAAGTTGGAAAATTGCGAAATTTTCAAAATTTTTGCCAAATTTCCGTTTTTTTCACAAATAAACGCAAGTTATTTGAATGAAATTTTACCACTAACATGAAGTACAATATGTCACGAGAAAACAATGTCAGAATCACCGGGATCCATAGAAGCGTTCCAGAGTTATGACCTCATAAAGGTACAGTGGTCAGAATTGTAAAAATTGGCCCTGTCATTAACGTGCAAACCACCCTTGGGGGTGAAGGGGTTAAAGTGTCCAGTGGTGTCATTCTTACTTAATCATGACAGATTGATCTCCAGCCCTGTCCTCATCAACACCCACACCTGTGTTAATGGAGCAATCACTGAAATGATGTTAGCTGGTCCTTTTAAGGCAGGGCTGCAATGATGTTGAAATGTGTTTTGGGGGATAAAGTTCATTTTCTAGGCAAATATTGACTTTGCAAGTAATTGCTGTTAAGCTGATCACTCTTTATAACATTCTGGAGTATATGCAAATTGCCATTAGAAAAAAATGAAGCAGTAGACTTTGTAAAAATTAATATTTGTGTCATTCTCAAAACTTTTGGCCATGACTGTACAGCCGACAGCTGCTGGATTGTCACCTGTATGGGGAGGCTAGTCTCTTATCTCATGTCAGTTAAAAGACGTATTGGCGGTCATTAAGGGGTTATATTACCTTGGTACAAGTGTCCTGCGGTTTCCTCCCCCACCCTTGGTACAATTTTTAGGGTGGGGTCTGCCTTCCTCAGTACAAGTTTTGTGTGGTCTCCCCAAGCCCCTGTGGTACATATGTCATGTGGTTTCTCTCACCCCTTAGGCCGGTTTCACATTTGCGCTTTATAGCGCAGCGACGGCCGCCGCCTACTAGCGCACATGGACGCTTGCGATCTGCGCACCCTATCTTTAGCATAGGGTGCGCAAATCGTGCGCTGGCCGTGTGCTAGCAGGATTTTGCCGTGCGCTGCGCACTTTTGAAGGTGCGCCAAACGCAGCATGTTGCATTTCGGCGCGCACGGCGCACCTTCAAAAGTGTGCAGCGCACGGCAAAATCCTGCTAGCGCACGATCTGCACACCCTATGCTAAAGATAGGGTGCGCAGATCGCAAGCGTCCATGTGCGCTAGTAGGCGGTGATGACCGGAGGGGGCGGGGCTTAGCGGCGGCCGTGCGCAGGCCATCGCTGCGCTATAAAGCGCAAATGTGAAACCGGCCTTAGATATTCCCAGCACCCTTGTAAAAGTGATGTCCCATACCCCATCACCCTGGGTCGCAGGTCTTGTATTCTTAGCATAGCCTGTTGTGAACAGTTGTCTTGATGCCTGTGTCTGTTCCCCCGTAGCTATATTACAGGAGTTACTGCAGCACATGGAGCCTTTTTTGCTGTCTATATCCTACACTTAGGCTACTTTCACACAAATGCAATGCTTGGTAATGGAGTAGGGTGAGATCTGCAAGTAACACACTCAACGTCTGTCACTGACTTATGATCATGTCTGCAGTAGAAATTTTCAGCAATGTGTGAACATGGCCTTTCCTTAACAGCCATTGATCAGTGTACGGGCTTACGTCTGTGGATCTCCGTCTGATCTTGGACCGCAATGCGCGGACTGGTCAAGGGTCTTCTGACCAGAGCATGGCGGCTTCATGTAGTTCTGCGACTGTCATGCCCCATTCGGAACGCCGGCGACCGGTCCACGCATCGTGATGTGAGATCCATGAGCCCCAATATAGAGTGTATGTGTTAATCATACACACGAGTTGCATTGTGTCACACGACCACAGCATTACTTGTGGGCTGATATTCGTCTTCTGTTATTCTAGAGAAAGAACAGGCAGTGAACCGAGCCGGTGTGGACCAGGAATCTGTGCAGCCAGTAGGTACGTACATGTACACGGAGACTTTCC
Organism: Dendrobates tinctorius; assembly: GCF_039654945.1. Lineage (NCBI taxonomy): Eukaryota > Metazoa > Chordata > Amphibia > Anura > Dendrobatidae > Dendrobates > Dendrobates tinctorius. The sequence continues at coordinate 51,732,939 of NW_027361707.1, forward strand.
TGTTCGCTGCAGTGTTCATTAGGGCAAAAAATGAATGTATCTGTAAAATGTGTTTTTTTTGCAGCTTCTACCCATTTTTGTGATTATTATCAACTTATAGGTCACAGTAAATGCTCACTTTAGATTTATAGCGGTATTCCAGCCATATAGAATTTCTCTTCATGGTTAAGGCTGGTTTCACATTCGCGCTTTTTAAGCGCACGCACGGCCGGGGTAGCTCCGCCCCCGAGCCGGCTCTCTGCCCGGCGTACCCGCCCCTTCCTTGTAGCGCCGCCTCCTAGCGCACAGCGGCGCCTGCGATCGGCGCACCCTATCTTTAGCATAGGGTGCGCAGATCGTGCGCAGGCCGTGCGCTAGTTGCGCTTTGACCTGCGCTGCGCACTTTTGACGGTGCGCCGTGCGCGCCAAAATCAAATTTTTCGGATTTTGGCGCGCACGGCGCACCGTCAAAAGTGCGCAGCGCAGGTCAAAGCGCAACTAGCGCACGGCCTGCGCACGATCTGCGCACCCTATGCTAAAGATAGGGTGCGCCGATCGCAGGCGCCGCTGTGCGCTAGGAGGCGGCGCTACAAGGAAGGGGCTAGCACGCCGGGCAGAGAGCCGGCTCGGGGGCGGAGCTACCCCCGGCCGTGCGTGCGCTTAAAAAGCGCGAATGTGAAACCAGCCTTATTGTGTTTTTTTTTTTTATTTCTGTCAAAATTGTCTGGCCATGAGTTTTTGCACAGGTTGACAACTTTAAAGCTTAAAGGGAATCTGTCACCTATTTTTTTGTATATAAGCTGCAGCCACCGCCATCAGGGGCTTATCTACAGCCCCCGATGTAACCTGAAAGATAAGAAAAACGAGTTACATTATACTCACCCAGGGGTCCTGTCCGGTCCAATGGGTGTTGCGGTCTGGCACCTCCCATCTTCATGCGATGACGTCCTCTTCCTTGCTGCCTGCCGGCTCCTGCGCAAGCCTACTTTATCTGCCCTGTTGAGGGCAGAGCAGAGTACTGCAGTGCGCAGGCGGCGGGAAAGGTCAGAGAGACCTAGCACCTGCGCACTGCAGTACTTTATCAGAGACAATACGGGCTCTATCCGTTTCAGAAGTACTGCGACCCTCACCTTCCTGAGTGCCAAACATTAGGGCCTTGATGACTACCTCCTGAATCTGTACAATGTGCACGGCCATTTTTTTTGTACCATACATTAGCTTTTCTCATGGCATTGTATGGTTTGAGGACCTGATATAAGAGATGTACACCCCCCCTTGTACTTATTGTAATCCAAGATACAATCTGACTTTGAGACTTGTGTTGTGGTACTTCAGACAGTGACAAATGAGCTGTGGTCACGATGTGTGGTGGTCAAGATAAGGACATGCCTTTTGTCCTTATACTTGACCACTATCATGTTGTCGCTGCATTGGGCTATTCTGTCGCCCTTTTGTAGCATTTTTCCACCTGGTGCCGCATGCAACTGTACCTTTGACATGGAGGGTCTTCAAGAGCGGGATTATGGTGTAAAAGTTATCAATGTTAAGGTGATAACCCTTATCCATCAATGGGTGCAGCAATTCCCTCACAATTTTCCCATTCACCCCCAGGACAGGGGGATCAATCTGGGTGTCCTTCCCCTTGTAGACCCTAAATCTGTGGGTGTATGCTGAAGTGCATTCGCAGAACTTGTACAGTATATTCTGTACCTGGCCCTCTTACTGGGTAGCTACTGTCGGACTTTTCGCCTCCCCTTTGAAATGAACCAGAGATTCATCTATAGCAATGTCCCTTTGGGGGTAGTATGCCTCAGCAAATTTAGGATCATCTCGGGGAGGACACTGCGCATTATCACTATAATGCAAAATGTTTGGATCACTTCAAATCGTGTCCTTGTCATGGCCATACGGAATTCCAGTGTCGTACAGTATATCAGTACTCCAGTATTGCCGAAGCTCTGGTTTTCTGACTATACCCATATGCAGCACAATGCCCCAAAATGTCATCATCTCTGCTGCCTTTACAGGGGTCCATCTGGCGTATGATGACATGCGATTTTGGGTGAAAAATTGATAGGCATACAAGTTTGTTTGGGCCACCATAAGATTTATTATTTCCTTTCTGAAGAAGAATTTGAAGAAGTCATTTGTTGGTGAGGCCTGTAATAAACTGGATTCCTGAACTGCCAGTGAAATCCGGAATAACAGGCTGATTTTCGGGAGTGCAATCCTTATGGGATCGATTGCTGCAGGGGATGTCTGGGTCCTAGAGCACCTTGCTGTGGGTCCTTCCTCCCTAGATGTTGAGGAGGAGTAATAGAGGAATGTGGGATCTTCCTCACTGGCTGAATCCATGTTGCAGGCAAGAATTCTCTGGTGAATAGCGTCTTCTTGACGAATGTGCCATTTTGATTTTATCTTTCAAAACCCCGTGGATGTGTGTGTAGGTTGTGCTTTTGCGCATGTAATGTGTGGGGATTATGTATGGGATAATATTTATTATAAAAAGTAGGGAAAGAAAAAAGTAAAAATCACATGTAAAAAAAAAAATTCACTACGCTAATGCCCTCCCTATAAATTAACCCGGCTCTAACTACTGTATTTTATAACTATTTTATAACTACATTTCTTTTGAACTCTTGTGTAATTTCTAGTCTATTTAAAACTAATAGTTTTTTTTTCTTCCCTTGTTTTAGGCTTGAAGGTGTGGAGCGACCCTTTTTCAAGGAAATAACACAAAATTAATTTTAATTTATCAAAACTTGACCTAATTTTCCGCTACGTCAAAGCTGTTTTCATGCTAGACTTTGTACATATGTAACAATAAAGTAGAATTTTCAGATTTTGGTATAGAATCTAGTATCAATAAAATATACATTAAAAAAAACTACAGCAGAGCGGATTTTCATTTTGTAATTCTTCTTTTAATGCCGACATCACTTCTGGATCCGGGTAGCTGTGATGAGAAGAGGCAGCCAAGATCTGGAACGTGAAATCCTCTGTCTGGGCCAAGAGCAGAGATAACCAGCCACACACTGTAATCGCAGCAATTAGAGGAACTTCTGATCTCTGCCTTTCAACCCTCGATTGCAGCATTTGCAGCAAGAAAGCGATTTCAATTTGACTGTCACAGGGAATCTGTAACCACAATTGTATGGTTACACGGCAGGATTTATTTAACCCCCAAGGTGATTTGCACTTTAATGATCAGGTAAATTTTTACAATTCTGACCAGTGTCACTTTATGAGGTAGTAACTCTGCAACGCTTTAACAGTTCCCACTCATTCTGAGATAGAAAAAAAAAAAATCAATCACCCATGACAGCACCAATGAGAGAGAGAGGGATTTGCCTTTCAAGGAGAGAAAACCTATATTAAAAAAAAGTGACACCTCTCTGCATGAGTTGGTTTCCTGTTCTTGATGGGGCACCTTCAGTGAGGCTACTTTTCACACTTGCGTTGGTACGGGCCCATCGCAATGCGTCGGACCGACGCACGTTGTGAAAGATTTGCACAACGGGGGCAGCGGATGCAGTTTTTCAACGCATCCGCTGCCCCATTGTAATGTCCAGGGAGGAGGGGGCGGAGTTTCGGCCGCGCATGCGCGGTCGAAAATGGCGGACACGACGCACAAAAAAAGTTACAGGTAACCTTTTTTGTGCGTCGCGCCTGCCAAAACACGACGCATCCGTCGCACGATGGATGCGACGTGGCCATACGTCGCAATGCGTCGCTAATGCAAGTCTATGGATAAAAAACGCATCCTGCGGGCAACTTTGCAGGATGCGTTTTTTCTCCAAAACGGCGCATTGCGACGTACGTCACGACGCTAGTGTGAAAGTAGCCTTAGACAACTGTGAAGACAAGGAGAAAGTTCCCTGCCTTGGGCTGGTCGGTGTTTGGCAGGGCACCGTCTCTGCTGCAGGCAGCACAAGGAGGAGCTGGAAGTGCCACGGCAGGTCACACATGGTCTTCCCCAAGTGAGCGTGAACAGGGCACCAGCATCTGCATACAGGCTGGTGCCCGACGGCTGCACGACTCAGCATGGTGCAGTTCTAGGCGCAGGACGAATGTCCTGATGACGTGATGATGAAAGAGAAAAAAATACAAAAGATCAAAACAATGCCGAAGAAAGAAGATTGAAAAAGTGTTTCCAGAACTGGGCCGGTCGGTCTTCTAGCGCAGGGTTCCCCAACTCCAGTCCTCAAGGCCCACCAACAGATCATGTTTTCAGGATTTCATTAGTATTGCTAAGGTGCTAATGGCATCACCTGTGCAATACAAAGGAAATCGTGAAAACATGATCTGTTGGTGGGCCTTGAGGACTGGAGTTGGGGAACCCTGCTCTAGCAGGGCACCAGCTCTGCTGCGGCTGGCACCAGAAAAAGCTGGAAGCACCGTTGCAGGTCCCAGGGGTGTGTCCTCCCTCCCTGAGCAAGAGTGAGTGGTGCAGTAGCATTTCTTCACAGGCTGGTGCCCGACGGCTGCATGTCCTGGCATTGCGCAGGTCTGGCGGTGCGATCTCGGAAGTTGCGAATGATGACGTTCGCCGGTTACATACAGTGGGTAGGGAAAGTATTCAGACCCCTTTAAATTTTTCACTCTTTGTTTCATTGCAGCCATTTGGTAAATTCAAAAAAGTTCATTTTTTCTCATTAATGTACACTCTGCACCCCATTTTGACTGATAAAAACAAATGTCGAAATTTTTGCTAATTTATTAAAAAAGAAAAACTGAAATATCACATGGTCATAATTATTCAGACCTTTTGCTCAGTATTGAGTAGAAGCACCCTTTTGAGCTAGTACAGCCATGAGTCTTGGGAATGATGCAACAAGTTTTTCACACCTGGATTTGGGGATCCTCTGCCATTTTTCCTTGCATATCCTCTCCAGGTTGCATGGTGAACGTTGGTACCCAGCCATTTTCAAGCCTCTCCAGAGATGCTCAATTGGGTTTAGGTTAGGGCTCTGGCTGGGCCAGGCAAGAATGGTCACAGAGTTGTTCTGAAGCCACTCCTTTGTTATTTTAGCTGTGTGCTTAGGGTCATTGTCTTGTTGGAAGGTGAACCTTCGGCCAAGTCTGAGGTCCAGAGCACTCTGGAAGAGGTTTTTATCCAGGATATCTCTGTACATGACTGCATTCATGTTTCCTTCAATTGCAATCAGTTGTCTTGTCCCTGCAACTGAAAAACACCCCCATAGCATGATGCTGCCACCACCATGTTTCACTGTTGGGATTGTATTGGGCAGGTGATGAGCAGTGCCTGGTTTTCTTCACACATACCGATTAGAATTATCACCAAAAAGTTCTATGTTCGTCTCATCAGACCAGAGAATCTTATTTTTCATAGTCTGGGAGTCCTTCATGTGTTTTTTTTTTTTTAGCAAACTCTATGTGGGCTTTCATATGTCTGGCACTGAGGAGAGGCTTCCGTGGGACCACTCTGCTATAAAGGCCTGACTGGTGGAGGGCTGTACTGATAGTTGACTTTGTGGAACTTTTTCCAATCTTTCTACTGCATCTGTGGAGCTCAGCCACAGTGATCTTGGGGTTCTTCTTTACCTCTCTCACCAAGGCTATTCTCCCACGATTGCTCAGTTTGGCTGGACGGCCAGGTCTAGGAAGAATTGTGGTCGTCCCAAACTTCTTCCATTTAAGGATTATGTAGGCCACTGTGCTCTTAGGAACTTTGAGTACAGTAGAAATTCTTTTGTAACCATGGCCAGATCTGTGCCTTGAAAAAATTCTGCCTCTGAGCTCCTTGGCCAGTTCCTTTTGACCTCATGATTCACATTTGGTCTGACATGCACTGTGAGCTGTGAGGTCTTATATAGACCGGTGTGCGCCTTTACAAATCAAGTCCTAACAGTTTAATTATACAGCTGGACTCCAATGAAGGCGTAGAACCATCTCAAGGAGGATCACGAGGAAATGGACAGCATGTGACTTAAATATGAGTGTTTGAGAAAAGGGTCTGAATACTTATGACCATGTGATATTTCAGTTTTTCTTTTTTATTTGCAAAAATTTCTACATTTCTGTTTTTTTCAGTCAAGATGGGGTGCAGAGTGAACATTAATGAGAAAAAACATGAACTTTTTTGAATTTACCAAATGGGTGCAATGAAGCAAAGAGTGAAAAATTTAAAGGGGTCTGAATACTTTCCGTACCCACTGTATATTAAGATTCCTCTTCAAGCATCCCCGCATAAACAGCTAGCGCTAGACTCCGAGATCATAGCTCTACTAGAGAGTCGCGTATTGGTAGAGATTCCCCCTGAACAAAGTAGGAAGGGGTTCTGTTCCCCTTTATTCCTGATTAAAAAAACACGGTTCATTCAGGACAATAATAAATCCAAAGGCCTTAAATTCCTGAATAGTTCAACGTTTAAGATGGAGTCGGTAAGAACGGCACTGAAGGTAATCTATTATATTTTAGTCTTGGACCTCCAGATGCCTACTACCATTTGCCAATACATGCATAAAATTAAAAATTCAAGAAGTTTAACCCTTCAGGTGCTTCACCGGATTTTTTGGAATGTGTAAGGAAAAAATAAACTTTTTTATTTTACTTTAAACCCACATTCTTTTTTTATTTTCAAGGTTAGCCGGAAAAAAAGGCAATCTGACACACTCCACAAGGTCATTGCTAAAGAAGCTGGCGGTTCACAGAGTGCTCTATCCAAGCATGTTAATGGAAAGTTGAGTGGAAGAAAAAAGTGTGGTAGAAAAAGGTGCACAAGTAACCAGGATAACCGCAGCCTTGAAAGTATTGTTAAGAAAACGCCATTCAAAAATTGGGGGGGAGATTTGCAAGGAGTGGACTGCTGCTGAAGTCATTGCTTCAAGAGCCACCACACACAGACGTATCCAGGACATGGGCTACAAGCGTCAGATTCCTTGTGTCAAACCACTCATGACCAATAGACAATGCCAGGAGCGTCTTTCCTGAGCAAGGAGAAAAAGAACTGAACTGTTGCTCAGTGGTCCAAGGTGTTGTTTTCAGGTGAAAGTAAATTTTGCATTTCATTTGGAAATCAAGGTCCCAGATTCTGGAGGAAGAGAGGAGAGGCGTCAATTC